>NC_057407.1:54290026-54890026 GCF_019320065.1 Cervus canadensis
CTCTTAATTTCAAATGCAGTTCCCATTTCCTGCATTTGTACTCTCCTGTTCTCACAGTTTCTGGTTTTATATCATATTTGTGTGAGGATGATTTCCTACTTTTGCTATATGTTTGCCCTTACTGGTGAGCTTTCCCATTTATGATTTTCTTATTTCTAATTGTGGCCTCTTTTATCCCACCTAGAGAAGTTCCTTTAGCATTTTTTGAAAGACTGATTTGGTGGTGCTGAATTCTGTTAGCTTTTGCTTATCTGTAAAGTTTTTGATTTTGCCATCAAATTTGAATAAGAGCCTTGCTGGGTAGAGTATTCTTGATTGTAGGTTTCCCCTTTCATTGTGTTAAATATATCATGCCACTCCATTCTGCCTGCAGAGTGTCTCCTGAAAAACCAGCTGATAGCCTTATGGGGATTCCCTTCTATGTTATTGTTGTTTTTTGTTTTAAATTTTTTTCTCTGTATTTAATTTTTGTTAGTTTGATTACTATGATTGCCTGTGTGTTCTTCCTTGGGTTTATTTTGTATGGAATTCTCTGTACTTCCTGGACTTGGGTGACTATTTCCTTTCTCATGTTAAGGAAGTTCTTGGCTATAATCTCTTCAAATATTTTCTCAGGCCCTTTCCCTTTCTTTTTATCTTCTGGGACCTGGATAATGCAAATGTTGATGTTTTTAACATTGCTCCAGAGGTCTCTTAGACTGTCCATCTTGCTTTTTTTTTTCATTTTTTTCTTTATTCTTGTCTGTGACAGTGATTTCTGTCACTCTGTCTTCCAGGTCACTTATTCATTCTTTTGTCTCAGTTATTCTGCTATTGATTCATTCTAGTGTATTTTCATTTCAATTATTGTGCTATTCATCTCTTTACTGCTTAAAATCTCTTTATTACAAATTTATTGTATCTTCTTGGTCTGTGCCTCCATTCTTTTTCTGAGATTTTGGGTCATCCTTACTATCATTACTCTGAATTCTTTTCAGATGGAGGTTTTATCTTGCTCCTTCATCTGGGACATATTCCTCTGCTATCCCATTTTGTCTTTCTGTGATTGCAGCTTCCATTTTGCAGACTGCTGGATTCTAGTTCTTCTTGCTTCTGTTATCTGTGCCCTGGTGGAACAAGCTATCTAGTGGCTTATGCGAGCTTTCTGGTGGGAGAACCGGTGTGGCCGTCTGGTGGGTGGAGCTGGGGGCTTGTTCCTCTGATGGACAGGGTCATGTCAAGGGGTATGTTGTGAGGTGGCTGTGAGCTCAGTCTGACTTTAGGCAGCCTGTCTTCTCATGGGTGGGGCTGTGTTTGTAACTTATTGGTTGTTTGGTCTGAGGCTTTCTAGCACTGGAGTCTTTGGGCTGTTGGGTGGGTCCAGGCCTTGAGCCGATATGGGGCTCTCTGGAAGAGTTCATGCTGATCAGTATTCTCTGTGGCATCTGCTGTCAGTGTCCTTGCCCTCACAGTGAGCTACAGCAAACCCTCGCCTTCCTAGGAAACCCTCCAAAACCCTAGGTAGGTCTAACCCAGGTTTGTAATGAAGGGAATTGATTGTGCTGATTTCCAGTGCATGTGAGACCTTGTATGTGCGCCCCCCAAGAGTGGAGTCTCTCCGCCCTGCCCCCCAGCCTTGAGACCTCCTGGACCCAATCCCCTTTCATAGCTAAATGCTCTGAGGGTTCTTCTTCCTGATACCAGACCCTCAGACTCTCTTGGAGAGTTCTTTTTATGTTGGAACACCCTTGTGTAGCCTGTGTGGGTTTAATATTTTTTGGTGTGAGGGCTCTTTTTGTATAGATGACTGCCGCCTCTCTCCTCTATGTGATGGCTGTGATCCCCTCTGACAAGAGGTGTGACTGGTGGTGTGCTGACCAGAGCCTGTATCGGATGTGGAATAGGACCTCCCACCCCTTTGCTCTGTGGTTGTCATTGCCCTGCCAGCGATGGGGTCTGCTCCCTAACTGTTGGAGTAGAAGCCCCCAGATCTGTTTCTTAGCCATTTCTGACCCGTGGTGTGGAGTAAGCATGCTTGGAGCACTCCCACTTGGAAAGAGGCCACCGGGTCTTCCTTCCCTGGTGGTGTTCACCTGTGAGTGCGCTGTCGTGTCCCTTTTCACCTGATGTGCCGGTTCGGAGTATACTGCTGCTGGCTCGCCTTTTGAGCCCACCTTAGCTGTAGGAAGGCCGGCAGTTGGCCCTGGTGTCGCTCAGGTGTTGTCTTCAGCAGGCTAGCAGCATGGATCCACTAAGGTCAGGTCCTAGGACCACAGTGATTGTGCACCTGAACCTGCTCTGGGCCCTGTGGAGGCAGCTCTGACTCCAGCCTGGCCCAGTCTCCGTGTTTCAGTTCAGTTCAGTTCAGTTCGGTCACTCAGTGGTGTCCGACTCTTTGCGACCCCATGAATCGCAGCATGCCAGGCCTCCCTGTCCATCACCACCCCCCGGAGTTTACTTAAACCCATGTCCATCGAGTTGGTGATGCCATCCAACCATCTCATCCTCTATCGCCCCCTTCTCCTCCTGCCCCCAACCCCTCCCAGCATCAGGGCTTTTTCCAATGAGTCAACTCTTCGCATCAGGTGGCCAAAGTATTGGAGTTTCAGCTTCAGCATCAGTCCTTCCAGTGAACACACAGGACTGATCTCCTTTAGGATGGACTGGTTGGATCTCTTTGCTGTCCAAGGGACTCTCAAGAGTCTTCTCCAACACCACAGTTCAAAAGCATCAATTTTTCGGCACTCAGCTTTCTTCACAGTCCAACTCTCACATCCATACATGACCACTGGAGAAACCGTAGCCTTGACCAGACGGACCTTATGTGCTCATAAAGCCCACAGTGGACAAAGGCAGACCTTTCTCCGCTGCAGGGGTAACTTTTTCCTGTTTAGATGCTCCATGGGTGCTGTGTTTACGAGGCTGGGAGTAAGGGTGTAAGTCCACAGCTCACACAGCCATGAGGAGAGATCTCGGCTCTTCTTCCTTTGTTTCACAGCCCCTGGGGCTCAGCTGCGGTTTCGGCTCTGTGTGTGGGTCACCCACAAGCGTTTGCTCTTGAGGCTGCCCTGGAGCACACAAGCCTCCCCAGGGCGGTGGGGGTGGAGATGGCAGAGGCAGGCAGCGTGTGCACGCCCATGCAGGTAGGAGCCCCTCCCGGTGCCTGCAGAGACAGTGCCAGCAAAGCAAGTGAGCGGGGAGGCTGCAATGGCAGCTCCGCCTTACTCCATGAGCGTTCCCTGTGGTGGAGCTCCTCACTCCTACCCACTCACTCACAGCCAACAGCAGTCCTCTCTCTCAGGCCATTCTCCACACCCTACCTTCCAGCACCCGGCCCCCGTCTGCTCCAGGAGACACGTGTCCCAGTTTGGGCACGCACGGCTGTGGCATGGGCCATCTGGGTACGCCTCACTCTCACCTGCCTGCTACAGGCTGGCTGATGGGCTCTCCTCCCAGCCCCTGAAGCTGCCCTCTGTCCCAGCTGATCTCCCCACTCATAAGGGGGCTTCCCCAGATGTGGGAACGTTTCTTCTTCAGCTCCCACCACGCGTGCTGGGCCAGTCTTGTTTCCTCTATTCTTTCTTTCTTTCATCCTATCTGGTTGTACAGGGGTTTTTCCTGTCCTTTCAAGTATCCCATGGCCTTGGTACTGTTCAGCAGGAGCTCTGTGGGGATTTTTCCATTTGTAGATGTGTTGTTGATGTGTTTGGGAGTTGAGGCGTGCTCCATGTTCTCCTATTCTGCCATCTTGACTTAAAGGACCCATTTGGGATTATTGTGTTTATGTGCCCAGGACAGGCACAGTTGCCGGAGCATAGTCTGTGGCGCCCTCTGGTGGAAAGAAATCACTATCATCATCCCTAGTTCTTAAAATCAAGTGTGTTTTCAAAAAAGATTGGATTCAGTTCATGCAGTTGCCCTGTGATTTACAAGACCGCTGGAAGTTAGAAAGCAACCAGTTTTTTGTTTCTTTTTTCCTCCAGTGTCCAGAAGGTCCCTTACTTTGGAATACTCGTCTCTTTTTCTATGTTGGTTTGTCTAGAATTCAAGACTTTCATAGAAAGTTTGATGAGATACTCCCCCTTTTTAAAATTTCATTGAAAATAATTCCGATAATCTCAAATAGCATAGTTTGAAATTTTAGCCTTATGATTTGTTTTGGTACATTAACCAACTATATAAAATCACTACCAATAAAAGAAATGCTTAATTAAATGGAATCTTAAGAAATGATGATGTTCAAGGAAACAAATAGAGCAATGACAACAAAAGCAATGTGCATTAGTAAACACAATGCAATGTGCATTGCAACCTCGATTTGCATCATGTTTTCCCATGTTCACAATAATTGTTGGTTCAGGGTCTATCAATTAACAGTGTTTTCTTTTTTTAAAAAAAAAATTGTGATTAATTTATTTTAATTGGAGGCTAATTACTTTACAATATTGTAGTGGTTTTTGCCAAACATCGACATGAGTCAGCCACGGACGCACCTGTGTTCCCCATCCTGAACCCCCCCTCCCACCCCCCTCCCCATCCCATCCCCCAGGGTCATCCCAGTGCACCAGCCCCGAGCACCCTGTCTCATGCATCAAGCCTGGACCAGCGATCCACTTCACATATGATAATATACACGTTTCAATGCTACCCTCTCAAATCATCCCACCCTCACCTTCTCCCACAGAGTCCAAAATACTGTTCTTTACATCTGTGTCTCTTGCTGTCTTGCATATAGGGTCATCGTTACCATCTTTCTAAATTTCATATATATGTGTTAATATACTGTATTGGTGTTTTTCTTTCTGACTTATTTCACTCTGTATAACAGGCTTCAGTTTCATCCACGTCATTAGAACTGATTCAAATGCATTCTCTTTAATGGCTGAGTAATATTCCACTGTGTATATGTACCACAGCTTTCTTGTCCATTCATCTGTTAATGGACATCTAGGTTGCTTCCATGTCCTGGCTATTGTAAATAATGCTGTGATGAATATTGGGGTACACGTGTCTCTTTCAATTCTGGTTTCCTCGGTGTGTATGCCCAGCAGTGGGATTGCTGGGTCATATGGCAGTTCTGTTTCCAGTTTTTTAAAGAATTTCCACACCAATTAATAGTGCTTTCTTTCTTTCCTTTTTGAACTTTTATTTTCAGGAGCAAAGACATGCTTTAGAAAAACAGAACACTCATTTCTTCACTCAAAACCAGACATTTTTCTTTATAGAATGACACCTCTGAAACACAGTTAAGGAAAACATACTCCATTATACTGCCTAGCTTAAGAGAAAATTATCTGCTTTCTAAAATCTTTGCAGTTGATCAGAAACAATTCAGAGGAATATGACATCCCGAATAACCTTAGAAATGCAAAGGATGTCTTTGAAATTTTATGGTAATAAGGAAGTTTGACCAAACACACTTGGAAATATTTGAAGCCAATACTACAAAAAACAGTTGCTTCCTAAACAAAAGTATTACTAAGAAAATATCAATAGGAAAATTCAAAATTGTCTTAAGGGTCTAGACAAATGACTTGAGATTGAGAGAAGTGAAGATCTTGAGGAAGGCGTCTCCCTGTGCGATACGGCACCCAGGGCTGACCTCACTGTGTGAACACTGCTCAATCCGCCAGGGTTCCTTTCAGTGAGTCCCCAGGCTGAGCGCATTTGGATAGGCAGACACATAAGCCTCTCTCTGCAACGGTGAATATGTATGCTGGCAGACATGGGCTCCATCTCCATATCCTGGTGTGTGTCCATGTTCCCAACCAATGTGAGTGTGTTTGAGGTTGTATCACACAGTGCAGAGAAGGCTGAGTTTTACTCAGCCTACAGGCTACAGTTTCACTCAACAAGGCTATAGTTTTAGCTTGCTCATGAGCCCACCCTGCCAGGCTGCCATCATGCCAACCACAGGTCACGCAAGGAGGTCTTATGCCACTAAACGTTCCAATTTTACAACTGATTCCACTCTTACACATTCTGTTATCACCTGAGAACTCTTTAGTCATAATGTTGGCGGGCCCCTTCGATTATAACACCGGTTTTCTCTCAGAACAAGATAGTCTGATTATACGGTCATGGAAATCCCATCTCCATGGTGGATGATCAGTGTCATTTTATTCAATGAATCAGTCTTTTGGTTTTGTATCAATTTGTTCATTGTCACATTAAAAATTATTTATTGGGGAACTTCGTGTTTCCTTTAGGTTATGCTGCCTGAATAAGAATTATTCTACTTTCAAAAATCCATGTAGATCATCTAGAAAAGAAAAAGCAAACAAAATTATAACCCATCATTACAACGTCCTAAGGAGATTTAAAGAACTTACAACTTTCAGTTTACATATAAGTACTTCAGGGGCAGATATTGCAAAGGAAAGGGAAGGGTACAGAGGAAAAGCAATCGTTTTAGAGCAAGGTGACATCTTCTTCTCTGCCTCTTTCTCTCAGATCACTGTGGGGAGGCCACCTGCCGTGCTGGGAGGACGCTCAAGCAGTGTTGTACAGAAGCGAGGCCTCTGGCCAACACCAGGAGAGGAGAAGACTCCTGCCAAAGGCACGTCAAGGAGCCGCCATCGGGTTCAGGAGCCCTCAGCTCCAACTGACACCACTCCCCCTCCATGATAGAGCCTGCACCAGAGTGACCCAGGCGAGCCACTCTTGTTCCCTTGACCCACCGGAATGGTAATCGTGACACATGCGTGTTGTTTTACGTCATTACGTTTGGATTAATTTGTTACACAGAAATACACACCGAATACATGGCAGGCCAACTGGGAAGGGCTTGAGAGTGCATGTAGTCAAAGGTGTCAGTCTTGGGAGGTACCGCTCTGGAAGGCAAAGCTGTGAGGGAGAGGCCTCCCTTCCAGGCTTGAAAATGAAAGGAAACATGTTTATAAATGAAGGTTCTTACAGAAACATGGGAGAATTGTAGAATCTGCTCTTTGGTTTACAAAATTTAAATGTGCTTTGTCTCCCACATGTTACTCATTAGCAATCAAGACATTTATTCAAATTTTCCCTTTTTCTTTTTTTCTATGTTATTGTGACAAATAACATTTATGCAGCATTCATACATCCTTGTCCCCAACCCTTCCTTTATTCTTCAGAAATATTTTTAAAGAGGGAGTCGGGGAGGAGCAAGATAGAAGTCGGGGATTAAGAGGTACAAACTACTATGTACAAGCTAAATAAGCTATAAGAATACAGCACAGGGTATATAGACAATAATTATAATAACTATATGTGGATGTAATCTTTACAAATGGTAAATCTTATGTTCTTCTTATGCCCTTCTTATGTTCTTTAGAAACGTGCTTCGGGGAATTTCCTGGCCGTCCAGTGGTGAGGACACAGTGCTTTCACTGCTAGGCCTGGGTTTGATCCTCGGCTAAGGAGATAGGATCCCACAAGCTGGGTGGCCCAGCCAAAAATAAATGAAAGCATTTTTAAGAGGGAAGGGGTGGGGCAAGACAGAGGTAGAAGATTAAGAGATACAAACTACTGTGTATAAAATAAATAAGCTACAAGGATATATTGTGCAGTGCAGGGAATATAGCCAATAATTAGAATAACTACAAATGGAGTATAAGCTTTAAAAATTGTGAATTACTATGTTGTAAACCTCTATATCTCAATTAAAATCACTGTCATAAAATACATATAAGATTTACCCTCTTAACTATTTTAAGTATATAGTTCAGTGCTATTGAATGCATTCGTAGCCTCATGCAGCCATCACATCTCCATAACTTTTTCATCAGATAAAGCTAAATCCTCAACCTCTCCCCACCCCTGGAAACTGTCTCACTGTCTCTTCCTGTGATTTTGGCTGATTTATGTGCCTTATACAAGTAGAATCATGCAGTATGAGGTGTCTAGTCTTTCCCATTCTGTTGTTTTCCTCTGTCTCTTTGTATTGTTCATTTAGGAAGGCCTTCTTATCTCTCCTTGCTACTCTCTGAAACTCTGCATCCAGTTTGGTATGTCTTTCCCTTTCCTCATTGCCCTTCACTTCTCTTCTTTCCTCAGCTATTTGTAAAGCCTCCTCAGACAACCACTTTGCCTTCTTGCATTTCTTTGTCTTTGGGATGGTTTTGATCACTGCCTCCTATTCAAAGTTACGAAGCTCCGTCTATAAGTTCTTCAGGCACTGTCTCTACCAGATCTAAACCCTCGAATGTATTTGTCACCACCACTGAATAATCATAAGGGATTTGATTTAGGTTATACATGAAAGGCCTGGTGGTTTTCTCTGCTTTGTTTGAGGCCTGTGTTTTTCAATAAGGAGCTGATGATCTGAGCCACAGTCAGATCCAAGTTTTGTTTTTGCTGACTTAATAGAGCTCTTCCATCTTTGGCTGCAAACAACATCATCAGACTGATCACAGTACTGACCATCTGGTGATGTCCATTGCAGTCATCTCTTTGGTTGTTGAGAAAAGGTGATGATATGTCCAGTGTGTTCTCCTGACAAAACTCTCTTAAACTTTGTTTCATTTTGTACTCCAAGGCCAAACTTGTCTATTATTCTGGGTATCTCTTGACTTTCTTATAGCTCAGTCAGTAAAGAATCCACCTGCAATGCAGGAGTCCCCGGTTTGATTCCTGAGTCAGGAAGCTCCCCTGGAGAAGGGAAAGGCTACCACTCCAGTATTCTGGCCTGGAGAATTCCGAGGACTGTATAGTCCATGGGGTTGCAAAGAGTCAGACGTGACTGAGCGACTTTCACTCCCTTGACTTCCTACTTTTGCATTCTAATCCCTTATAATGAAAAGGACATCGTTTTTTGGTGTTAGTTCTAGAAGGTCTTTAAGTCTTCATAGAACTAGTCAACTTCAGCTTCTCCAGCATCAGTGGTGGGGCATAGGCTTGGAATACTGTGATTTGAATGGTTTGCCTTGGAAACAGACTGAGATCATCCTGTCGTTTTTTGAGGTTGCATCCAAGCAATAGCATTTCAGACTCCTTTGTTGACTGTTAGGGCTGGTACATTCCTTCTAAGGGATTCTTGCCCACAGTAGTAGGTGTAATGGTCTTCTAAATTAAATACACCCATTTGCATCCATTTCAGTTCACTATTTCCTAAAATGTTGATGTTCACCCTTGCCATATCCTGCTTGACCACGTCCAATGTATCTTGATTCATAGAACTGACATTCCAGGTTCCTATGCAATATTGTTCTTTGTATCATCTGACTTTACTTTCACCACCAGACACATCCACAACTGAGCATCATTTTCACTTTGGCCTGACCGCTTCTTTCTTTCTGTAGATATTAGCGATTGCCCTCTGCTCTTTCCCAGTAGCGTATAGGACACCTTCCAACCTGGGGGACTCATCTTCCAGTGTCATATCTTTTTGCCTGCTCATACTGTCCATGGAGTTCTCCAGGCAAGAATGCTGGAGTGGGTTGCCATTTCCTTCTCCGGTGGACTGTATCTTGTCAGTACTCTTCACTGTGATCCCTTTGTCGTGGGTAGCTCTGCGTGGCATGGCTCGTAACTACACTGAGTTACGCGAGCCCCTTTGCATGACAAGGCTGTGATCCATGAGGGGTTACGTGTATCCGTTCTCTTTCAAATTCGTGTCTCATTGAGGTTACTACAGAGCGCTGAGCGGAGTTCCCTGTGCTATGCAGTCAGTCCTCGTTGCTTTTCTGCTTTAAATATAGCTGTGTGTTCTTGTCACTCCTGAACTCCCGGTCTGTCCCTTCCCCTGAACGTCTACCCTGGCAACCATAAGTGGGTTCTCTAAGCCTGTGAGTCTGTTTCTGTTTTGTAAATAAGTCCATTTGTATCATTTTTTAAAGATTCTCTATGTAAGTGATATCATATGCTGTTTGTCTTTGTCTGGATTACTTCACTTTACTATGATAATCTCCAGGTCCATGCTCACTGCTGTAAATGGCATTATATCATTCTATTTAATGGCTGAGTAATATTTCATCATATATATGTACCATACCTTTTTTATCCATTCCTCTACTGATGGGCATTTAGGTTGCTTCCCTGCCTTGGCTATTGTGAACGGTGCTTCATTGAACACTGGCGTGCATGTATCCTTTCAAACCATGATGTTCTCTGGATGTATACCCAGGAGTGATTGCTGGATCATATGGTAGCTCTGGTTTTAATTTCTTATGGAACGTTCATACTGTTCACCACAGTGACTGTACCACTTTACACTCCCACCAATGGTGTAGGAGGGTTCCCTTTACTTCACATCCTCTCTGCCATTTACTATTTGTAGACTTTTTGATGATGGGCATATGAACTGGTATGAGGTGATATCTCATTGCAGTTTTAATTTACATTTCTCTAATAATTGGAAATGTTGAGTGTCTTTTCATGTACTTTTTGGCCATCTGTATGTCTCTTTTGGAGAAATGTCTATTTAGGTCTTCTGCCTATTTTTTGTTTTTCGTTGTTTTTTTGATATTGAATCTCATGAGTTCTTTGTCAATTTTGAAGATTAATCCCTTGTTGGTCACATTGTTCCCAAGTATTTTCTCCCATTCTGTGGGTTGTCTTTTCAACTTCTTTATGGTTTCTTTTTGGAGAAGGCAATGGCACCCCACTCCAGTACTCTTGCCTGGAGAATCCCAGGGATGGGAGGAGCCTGGTGGGCTCCCGTCTATGGCGTCGCACAGAGTCGGACACAACTGAAGCGACTTAGCAGCAGCAATAGCATGATTTCTTTTGGTGTGCAAAAGCTTTTAAGTTTAATTAGGCCATTTGTTTATTTTCATTGTCATTACTCTATGAGACAGATCATAAAAGATATAGCTGTGATTTATGTCAGGGAGTGTTCTGCCTATATTTCCCTCTTGAGTTTTATAGTATATGTTCTTACATTTAGGTCTTTAATCTATTAAAGGGTGTTTAAATTTCATTTGTTTACATGTAGTTGTACAGTTTTCCAAACCTCATTTAGTTAAGAAACTGCCTTTATTTCATTGTATAATCTTGCATCCTTTGTTGTAGATTAGTTGACCATAGGTTTGTGGGCTTATTTCTGGACTTTCTATCCTGTTCCATTGATCTATGTTTCTGTTTTTATGCCAGCACCATGTTGTTTTGATGACTGTAGCTTTGTAGTATACTCTGAAGTGAGGGAGTCTGCTTCCTTCAGCTCTTTTTTTCTGTCTTAAGATTGGAAAAATTGGATTTGGCTTGCTAGTATTTTGTTGAGCGTCTTTTCATCTATGTTCATCAATGATACTGGCTTGTAATTTTCTTTTTTTGTGGTATCTGTTACTGGTTTTGGTATCAGGGTGATGGGGATCTCATAGAATAAGTTTGAGATTGTTCCTTACTCTGTGATTTCTGTACGTTGTTTCAGAAGGATCAGTGTTAGTTCTTCTTTAAACATTTCATAGCATTTGCCTGTGAAACAATCTAGTCCTGACATTTTATTTGTTTGAGGTTTTAAAATTACAGTTTCATTTTCAGTACTTGTGATTGGTTTATTCATATTTCCTATTTCTTCCTGGTGTAGTCTTAAGATATAGTAACTTTTTAATAATTTGTTCATTTATTCCAGATTGTCCATTTTATTGGCATATAGTTGCTTGTAGTAGTCTCTTGTTATTCTTTGTCTTTCTGTGGTGTATACCGTAACTTCTTCCTTTTCATTTCTAATTTTGTTGATTGGAGCTCTTTTCTGTATTTTGTTGAGTTTGGCTAAAGTTTTACTAATTTTGTTTCTGTTTACAAAGAACCAAGTTTTCATTTCATTAATCTTTTCTATTGTCTTCTGCATCTCTATTTCATTTATTTCTGCTCTCATCTTTGTGATTTCTTCTACTGCCTTTGGGTTTTGCTTGTTCTTTCTTTAGTTTGTTTAGGTGTGGGTTTAGGTAGTTTATTTGAGATTTTTCTTGTTTTCTGAGGTTAGCTTGTATCACTATAAAATTTCCTTCAACTGCTTCTGCTGCATGCTGTAGGTTTTGGGTTCTCACTATAAACTTGCTTTCATTGTCATTTGTCTGTGGGTATTTTTTTATTTCCTCTTTGATTTCTTCAGTGATCCATTGGTTGTTTAGTTGCATATTGTTTAGCCTTCATGTGTTTGTGGCTTTTACTGTTTTTAATTTTTTCTTGTAGTTGATTTCTAATCTCACAGGCTTGCAGTCAGAAAAGACGCTTAATATGAGTCCAGTTTTCTTAAATTTGCAAGGCTTGCTTTGTGACCCAGAGGTGGTTGATCCTGGAGAATGTTCCATGTGCTCTTGAGAAGAATGTGTATTCTGCTGCTTTTGGATGAAATGCTTTATAAATATCAATCAAGTCTATCTGGCCTAGTGTGTCATTTAAGGATTGTACTTCCTTATTGATTATCTGATCTGTCTGTTGGTACAAGTGGGATATTAACGTCTCTCACTATTATTGTGTTTTGGTATTTATTTCTCCTTTTACAGTTATTAGTATTTGCCTTTTATATTGAGATGCTCCTATGTTGGGTGCATAAATGTTTACAACTGTGATATCTTCTTCTTGGGTTGATTCCTTGTCATTATGTAGTGTCCTTCCTTGTCTCTTGTAAAGGTCTTTATTTTAAAGTCCATTACGCCTGAGATGAATATTGCTACTCCTACTTTCTTTTAATTTCCATTTGAATGAAATATATTTTTGCATCCCCCCACTTTCATTTAGTATGTGTCCTTTGGTCTGAAATGGATTTCTTATCTGGCATATGTATGTATCTTATTTTTGTATCCATTCATCTGATCTATGTCTTTGGTTGGAGCATTTACTCCATTTACATTTAAGGTAATTACCAATATGTATGTTCTTATTGCTGTTGGTCGATTGTTTTAGATTTGGTTTTGTAGATGTTTCTTATTCCCTTCCTCTTTTATTCTCTTATTTTACTATATTTATTATTCTCTTATTTTTGGTATGATGACTAACTTTAGTGTTCTGTTTGGATTCATTTTTCTTTTTTGTGTTTCTATCTATTGTAGATTTTCAATTTGTGGTTTCCATGAGGTTTTGCTATAGCATTATATATACAGAGAAGATTGTTTTCAGTTGCTGGTCTTTTAATTTCAAATACATTTCTGATATCCTGCATTTGTACTTGCCTTTTCTCAAAATTTCTGGTTTTGATATCATAATTGTGTGCAGATGATTTCCTACTTTTACTGTGTATTTACCTTTACCAGTAAAATTTCCCATTTGTAATTTGCTTGTTTCTAGCCTTTTCTATTCCACTTAGAGAAGTTCCTCTAACATTAGTTTCAAAGTGGTGCTGAATTTGCTTAGCTTTTGCTTGTCTGTAAAGCTTCTGATTTCTCCATCAAATCTGAACAAGAGCCTTGCTGTGTAGAGTATTATTGGTTGTAGGTTCGTCCCTTTCTTCATTTTAAATATATCATGCCAGTCCCTTCTGACCTGCAGACATTCTGCTGAGAAATTAGATGATAACCTTATGGGAATTCCCTTATACATTATTTGTTGCTTTTCTCTTGTTATTTTTAATATTTTTTTATTTTTAATTTTTGTCAATGTGTTTATTATGTGTTTTGGCATATTCTTCCTTGCATTTATCTTGCCTGTGACTCTCTGTGCTTCCTGGACTTGGGTGACTGTTTAATTTATCATGTTAAGGAAGTTTTCAGCTATTATCTCTTCAAATATTTTTTCAAGTCCTTTCTTCTTCTTTTTTCCTTCTGGTACTCCTATAATGCAAATGTTGTCACATGTAATGTTGTTCCAGTGGTCTCTTAAACTCCCTTCATTTCACTTCATTCTTTTTTCTTTATTGTGTTTTAGGGTAGTAATTTCCACCATTTTGTCTTGTAGCTCACTTTTTCATTTTTCTGCCTCACTTATTCTGCTATTGATGCCTTCCAATGACTTTTGTTTTTAAATTTCAGGTATTATATTGCTCATCTCTGTTCGTTTGTTCTTTAGTTCTTCTAGGTCTTTGTTAAACATTTCTTACATATTCTTGATCTGTCCCTCCATTCTCTTTCCAATATCATGGATCATCTTTACTATCGTTACTCTAATTCTTTTTCAAGTAGATTATCTATCTCCACTTGAGCTCTGCTCCTGAGGTTTTATCTTGTTCCTTCACCTAGGCATGTTTCTCTGCTGCCTCACTGTGTGTAACTTTCTGTGGTTGCCGTTTCTGCTCCACTGGCTGCAGGGTTGTAGCTCTTCTGGCTTCTGTCATCTGCCCCCTGGTGGATGAGGCTTCCTGGCAGAAGGGACTGTCACTTTCCTGCTAGTGTGTGGAGCTGGATCTTGTCCCTCTGGTGGGCAGAGCCATGGCAAGTAGCCTTTTTAGAGATGGCTATGAACTGAGAAAGACTTTAAGCAACCTGTCTCTGGTGAGCGGGGCTGTGTTCCTACTCTACTGGGTGTCTGGCCTGAGGTGTCCCAGCCTGGAATCTACACACTTTTGGGTGGGGCCAGGTCTTGGTCAGAAAATGGTAGCCTCCTATAGAGTCTATGCCAATGTACACTCACCAGAACCACCCCTGCCAGTGTCTTTGTCCCTATAGTAAGCCACAGTTGCCCTCCACCTCCAGAGGAGACCCTCTAACACTCACAGGCAAATTCAGCTGTTTCTTATGAGGTCGCTGCTTTTATCCCCTGGGTCCTGTTGTGCACAAGACCTTGGGTGCGCCCTCCGAGGTTTGAGTTCCTGTTTCCCCAAGGCCTGTGGGGTTTCTGCAGTCGGTCCTCGCTGGCCTTCAAAGCCAGTCTCTGTGGAGGGCCTCCTCCCACTGCCAGACCCTTAGGCCGGGGAGCTCAGTGGGGCTTAGAGCTCTCACTCCCATGGGAGGACTTCTGTGGTCCAGTTGCTCCCCAGTTTGTTGGTGCTCACACGGCATGCATAGGATTTGGTTTAATCCTGACTGCACCCCTACTACCGTCTCCTTGTGCCTTCTTCTTTGTCTTGGACACAGGCATCGTTTTTGCTGGGTTTCGGTGTCCTGGTGGAGCTGGTGATTGTTCAGCGGTTAGCTCTGATTTCAGTGTTTCTATAAGAAGGGGTGAGCTGTGTTGTCCTGCCCTACCATCCTGCCTCTTCCTTGCTCAATACTTGATTACCTGCTGATAACAAGATGTCTTGTGTTGCTGGACCTCAACACATAGCATCATCCCTTTCAAGCATGGATAACAGAATTGTTTGTGAAGATTTATTAAAAAGTATTGTCCCTTACCCCATCCCTAAAATATGGTGTAAGAATCTTCTGTAGTTATTCTGATGCTCAGCCCATGATTCGTAATGTTCTCAAGAATTCAGTTTTCTCTCTGTCCTTGCCCTCTGCCTTCATTTATCCATTTATTCTCCAATTTATTAACTTGGAACTACACACCAAGCATCATGCTAGAAACTAGGGGTGAGATAATGATTAAGACTAGGTCCTTTTTGAGGTTCTAAACTTATCAGGACTGCCCCTGCCTCTGGACAGCCCTTCTTGAATGCTTCTATCACCATTAGCTTTTACATTGCATTTCCTCCCAGAATCAAGAATATTATCCTTGATTCTCCTCCAGTAGCTTGGACTCACCTTGACACAGAACTTAGTGCACTGCACTGAAATGTTTTACAATTCTATTTCTTCTTCTCTACTATGAGCTCTTCAAGCCCAGGAATGTTATTCATTGTTGTTGTTTGCTCAATAATTTTGCAACTAAGGGGTAAAGAGAGAGGCAGAGGGGAAGCTAGGAAAGCACATGGACCACCTGAATGTCACTGACATTGTCCTTAAGCATGACCTTCTGCAGTAATATATATTTATGATGTGGGCATTCTCATATTTAGTTCTCCCAACAGCCTTGAGTTATATAGATATACACTAGCATTTCCATTTTAAATACCAATAGCCAGTGGTTCAAGGGGGAGCAGCATCTTGTCCAAGATCACCCTTTCTCCTCCTAAGAAGAGCATTTGGAATCTAAACTCAAGAGAACTCAATGAGAAAAGGACTTTTGTATATATGACTGCTGGAGTGTGTGTTCAGGTGTGTCTAGACTTTCCACTTCCTGGAAACTTCTTGAAGGCAGAAATAATGTTTGTTTCATCATTTCTAGTAAAAAGTCAGTGTGTAACAAAGTTATCATCAGGAAAGAAATACATTCTTCAAGGGACTGTTCAAATCTGTTTCTTTTGATTTGGGGCATTAAAGGTCTCTGTAATACTGCTAGAAATCTTCCATCAAGGTTATTCTCTAAGTTCTTGTGGATGACTTTGAAATTTAAATTTTTCTGTCATCTTCTGGAATGAACGCTGAGGTTAAAAAGGCATATTTCATTTCCCCCCCTTTCCCCATGGCCCCCAAAGTCTCCTTTTTCTCACCATTGTCCTTTCCCTTGCCTGTGATATATCTGATAAATGTTTTCCTTGTATCTTCAGCTGGCCCTCTTCCTCTCATTTCTCACTTCTTTATATTTCTAACGCTACATTTTCCCCATGGAACTCATGCCAAATAGAATTGCCCCACACCATTTGGGAAAGGACTAGATTTGTTTCATACGTTGTTTCTTTAGCCTTAATAAGTACTGACAGTTATTAGCTGGCCACAATTTTCTTCTCCCCTCTGCGGGTTGCATTGCCTTGCTTGTTAATGTGTAAATCATAGGCTTCTTTAATTACATACTATTGGCTTTTCCTTTCCCCTCAGTTAGCTGGAAAATTAGCCCAGGGCTGGGCCTCTGATAGAAATATCTAGCTGGTTTCTTCACACACTTTTGGGGATGCTGCTGGCTCAAAGTAAATCGACTTCAGTGTGTGCATATGTGTCTGTGTGTGGTTGGCTGCTCTGAACATTTGGTTTGTTCTGAGGTTAAGAACATGCTGGCCTGTGTGAAAGGAGAAAGCATAGATCAGGGATATTAGCCTTCCAGACTTGAAACTATACATTCAAATGAATGAATCAAATATTGGTAAACATTATAGTTTCTTGCCACTTCTCATTATTATCACTCTACATCTCCTCACAATCTCTCTTGATATTGCCAATCTTGTGTTTCTAGGAAAAGACTGGAAAGTTTCCACTTGATCATAAATTGACTTTATTTGAATTGACTGATAGTAGTTATCTGAACCAGTCTGTGTGGAAAAACACTATGTAAAGCCAATTATAATTTGGGTTTTTGAAAAAGTTCTTCTCATGAATGAGAAGCCCAAATATATTGTGTCTTGGTGTACTGGCTCCTCAAAGTGCAGCCCTGGGACCAGCAGCATTGACGTAAGAGTCTCTGGCTGTCCTTGACCTGCTCCCCAGTCTAGACCCACTGAACAGTGTACAGATGGTATGTGTTATCAACAATGCCCGGTGGTTTCCAGTCTTCAAATCCTCTGGGCCCAGGTGCTTGGAATCTTTCCAACTGAGCTTCCAGAAAATGGGAGGGCAAGGCAAGCCATCCCTGCTGGCTTGCTGAATTCCTAACCCACATAACTGTGACACGTACATAGTGAAGTGGCTGCTCCAGGCCACTCATTTTAAGGTGCTTTGTTTTACAACAATAGTAACCCAAACCAAGTTCTCTCTTTTGTGTTTACACTCATTTTCCCACTGCCCAGCGTTCTTCTATGATGTACATTATGCTCCAAAACAATTGTTGAAAATACACAGAATCTTATTATTATTATTATTTTTTACTGAAGCATAGTCGATTTACAGTGTTGGATTAATTACTCCCATGCAAAAACGTGATTTGGTTATACATATATAAGTTCCTTTAAAAAATATTCTTTCCCATTATGGTTTATCATAAGATATTGAATATGGTTCTCTGTGCCCTACAGTAGAACCTAGTTGTTTATCCATCCTGTATATAAAAGCTACATCTGCTACTCCCGACCTCCTACTCCACACCCCCACACAATCACCAGACTATTCTCTATGTCTGTGATTCTGTTTCTGTTTCATAGATAGGTTTATTTGTATCATATTTTAGATTCTATATATAAGTGATTTCATATGGTACTTGCCTTTCTCTTTCTGACTACATCACTTAGTATGATAATCTCTAATTGCATACATGTTCCTGAAAATGACATTATTTTACTATAATTATTATTATTCCACTGTACATAGGTACCACATCTTCTTTATCCATTCACCTATGGATGTACATTTAGGTTGTTTCAATGTCTTGGCTATGGTGAATACTGATACTATGAACACAGAGGTGCATGTGTCTTTATGAATTATAGTTTTATCTGGATGTATGCCCTGGAATGGGATTGTTAGATCATATGGTAATTCTATTTTTTGTTCCGAGTAGGAGCTTAAATTACATTGAATTCAGAGTTCCCCTAGATGTAATGTTTTCCACAGAACTGTATTTACATGACATCTGTACTGTTACTATTTTCTTTTAACTCTCTTCACTACATAGCCTTAAGTGATGCTAGCTATGATTTCAGAATTTTGATGTTTAGTTTGATTTTTCAAATATCATGAATAATGATATATGTGAAAATGAAACATACTTATCTATGTACCACAAAATAATATGCTGCTTTCTACCCATGTTACATGTGTCCCAGTTTGGAAAACAGTGGCATGGTGGAAACTTTTATGGGAGAGAGAACTCCTCCTGGTCATAGACTAATTGTGTTTTTGGTTCTTCTCATTTCTAAGCTTAAAGAATGGAAACCATTCCACTGTTTGCTAGCTTGTTCTGGTTGTCTCTCCAAAAACAGTCATTAGCTTTGAAACTTTGGCCAAATTTCTGCATTTTACTCATCTTATTTCTGCTAACTAAATTTTATACCTTGCACATCTCCAACGTAATAGAGTTCATCTCTGATGATAACTGCTCCCTCAAAGTCTTTTGTTTACAAAATCTGTCCCTTCCTAGGTCCAATAAGAAGGAAATACAGCAAAAGTGACCAGTGGGCCAAATTTTGGTATATATGAACCATGGTGTAGGGTACATAAAATGTCCTAAATGATGTTGTAATATCAGGCTACTTAGAGTGTGGTCTGTGGACATGTACCATTTGGTAAGTTGTTTATTATTGACCTATCATAAGTACAAAATGTAAGAATCAGGATTTTAAAACTTTCATAGTAATTTGAGGATAATTTAATATCAGTTGAATTAAAAATTTAAAATTGGAATTCGCATTTTGTGTGTTCTTTTAATTTTTTTTCTTCTAGTAAGAAGACTTTCTTGTGTTTTTAAAAGTACTGGTTTGCAAAAGACTAAATTTTTTTTAAAAACGAAAAATTTGCTTCTTTACCACAGATAATTTGAGGAACACTTGTATAAAAAACTAAATAGAGTACAAAATGTTGCTTTAAATGTAGCTCAGAAAAATAGTATTATATTTTTAAAGTTATCTATGAGTGTTCTTAAAAAAAAGTAGAAGGGACATACACCCATATATACCAGTATTTTAGCATTGGTTCTCATGGCGGATCATGACCAGAGAAAGCATATCGTAACCAGAAAGACAGTAGAGAAAGAAGTGGAAATATCCTTTTCCTACTCTGGACTTTGCTTCTCTCTGCTTTCCAAACTGTCAGAATTTCTGCACTTATAAGTGCAAACACCATAGTCTCTCAACAACTTTTACAAATTGTTTTTGACTGGATTCATTTTATTAGAGGAGTTTTGAGTGAATTCAGTGTTGCCAGAACATCGTATTTTTAAACATTTAGATAAAGCATTAGAAAGCTTAACACAGAGTGGGAAACTCATTTTGCCATGCCTTCATACTAAATTACCTAAATTTCAGCTTAACAGATGCAATAAAAGCGAGTTACTGCCAAAAGTCTCTTGTCTGCCTTCAGTAACATCCAGAGTGATTCTCAGAGATCAAATGAACTCATTGGCTACTCAGGCATAGAAACACAGTCACACATAGTTGATATTCTGCTTTGTAGCTGTTACCAATATGATGTAACATAGCTAAAGGAATGATGGGATTTGATGCCAAATTTGAGGTTTGAGCTTGAATGCCAATTCATCTGCTGCTTCTACATTCATGACTGTTTTAAGAATGAGATATTAGTAAGGATCTGAAGACAGTCTTTATTTCATATATAGGGTATTAAAGTAATCCATAAGATTTTGTTTGAAGAAAATTATAAACGGACTCTAATAGAGGAAACTAATCTCCATTATATATGCTACCCCATTAATTAGGAAACTAATCCTCATTAAATATGCATTAAGGCCTGCATATTGTATTAAGGTCTACTTGTGGTTGAGATCCATGAATGTCATTATTAGCTTAAGGATAAATTTCCAGCAAAAGTAAGACTTTCCTCTCAAAGTCATCACTCATCTTGCAGTATTCAATAGTATCATTCTGACTCTTCTTCTTTTTTAATTTAGTGAATTTGGTTTTTATTGAACTTTTTGTTTTTTTGGCTGCCATCAGGCAGCATCTAGGATGCTATTTGCCTGAGCAGGGAACTAACCTGAGCCTCCTGCAATGGAAATCCAGAGTCCCAACCCCTGGGGGGAAGTCTGAACTTCCCTCCGGGGAAGTCCGTGTTATATCTTCTTGAAGCTCATTCCTCTCTTATTGTCTTAGTACCTGTTTTTCCATCTAGCTACACATAATTTCTTCTCTGCTCCTTTTACTGCCTTTTAGTCTGCCCCGACTTTGAGGGTGTGAGTGACCACTGTCCTTTCTTTGCCCAATTTTATGTTCATTAGTCATCCTCCCCTGAGCCATCTCATCCACTGCCATGCTCTTAGCTGTCAACTGCCTCCTCTTGACTTACCCTGGACTACCTTCAGCTTTGATAGCCTCTCAAGTTTTGAGCTGTGGACATATATTATTAATGTGCTTCACATATATTGAGTTTTTTTTTTTTATAACAAATTGAAGATTTGTGGCAATCCTGATCACAGCAAGTTTATTTGCTCCATTTTTTTTCCAAGTGTCTCTGTGTCACATTTTAGCAATAATTTTTACAAGAATTCCATTTTTCCATTATTACTATGTTAGTTGTGGTGATCTGAGATCAGTGATCTTTGATGTTACTAGTAGTTCTTTTGGACACACAAACCATTCCATACAAGATGGTAAACTTCAAATGTTGCACGTGTTCTGACATGGGGAAACCGGCCAGCCGTTTCCCCATCTCTCAAACTTTTCTTGAGCCTCCCTAGTCCCTGACACAGAACGATAATAAAATTAGGCTAGTTAATAATCACACAAAGCCTCTAAAGTACCAGTGAAAGAAAAAGTTGTAGGACTCTCATGTTAAATCAAAAGCTAGGAATGATAAAGCTTAGTGAGAAAGGCTCGTTGAAAGTCATAACAGACTGAAAGGTAGGCCTCTTGGGCCAAGCGGTTAGCCAAATTGTAAATCCAGAGGGAAAGTTCTTGAAGGAAGTTAGAAGTGCTACTTGGGGAACACAGGAATGATAAGAAAGCAAAACAGCCTTATTGCTGATATGGAGAAAGTTTTAGTGGTCTTAATAGAAGATCAAGCCATCTACAATATTCCCCAAGCAATCCACAACATTCCCTAAGCCAAAATCTAATCCAGAGGCAGACCCTAAGCCTCTTCAAATCTAGGAAGGCTGAGAGAAGTGAGGAAGCTACAGAAGAAAAGTCTGAAGCCGGCAGAGGTTGGTTCATGAGGTTTAAGGAAAGAAGCTATCTCCTTAACATCAAAGTTCAAGGTGAAACAGCAAGTGATGTTTAAGCTGAGCATTCAGGCTCAGACTTCAAATTTGGCATCAGATCTCATCATTCTTTTAGCCATGTTACATCACATTTGTAACAGGTACAAAGTAGAATATCTATTATGTGTGAGTGTGTTTTATTACTTTAATTATATTGTGCCACTCTCTTCTGGCCTGCAGAGTTTCTCCTGGAAAATCAGCTAATAATGTTATGGGAGTTCCCTTGAATGCTACTTGTTGTTTTCCTCTTATGCTTTTGATATTTTTTTCTCTGCTTTTAATTGTTATCAGTTTGATTACTGTGTGTCTCTGTGTGTTTCTCCTTGGGTTTATCCTGCCTGGGACTCTCTGTGTTTCCTGAACTGGGTGACTATTTCCTTTCCTATGTTAGGAAAGTTTTCCCCTTCAAATATTTTCAAATATCTTCAGATATTTTCTCCGGTCTTTTCTCTCTTCTCCTTCTGGGACCCATATAATATGAATATTGGTGTAGTTAATGTTGGCCCAGAGGTCTCTTTGATGATCCTCATTTCTTACCATTTTTTTCTTTATTCTGTTTCATGGCAGTGATTTTCACTAGTCTGTCCTCCAGTTCACTTTTGCATTCTTTTGTGTCATTTATTCCGCTATGGATTCTCTCTAGTGTATTTTTAAATTTCATTTATTTTATTTATCATCTGTTTTTTATTCTTCAGTTCTTCTAGGTCTTTGTTAAACATCTCTTTTATCCTCTGAATCTGTGCCTCCATTGTTCCTCCGAGAGTTTGGATCATCTTTACTACCATTAGTCTGAATTCTTTTTCAGATAGATTGCCTATCTCCACTTCCCTTAGTTGTTCTTCTGGGGTTTTATCTTTTTCCTTCATCTGGGACATTTTCCTCTGCCATCCAACTTTCTGTGATTGCAATTTCCATTCCTCAGGCTGCAGAGTTGTAGTTCTTCTTGTTTCTGCTCTCTGCCCCATGGTGGACGCATCTGTGTAAGAGACTTGTACAGGCTTGCTGCTGGGCAGGACTGGTTCCTACCCCCTGGTGAGTGGAGCTGGGTCTTGTCCCTTTGGTAGGCAGGGCCATGCCAAAGGTTGTGTTTAGTGGGCAGCTGTGAGCTCGTGAGGACTTTAAGCAACCTGTCTGCTATGTTTCTGCCCTGGTTGGATGTTTGGCCTGAGGTGTCCCAGCATTGGAGCTTATAGGCTGCTGGGAGGAGTCTGGTCTTGGTGAGAAAATGGTGGCTTCCAGGAGTGCTCATGCCACTAAAGATACCCCAGAACTCCTGCAGCCAGTGTCTTTGCCCCGACAGTGCGCCACAGCTGGGCCCGCCCCCCGCCCCCACCACCTTGCAAGAAACCCTCCAATACCAGCAAGGAGG
The DNA here is from genome assembly GCF_019320065.1 of Cervus canadensis. Classification (NCBI taxonomy): domain Eukaryota; kingdom Metazoa; phylum Chordata; class Mammalia; order Artiodactyla; family Cervidae; genus Cervus; species Cervus canadensis. The sequence goes on from NC_057407.1 coordinate 54,313,005, forward strand.
TCTGACCCAGGCCCAGGCGCTTATGCGGCCACTGCTTCTCCCCCGGTTCCTGGTGTGTATGAGACCTTGTGTGTGCCCTTCAAAAGTGGAGTTTCTCTTTTCCCCAGTCCTGCAATCAAATCCCACTGCCCTTTAAAGCCAGATTCTCTGAGGGCTCCTCTCCACTGCCAGACCCTCAGCCTGGGGAGCCTGATGTAGGGCTCAGAACTTGCACTCTTTTTGAAAAACCTCTGCAGTGTAATTATTTCCAGTTTGTGGATCACCCACCTGGGGAATACGGGATTAGATTTGACCATGATTGTGCCCCTCCGACTGTTTCCCTGCAGTTTCTTCTCTGTCTTTGGATGTGGGGTGTCTTTTTTGGTAGGTTCCTGTGGGCTTTTTGTTGTTGTTGCTGCCACTGGTTCAATGGTTAGTTGTGATTTTGATGTTTCCATAAGAGGTATGGTCATGTCCTTCTATTCTGCCATCTTCAGGAGTTACTCTTGTTATGTGTGAAGAAAGTGGTTTCTTGAGATGGAATTTACTCCTTGTGAAGATGCTATGAAGATTGTTGAAATGGCAACATAGGATTTACACTACTATCAGCTGCTACTAGAGTTGCACCCATTTCAGAAAGGCATGTTCCATCCTTCTTGCTGTAAAAGAAGTAAATACCCCCAGATGATTTGAAAAAAGGGCAACGGTAAAATATCTGACTTCTCTGCGAAATGTATGAAGTTGGGAGAGGCAGCAGTGAAGTGTCTGGAAGGTCCATCCTGTGTGTGGATGAGAGAGGATATGATGCATTCAGACCGGTAGTGTCTCCATCCACTTTGCATCAAGTCATGGAAGGGTTAAGAGTATTGCTTGCAAAATCTCTTGATCTTATTTCATGCTAAAATGTTGTCATATCATATTCTATGAAATCCTTGTTGATGAGAAGTGTCTACTCTATCTTTGTAACATTAAAATATTTACAGAGTGTCCATGGACTGCATACTGTTCAATGAAATAGTCAATGAAAAGTTACGCCTATCTATGTGGGAGATAGGACTTTTCCTTCCAGAACAAATCACAGAGATGATGGAAATAGCAAGTTATTTCTGGGATGGAAAATGTGAATTGTGACCAAGGTGACTAGAATGGATGTCCAAATACCCTCTTCTATAGAAATCACAGAATCTCAGGCCAAATGAGGTGAACTTTTGAAAAAAAAAAAAAAAAAAAACTGAAAAAGAGTTGCCTTCCATATTGGCATTTCCCAAAGCCTCTGAAGAAGAAAATTACCTTAGAAGCAAAGGTTAAAATTTAAAAAAAAAAACACAAAAAACTATTTATTTACTTGGCTGCGCCAGGTCGTAGTTGTGGCACACAAGATCTTTAGTTTTGGCACATGAACTCTTAGTTGCAGCATGTGGGATCAAGTTCCCTGACCAGGGATCCATCCTGGGCCCCCTGCACTGGGACACGGAGTCCTGTCCACTGGATCACCAGAGAAGTCCCACAGGTGTTGAGCATTTGAAGCTGTTTTTAAAAGCATACTCTAGCCTTTCAAAGATGTAGGTGCGTGGGTGGGTTGCCCACTTTCCAAGCCTCGTCTGGAAAATGGAGCCGTGGCAGGACTGACCTGAGAGCGTGCGTGTGAGGTTGTGTGAGCTCCAGCGTGGGGCCCCGGCAGCTTCTGGCACATGGCTCGGCTCGGCTCGGCTCAGGTAGCGTTGGCCTTTGCTGCTATAGCCACCCCTCACGTTACGCTTCTGTTCAGAATCGAGGATTTGGGTTTGGACTCCACTGGAGACCAGCACAGCAGTTCCTCCAGGTGACTGCTTTTTCACAGTGGTAACCTGCAGCTTCCTAAAGGCAGGAGAGAGAACCTGGGGGAGAAGACTGCTCCCTCTGTTTCCAAGGATTTAAACAAAAAGATGGCCTTTTGATAGCTGAGAGACATTTTCATTAGTATTGAAAATGATGCCCCTTTATAAAAAAATCCAGAAATAATAAAACCCTGTGAGATTAAGTCTGAGATATATTACTTTTCACTTTACTAATTTTGGACTGCAGCTAAACGTTCTCTTTGTCAGCATCCCTTTAAAGAAAGCATTATTGGTAGATGATGGGCGTATGTTAGATTTAGAAGCTGATGATCTCTGAATTCTTATGCATAAAAATGAGAAAGAATGTATGAAGTCTCAGGGAGACCTAAGTGGTCCACACCCCCAAAACTCCTAAACAGGCTCCTTTGCATGAGCACAGTGGTCCCTCTTCTCTCACATTTTGTTACCAGGGAGGGTTCTTTTTTTTGATAAATTTTGTAGGAAGCCAATTAAATATAGACACTGTTCCTTCCACTAAGCTTGAAGAAAAACACAACAACCCTGCTTGGTTGATTTTATTTTCATTTTTTATTGAAAGCTTCATCAAAGAAAACAGAAGTTTAAACCTAACATCCACTGATCTACAGAAAGCTCAAGGAACGGGGAAAATGGTAGCTAATTTGACTGTGGTACAGATGAGAAAGTTAAAAATAAAACCAGAAACACTGTTCAATTACAGAATTTTCCATGACAGTCAAAGACAGCAGTACAAAATGCTCTTAAATAAAATCCAGAATTGAATGATGTTTCAGAAGTTCTATGACATCAGATATGGCCTGAAACAACAGTTTTAAAAGAAGCTGTGTCCCTTTTTCTTCCTTTTTAGAAACTGAGTATTTCATAGCAAGTACACTTTCACATATATATTTTTTAAATTAAGATTCCAATTACATTCTTCTTCTTTTTAAATAAATGGAAGCATTAATTCCCAGAATGGAGAAAAGTTTTTCAAGTATCTCTGTGAAATATTTTTCCTGTTTTTGAAACATGGAATAACTCCTGTTTCACAAATGAGGAAATCAGCTATTTTGGGGAGGAGGACAGAGCATCCTTCTTAATAAGATTAGAGGGTTAACAATACACAGCATAACACTGAATTACACTGTGGATACTGTTTAAATTTGAAATAATTTTTTTTTTTTTTACAAAATCCAACAGAATCTCAAGGTCATTCAGCCTTAATGTAGTAACACAAAGTCAAAAAATTATAAAACAATGCAATTTTTTGGTCAAAGATTTAAGATGGGGATAAAAGTGCATATTTAACCAAGAGCTATTACTATATTCCCCAAACTCAATTTTGAGTTGACCTGTTCTACTGGTTCAAATTTCAATAGTGAACAAAATCAAAACAGATTTCATTTGAGGAAAGCCAAATTCTTTGCTGTACTTTTTTCGTTTATGTTCTGCAAGCATATAGCCAACTTGCAGTTGTTTGCAGTGGATGGGAAAGGGACATTATGGATATTAAAAACTCACAGTATATAATGCACTGACATTTATTTTACCAATGATTTCAAACTGCTTCAATAAATCGATCCTTAACAAGAAACAAAATAGATTTGAATTTTATTTCCAAATGTTTTTTGTTTTCCATCCTCAGGGTGAAATTCTAATAGAAGGAAAGAGAAGTCTTTAGTTGAAAAGAGAAGATAAACAAGGTGCACAAAAGTAAATGATTAGCCCTTCAAAAACTGGGAGTGATTATGTTTCTGCAGGACCGGGGCTTAAGGGCAGTCACTAACTGGAGGGAATACAATGGATTGAAGTTGTAGACCCAGTGGCCTAGTGGTTCTTCCTGCGACTCCAAGACCCGCCTCACCCTGCTTCAGCTTTAGAACTGCCGCAGAGACAGTGCTATTCTAAAATCATTGTTTTCCCTCCCAGAAATACAAAGACATAAACATGGAGAAGCTATCCATCCTTTTTTTATGTGACAGTGAGCATATATGTTGGGGGTAAAAAAAACCAGAAATCACCAATCTGGGCTGAGCTTCCCTGCCTTACATCAAAAAAGACTGTTTGGGCCACTCAGGGATTTTGTTCCCAGCTTCTGTACTTCCCTGAACTCTCTGTATCCCACAAGGGACAGCCATGACCAAGAACACTTGGATTAAGGGACCAACTTCATGTTTCAGAGTATTTGGTAAGAAATGGTCAATTTGAGTTAGACTCGGCTGTCTTCCAATGCCATGGTAGGTGTCATTTGCAAGACAAATGGATTCATTACTGAAATCTCATTATTAATCTGTCATGGGAAGGGTGTCAACCCTGTCAGTCCCTTAAATTGGAATGAGGGGCTGTCAGTCCCAGCAAACTCAGAATTTTGAAACCTGCCAGTCATGTTTTTCAATTACATGAAAAACAAAATTCCATTCTTACTCTTTTACTGAGGACAAAGTAATAGAGATCAGGGTTCTATGACATGTTTAAATTTGACTATGAAGTGTGGTTCCTCCAATGTGCTGCATGTCTTTATATACCTATATAAATATCCTTTCATTTGATTTCATATCATATAAAAACGTTTATCACGGAAACCCTCTTAAAAATGTCTCCCTGCTTAGCAGCTCATCTTGCAGTGGTTCCTGCACTCAAATTAAGAATGAGACTGAATTGTCAAGTGTCTTTTCAGTCCTACTTAGAGCATCATCTGTCGAGACAGTCCCTTGAAACTTTTCCTCAAGCATAAAGAAGACTGCAAAGGTCCTCATAAGATCTCAGCTTTCATTAATGGGAATTGTAGGCCACTGTGAAAGACATCGGGGGTGTGTGTATGTGTGCATGCATGTGCGCACACGCTAAGTCGCTTCAGTCATGCTGACTCTGAGTGGCCCTATGGACTGTCACCTACCAGGGTCCTCTGTCCATGAGATTCTCTAGGCAGGAATCCTGGAGTGTGTTGCTGTGCCCTCCTCCAGGGGATCTTTGTAACCCAGGGATCAAACCTGTATCTCTTATGTCTACCTGCATTGGCAGGCAGGTTCTTTACCACTGGGGCTACCTGGGAAGCCCATATGCATAAAATAGACACCCCAATTACTCAAATAGAGTTAGAAAAACTAAGTACTTTTCTTATCCATAGATTGAAAATGATTATAAAAGTTTTTCAAGCAGTTAATGGATTCTGTAGGTTTGTGAACCTTCTATCTGGGATTCTCCTAGGGCTTTCCATCTCTGATATGGGCGCTTTTAACATCATGCAGTTCTTCATTAAGAGGGGGTGGAAGTGCGTTATATATGTTCTCAAATGCAGCAGATCTGTTAAGGTCACAGGAGAGTTGATTCAAGTGGTGAAGCATGGCACGACATTTGAGGGGTCGAAACTACCAGGGAAACAAACTAACCCTGACCAAACCACAGCTGGGTCAAAGGTTTTATTGTTGATAGCATAGAATGTAACTTGCAATATTTAAGACATGCCCGTGTTGAAGGACAGTCTTCCACCCTGCAAGTGTTACCTATGGTCCCTGATGACTTCAGAAGATGTGGTCCTGCTCTGAGGAGTTCCCAGTCACCGTGCAGACTTCCTTGGCAACACCTCCTCCTTATTAAAAGAATACCCGCTCTCCACTGACCGTGGACCAGAGTTTGGAGGAAATAATGTTTATCCTATTTGGATTGTGGTTTTACTTTGCTTACTGACACTTAAGCTAAGTCTTGGCAATTGCACATGAGAGGAAAAATTGAAAATCTGAGTAAATGCTTGAAGTATAGTGAAGCAGAATACTTTAAAAAATGATTGTAATCCTAAGTTGGGTTAAAATCTCCATGACCTGTACTGTTGATTAAATTAGGATTCTGATGGCAGTGTGTACTGAACACATGTTTTGGTTTGTTTTACTTTTCATACAATGTAATGCTGCCTACCTATTGATGTATTTATTTTTTTCCCAGGCTTGACTCTTAAAAATAATTTTTAGGTGATAAATTTTAGAGATGATATATGCAAATTTGAACATGTGCCACTTTTTCCTTCTTTTTGATTTAAAATAAGATATTATAGTATGGCATAATATAAAAAAAGTCCAAACATAAAGCACAGATGGACACATAAAATGGCAAGTCATTTTCTTTTGCCTGAAGTGGCTTAAAAAATTGAGATTACTGAAATTTTATAGTTGGAAAAAAATGTTGCTGAATGTATAAATAAAGCAGTAGTTTTGAATAGAAACAGGAAGTTACCTAGGCACATTCATCAGCCACATGGTAGCTACCTCTTAGCCTCATTGTTGATTATGGAAATGAGACTTTCTTAGTATCACATTACATTTTGATTGATTTTTTTTTTTTTTTTTACAGAAGACAAAGTATGTTGATTTCATATTCAAATGAATTATGCCCAGGATAATCCTTGTTTATACACAGAGTTCAGAGACTGAAAAAGAGAAGCAGAAAGCACAGTTCCTATCCAGGTTTGCTCATCCCCCTGTGACTCGGGGGCCCATTTCTCAAAGAGAAAATGCCATCCTTAAAATACACGAGAGGCTGAAGAATGGAACAAAACGAAACGTAAGTTTAGTATTCTCTCTAAAGCATGGGAAACCATAGGGATGGCTATCACCAGTTGGAATTTTTTTGTAGCACATGCTACACTGCCTTGGCTATATTTTTGCCTCTAATTGGACCACAAAGATATGGAATCACTCTCTAGATAAGAGCTTTCAATTCATGGGATTTTCAAATAAGAGAATTAGGTATATTTTAACACTAGACCTTTGTTTATAGATCAAACATAGTAGAATGTTGATGAATTTTATGAGTCAAACTCATTATTCATGTTGACGTAATGGGAATATGATTTACCTTTTAATATATTTGTTTTTAAATGCCTACCCTGTTTTCTTTTACAGTGCCTCTTCCTTCTGGACTAAGACAGGTTCCTGTGACTTTGTGAAAAGAGTTTCAACTATTGATTCTAATAAGCCATTAGAAAGCCATTCTAGTGCATGGTTCAATTAACAGAGTTCCACTGTCCTTCATTTCAGGTAGAACTGTACAGGTTGAACATAGATTTTATGAGTCAAATATGCAGAGGTGTTTGGTAAGTCAATTTAATTCATTTTAGACAAAGTTTTGCATCATTCTCAATGTAATATATATCTCCTTTGGCTTTAAAAATCGATCAAATCTAATTATTTGGGTTCTTATTCATATAAATCATACAATTTCTTGATTGTCAACTAGCATTAAAAGCTTACCTGAATTCCACTAATAGAATCCTCAATCTTAGTGGTCCTATTTGCCTCAGAGAGTTAAACTGAAATTAAAAAGTCGTCTTGTCTTTCTTCTGACAATACCAGGATATGAAAATACAATGAAATGAGGCAAAAAAAAAAAAAAAAAAAGATATCCCCTCCCCAACTGCAGAGTCAAGGTGGCTATTCATGGTAGATGATGACAAAGACTGAGGCAAGAAGACAAAATCTAGAGGTGCAGGAGTTTAGAAGGAAGGCTATTGTTACAAATACCGTGCAAGGCCTTTTCAGGAGACCACTCACCACTCAACAGAGCATCACTGAGGTTTTTCAACAAGTGATCTTTCAGACCAGTTCAGGAAGTATCTTGAGTCCAAAATTCACATAATGAAATTTCAACCTGTTAAACAAGTGTGTTAGCTCATTGGTGGCCATCGATACAGACGTCATGACTCAAGAGCACTAGGAGAGAACCAGAAAAGCACGTGGGACTTAAAGCCACTTGGCTCTATTGGTTGGGATCCAGAGCTCTTGGCGCTACTACTGCTGACCACAGGAACAAGCTTCTACTATCCACAAATATACATTTAAAACAAAAACAATGTTTTGTTTTTTTTTTTTGCAGTATGTAAAACACCAGTGGAAGGTAGTTTAAACAAACAAAGTAAGAACTGGTCCGGCCATGTAGGTCAAATAAAATTTTAAAAAAGAAAAGAGAAGAAAAGAAAAGCAACCTCTTATCTTCTGGACTGCAACAGGGTGCCACTTCATCTTTGGTATAAAACAGGCCATCCATAGGCTGAATTTGATCACAACTAGGAAAGACTACAGAAATTGTCAACAATTTCTCTATCTATTGCTTTTTTTGTTATTTTTTTTTTGTAGTTTTTTTCTTTTTTGCACTTTTTGACAATAAGCTCCTATCTACTTAAGTTTTTTTTTTTTTTAATGCTCTTAAGCTAGATTTTGCAATGTGACAAGCAAAGCTGACTAAAAAGTTTGTAAAGCTCATAAAAAAGACTGCAGATAAAAAGCACTAATGATTTTGCCAGCGATCACGCTTTGGAAATTAAAAAAATCTGCATTCTGCCCCCCAAACACGCATTATTTCTAATGCAGTTGTTTTTAAACCAACATTAATAACTTTACCTTAAAATGTTTTAGCCTTCTAGAACGATTCAACACTTAAGACAAAGTTCATGAGAAGTCCCAGCATTTCCCCAATTCTTGCAGTTGCCATGGTTTCTTTTATCATAAGCAAATTTTCTTCAAATGAAGAAAAACATTTTCTTTAAAACTGTACAGTTTTTTTTTTTTCCACCCTAAAAACTCATAGTCTTAAACTTCTGTACCGGTGAAAACCGGTACAATATTTCAATTCTTTCTTGGTTTTAACAAGACGTTGACAGCTTGCCTCGAGAGCCTTTGACGTCCTTAAAATTAAGGCAATTAAGATTCAAGATAAACCTTACCTAAATATTTCTAAGAAAAAAATAAAATAAAAAAAAAACCCAACCCACTAGATTTAAACAAGAAGGGAAAAAGAAAGAGTAGCTTAATTACTGAGGAAGACAATTTGTTTCCATTTCTGCTTGCCCACCTCTTGACATCAGATTTCCTGTTTTAAAAAAAAAAAATCAATCTATCTACACCTTCAGATAAATTCTGAATTCAATTGTTCTTCCACATGAATGTCAACCTTCCATGTTTTGCTTTATCTGTTTGTAGTAGTTGTCCTCTTCTGGGATTGTTTTCTTTAATTAAAAAAATGATGCAAAAATAAACTGTCAGACCACATGAAGGAACCATTTGCACAGCACGTAAAAACACGTTGTTTTCATTGGGTAAAGTAGAAAATTAAAAAAACAAACAAACAAACAAAACAGCATTCCACCGCCTGTGCAAAACTGGAAGCCAACTTCTTGTTTAATGAAGTTTCTTCATTCAAGGCAGAGTTTCAGACGGACATTCTTCAGTCTTGTTTATGGTCTGTGAAAACAATGGAGGAGGAGTGGTCATTACACCAAAGCAACTCTGAAATCCCCTTCTGTGACCTTTTCCGGTGAGCGTTCTTTAAAAGCTACCAAGCTCTCTCAATGGAATAGTCATCAAGGAAGTTGTCAGGACACACTGGGCTTAGAAGCATGTCAAATTCTGCCCCTTTCATACTAATATGTGTTTGCAGCTTGTTCATATTAAATATCTTGGCCAATAGATCAAGAATATCTCTTAACTGCAAAGTTTTAAATATACAAATATATCTAGACAGGTGATATTTCCTATGTTCATGGAATGTATTCTTCAATATGTGGCTTATGTTTTAGCTCCCTAAGAGATCCCTTGAGTAATTCTGTCCTTCCAGAACTCTGATGAGATCCATCACAAACTCAGGCAATATATCTATGACTCCCTGTTATATATCCAGGATACAGAATTTTTTTTCAATTGACGTGTGGTTGGTTTACAATGTAGTGTTAATTTCTGCTGTCCAGCAAAGTGATTCAGTTATATATGAATGTATACATTTTAAAATATTCTTTCACATTATGGTTTATCACAGGATACTGAATACAGCTCCCTGTGCTATCCAGTAGTAACTTGTCGTGTATCCAGTCCCATGAATAAGAGCTTACATCAGCAGCAGTGTATTGTGTGTTATCAAACAGAGCTCACCAAGTGTATCCACACGAGCCGAAGGCTTATTACTGAAGACAGGTAAGAGAGCAGTGAAGCTTTGTTCACGCTCCAGTTTCTTCTCTTCTTCCTTGCTCCTCTATCTCAACAAGGTGTTGAAATCTTGAGAGGAGGAACTCTATTTTACTTCTGTGTTTTACTCTGCAGGAGGCTGGGAGACTGATATGCACATCATAGGTGTTTAAATAGACAAATGCCATTTCGCCAGCCCAGCTCACATAATGCTTTCTGCTTCTGCCCCATCTATATGGCAGGGCTGAGCTAACAGTGGGTTGATCTTTACTCCTATCTCTCCCACCCACAGGTGAGAATTTGGTTCAAGAATTTCAGGGGTATCGTTTACAAATAAAGATTCTTCAGAACTTTCTTTAGGTCCTGTTTCATGAAAGCGCCTTCCCTCGGTGCTCTGTGGGTTCTTCTGATGCCCAGTTGCTTGCTTTGATGAAGAAAGCTCAGAGTTGCTGTGTAGCGGTGTCCAGGTGTTTTGCCGCACAGGATGCAGGGATGCAGGAGAACCTCGGGGCTAATTCCAGCCCACAGTCTGTTCCCCAAGCTGTGCACTCCGGAGCAGGGCTGCATTTGCCCTGAGCATGTGGCCCTTACTCAAATTCACAAAAAGCCCTCAATGATGCTTTGAACTAGATGAGACTTAGCCTGGGATGACCCAGAGGGCTTCTTTTTCTAGTCTGCCAAAAGCCCTCATATGACTCAGCTGTGGCTGTTAGAAACCTGCCTAACTTGTTCCTAGAATCATATAAGGAAAGCAGCTTGTTGATAGATTATTTCCACTGTTAACCAGAGTTTAAGTCTCTAGAAGTACATTTATTTTTCTGTGTTATGAAAGAAAGTGGCATTTCTTTTTAGAATGAAAGCCATCAAAATTGTCATAATAGCAGCAACAGTAAGGGAAATTTCCGTCGTCATCCTGGGAACCATGGGAACCATGGAGTTTATTTGATCTCTCTATATATACCTTTGCAAAGTATATTCTCATTCCATTTACTTCTAAAACTCTGTCTTGTTATGGGAACCACACTTGGTGTGTGTTTTTGTGTTTGCTTTTAGGTCTATTTTTTGTTCTCATCTCCATCTTCCGCCCTGGTATCACTGCGCATTGAGCAGGAAATGCCTAACACGGTGAGAGTCCGCATCAGACCTGTTCAGGGAGCGCTTTCAGTCAGCGGGCTGCATGGCGCAGAACCCCTCACTGCGCGTGTGTCTGGTGGGCTGCCCTCCAGGCGTCCCTGTGTGTGTGAGTGAGGCTGCAGCTTCCTTCCTTCTTTGTTATTGGAGGATAATGGCTTTACAATGTTATGCTAATTTCTGCTATACAGAAGAGTGACTCAGCTGTGTGTGTACATACATCCCCTCCCTCCGGGGCCCCTCCCACCACCTCCACCCCAGCCTCGGGGTCATCACAGAGCCCTGAGCTGAGCTCCCCGTGCTTACAGCAGCTTCCCACGAGCTGTCTCTTTTATACACTGTAGTGTGTATGTATCAGTGCTACTCTCTCAATTCGCCTTCCCCTCTCCTTCCTTTCCCCGCTCTGTCCGCAAATCCATTATCTTCATCTTCGTCTCTATTTCTGCCCCACAAATAGGTTCATTAGTACCGTTTTTCTCGATTCCATACATGCGTGCTAAATCACTTCAGTTGTGTCTGACTCTGTGTGACCCTACAGACTGTAGTCTGCCAGGGTTATCCTCTGTCCATGGGATTCTTCAGGCAAGAAAACGGAACTGGGATACCAAGCCCTCTTCCAGGGGATCTTCCTGACCCAGGGATCGCACCGGCACTTCCTGCGTTGGAGCCAGATGCTTACCGCTGAGTCACAGGGGAAGCACCTCTAGATCCCACATATACACGTTCAGTCCCGTCCCTCAGGCGTGTCCGGCTCTGCGACCCCATGGACCGCAGCACGCCAGGCTTCCTTGTCCATCACCAACTCCCGGAGTTTGCTTAAACTCATGTCCATTGAGTCAGTGATGCCATCCAACCATCTCATCCTCTGTCGTCCCCTTCTCCTGCCTTCAATCTTTCCCAGCATCAGGGTCTTTTCCAATGAGTCAGTTCTTCACATCAGGTGACCAAAGTATTGGAGCTTCAGCTTCAGCATCAGTCCTTCGATCTCTTTTAGGATGGACTGGTTTGATCTCCTTGCAGTCCAAGGGACTCTCAAGAGTCTTGTACATATACACGTTAATATATGATATTCTTTTCTTCCTGACTTACTTCACTCTGTATGACAGACTCTAGGTTCATTCACGTCAGTACAACTGACTCAATTTTCTTCCTCTTTATGGCTGATTAATATTCTATTGTATATATGTATCATTAATCCTCTTTATCTATTCATGGACATCTAGGTTGCTTCTGTGTCTTGGCTGTTGTAAATAGTGCTGCAATGAATATTGGGGGTGCATGTATCTTTTTGAGTTGTGGTTTTCTCTGGGTATATGCCCAGGAGTGGGATTGTTGGGTCATATTGGAGCTACTTTCAAGTTTTATAACCTTACACAAATGCTTCCAATAGCCTCCTCCCATCACTTGCTTCATCCTTCAAGTGGTCTTGTTGCTACATGAAAACAAATGAGAGGAAATAAATGGTTGTACTTTACATCTCCATGGTGGCTTGCTGAAGTCTGAATGGAAGACTATTTAATAGTCTGTTGCTATTTAATAGAACTAAATTCACTCCTGGGCTCCCCTGGTAGCTCAGCTGGTGAAGAATCTGCCTGCGATGTACTTTCTCTTTCCTGGAGTTGCGGTGGAGAGGGTGGTCAAAAGCGGTGCTGAGAGAAACACTGCTCTAACCTTAGTTCTGTGTTTGTTAAATTGTAGCTGTCTTCAAAGCTATTAATATACTAACGGACATGACCCCCTACAGGGCCAATGGATACTTACTTCCTGAAAGACTGCAGTATGTTCTGGTCTCCTTTGGAATGCTTTAAAAAATTATTAAAAAACTGTAAGAGAATTTTTTTGGTCAGTATAATTATTTTGATACTAATGTAAAAGATCACATGTTTTCAAAAACATTTTTTTTCCTATTGATGCCTTTCTTCGTTGATAACCTAACTGCATGTTTAGTTTACTAAGGGTAATCAGGTAGTGGGAGAATAGTGTGGATCACAGAATTCGTCTTTTCACGTGAAAATCTGTGAAGTTAATCTGTCAGGAATGACGTTGGTGAATATGGCATGATTAGATCATTTTAAGGCTTCTTCTAGCCTAAAAGTCTACAATTCTAAGATGATGATTTACTAGTTTTTACTACCTTTTAATGTATTCACTCTGCTTTTTGGGGGGAAGCGGGGGTGGGGAGGATGGAAGATGAGAGCATTCAGACTGACTCTGTGATCTTAAAGTGTGGTCAGTCTCCCTACCTTCACACGGACCTTAGAAAGCTTCTGTCTCAACCCTAGTATTGCTAGGGCTTTGTAATTTTTCAAGTCTTCTCTAAAAGAACTGTCATAACACCAATTGTCTATACATGGTCGGTAGAGTAATCAGCAAATTATATGCCCTTGATTACTATCCACACATGTCTGTTAAGATTGTGACTAATGATACATTTTATTTGTGTTTTCATAATGCTCTCAGTCACACATATTCCTCTTTTTACAGTGCAACTTATTTTAATTTTTAAATAGTCTCACTATCCAACTTAAAATGTTCTTGCTCCTGATCAAAGCCTTAACATTTTGGAGGCCTTCTGTTTTTTATGAATGCCAGTGCATGACACAAGCGCTATGTAAACGTGCACTTTCACACTTCATTAGGACAAGGAAGGTAGACAGGAGTGAGGTTGCGCTGTGCTGTGCTTAGGACCTCAGTCGTGTCTGATTCTTTGCAGCCCCATGGGCTGTAGCCTGCCAGGCTCCTCTGTCCATGGGATTCTCCAGGCACGAATACTGGAATTGGGAGGCATTCCCTTCTCCAGGGGATCTTCCTGACCCAGGGATCAAACCCACATCTCTTAACGTCCCCTGCATTGTTAGGCGGGTTCTTTACAGTCTGAGTTACCAGAAGCCCACACCCCAAATTCAGGGAAGGGGGGTCAGTCTTCCCTCAGCTATGAGACCTGCCTTATATTTTCTGAAGAACACTGATGTAATCTCTCACTTTAAAGATTTAAGGGAGGCCCCTTGAATAAAAATTGGTAAATGGAAAAGATGGAATTTTAAGGACTTCTGATTTTGTATATTAGAATATAGCTTTGCTTGCAGACTCATACTTTTCAAGTCCTAGTTTTTTAAAAAAATTTTCTAAGTACACAAAGAAGAAGAAAAACTGGGAAAAACTGAGCAGAAACTGGAATTTCCAAAGAACATCCAAAAGAAAGCACAGGTATCATTTTCCTGGTTTGGGTAAAGAGTAACCAGCCTCTTGCATTACTATCCCCTTTGAACAATAAGAGAAAACAAAAACAAAAACAAAAATGGGACAACAAAATAGGAGGTAATGTTTTTTTAGCTTGAAAAGTGGAATTTGGAATATTAAAATTCTGCTGACCCATGATTCCAAATATAACCTTTTTGTTCACATGCACATTATTAACATTTCTCAAACTTTTGTCCTATAACCTTCTGTTGTGTTGTCTGTAGTTTTTTTTTTAAACTTTTTATTGGAGTATAGTTGATTTATACTTGTTAGTTGCAGGTGTACAACAAAGTCAATCGGTTATATGTAAACATATGCTCACTCTTTTTCAGATTCTTTTCCCATATATGCCATTAGAGAGTACTGAGTAGATTTTCCTGTGCTCCAGTAGGGTCCCTATTAATTATCTTATATGCAATAGTGTGTATATGTTGATCCCAATCTCCCAATTTATCCCTCCTCCTCTAACCCCCTTGTAACCATAGGTTTCTTTTCTACATATGTGACTCTATTTCTATTTAGTTAATGTGTACCATTTTTAAGATTCCACAAATAAGTGATATAAAATATTTGTCTTTCTCAGTCTGACTTTACTCAGTAAGACAATCTCTAGGTCCATGCATGCAGCTGCAAAAGGATTTATTTCATTCATTTTTTGGCTGAGTAATATTATTGTCTATATGAACCACATCTCCTTTATCCTCTTTTCTGTCAATGAATGTTGAGGTTGCTTTGATGTCTTGGCTATTGTAAATAGTGCAACAATGAATATTGGGTTGCTTGTATCTTTTTGAAATATGGTTTTTGCAAGACATATGCCCATAAGTGGGATTCCGGATCATATGGCAACTTTTAGTTTCTTTTGAGGAACCTCTGTACTGTTTTCCATAGTGGTTGTACCTATTTACATTCCCACCAGCAGTGTAGGAGGGCTCTCTTTTCTCCATAACCTCTCCAGCATTTGTTTGTAGTTTTTTGATGATGGTCTTTCTGATTAGGGGGAGGTGATATCTCATTGTAGTTTTGATTCACATCTTTCTGATAGTGATGTTAAGTATGTTTTCATGTGCTTTCTAGCCATCTGTTTATCTTTTCTGAAGAAATTTTATTTTTCAGGTCTTCTGCCCATTTTTTGATTGGTTTGTTTGCTTTTTTGATATTGAGCTCCATGA
Organism: Cervus canadensis; assembly: GCF_019320065.1. Classification (NCBI taxonomy): domain Eukaryota; kingdom Metazoa; phylum Chordata; class Mammalia; order Artiodactyla; family Cervidae; genus Cervus; species Cervus canadensis. The sequence goes on from NC_057407.1 coordinate 54,328,308, forward strand.
GGTGTTTGTATATTTTGGAGATTAACCCCTTGTCAGCTGCTTCATTTGGAAAGATTTTATCCCATTCTGTGGATTATCTTTTCATTTTGCTTATGGTTTCCTTTGCTATACAAAGCTTTTAAGTTTAATTAATTATTTTAAAATTATTTCTGTTTATATTTTCATTACTCTAGGAGGTCGATCAAAAAAGATATTGCTGAAATGTACGTCAGAGAGTGTTTTTCCTGTTTTCCTCTAAGAGTTTCATACTGTCTAGCCTTACATTTAGGTCTTAATCTATTTTTAGTTTATTTTTGGCATAGAGAGTGTTCTAATTTCATTCTTTTACATGTAATTGCCCAGTTTTCCCAGCACCAGTTACTGAAGAGACTGTCTTTTCTCAATTGTGTGTTTCTTGCCTCCTTTATCACAGATTAGTTGATCATAGGTATGTGGATTTATCTTGACTTGCTCTCCTGTTCCATTCATCTATATTTCTATTTTTGCCCCACTACCATACTATTTTGATGACCGTAGCTTTATAGTATCATCTGAAGTCTGGGAGACTGTTCCTTCTGGCTCCATTTTTCTTCTTCAACATTGTCTTGGCTCTTTGGGTCTTTTGTCTTCATTCAAATTTTGACTTTTTGTTTGTTTGTTTGTTCTGTTCTTCTGAAAAAAAAATGCCATAGGTATTGCATGGAATCTATAGATTGTTTTGAGTAGTATAATCACTTCACAATATTGATTTTCCAATCCAAGAATATAGTATATCTTTTCATCTGTGTCATCTTTGATTTCTTTCAGCAGCATCTTATGGTTTTATGAGAATAGGTTAATACCATCCAGCCATCTCATCCTCTGTTGTCCTCTTCTCCTCCTGCTCTCAATCTTTCCCCAGCATCAGGGTCTTTTCAAATGAGTCAGCTCTTCGCATCAGGTGGCCAAAGGATTGGAGTTTCAGCTTCAGCATCAGTCCTTCCAATGAACACTCAGGACTGATCTCCTTTAGAATGGACTGGTTGGATCTCCTTGCAGTCCAAGGGACTCTCAAGAGTCTTCTCCACCACCACAGTTCAAAAGCATCAATTCTTTGGCACTCAGCTTTCTTTATAGTCCAACTCTCACATCCATACACGATTACTGGAAAAACCATAGCCTTGACTAGATGGAGCTTTGTTGGCAAAGTAATGTCTCTGCATTTTAATATGCTGTCTAGGTTGGTCATAACTTTCCTTCCAAGCAGTAAGCGTCTTTTGGTTTCATGGCTGCAGTCACCATCTGCAGTGATTTTGAAGCCCCCCAAAATAAAGTCAGCCACTGTTTCCCCATCTGTTTGCCATGAAGTGATGGGGCCGGATGCCATGACCCTAGTTTTCTGAATGTTGAGCTTTAAGCCAACTTTTTCACTCTCCTCTTTCACTTTCATCAAGAGGCTCTGTAGTTCTTTGTTTTCTTCCATAAGGGTGGTGTCATCTGCATATCTGAGGTTATTGATATTTCTCCTAGCAATCTTGATTCCAGCTTGTGCTTCATCCAACCCAGCATTTCTCCTGATGTACTCTGCATATAAGTTAAATAAGCAGGGTGACAATATACAGGCTTGACGTACTCCTTTTCCTATTTGGAACCAGTCTGTTGTTCCATGTCCAGTTCTAACTGTTGCTTCCTGATCTGCATACAGGTTTCTCAAGAGGCAGGTCAGGTGGTCTGGTATTCCCATCTCTTTCAGATACTTTCAGATACTCTTTCTATACTTCTATGTACAGTAGCATGTCATCTGCAGACAGTGACAGTTTTACTTCTTTTCCAATTTGGATTCCTTTTATTTCCTTTTCTTCTCTGATAGCCATGACTAGAACTTCCAAAAGTATGTTTAACAAAGGTGGCAAGGATGGACATCCTTGTCTTTTCTTGCTCCTTGTCTTAGAGGAAATAGTTTTTCACCATTGAGAATGATGTTAGCTGTGGGTTTGTCATATATGGCCTTTATTATGTTGAGGTAGGTTCCCTCTATAGTCACTTTCTAGAGAGTTCTTCATCATAAATGGGTGTTGAACTTCTTCAAAATCTTTTTCTAGATCTATTGATGGCCATGCAGCTTTTATTCTTCATTTTGTTAATGTGGTGTATCACAGTAATTGATTTGAATATATTGAAGAATCTTTGCATACCTGAGATAAATCCCACTTGACCAGGCTGTATGATCCCTTTACTGTGTTGTTGAATTTTGTTTGCTAGTATTTTCTTGAGGATTTTAATGTCTATGTTTAGCCGTGATATTGGCCTATAATTTTCTTTTTTGTGGTATCTTTATCTTGTTTTGTTAGGGTGATGGTAGCCTCATAGAATGAGGTTGGGAGTGCTTCTTCCTCTGTGATATTTTTGGAAGATTTTCAGATGGGTCAGGGTTAACTCTTCTATAAATGTTTGATAGAACTTTCCTGTGAAGCTGTCTGATTCTGGATTTTTGTTTGTTGGGAATTTTTAAATCACAGTTTCAATTTCACTGCTTACGATTGGTCTGTTCATGTTTTCTATTTCTTCCTGTGCAGTACTGGAAGAATTTGTCCATTTACTCTATCTAGGTTGTCCATTTTATTGATGTATAGTTGCATGGTCTCCAGTGATGGGGGCTGCTGTGTTCCACCCTTGCTGACTGATCGTCCTGAGGTGTCCCAGCTCTGGAGCCTACAGGTTGCTGGAGGGGCCAGGTCTTGATGAGAACATGGTGACCTTCAGAAGGGATCATGCCGGTGAGAACGCCCCAGAACTACTGCTGCCGTAGTCTTTGCCCCACAGTGAGCCTGGATGCTCCCCGCTTCCTCAGGAGCCCCTTCAGCACCAGCAGGCGGGCCTGGCCTGGGCTCCTAAGAGGCCGCGGCTTCTTTTCCTGGGTCTCGGTGCACACAGGGCCTGGCGTACAGCCTCCGAGAGCGGGGTTTCTGTTGTCCCCAGTCCTGTGGGATTGCCAGGATCAGACGCCACTGGCTTTCAACACCAGGTTCTCTGGGGGCTTCTCCTCCTGTTGCCGGATCCCCGGGCTGGGGAATCTGACATGGGGCTCAGAACTTTCACTACGGTGGGAAAACTTCTGTGGTATAATTGTTTTCCAGTTTGTGGGTCACTCACGCCATAGGTGTGGTATTTGATGTTATCCTGATTGTGCCCGCATTTCCATCCTTTTGTGCTGCTCCTTTGTCTTTGGAGGTAGAATGTCGTTTTTTGATAGGCTCCCGCATTTCTTGGATGATGGCTGTTCAGCAGTCAGCTGTGATTCTGGTGTTTCCATAAGAAAAAGGGAGCTCATGTCCTTCTACTCTGTCACCTTGTCTCCATCTCCTATTTTTTGTTTTTCAAATTTAAAGTCTGTGTGAATCACATCAAACAATATGGTGATCTCTGGCATCTGGTCCAAGCATGCTGGGTTTTTTTCAGTCCGCTGAGTGAGCTAATATGTGAGGAGGGAGCAGAGACTGTCTCTGCAGGAGCACCATGAGAGACACCAGTGCGGGATGAGAGACGCCGTGCGGGCAGGGCACCTCTCAGGGCTTGGGGAGGATGGGAAACCGGCTTCGGGTGTTTCAAGGCACAGTGAGGAAATGAATGAGTGAAGACCCTCCTTGTTAACAGTTTCAAGGAGAAGGAAACGGCAAGTCAATCCAGTATCCTTGCCTGGAAAATCCCATGGACAGAGGAGCCTGCTGGGCTGCAGTCCATGGGATGGCAAAGAGTCGGGCACGACTGAGTCTCACACACACACACACACACTTGTTAACAGTTTGATGATGTCTGGGTAAATGAAAACAACACCTTTATTTATCTGATCAACAGTTCTTGACTGAGTGCCTACTATGTGAAAGGCAGTATTCCTGATGCTAAGGAAAGAACTATGGAAGAAGCAGATGCCTCCCCCATCCTCTTGGAATTTATCTCCTACTAGGAGTAGACTCACAATCAATGGATCAATTAGCAAACCATCAAAAAGAAAAAGAATCTCAAAGTAGAATATTTAAAAAAATATTCTGTGATAGAAAGTGGCTGGATAAATACCTAAAATTTGGTATCAGGGAAGGTCTCTCATACAGGCCTGCATGTGAAAGACAATCACAAGCTAACCTAGGAGAGTCTTAGAGGAAAAGCATTCTAGGTAGAGGAAACAGGAAGTTCAAAAATCTGGAGATGGGAACCTGAAGCAGGAGTCATTTAATATCAATCAAATTCCATCCTTCCTTTTCTTCAAACTCTCCAGAGGTTTTGTAGCTCTCTTAGAATAAAACTGAGAACTCTTGATCTACACAAAGCTACATGTCCAAGGCCCAAAGGCATATGAAAGTTGGCCTGGTGGACTTTATCTCCTATAATTCATCCAGTTACATCACCAGGCTCCAGCCTCACTTACAATGTAAACTCTTGAGGGCAGGGGTATGGTGTCAGAGCATAAAATCTGGCATGCTGTGTGATACTGAGGGTGAAACTGGGTCTAGGATGGAGGTGGGTGGGGAGACTTGCTAGAATTCCTCAGAGGGAGATATCCAGTGTCTCTGGATTGGGCAGGGACACCCCCCCCCAAACTCCTGTCCTATCACCCAGTGATCATGAAAAGTGGGGGCAGCTAAAGCAGGGAGAAGAGGTTCTGGACAGTCACAAGGAGCATGGGGGGTCTGCCTGCTGACCATTTTTAAGAGGTGGGACTTCATTTTCCCTATAGAGAAATCTGCTTTATGACAGTCTTGTTTTGAGAGTAAGCCAAAGCAGCATCCCTAACGCACAGGCTGCAAGTTTCCCTGCATCCTTACTCCATCTTTCCTGGGTTGAGTGGAGAGCATCCGTAAAGTACCATAGCCAATTCATGTTATCTTGGATATTCTGAATCTCACAAATGGAGCTCATTTCCAGTTTCATTATGCTAATTAACATGGCACTGCTTTCATCAGGCAACTCATTTCTAACAGTCATTATGCTAATTGAGATATGGGTAGTTTAAAATACTTGTACAAACCTCTGGCCTTTCTCATTAAATGAGAGCTGACCTCCTGTGGGGTGTGAAATTCTGATTAGGGTGGCTGAGTGCCCCTGAAAAGTAGCTTAACCCATCGCACATATATTTCACACCGTAATGTCTAAAGATATTTTAAATTAAATTACAGGGGGAGTCAAGATGGCGGAGGATTAGGAGGATGTGGAGTACAACTTTCCTCAGCTCATCAAGAATACATCTCCAAATGGGAGAAGTCTCGCAGAGCACCTGCTGAACGCTAGCAGAAGACCTCAGACACTGAGTCAGGGCAAGGAAGATGCCTGCGTGCCTCGGTGGGGAACTGCAGGCAGGAGAGGCTCCCGCATCTGGGATGCCCTCCCGCTGGTGGGGAGATGCGCTGGGACAGAGGGGCGCTTCGGGGCTTGGAGGAGAGCGCAGCAGCCAGGCTGTGGCAGGCAGGACGGAGTGAGACTTGCGCAGACGGTCTGTGCCACAGCGCTGCACGCCCCAGCCTCAGACACTGTCTGCTGGTGCAGACGAGGGCTGGCACTGCGGGGTTTAGAAAGAGACCTGCAGAGGGAACAGCTGTAGGCTGCGGGGAAAGAGCTGCGGGGAGGAGAGTGAGGAAGCCACGACCCCGAATGCTCACAGAGGAAGACCGCACAGCCACAGACGTGAAGCAGCATTGCTGAAGCGCAAACAGCAGGGCCACCAATGCAGCCTCTGTCCCCACGTGCTGCCCCCTGCCTCCCTAGGGCACCGGAAGGGCTCCAGCCGGGGCAGGCTCTGGGGCGGCTTTGGGACCACAGGCCTGTGGGTGGGGCGCAGGCAGAGCGGGGGCTGAAACCCCAGATGAGCTCCAGGAACAGTGCAGTGAAGGCGAGCTGAAGTCTCCCTTCATGGCCGCATGGACCCTGCTGCCAACTGTAAATTCCGCTCCTGAGGAACATCTGAGCAGACGGTGAGTGTCTCTGTAGCAGAGCTGGGCCTGGCTTTTGCAGCTGTGGACTCTGTGGGCACACTGCACGTGGGAGTTGGGCCAGAGTCTGAGCTGCCTCCACACACCCACGGCAGGTCCAGATCCACTATTCCTGCAGTCCTGGGACCTGACTTCTATTATCTACACTGGTGGCCTGGTGAAAAACAATGCCTGAGAGGCCCCCTGGGCAGACTGCCTTCATACACATGGATAACGTAGGGCTGAGAGTCGAGCAGACGACAGGATCGTCTGAGAGCTCACACAGGTGACACCCACATGTGAACGGCTTCAGAGGAGGAATACGCAGTGCTTTCTTCCCAAGTGTCGGGGGAGCTCCAGTCCTGCCTGCCTCGTACTGAGATCAGAAACACAGCTAAGAAACAGATCTTGGGGCCTCTGCTCCAACAACAAGGAAGCAGACCCTGCCCCTGAACACAGGGAAGGGAAAGCAAGCAACCACAGTGAAAGGGTAAGCTCTGCTCAGCATCTGGTGCAGGCGCTGGGCACCACGTCAGTCACACCTCCTATCAGAGGGGATGGCGGCCAGCATACCCTGAGCAAAGAGGCAGCAGATGTCCAAACTAAAAATAGCACTTGCACCAAAAAATAGTAAACCCACGAAGGCTATACAGGGAAGTTCCATCATAAAAATGCCCTCCAAGACAGTCCGAGGGTCTGGTATCAGAGGTTTAGAGCGAGAACCCCCAGCGCACCTAGCTCTGAAGGTCAGCAGGGCTTGAATGAAGGAGTCCTACAGGGCAGAGGGAGACAGAAACTCCACTCTCGGAGGAAGCACCCAAGGTACTGTATGCACTGGAATCCAGCACAGAGCATTGCCTCCTCAGGAACCTGGACCTGACCTACTAAGGGATCCCGGAGGGTCCCCTGGGAAGGTGATGGCTGGCTGTGGCTCACTGTGGGGGCAAGGACGCCATAGCGGAGACCACAGGGACTACTGATCAGCAGGAACTCTTCCAGAGATCCCGTATCAGCACAGACACTCGGCCCCGCCCACCAGCCCGCATGCTCCAGTGCTGGGGAGCCTCAGCAAGGCAGGAACACGGCCCCCCATCAGCAGACAGGCTGGGCCTCAGGTTCAAGATGGTGGAGCAGAAGGATGTGCTCTCATCGTCTACTGCGAGAGCACCAAAATCTCAACTAGCTGTTGAACAACCATTGACAGGAAGATGCTGGAACCCAATAAAAAAGGATACCCCAGGTCCAAAGACAAAAAAGCCACAGTGAGATGGTAGGAGGGGCACAATCACAATAAAGTCAAATCCTATAGCTGCCCAGTGGGTGACCCACAAACTGGAGAACAATAATACCGAAGAAGTTCTCCCTCTGTTGTGAAGGTTCTGAACCCCACATCACACTTCCTAGCCTAGGGATCCGACCGAGGGACTGGGACTTTCCTGGGAATCTGACCTTGCAGCCAGCAGGATTTGATTATAGGACTTCCACAGGACTGAGGGAAATGGAGACTCCAGTCTTGGTATGCACAAGATTTTGCTTGTGTCCTCTAAGACCCAGAGGAAAGGAGCAATGACCTCACAGCAGACTGAACCACAACTACTTGCTAATGTTGGAGGGTCTCCTGTGGAGGCATGGGTCCACAGGGGCTCCCCACAGGGGTGAGGGCCCTGGCAGCAGCAGTCTGGGAAGGCCCCTCTTGGCATAAGCCCTCTGGGAGGCCACCATTAACCCTGCCATAGAGACCACAGACCCCAGGGCTTGGGTGACCTCAGGCCAAACAACTACCAGGGAGGGAGCACATCCCCACTCATCAGCAGATAACTGGATTAAAGCTTTACTGAGCAATGTCCTGCCCACCAGAGCAAGACCCAGTTTTTCCCACCACTAGTCCCTCCCCTCAGGAAGCTTACACAAGCCTCTTAGCCTCCTCCATCAGAAGGCAGACAGAAGCAAGAGGAACCACAGTCCCATCAATGACTAAAACAAAACCACATTTCAGAAAGTTAATCAGCATGAAAAAGCAGAAAGTTATGTCCCAGAAGAAGGGACAAGATAAGACCCCAGAAAAACTAAATGAAGTGGAGATAGGCAACCTTCCAGAAAAAGAATTCAGGATAATAACAGTGAAGATGATCCAGGATCTTTGGAAAACAATGAAGAAAATGCAGAAATGTTTACCAAAGAACTAAAGAACAAACAAACAGATGAATAATACACTAGAAGGAATCAATAGCAGAATAACCAGGCAGTGGAACAGATGAGTGACCCGGGGGACAGAACAGTGGAAATCACTGCTGCAGAACAGAATATAGAAAAAAGAGTGAAAAGAAATGAAGACAACCTAAAAGACCTCTGTGACATTAAATGAACCAACATTCACATTATAGGGGTCTCAGAAGGAGGAGAGAGAGAGAAAAGGAACTGACAAAATATTTGAGGAGGTAATAGCTGAAAACTTCATTAAGATGGGAAATGAAACAGTCAGCCAAGTCCAGGAAGCACAGAGAGTCCCAAACAGCATAAACCCAAGGAGCAACACACCAAGACACACAGTAATTAAACTGACAAAAATTAAGGATAAAACAGTGAAAGCAACACGGGAAAAATGACAAATGACATGCAAAGGAACTCCCATCAGGCTATCAGCTGACGTCTCAACAGAAACTCTACAAGCCAGAAGGGAATGGCAGGATATATTTAAAGTGACGAAAGGGAAGAACCTACCACCAAGAATACTCTACCCAGCAAGACTCTCATTCAGATTTGATGGAGAAATCAATAGCTTTCCAGACAACCAAAAGCTGAGAGAATTCAGCACCACCAAACCACCTTTACAACAAATGTTAAAGGAACTTCTCTAGGCAGGAGACTCAAGACAAGGGAAAGACCTACAGAAAATAAACCCCCTAAAAGAAAACGGTAATAGATCATACATGTAAATAATTACCTGAAATGTAAATGGGTTAAATGCACCAGCCAAAAGATATAGACTGGCTGGGCAGATGAAAATATGTGCATGTATGCAATTCCACTTACCACATCACTCTGCTTGACCTCTCAAATTGCATGTGATTATTTTATATTGTTAAATTAATCATGTTCCCATTATGGCTTGCAATTGTAATTATCCTTCATTTTTTATCTGGCTATTGATTTTAAAAACTTATAAACAGTATTTTACTATTGTGATTATGGAACTGTTACTCAATACCATTGTATCATGATTGGTCAACAGAAAAATAATAGAACTCTATATCACCAAACATACCATTTAATAGAAAAACCTATAATCACTTTTTAAAGTCTAGATGCATATCAGAATTATCTTGGAATTTTTTGAAAAATACAAATGCCTAAGTAATGATTTTTTTTTCCTCCAGAGCTCTAGGTATTTTTCTAATGAACAGCCATGTTTAAAAACAACTGGACTATATGATGATCTTTTACTATTGTCTAGTTTGTTTTACTTTTTTATTTCGTATTCAGAGCTCCCATTTCATTTAGTTTATGTTTTCCAATTTCCCCATCTCTTCTTTTTTTTTGATGTTCTTTCCCAAGCCTTTATTGAGTGTAGTAGAACTTTTGTATACATCTATATAATAATATGTATAATATATATATTTTAGACAACTTATGAATTTTGCCTAAAAATTTATGACATTTTGATTCCACTTGCTTGACTTAGTATGAACAGAATGCTAGATATCTAATTAAAAAATAGATATGCAACAAACAGAGGTTTACTGTATAGCACAGGGAACTATAGTTAATATCTTGTAATAACCTATGATGGAAAATAAATTAAAAAATACTATGTGTGTATGTGTATAACTGAATCACCTTGCTGTGTACCTGAAACATTGTAAGTCAACTATACTTCAATAAAATAGATATATTAAGAAAAACATTTCCATAAAAGGTTAAAAAGAAAAAGGCTGCCTAAAGTCTTACTGAGCTCACAGCCACCTCAAACACATCTCTTTACACTGCCCTGCCCAGCAGAGGGACAGGACCCAGCTCAAGCCACCAGAGGCCAGGCCCCAGTCATTCCCAAAAGGGCGCCTACACAAGCCCCTGGACCAACCTTACCCAGCAGTGGGTGGACACCAGAAGGAGGAGGAGCCACAGTCCTGCCGTCTGTGGAAAGGAGACCACAAACACAAAAATTTGGACAAAAATCAGATGATAGAGAAATAAACTGCAGATGAAGGAAAAAGATAAAAACCCCCAAAGCCCTAAAAGAACAATTAAATGAAGAGGAGATAGACAAAGTATGGAGGCACAGACTGAGAAGATACAAGAAATTTTTAATAAAGAAAAGATTTAAGGAAGAAACAGAGATGAACAATACAATACCTAAAATGAAAAATACACTAGAAGGAATGATTAGAGGAATAACTGAGTCAGAAAAACAAATAAGTGAGCTGGAATATAAAGTGGAAATCATTGCCATAGAACAAAGAAAAAAGAAGAAGAAGCAAGGACAGTATCAGAGAGCTTGGGGACAACAAAATGCACCAACATTTGCATTATAGGGGTCTGAGAAGAAGAAAAAAAGAGAATGAACTCGAGAAAATATTTGAAGAGATTATAGCTGAAAACTTCTCTAACATGGGAAACAGTCACCCCAGTTCAGGAAGTGCAGAGAGTCCCATACAGGATAAATCCAAGGAAGAGCATGCTATGACACATAGTAATCAAACTAACAAAAATTAAACAGAGTTATTAAAAGCAACATGGGAAAAGTAACACATAACATACAAGGGGACCTCCATAAGGCTATCAGGTGATTTTTTTGGCAGAAGCGCTGAAGGACAGAAGGAAGTGGCATAAAGAATGGGGAAAAAACCCAACAACCAAGAATACTCTATCCAGCAAGGCTCTCATGTAGATTTGATGCAGAAATCAACAGTTTTACACACAAGCAAAAACTCAGAGAATTCAGCACCACCAAATAAGTCTTAAGTGCTAAAGGCACTTCTCTAGGTGGAAAAGAAAAGCCTACAACTAGAAACAAGAAAGCTGTAAGTGAAAGACCCTTGGCTAAAGGGTCACATACAGGAAAGTGAAGGCTTCTCTGGTGGCTTAGATGGTAGAGAGTTTGCCTGCAGTGTGGGAGACTCGGATTCGATTCCTGGGTCAGCAAGATCCCCTAGAGAAGGAAATGGCAACCTACTCCAGGATCCTTGCCAGGAAAATTCCATGGATAGAGGAGCCTGGCAGGCTACAGTCCATGGGGCTGCAAAGAGCTGGACACGACTGAGTGACTTCACTCACTCAACAGGAAAGTTAGGAAATCATCCACACACAAATATATCAAAACCAGCAATTGTGAAAAGGACACAAATGCAGGGCATTGGAAATGTATTTAAAATTAAAATAGAAACAACTTAAAACAGTCTTGTATATATATAGACTGCTATATCAAAACATGATGGGAATTGCAAACCAAAAAACTACAATAGACATGCAAAAAAGAAAAAGCAACCCAAACACAAACTAAGGATAGTCATCAAATCACAAAAGAGTAAAAGAAAGGAAGAAAGAAGAGCCACAAAAGCAAATCTGAAACAATTAAGAAAATGGCAATAGGAAAATGCACATTGATAATTACCTTAACTGCAGATAAGATTAAATGCGCCAACCAAAAGAAATAGACTGGCTGGATGAACACAAAAACAAGAGCCACAGATGTGCTGTGTCCATGACACCCACTTCAGGCTAGGGACACAGAGAGACTGAAAGTGAGAGGATGGAAAAAGGTATTCGATGCAAATGGAAGTCAACAGAAAGCTGGAGTAGCAATACTCATATCAGACTAAAGAGTATTACAAGAGATAGGGAAGGCACTAGATTATGTTTAAGGGATCAATCCAAGGAGATGTAGCACTTGTAAATATATATGTATCCAACATCAGAGTACTTCAATATATAAGGCAAATGCTAACAGCCATAAATGGGGAAATTGATAATAGCGCAATAATAGTGGGGGACTTTAACACCTTACTTACTTCAGTGGACAGATCATCCAGACAGAAAATCAATAAATAAACAAAAACCTTGAGTGACACATTAGACCAGATGGACTTAATTGATATTTATAGAGCATTCCCTCCAAAAGCAGCAGAATACAATTCTCAACTCCACATGAAACATTCTCCAGAATAGATTACATATTGGGCTACAAGTCAAGCCTCAGTAAATTTAAGAAAATCAATCGTTATCAAGCATCTTTTCTTGCCAAAACACTATGATATTAGAAATAAATTATAGTCAAAACTATAAAAAAAGACAAACACATGGAGACTAAACAATATGTTACCAGACAACCAAAGGGTCACTGAAGAAATCAAAGAGGAAATAAAAAAATAAATAAACACAAATGACAACAAAAACAAAGTTATTCAAAACCTATGAGACATGACAGAAGCATTTCTAAGAGGGAAGTTTATAGCAATACAATCTTAGCTCAAGAAACAAGAAAAATCTGAAACAACCTAAACTCACACCTACAGCAACAAGAGAAAGAAGAACAAACAAAATCCACAGTTAGTAGAAGGAAAGGAATCATAAAGATCAGAGGAGAAATAAATGAAACAATATTTGAAAAGATAAACAAAACCGATAAAATGTTAGACTCATCAAGGAAAAAACGAAGAGGGCTCAAATCAATAAAATTACATTTGAAAAGAAGTTACAGTGGATACCACAGAAATACAAAGGATAAGCAACTACATGCCAATAAAATGGACAACCTAGAAGAAATGGACAAATTCTTAGAAAGGTACAATCTCCCTATATTGAACCATGAAGAAACTGAGAATATGAACAGACCAATCATAAGTACTGAAATTTAAACTGTGATTAAAAAACTCTCAAGAAACAAAAGTCTAGGACCGGATGACTTCACAAGCAAATTCTATCAAACATTTATAGAAGACTTAATGGCTATTCTGAAACTATTCCAAAAAATTGCAGAGGAAGGAACACTCCCAGGCTCACTCTATGAGATCACCATCACCCTGATACCAAAACCAGATAATGATACCATAAAAACAGAAAATTACAGGCCCATATCACTGATGAACATAGATGCAAAATCATAAACAAAATACTAGATAGCAAACTGAATCCAACAATATATTAAAAGGTCATAAACCATGATCCAGTGGGATTTATCTTAGGGTTGCAAGGTTTCTTTGATATATGCAAATCAATCAGCAAATTGAAGAATAAGAACCATATATTATCTCAATAGGTGCAGAAAAGTTTTTGACAAAATTCAACACCCATTTATGATAAAAACTCTGCAGAAAGTGGGCACAGAGGAAACACACCTCAACATAATAAAGTCTATAGATGACAAACCTACTGCTAACATCATACTCAGAGGAAATGCTTTCAGTTTCTCATCATTAAGATCAGTAACAGGAAAAGGGTGTCTACTCTCATCACTTTCATTCCACAGGTTTTGGAAGTTCTAGATATATTAGTTAGAGAATAAAAAGAAAGAAAAGGAATCCACGTTAGAAAATAAGAAGTAAAACTATCACTCTTTGCAGATAAGATGATAATAAACATAGAAAATCCTAAAGATTTTCTCAGGAAACTACTAGAGCTCATCAGTGATTTCATTAAAGTAGAATACAAAGTCATCATACACAGAAATCCATTTTATTCCTATACACTAATAAGAAAGGATCAGAAGGAGAAATTAAGGAAACACTTCCTTTTTCCATCACATCAAAAATAATAAAATACCTAGGAATAAATTTACCTAATGAAGCAAAAGACCTGTACTCTAAAAACTATTAACACTTTGATGAAAGAAATTGAAGATGACATTAACCAGATGAAGATATATATATATATATATATACACCATGTTCTTGAATTGGAAAAATCAATATTGTCAAAATCACTATGTTTCCCAAGACAATCTTCAGATTCAATGCAATGCCTATCAAATTATCAATAGCATTTTTATAGAACAAAAGATCAATCTTAAAACTTGCATGGAGACATAAAAGCCCCGAAGTAGTCAAAGCCACCTTGAGAAAGAGAAGAGAAGCTGGAGGAATCAGGCTCCCTGAATTCAGACTATACTGCACAGCCACAGTGAGGTACTGGCACAGAAGCAGAAATGTAGATCGATGGAACAGGAGAGAAAGCCCAGAAGTAAACCCATGCGCTTGTGATCAATTAATCTATGACAAAGGAGGCAAGGCTTTACCATGGGTAAAAAACAGTCTCTTCAATAAATGATGCTGGGAAAACTGGACAGCTGCATGTAAAAGAACAAATTTAGAACAATATTTAATACCATACACAAAAATAACCCAAAATGGATTAAAGACAAGAGACGTAAGACTGTATACTATAAAACCCTTAGTAGAAAGCATAAATTGCAGCAATATTTTTTTGGTCCATCTCCTAAAATAACAGATGTAAAAAGCAAATATAAATAGAGCAACTATATGCCAATAAAATGGACAACCTAGCAGAAATGGACAAATTCTTAGAAAGGTGCAATCTTCCCATATTGAACCATGATGGTTTAATGGGACTTAATTAAACTCAAAAGTTCTTGTACAGCAAAGTAAACCATAAATAAAATAAAAAGACAGTGCATAGAATGAGAGAAAATATTTGCAAATGATGTGGCCAAAAAGGGATTAATTCCTAAAGTATATAAATGGCTCATGCAGCTCAATATAAAAAAGAACAAAACGACCCAATCAAAAAATTCAGAAGACCTACATTGGTGTTTCTCCAAAGAAGACAGATGGATGGCCAAGAAGCACATGAAAAGGTGCTCAACATTGCTCATTATTAGAGAAATGCAAATAAAAACTACAATGAATATCACTTCACATCTGGCAGAATGGCCATCATCAAAAGTCTAGAAACACTAAATGCTGGAGAGGGTGTGAAAAAAACCCTCTTACACTCTTGGTGGGAATGTAAATTGATACAGCCACTGTGGAAAACAATATGAATATTTCTTTAAAAACTAAATACAGAGCTACCATATGACCCAACAATCCCAATCCTGAGCTATATCCAGAGAAAAGCATGGTTCAAAAATACACATGCGTCCCAGTGTTCACTGCGGCTCTGTTTACAATGGCTAAGACATGGAAGCAACCTTGATGTCCATCTGCAGATGAATGGATTAGGAAGATGCATATATATACACAGTGGAACCTTACCCAGCTATTAAAAAGAAAAAAAGACTATTTGCAGCAACATGCCAGAACTGGAGATTATCATACTAAGTGAAGCAAGTCAGAGTGAGAAAGACAAATAGCATATGATGTAGTCTATAAGCACAATCTAAACAAATGGTAAAAGCTGAATCTATTTATAAAACAGAAACAGACTCACAGACTTAGTAAACTGATGGTTACCAAAGGGGAAAGTGGTGGCAGGGGGGATAAACTGGGAGTTTGATATGGCCATATACATATACATATTTAAAACAGATAAGGAACAAGGACCTACTGTGTAGCATAGGGAGATCTACTCAGTATTCTGTGATAACCTAAATGGAAATGAATTTGAAAAAGAATACATATATGTGTAAATAAAACGGAATCACTTTGCTGTACACTTGAAACACAGCATTGTCATTCAGCTACACTGCAGTATAAAATAAAAATTAAAAGCCTAATAAAAAAGCCAAAATGCATTATTTGCTATAGGTATTTCCTGAAAGTTTTATATATATATATATTATGTAATATTGATAGTAGCAGTAGTAATGATGATAATAATGCCTTGTATGTGTAAGGTTAAGTCACATTCTAGCACCAGGGTCCTCGGCCCCCAGGTCACAGACTAGCACCAGTCCATGGTCTGTTAGGACCTGGGCTGCACAGCAGTGGGTGAGGGGCAAAGGAAGCTTCATCTGCATTTAGAGCCACACCCCATTGCCCCAGAAGGGACCGTCTAGCTGCAGGAAGACAAGCTCAGGGGTCTCACTGATTCTGCATTATGGTGAGTTGTGTAAATATATGACAAGGTGATAATAATAGGAATAAAGTACACAGTAAATGTAATGTACTTGAATCATCCCCAAACCACCCCCTCACCACCCCTCCCCAGTCCATGAAAAATTGTCTTCCACAAAACCAGTCTCCAGTGCTCTAGCACATTTACTTTGGAGGGTCCACTTTAGAGGTGAAACCACATACGGAAGGTGCCATTAAAGTGATTAAATCTTTTAACAACAAACAAATCTCTAAATATGAATTGAGAGAAAAGAAAATTTATGGTCGAGAAATGAGCACCACTCATTTGCACCCCTGTTCTGCAAACAGGAAGAGTCTTTGGGAATTCTCTATCCACCAGGGCTTTGACCATTACCTACAAAGTAGAACAGTTGCCATGAGAGAACTTCTGTGTACAGACTGAAGGTCTGTTAAGTCCTTTGGTTTCAATCAGAACCACTCAAATTTTAATCTCCATGATACTCCACACAAAGCCAGCTGTACTCGGCTTTCTAAGTGACGTAAGGCCTGTCAGCAGTAATTCTGACTCCTTGATTTTTGCTTTACCATTTAATTCCTGAATAAGTCTCTATCCCATACTGTTTTATATTTCACCATACTCATTTTCATAAACTGTTTTACTGGGTAAGTTTGAAGCAGTCTTGCCAGGGGCATGTTACTGTCTTTATTTAAGAATGAAGACAGCAAGACCACAGTGCAGGCACACTATGCAGTTTCAAGTGGGAACACTGGCGTTTTTCCAAAAATGTGTATGATAGAAGTTTTTGGTAAAAATGGCTACAATGCCCCTGCCTTTTGGCAGTGAATTCTTACATTATCTTTGGGGTTGGCCACATGATTTGCTTTGGCCTATGGGGCTGAAAACATGCTGGTCATATGGCACCCTCTCTTGCTGTTCTCTTAATTCTGAGACTTCCACGGTCAGCATCACCTGGGTCCATGTGATCCATCCCACAGCCATCAGACGACCGATGCCCAGAAGCAGAACTGTGAAGATGCCCAGCTCCTGTGCCCAGATGTTCACACAAGTCCAGTCAAGAACGGAAGAAGCATTTGCCTCAGGTTCGCCCAAATGCCAACCCACAGAATCATGAACTAGGTGAATGTCACTGAGTTTGAGATGGTCTCTACTGCAGCTAAAGCTAGCAGATGCCACATGAGAGGGTGAAGTCCAGATGGCACACCTGGAGGGACAGAGTTTAGCACGGCCAGGACTTACTTGGACTGTTGGTAGGAATATGCAGATGCATGCTCGCTGGCTGTGTCCACTGCTATCTGCTGCTGCTGACCACTCGTGTCCTGGGACGAAGGTGCCACTGTCTGGGGAGAGGCATCAGCCACAACACCCTGTGGAGGCAACAAGAACACAGAGCCTTACTGGCTTGAGCAGAAGGGCTTCTTGCAGACGGACCGTAGGTCATATCCCTGTGCTATCTGGCATTGGGCTTGCGTAGAGTTGCACTCAGCTACATAAAGCCTCAATAAACATAGGAGAAAAACCACAGAACTCATTTGAGGAATTTACCTCCATGTGTCACCAAGAAGACTTGCCATCAGAAGACCCTGTAGCAGTCAAATGATCAAGAAATCATTTTAAGCTGCAGTTGCCTTAGCCACACTAAATAATAATTCCTTAATAAAAAAAGAGCATGCAGAATTCCTATAAAAACATCTACATTTGAGCATTTTCCTGGGAATAAATTTCCCTACCCTGTCTCTATGATCCTGCAAAACAATGGACCTTACTATTAATAAAAATCTATACCCAGGTTTGGAATTCTTCTAAAAGGACATTGTCAAATACGCTTTCCCTTAACGAATTTGATTTGTTTTACTTACTTTTATTTTCCTCAACATGAACTGGAATTCATTTAGAGGTTTCAGAAAAAGAAACAAACACCCTTAATTTTGATTTGCTCCTTCCTTTAGCATTTTGATGGCTTCTGCTTCTCACAGATGCCAACAAGAATGGGTTTCTTGAGTTGGTCCTCACTCAGAAGTCATGTTTGGTCCTGAGAAAGGTTTGGTAGTCAGCCTAGGGAAGGAATCCATATAAATACGTTCTCCTGGTTGTACTTATATTATAGCCATGGACTCTGTAGAGATACAGGCTTTTGATCAATGTCTGTCCTTAACAGAAGCTCCCTGAAATTGCTTCTCAAAATGTGAAAATTCTCCCTTTATGAATTCAATATTTTTTCACCCCTAATATACTGTTTGGTATTACACAGTTTTCTGAGTTTCCTAAATGCATTGACTTGTATGAATACTGGTGAATTTTCATGAGTGTTTTTACATAGAAAATGAATCAGTGCTTTCCTTTATAAGCACAACTCAAGGCAAGATATCAGGGTATACTGATATAATTCTTAGTGATATACTTCTTTTTAAATCCCAGATTTATTGATATAATTAGACTGTTTCCAATAAGCAATGCTTTCAAGTGTGTCTCCTTGTTTTTAGAGTCCTCAAAAACCTCAGATTCTGTGGATAAGCCCACACATTTGGTGTACAGATAGAGCGATGCGGATATGTGGGAGACACTGATGCTCAAAGCCACCTATAATGTCTAGATTCATAATTTTTGCTCATGGCCTAGATGGGTTTTGATAGCTAAATCTAGAAAAGAATATATATTTTAATCGTTATGTGCTTAAAAATCTGAAAAGCTAGTTAAAACCTCTTTAATAGTGAAACATTCTCAAGGGCTTATAGGTCTGGAACACAGAAAAGATTAACAAGTTGCTCCTCCTTGGTTTCCTAAATGACATGGTACTGTCCTCTTTAATGTCTGTGCTTCCCAAATCTTGGTACTAGCAAACATCGGTAACACACCAAAAACAAGCTAACAAACATACATTTTGAAAAGATCCAATTTGGTCTCTAAAAATTTCACCTAATCTGTGCGGCTCCAGAGGTTGGAAGAGTCATGCTGGTCTCCCACATTGAGTGGTACCAACGTGAGGAACAGCAAGAGCATGAACTCCAGAGGAGTCCCAGCTGATGGAAGAAATCCACTGTGACCGGAACAGCAAATGTGCACCAGGAGAAGGTGGAGGAGGGCTGGAAGCAGGGAGAAGTCTCAGTTCTCACCGCCGTCCACATAGCGCTATGCCCCTCCTATCCAGTATCTTTCTGGCTCTGTCCAGTAAGACAATGTATAGAGGAAACGGATTCAGCCCCGTGGAAAGAGAGGAGAGGAGAAAGCTTCCAGCAAGGCCAACCTGACTTTATCACTCATGGTCTGCACCAACCAGAGTGGTACAAGTTCTCCTCCGTTGCTGTAGGACGTCACAGTCCCATCAAGGTTCACTGCTGAGAGGAGTGGTCCTTCATCTTTGGCACGCAAAAGAATCACCTGGCATCCTTTAAAAATTCCCAGGTCCGGTGCACACCCTGGACCACATCAGACTCTCTGGCAAAAATCACTATTTTTTTTTTTTTTTTAAATCTTGAAATAACCTCAACATGCAGAAAAATTTGAGAACCAGTGAGCTAATCCAGTCCATCTTAATTTTTAATGTGCGCCTTGATCCTTAAGGGCTCTTGTGAAAATGCACATTCTCATTCAGTAGATCCAGGGAGGGTCTGAAAGTCTGTGTTTCTAACAGGCTCTCAGGTGGTGCTGCTCATGTTGGTTTAGGGAGTAACAGGGCATCAGAGAACTGGCTTATTCAAAAGGCTTCAAATGTTTCCCTTCCTCTTTCTGATTGTTTGTGGCTCTCATTTGATGGAGTCGTTATTTGATCATTGGTCTTTTCTCTAAGCATAAAAATGGCATTCCTGTGAGACCTGGATACCAAATTTGCCTGTGTCCTGTGCAAAGCAAGGCAAAGGCATGTTCAAGTAAAGTCCACACTTTCACAGAGTAAGCTTGCAACGGCAAGCTTTCAAGCAGCACAAAAATCACAACTAAGGATTTTGGGGGGTTTACGGTGGACCCTGGTTCATGAGGCTGAGATTTACCTGCCCTAACCTCGTTTTGTAAGAAGAGACGGACTTACTTCAATGGAAACAGCTGTCGGAGGCACAGGCGTGTACTGGGGGATGTAGGTCCCTTGCATAGGAGCCGCGGCAGTCATGTACTGGAGGAAATCAAAGAGAAATGCAGGTGAACTCGGGCATGCGGCCGGCGAGAACAGTGATAGCACGTAACACTTCTCCATGTGTGGCCCCCGCCAATGCATGATTAAACTTAAAGTCTATTTTGACCAAAAATAATGCAGTTTCTAGCAGTATAGAATAGCCATCTCTTACTGATTCAGAACCAACAGAAGCCCGCCTCTCCGATATCAGCACAGGTTCATTCTTCCCATCCCCTCATGTTCCTTCTGAACATTCTGCATTAGCTCCCAAACACCTCACTCTCACACCCAAACACAAACGCCTGCTAGGCGGGCAGGACTGGCCTCTCTTTTTCCTCCATTTTACTTTCAGCACATAGTAGGCTCTCAACAGATTGTTTGTTGAATGAATAAATCATATTATGAAAAATAATTCTTTTCTAACTAAAGTAAAATAGAGGGATAATGTAAGAAATACTTATCTACCAACAATCACAACTGGCAAATGTTATCACTTCTTTTGTCATTTGATAGCTTTTTTTTTTTTAATAAATAAAAGAAATAGTGTTCCAGATCATGTTGAAATTGCCTTTTTCTCCTCCCCGCACTCCATGTCACTGACAGTATTTCCTTTTCCACTCCTTTAATTCTCCAAATTTTCTTAATCTAAATGAATAATACAATAGTTCAATTGTTTTTCACTAAGTTGTAGGATTTAGTAAAATATGTGTTGGGGATAACATGTATCTTGGCAACAAAAAATTGAAGACGCAGAAAAAGTATATGCCCACCTCTGTAAGCACAGAGCATGACCCATATTCCTGTTTCTAATATATAGACCCTCTGAAAAGCTGAAGTTCTACTCTTTTGAGAATAGAATCTTCCATGGAATCAACTATATTTCTGAGTTTCTAAACTTGATCATCACAAAATTTCAGAGCCAGAATCATCTAATGAAAACAAGGTTTCTCAAAACACAGTTTCATTGAAACAATTCTTATGGGAACGGCAAGCCCATGATTCTATGCTTCTAAAGTCTCTAAGTTCACATATCAAGGGCACCCATAAACAGGCAAAATCTAAATGACAGTGTTATGCATTGGTAGGTATTTTCAGTATCCAAGAGGCATGATAATTCTGAATCCAGGGAAATATCTGAATGGAGATTGGCTCATCAGATGTTGTTTACTATTCATGGAGAAATAAAGCAACTCCGGACAAATGCTTCTCCATCCTAAACGAGTACTGTCCTACAAATTCTGTTTGCTGAACAGAGAGACAACCTTAGGGAAGCAACTCTAAATCAAACAAACCAAACTGCTGCCCGAATCCATGTGTTACTGCTGATAACAACTGCGTGCCATCCCTATCAGTATGAAAACAACCTTGTAATGTGGACTAAGGACAACTTTGCAAGGCTTGGGGATATTACTAATTTAGCTTCATAGCTGAAAATTAGCAGAGATTTCTGCACCCCATTCTCTGTGCTCTCATCACTTTTCTATTAAAATTGTCCAGACTCTCATTTCCCTAAAGGCATGGGCCAAGTGTTGCGTATGCCTGCCTCTTCCAACACCCTACGCTGTGCCTGGTACTTAGTAGAATAACTGTTCAGCGGCTGAATAAAAAGACAATGAGAAGAAAGCCTTCCGTTTCCAATTACACATCTTGTATGCCTCTTAGTCACTGATCATTCTGAATTCTGTACAGATACTTCCCTACCCCTATAAAGTGTTGATATAACCTTTAAATAAGTACATTAGCCCACTCTGCTCATCACTGTCCTGTGTCCTTAAGTTGTATCAGGGATACAATTGCTGTCAATTTTTCAAAAAAGTACAGACCTCTGGAGTCACATTTCAGCAAATATTATTTCATGTCTAGCACCCATGGCAAGTGTCTGCATTGCCAACAAAACTGTCCCAGAAAGTGTTGAAGGTAACAGTTCCTTGGCCATTTCAGATGGGCAGTTTGCTAATGTCATACAGGTTTTAAGTATCTCTTAATTTACTATTTATTACCTACATATTTTTTTAAGAATGTTAGCTCAGTTGGGGAAAAAAGCTTTCTGTGTTTTGGTGCATTTGAGCAATTGTGCATAGTGTAGCCTCTTTTTGGATATGACTGCATTCGTGCTCAGTCGTGTCCGACTCTTTGTGACCCCATGGACTGTAGCCCACCAGGCTCCTCCGTCCATGGGACGGCAAGAATACTGGAGCGGGTTGCCATTTCCTTCTCCAGGGGATCTTCCCAGCCCAGAACTGAACCCATGTCTCTTGTATCTCCTGCATTGGCAGGTGGATTCTTTTCTACTAGTGCCACCTGGGAAGCTCTCTTTGCTATAGAGATAGAATTTTAAAACTCTGAGAAATCAGGTTTTACAGAAGCCTGCAGAAAGGGGACTTTAAATCAGTTTCTAAAACTTTTTAGCATTTAAAACTAGTACTCTGAAGAATATACTTTGGAAAGTTTCTTTAATTAGATATAAAAAACCCTAGTAGATGAGTAGAAAGCGGGAATATATTTTTACCAATAGAGTTAATACTCTTTGTGACTCATGTTCTACACTTTGGTCACGGTTTTCCAAGATGTACAACACAACAGTCAAAGGATACTCCCTCACTGATCCTGGTATTCTTTATGCCAGAGGTAGTAATTCCAAACTTTGCAATTGTCATCAGTGACTGCGGGTGTCCTTTTTATAAGAAGACAGTGGCGCTGGATACCGCCTGACCCACCCCTGCTGCAGTGGCCACATCGCTAAGAAGAACTTCTGTGAATTAGACATAGGGACACGGGCTGGGGCCACACAGAGCGCTACTCATGACCTCCCATGAGAATCTACCTCACTTTCAGACCTCTTGTGCCAAACTAGGGTTCCCAAGCAGTGTAGTTAATGGAAAGCATTTTGTGTGATTCTTTTCTCTAAGTTTCTTGAAATCATGCAGAGTTATCCAAAACCTCATCTTTGTTCTGTTCAGTAGGAGGACTCAGTAAATCTTCACACCTTCCATGGTATTTGATGAAGTTATGAAAGTAGTCACAACTGAAGTGCTTACAGTTTAAATCCTCAGTCATCTTCTCTTCAGAACAGCAGAGTTAGGCAGGATGGCTCACCCATTTTACATATCAACAAACTGGGATATACTGTGAATGCACGCCAGTTCTGTTGATGTAGGATTGAGTCCACTTTTCAGTCAACTTCATGACTTTTGAAATAAAATCCTAAGAGTTTCCATGATCATGACTGTGTGTGTGTGCTTTAGTCGCTCTCTAGTGTCCGACTCTTTGCGACCCCACGGACGGCAGCCCGCCAGGCTCCTCTGTCCATGGGAATTCTCCAGGCAAGCATACTGGAGTGGGCCGCCATGCCCTCCTCCAGCAGAGCTTCCCAACCCAGGGACTGAACCCAGGTCTCATGCATTGCATGCATATTCTCTACCATCTGAGCTACCAGGGCAGCCCGTGACCATGTATAATATGCCAACTTAAAAAAAAAAAACTTTAATAATTGGAGTTCCAATTAAGAAATACAGAATAACAATGCCTTGGTTAACATTTTATTGTCATTTCATCTCCATAGATTTTTAATTTTCACTTTATACTCTGAATACCTAATTTCCTTCTAGAAGAGCTACTACCCCTTATGCTTATTTTATAATTTAACTTTATGCTGCTCTTCTGAACAGGACTTATGGAGAATTTTAGTATAAATGCTATCAGCTCAGTTCAATGTGTCATGTATTTTTTAATTAAAAGAAAAACTTTTCTGGTTAATCTTTTTTTTTTTTTTGGTGTCACAGAAAATCTAATATAACTGGAGAATGCTGTTTTAAAATTAGGGACAGGCTTATTTTAAATAAGTCAAAGCTATGGAGTTTTATACTCTGTAAGACTATTATTATCTCTTGATAAACTTTTGCAGTAAAACTTTTCTGTGGTAGACATATGTTTTCTAGGGTAAAGCTTCAAGATGTGACAGACTTGTAAAGTTAGGCACAGGAGCTTATAGGAAATGGCTACAGCCTTGTGCAAGATCAACTCTCAGCTTTAGGTAACTGGTGGAAATACCTCTGAACGTCCTCTGCAAGCATTCTATTTGGTTTCCTTAAGAGCAAAGATAAACTACAGTCAGACTTGATAATGCAGGCTGCACAAATATGGTTTAGATCTCAGTGCCTAAGACTGCTTTTTATCCAGCTAATAAATGACAAAAACCAAGAAGGACCTGTGATACAAAAACTCTGCTCTTTGACTTCATGCATTCTGTGGACTTCTTACTAAAACCAAAACAAGAATGGATGTCTATCCTTTAAGCTAATTTACTTTACTGGTTTTTTCCCGAAAACTAGAAAATATCTTCTATAATTCTTTCATGAGTACAAATTATTCTGGGTTGTGTTTTTTTTTTTTTTTTTGATACAATGGCTGATGGGAACCATATTACAATGAGATGATATAGATAAAATGGATAAATCCATATATGTCCCTGTTGGTGGCAGCGTAACATTTTGACATTCCATGGATAAGTCTTCTTTTTTGGTAAACAGGTTGATGATTTTTACATATCCTGAGAGCACTGGGTTTTTACATGGCGTGTGCTGGAAACCCAAATAGCCATTTTCAGACCCACAGAATAAATTCCAGACTCCATCACTTGTTCCAAGAAGTCTAGACACTGCATCACCAAGATAGTTACATGAAGAGAGAAAAAAATGATGAAGTTAGAGAGGAATTGTGTTTTTACTTATTTAATTTAGAACAAATTATTCTGTTACTATGGACTCGATTATTTCTGAAGAAACAAAAAAGTGAAAACTCCAAATTTTTAGTTCCTGATTTACTTCCCTCGCAAAGCAAAATAAATTTTTTAAATGTTTTATATAGTTCCTGATGGCAAACTTTTCCTTTTAATTATCTGTACAGCAAAGGAGTAGCAAGGGAATCCCCACATTTCAATTTTTGAAATTTCCTAAAATAATTAATCAAACTTGCTCATTTGAAGTTATTGTTATATTATGTAGGTTCTTAAATGGGTGTGCCTCGTCCTTGCTATGTAAGGTGAAAGAGTTAGTTGCTCAGTCATGTCTGAGTCATGTCTGACTCTTTATGACCCCATGGAGCCCACCAGGCTCCTCTGTCCATGGGATTCTCCAGGCAAGAATGCTGGAGTGGGTTGCCATTTCCTCCTCCAGGGGATCTTCCTGACCCAGGGATAGAACCCAGGTCTCCCACATTGCAGGATTCTTTACCATCTGAGTCAGTTCTTGCTATGACATTCAAAAATCAGTGTAACAAACTTCAGCAAGAGAGGTTGTTTAGGTCTTACCAAACTCAGACAGTCACTGACAAGGATAGAGGGAAGGCAGTTAAGCAGAGAGGGCAGAAATTGGTACTGGATGACGCTAACAGCCTGAGGCATGAATCACTGTTGGGACCATCTAATACAAAGTCTCCTTTCACAAAGGAAGCTGGAGGATAAAGGAAATAGCCTGAGTGGCTTGGGGGAGGCACAGAGTTACATTAGGTCAAGGTATTCCTAATACCTGAGTTCCGACAGTTACACTTATGGATTTGCAAAATTCTGTCATCTCAGAACTGGGGAGCAGTTAGTATCATTTCACTCACTTACATTGGCTAAGTAGTAAAAGCTGCCTGGAGTATAATTCTAGGAATGCCTTCTAAGTCTCCTTGTCACTTGAAGGATGAGAGACAGTCTGCAGCGAGGAAGACAGCTGAAGAGGGTCTCCTTGAAAGGGAAAAGTGCCCCCACCCACCAATGAGGACATCAAGGATGGACTCCGACGTGGACCTCTACTGCTGTTTTTCCTCAGTTCTTCCACTCCTGCCAATGAAATGCTGGCGAGTAAAGTGGATCCCCGCATAGAACATTAATAGTGTATGTTTTTGTTATGTTTTATGTTAGTATTAATTTAAAGCCTATTGACTTTTTAAGGTACTAGTGCAGGTATGAAGTAGACAGCTATGAGTGATGAAATAATTATCCCTAAAGAGTAGGTAGATGTGAATACCGATAGCAGCACAGACTTCGCCTACTAGAAGTAAAAGTGCCTGAAGAGGAGAGAAAAGAAGACCAGTTAGTGAGCTTGATAGAAATGGGAGCCCAAAGTATATAGCCTACAATATCCTATACAGTTCACCAGAACAGCTCCTAAGTATAACCAGAGAAGCGTGCATTAAACTCTGACAAAAAATACAGATGGGCATTGGTGAATCTGGAGTGAGGCCCATTTACTGCTGCCATACAGCAGAGAAAGGGACAAAGAAGAATCTTGGAGGGTTTTGTTTTGTTTTTTTTAATGGGAAACTTATAAAACTCTACCCACTGAACCACAGGGAGAAGCAGTCATTCCCATGTGATCACAGGCTATGGAGGCCTTCAACTGTGTGGAAAAAACAATCTTCATGAATGTATTGGAAAAAGCCAAAGCCCATTAAGTTGAGCATGTGCACAGATCATTCTGGTAGCAATAAAAATAAAAGAGAATACTATAGAAATTTAGCTGATTAAGAAGCTATGTCTTAAAATTTGAACTTGAGACAACTGTGTAGATATCATGAATTCCTTCCTCCCCTCTCCTCAACAATTTATTTTTGTGATGGGTGTCACAAAATGTAGAGAAAGATAAGAGAGGTTTCATGAACTACAAAGACCACTCAGGAGATAAAGATAAGGGAGTCAGATTAAAAACTGGGAACTAGAATGGAGGCAACTATAAAAGTGTATTCACAGTGGAGTAGCAGGAATGAAAGACTCCCTGGGCTTAGGAGAGAGGGGATTTAAGAAGAAAAATACTAAAGAATATTATGAGCAAACTTATGTCAATACATTTGACAACTGACATAAAATACACATATTTGCTGAGCAGCATAATTAAGATGGATGCAAAAAGAAATAAAAATCTGCATCATTCTACATTAAAAAAAAAGAATTAGAAATCCAAAAAATTCCCAAAATAAAATTGTCAGCGTCAACTGGGTTCTCTAGAGAATTTTTCAAACATTTAAGGAATAAATAGTACCAATCTTGTATAAATTCTTCCAGTGAATACTAGAGGAGGAGCACTTCTCCACTCATCTTATGAAGCTAGCACACTCCTTATATAAAAAATTGATAAAGACATTACAAGAAGGAAAAAAAAAAAACTATAACCTAATGTCTTTCATGAATGTTTATAAAAACCTCCTAAATAAAACTTTAGCCAATCATCTCATATATATATATATAATGCTCAAGTAGAATGTATTTCAGGATTGCAAGATAGGTTTAACATTTTAAAGTCAATCAACATAATTCACCATATTGACAGAATAAAGAAGAAAATTATATGATCATTTTGATGACTGAGAATATCTTTTATAAAATCTAGTATCTGAAAAAAAAAATCTAGTATCTGTATATGACAAAATATCTTAGCACACTAGGAATAGATGGAAACTAGGAACAGAAGTCTACAAACAAAACATTTATAGCTGACCTCACAGTTAATGGTGACATATTGAACAATTTCTATTTAAATTTTGGGATAAAGATAATGATATTCAGTACCATCTCTTCTATACTGCTTAGAGATTATAGGCAGTGCACTAAGGCAAGAAAAAGAAGTGGAAGGCAAAAAGAGCAAAGATCACCAGTGAGAAGCTAAGGAAACTGAGAGGTGACAGTGTTCTATTGTAAAAATCCAATAACAGACATATATTCTTAACTCTCTTATTACAAACATTCAGTAAAATTATGCTGAGACCCTAGTATGTACTAAATACTAAGTGACCATAAACTGTAGTCTTAAAGCATGGGTTGGGCAATAGGACATCAGAGCCCAGAAAAACCAGATTTCATCACTAACACACTGGATGCCCTGGATAGTTCCTTTCTCCCTTATGATCTGAAATATATAAAGTATTTAATTTTATGTATTATTCATTATTGCAAATCTTACATTTGCCACAGGATCCAGGAAGGGTAAGTTGGTATTTTATATTATTATTACTTTCTTTTGTTAGTCTTCCCTTGTTGTATTTGAACTTCCTGTCTGTTTATACCCTCTTTGTTGCTTCTTAACATTCTCTATTATCTTTGCTTATCATTATGATTTATTAATTGCAAAGAATTAAAAGTTTCTGTAAAGCATTGACCTCTTCAAATGAGAGAAGCTGTTGAGATCAAATCAACATTTACTTAAATCAGTCTCTAAATCTGAAAGCTTCAAGAAGAAGAAACCACTTTTAAAAATGACCTGGATAGTTCTCTCAGAACTACATACACGAACGACTAATGTCCTCAGCCTCTCAGAGCTTACTTAATCTTTTTTCCAGGAAATGGAGTTTGCTTCTTTATTTTGGAAATGAAATAACTGAAGGACTTTGTCAGGAAGATAAAGTCCTCAATGTACCTCAAAGCGGTGTTGTTTTCTGCTTAAGTCTGTGCCTAAAGCATTAAATCAGTCTATAGGTGAAGACATATCAGACAAACTGAAAAGGCGCTCATCCAGATGGACACACACACAGTAAACTCCATCTGCACATGAAACATTCCCTCTGAATCATCTGGGGCCACACGTCATAGATTCTAACCACCCCAGTGAACTACAGCAGGCAAAGTCAACAGGAGGAAACGGTAAAGGTGACTTTAAATGATCCTTTAAAACAAATTTCAGTCTCTACAAGAGACTCAAGAAACATACATTTTTTGTGTGTTTGGTTTTGAGTCAAGAGACTTTCAGATGTGAAGCCTGACCTACAGGACTAGTTAGAATATTCATATTAGATATTGATCTAAGATGCCCAGGGGACAAGGAAAGGCAAGAAGGAAGTAGGAGAAGCAGAAAAGATGGGGCAGTGTTCTAAATAAGGAGGAACAAAGGATAAAGCAACAGTAAGTTGAAAACTACAAAAGAAGAGCACAAAGCTATTTGAGAAAAGTGCTTCTAGGAGCTGTACTTATTTAGGAGAGGAAAAAGAGAAAAACAGATTTAAGCAGCACCACCCTGTCCATGTGAGCATATATAACTCTGGCAGCACAAAAGTATGAAGGAGGAGTTTCTGCTGAGCTAAGAGATCCCCATTCTTGTTTCCAAGGATGTGTTCAGGGTGAAGAGCTACGGGCAAGGAGATGGGAGGACTGGAAGGAAAGAGACTTTCTGGTACCAAGGTCCAGATTCCACTTTTTGCCTCTGAAAGTGAAGAACAATTTGCCTGACAATAGCTGTAAAACAACGGATAGACAAAGGACATCATCTTGGGGTAAATTTCAACCCATTCTCATTGAGGCCTTAGAATCATTGTGACCTACACCATCTCAGATATATTTAGCTTTACCCAAATCCAACTGCTCACAGTTTACTTTGAGTTGCTTTGTATGATGGTTCAGAAATTTGCAGCCATAAATCTCTTAGTGCAACATAAAATGGAGTCAAACATTCATATGCTAAAGGTTTTATGGAGAAATATTAGTCAAATAATGCATACAAAGCCCTTAGCATAGAGCTGGGTATATACAAACAACCTAATAGATAGGAGCCATCATTATTACTGATTTTATTTTTATTGGTATTATTATGAGAAGATGGAAATTTCATTATCTTAATAGTTTGGCAGGGTCAGAAATGCAGCTTAGGCGGGAAATGTTCATTTTTTCTCTTGGTAATCACATTAATAAGACACTTGGTATCAATAGAGGGTCCCAAAGCAGGGGTAACAGACACTTAACACATGTGGAGAGATAGTTATAAGTGGAGGGAGCTTGTGTTTCTGAGAAAGAGGGAGGGGGAGGGAGCCAGGAAGACCTAGAGGAAAGTGGGAGAGAGCGGTGCCCAGGAGCATGTGGGGAGGAAGGACTGGTGGGAGGAGGAACTGAAGGGCATCTGAAGCACAGGGATGCATCGGTGCCTTCAGTCTGAAACTGCTCACAGGCCCATCATGTGTCCACTACTGAACATGACCCAGTCTTCCCTGGTATTATTCTGAGTTGATGTTTGTGGAAAAACTAGAAAAGGGGTGAATTTCTGAATCAACACGGTGTGGATTAGACAGAGCAGAAAGAGGTGATTATATGCTTTTAAAACTTAAAAACAATGCAGAAAGTTGTAGACTCCTAAAGGGCATGGGATTGGAAATTCCAGACAATCTTTTCTGGTTTCAAAGTATTTCAGGACCCAGTGACATCTGGGTTGCATTCTTAAACAGAGAAAGTAGACTTGGATACAGATGACTCAAAAAGACTGAAAAGTTGCCCCAAATCTTAATATTTTCCACCTAATGTAAAAATAAGAAATAAAGGGTTGGATCATTGAGAGAAACAGCTAAGAAGGAGTTCCCAAAAGAAATAAAAATAACAGCTATTTAAAAATATAAACAAGAAGATCAGAATTACACTTTTAAGGTGGTGGTATAGAAGTCAGGCAAAGTCAAACAATCTGTATAGGTACTGACTATTGTTAATTTTATCTCCAGATTTTCCTTTGCCTGGTCTGATCATCTGACCTTGATTTTTATATACCAGAAGACACTAGTTTCTGTTCAGGGGACATTCCTTCACAAACTCACAGGTTACTATGGACACTGACTTCCTAAAATGCCAATTATAGACTTTTCTAGAGTTTAAGTTTTGTTTTTATTTCTTTTGAGAAAGGAACTATGTTCCCCACATCATTCAAAAATATTTACAAAAGTCAATATTTTAAGTGTTTAAGATGTTATGAGTCTTCACTGTAAAGTAACTATAACCCAATAAAAACAAACAAGAAAACCCAAAACCAAATCAAACAAAAAAGATGTTATGAGCCCTATTTCTCCAAAAAAAAAAGAAAAAGAAAAAATACAAATGGCCAATAGGCACATGAAAAGATGGTCAATATCACTAATTATTAGAGAAATGCAAATCAAAGCCACACTGATGTATCATCTCACACCAGTCAGAATGGCCATCATTGAAAACTCTACAAATAACAAATGGTGGAGAGGGTGTAGAGAAAAGGAAACCCTCCTACACTGTTGTTGGGAATGTAAGTTGGTGCGGTCACTTGGAAAAGCGTGGAGTTTCCTCAGAAAACTAAAACTAGAATTACCATGACCTAACAGTCCCACTCCTGGGCATATAACCAGACAAAACTATAGTTCAAAAGGATACATGCACCTCTATGTTCAAAGCAGCACTGTTTACAATAGGCAAGACATGGAGACAGCTTAATGTCTGTCAAGAGATGAATGGATAAAGAAGGTGTGGTACACATACACAGTGGAATAGTACTCAGCTGTAAGAAAGAATGCAATATGCCATTTGCAGCAACAAGGATGCAACCAGAGATGATACTGAGTGAAGTCAGAAAGAAAAATATAAGTACCATATGACGTCACTTATATGTGGAATCTAAAATAGGACACAAACGAACCTCTCTATGAAACAGAAACAGAACCATGGGCATTGAGAAGAGACTGGTGGTTGCCAAGAGAGACGGGGTTGGGGGGGAATGGAGTTGGGAGTTCTTTTTTTCCCATATAGTAGTAGCAATGTTAGTTGCTCAGTCGTGTCTGACTGTTTGTGACCCCATGGACAGTAGCCCGCCAAGCTCCTCTGTTCATGGGATTCTCCAGGCAAGAATACTGGAGTGGGTTGCCATTCCCTTCTCCAGGGGACCTTCTCGACTGAGGGATGGAACCTGGGTCTCCTGCATTTTGCAGGCAGATTCTTTACCATCTGAGCCTCCAGGGAGCCAGTCCTCAAGAAGGAGCTGGGAGAATTCTGAGAACAAACTGGTTTTGATATAGGAGAGAATAAACTGTAGAACTAGAGTTTGGAAAAGTCAGGGATAAAAAGTTCTGAGGTTTATGGGAAAGCCTAGGGGAAGAAAATATCAAATGGAGTGCGGGAATCTGGAGCAGTGCCCCACAGTGCCTTTATTTGTACTGACCCTGAACCGGCCACCAAGCACTAGATCTCAGGTGTCCTGGCATATTTCTGCTAGTCTACCACCCCGCTTTCTTACCCAAGGTTTGGATTTCCCAGACCTTTCCAATGTCACTACAAGTGCGGTTTCTCCAGGTACCAGTCATCGAACTTGTTTGTTCTATGGATTTTTGGAAACTGACTTTTCTAAACTAAATCTCATATACTGCCTGTGATCCAAGTATCCTATTTCTATCAGAAACCTTGCATACATTCAAACTTGCATGCTACCCTCAATAAGTTATTTTAAATACACATGCCTCACGACAATGAAACAAACCTGATATCTGGAGGTTTTTAACGAGCGTTGCAACAAAACATTTTGCTCTGGATTTCTTTTATTCAGTACCTTTCAAATGACTTGGAGGGCTCCATGGAGGGCTGTTCCAAGGAATTTTTAAATACATATTCCACAGTCTTGTTTAAAACTCAGCAGGTATTTTTGTTTTTGTTTTACTTGGGGATGAGGTTTCCTTTCTGTCTTTTCCCTCCTTCTTTATATCCATTTTTCCCCATCAGTACTTCTCCATCTTTAGTGTGCAAATGTTTATTATGAATCTACAAGTATCTCTAAGAAGGGAAATGCAATTTTACAGATGTGCTGGACTTCAACACTCTTAATTGTTTTAACTACTATAACGTCTCATGAGATGGAGGAGTAATCTCGAGGACTCTGGTTCTCAAACCTGTATTTATGTTGGAATCATCTGAGCTCTTTGAACAAAATACTGATGCTTTGGTCCCACCTACAGAGAACTGGATTTAATTGGCCTGAAGTGTGGGCTGGGAATTAATATTTATTGCTCACCTGGCAATTCTAATATGCTATAAAAATTTTAAATCTGCTACCCTAGAGTGTGTTTGGAAAATTATGCTTATGTGTGTTCCCCAAGGAAATCTATAACTCACATAAATGATCAAAATATTAAGTGCAAGTCATTTATGTTGAATACTTTGAATTTCTACCATTCTTCCTTAGAGAATCTTGGATTAAGGAAAATAAAACAGGAAAAAATACATATAATATATATACCCCTGAAGAAACTGAAAACAATCATGCAAGGCATGGGAGATAAGTAAGTATACGTCCAATAAAATTTCTTCCCAATTCTACCCAGGCTTCTGCAGGCACTGGCAAAAGGCTGGGGGAGGGTTAAGAGGAGGATAGAAAAGTACAGCTGTCCTCATTAGCCATGAGTCACAGTGAGGCTGGGGACAACCAAGGTCAACTTGGGTGTGAAACTGGGGGCTCAGTTGAAAGCTTTGTTTCTAGTTTTATGTATTTTAGAAATACAAACATGAATAATCAGGATTAGATGCTGCCAGTTACAAACAGAGCTTTAATATCCAAGTATGGCAAATCCTCTTAGCTGTATTTGACACCAGTGGAAAATAAAAAAGGCCAATTTAGTCACTGTCCTAATTATGAGAGGCTCAAAGGAATGTGCTGGGGAAGCAGATACTTGTAGACAGCATATGAGTCCTTCCCTGGACTCATGGGCTGCAATGAACCCTTTAAAAGGACCAAGATTCTCTCTATAAAAATAATATATATTTGTCCTTGGTCCTTTTAAAAATGGAGTGAAAACTCGTGACATTAGTAAGACCCCCCTGAAGTGTGGAGTGTGAGTATGAATCTAATGGAAAAGGGAGAAAGATGACCATAGCATTTCACACCTAGGAATCACTGCTGCTGTTTGTCAACAATCTTGGTTCCCTCCCCTCCAGATGAAGAGAGGTTAATCTGGAGCTCCTGTTCCTGTTTGGGGTCTCACTAATCCTAAAAGTATCTCAGGGAACTAACCATGCCTTAATGGACACACACATTACATCCAAGTGCCAGTTCACACGGCTCCCTTGTCTTCGTAGTTCCTGTGGATATCGTGATGGGCTGTGAGCCCTGAGAGTTTTGAGTGTCCTGTTGCTCAGTCATGTCTGGCTGCTTGTGACCCCCTGGACTGTAGCTCGTCAGGCTCGTCTGTTCATGGGGTTTCCCAGGCAAGAATACTGGATCGGGTTGCCATTTCCGACTCCAGGGGATCTTCCCAACCCAAGGATTGAACTCGCATCTCTTGCATTGGCTGGTAGATTCTTTTCCGCGGAGCCACGTGGAAAGCCCCTTGAGTGTGCGGCATAAATTCAGGTTGGGAATTCAAAATTCAGATTCAGAGCTGGGAGTTCTCTTTCTCACCAAGGACCAACTCTTCTCATTTCTGACCTAAGTCCATTGGTCTTTAAAAACACATCACACAGAAGGAAAGAAATCATACAAGACAACAATGATATAAAATAGAATTCTAGAAGGAAGGAAAAAGTTAGAATAATAGAGGATAATAAGCATTCAGCTTTTATTTCATCATGCACTTAATCCTCCCTTGTCTTAACTGATTCATCCTTCCCCGGTTCACAGGCTGCCTGGCTGGCAGCGGTTCTGCTCAAACCTGACTGAGCTTCAGAACCACCTGGAAGGCAGTTAAAGACAGTAGTGCTGGGTCGTGGCCAGTGTGAGACTGACGAATGGTACGTCCGGTGTGGGGCTTGAGAACGGTGTTTCTAGGTTTCTCTTGTCATCTCTCTTGTCCCTGGGGGTGGACTGAGGTGAGGAAGAGTGGATGGAGGGCACGCACTGCG
The DNA here is from genome assembly GCF_019320065.1 of Cervus canadensis. Taxonomy (NCBI): domain Eukaryota; kingdom Metazoa; phylum Chordata; class Mammalia; order Artiodactyla; family Cervidae; genus Cervus; species Cervus canadensis. The sequence goes on from NC_057407.1 coordinate 54,362,896, forward strand.
CCTCCCCAGGCCTGAATGCGTCAGTACCCATTTTCATAAAACAGAAGTTAGAGATTGTAGAAAAAGGCCCATGCGGTCTGAGTGGTTGCATTCCACTCTTCATGAGCTTCCTAAGGAAAGGTATCTTAGAAACTGGGCCATATACACACATGTGTACTTCAGCATCGTGTGAAATTAGCTCTTCAAATGAGCTTCACGTCTAAGTGGTTTGAGTGATAAGTACAAATGCCATGGGTGTGAGCTTTAAAGCAAGCAAACACCTTACAAAGTATCAGTGAAAGATAAGATAATTCAAGTGAGGTTAGGGGATTAAAAACCCCTCAAGTCTTGGCCTGAAGAGCTGAGTTCAAGGCCATCAATCAAACATAATTCCTAAAGAAATGAAAATAACAGAGAAGTTTTACTACATGTGTGTTAAAGGAATGATAATAGTAATTTTAAAAAACCAAAATGGCTATTTATCTTACATTTATATTCAGTTTTATAATAAAAAAAATTGAGGAAAACATCTCTTTGAGAGCAAGAAATTCAAAAAGCTAAAACTCAGACAGAAATAAGGTCTTCAAGAATAAGAAATAAGGTTTTCGAAAGACTAATTGATATTTGTTCCCTATGAATACTGTGAATCTGCAAGAATTTTCAATGTCATTTAGAAAACAGTTAAATTCCCTACGGACTGTCAGGATAAATAAGGACAAAACAAAACAAGAAAGAGAGAGGAGTAGAGAGCATAAACTCTCCTGCCAGATGAAAGGGTATCTTGTTTGATCCTGGTTGAAAATCCTATTTGAGGGAAAACGGCCTTATGTCCACCGGCTGGCTGCCTTTTTTCAGTAAGCTCTCAATATAATAGAGCATCACTAATGGATTGGGTATGGTGCTTTTCCATTTTGTTAATGAAAAAAAAAAGCTAAAGGCCATTACTTGTTCTGATTACCATGCACAATGACAGTGGGGCACTTGGATGCATGTCTTCCAGAGAATGTGCAAAAGGCATGACCCAGGACACTGAAGAAATGATTTAAGAAATCACAGACACACACACACGAATGAGGCAAACATGCTATGGTGTTGAGACCAGCATGTTAGCAATGGTGTCCATGTGAGGGTCCTGAACAAGGAAAAGTAGAAAAGTACTTTTAGAAGGTAACTCTGGGGAATCCATTATAATGATGTTACTAAGATAAATAAATGTGATGAGTACCTGGGGAAAACAATGAACAAAAATGAAACTTTTCAAATAAGAGGCATGGCTGAAAAGTAGTAGCTATATTTCTAACGGACACATTGTAGATTTCCACCAATATTTTAAATTATTTCCTATAAAGATCTCCCAATAATTCTGCTTTCTCCAAATCCTTTCACTTTTTCTCTTACTTTCTTGTTCTTGAGAGATTCCTATCCCATTCAGAAAGCTCTCAATATTTATTCAGATTTCCAAACTTGTTGGGAAATATCTAGCTATTTTAATCTTCTAAAGTTAAGGTTAGGACGCTGAAGTGTTTCTACCCAAACAGCATTCTTATGTGTAGGCATTTTCTAGTCAATCAACAAATACTTATCAAATACCTACTCCAGTGCTACTGGATCATAGAGAAATTAAGTAAACAGAAGTAGTCCCTGCTCTAAAGGAGTGTATAAACTCTAGAGGGAAGGAAAGGTAATTAAACATAGAATGAACACCATGCATTAAATTTTATGATGAAGACATTCCCAGGGACCTACTGGAATGAGAAACATTGGTAACTCTAGGACAAGATGCAAGGAGGAAGGACATGTCCAAGGAGAAGGAAACATTGAAACAAGCCCTGCAAAACAAACTACAGATCCCTGCTGAGAAAGCCTCAAGCTGAAGCACAGAGGAAACCGCATTCCAGCTAGAGGAACAGCTCGTAGCTATCACACTGTCACTTATACGAGCGCTCGGCCCATCCTGGGAGCGCAGGAGTAGAAGCTGAGTCTGGAGCAGCAGACACAGGGTGAGGAAGGGCTGCGGACACGGGCTAAGGACCGGGGGTGATGCCTAGAAGGCTGCGGGAGGACCGAAGGCAGGTCCTGTGTGTGGTAGAAACATGGCCCTGTGGCTGTAGAGAGAAAGGATGAGGGTGGGTGACGGCTTGAATCAGCGAGACCCATCAGATGGAAGGAGGGCTAATCCTGCCGAGGGATGACGGAGTAACTTCCTGGGGGAACATGTCTGAACTTTTAGAGAAAATGCAGTCATCTGACTCACTTAGTACTGTCTCTCCCATTTTGTCTTCCACACTGATTTGGAGTTAAAGTCAATGCTGACTTCTTTAATTGGGGGTGAGTCTTTATTTAAAGACCGCTTTAGACTTAACTGGACTTCCCTGGTGTCTCAGACGGTAAAGCGTCTGCCTACAATGCGGGAGACCCAGGTTCAATCTCTGGGTTGGGAAGAACTCCTGGAGAAGGAAATGGCAACCCACTCCAGCATTATGGCCTGGAAAATCCCACGGACAGAGGAGCCTGGTGGGTTACAGTCCGTGGGGTCGCAAAGAGTCGGACATGATTGAGCGACTTCGCTTTACTTTCTTTAGACTTATAGAAAACAGATTTGTGGTTGCCAAGGCGGAGGGCATGTGGAGGAGGGAAGGGCTGGGAGTTTGGGATTAGCTGATACAAACTATTATATAGAGAACAGATAAACAGTAAGGTCCTACTGGATAGCAGAGGGAACTATTAATGTATTCAAGATCCTGTGATAAAGCACAATGGAAAAGAATATAAAAAAGAATGTAACTGAGTCACTTTGCCGTACAGCAGAAATTAACAGAACAAATCAACTAAACTTTGATTTAAAAAAACACTGCTTTCTTTTCATTAAAAATTTGAGCTTCACCATGGCTGATTCATGTCAATGTATGGCAAAAAACCACTACAATATTAGAAAGTAATTAGCCTCCAACTAATAAAAATAAATGGAAAAAAAAATTGAGCTTCAGTGCCGCGCCACGAGGAATAACAGGAGGACACAGCAGATCTCCATGGGCCTGCGATCTAAAAACTGGGGAGAGAGTAGTGCGGGATGTGCAGCATCTATACAACAGGCACCCACGGGGGACTTTGGAAGTTTTCCAAATAAAATGAGATCACATCTGGCTATGCAAATCAGAAATGGATTTGTGGAAGAGAGAGAGCGTTTCAGACAAGTAAGATCTGACCGACAGAAACTGCACATGTGACAAGGGAAGAAATTCCAGGCTAAAAGTCAGCAAGAGTGAAGGCAAGAAGAAAATACTCATGGCCAAACACATTGTACAGATAATTATGACCAGTGAAAGAACAGAGTCATGGAGGTTGGCCATAGGAATAACAGTTGGTTAAAGCAGCTTGAGGATTATGCAGCCTCAAACACAGGCTGAGGGTCCCTCTTAACGTGTGCAGTTGAGTTGAGCTTCTTGACTGGGAAAATAATATATTACGAGTTTCCCTTTCCAGAATTTGAGTGTAGCACACCTTACAATCTACAATCCCTAGGAGGATTGTAGGCAGCTTCCAAATGTATATAAAATGTTATGTGAGAAAAATGAGACTAAGAGAAAGGAAATACAGCGAGGCTAATAAAACAAATGCCATTAAAATTTTTCAGAACTATTTAGCAATGGATTACATGATTCTCTCTGTCCATTAGGTAAGAAAATAAACCAGATGCGTAGTAAAATTATTCCCAATGTGGAGGCAAGAGAGACATTTCTCCCATTAGTCTGAAAGGAGCAGATAGTGCGTGACCTCATGAAGAGCAGTGTTCAAGTAAACGTGAAAGTTTCCAAGGGCTATTTGTCGTGGACCCCTTCAAACACAAGTGAACGGCATTGGGCCTGCGAATACTTAAGGAAAAGCTGGTGTTTAGGGGGTCAGTCATCCAAGTGGGACAGCTTTCGCAGATAGATCCAGGGATATAGTTTACATGAACCAAGGAGAATGGATATAGCGCACATTATCCAAATAGTCCTCCCCAAACGTTCTCTTAGCCAAGGTTCTGAAAGGTACGGATAGAAGTGACTTTGGAATTGTTATGCGTCTTGACAAGGACTTGGAATGCAGCTTTCTCTGCTGCTGGTTACATAGGGAGCCCTCTGTTTTATCCATCAGCCACACTTGGCATTGTATGGACAGTGTCAAATTAAAGAAGCTAAACAGAATGTAAGAGAACCTACTTACTCCACATGAAATAAATCCCCTCTATTTGGAGGTCAGATTCTTCTCAGAAAAATTTTAGTTCTGTAAACACACAGCATCGTAACTCTGTGGGTCCACAGTGTCTTTGTAGAGTGATCCATGCAAACTGTCTGCAGCTTTGGGTGGTGAAGTAGTTCTGGTATACACCCACAAGCACGTTTGAGGCTTGTTAAAATAGATGACTTCAGATTCCGAGATCTATTCTCTCCCCTCTTTCTGGCAATAATCACATGGAAGGATAGTTACCAACCAAGGTAGCCCCCAGTTGTTTTATTAAGACCATATGTATACCTATGGCTGATTCATGTTGAGGTTTGACAGAAAACAGCAAAACTCTGTAAAGCAATTATCCTTCAACAAAAAATAATTAAAAAGACCATATCCTTGCCAATAAAAAATTTAAAATGTTAATCTCAAAACTGATTCAGGTATTTGTGAGAAGGATGAATAAGAAAGAGAAGGGCCAGGTGTCCACATCAGGAAGATGCTGAAACAATATAATTTAAAGGCAACAAGGTTGCAACCTGGACGGGGTTAAGAGAATGGCATGCATAGGCCAAAGTTGAAGTATATTCTATGTGTAGAACTTACAAGAAAAAGGAAGCTTGCCTGTGGGTAGACCAAGCCAAAATATCTCTGACGTTTTGAGCACAGTTGCCTGGAATAAAAATCACTTGTCAATGTATAAGAAATTTTCTATCCTTTCTACTCCAAGCTCAGTGGAATATTAAATCACATGACTCTCACCCAGAAAGAAAATCTCTACTCCAAGCCACTGTCAAAGACTGTAACAACACTAAATTCACAGCTACAGTTTCCTTGCAAAATTTTGGCTTAGAGAAATACCGTTTGTAGAGGTTTTTTCCAATCCTAGGGGAAGTCTGCAAAAGAAACTGGATTGGGAGGAACGTTTATGAGAGTTAAATTGTGAGTATGAACTCTGAACTTCTGTGGGGCCATCCAAGGGTAAGGACACTAGCAGGTGGATTTTTAGCCTTGGAACTCAGAGGTAGGATGAGCAATCTAGATTCGGAGGTCATCTCTATGATAGTTTGAGCTGAGGGAGTAGATGACTGCATTGAGGAAGAAAACAGAGAAAAGCAAAGTGCTCTGGGACCAGCATCCTGAGAAACAGGAAAACAAGATAGAAACAGATCTACACCTTTTTTGAAGCCAAGTAAAGGCACCAATGGATAATACACAATGAAGAAGATGCATGGGGCTTAGAGAATAATCAATGCTGTAAAACCAAAAGGAAAAGTAAAAGGGTTAACATAGATAAAATCAAGAACACACAAGGAAGGTTAACATTGACAAAGAGACGATTATGAACTGACAAAATACAGGAATATAGGAAGAGAAGAGGAATAAAGAAACAGACAAAGTCAAGAGAACACCTTTGAGGGAGATCAGATCAATTAAGATCTACAGGGATTTCCTGGGTGGTTCAGTCATTAAGACTCTGCACTTCCAATGCAAGGATGCAGAGGGTGCAGCTTCCATCCCTGGTCGGGGAACTAAGATCCAATAATGTGGCCAAGAGCAAACAAAAAATCATCTCCATCTTCTCATAAAGGAGGAGGTCACCATTCTCTGAGCATAAAAAGCAGGACTTGTGCTTGAAATTTGAGAAGATCAAAAGGTTTTAAACAGCCAAAGGAGCATAAATGTAAGGGTCCACAGTTCAGTTCAGTCGCTCACGTGTCTGACTCTGCGACCCCATGGACTGCAGCACACCAGGCCTCCCTGGCCATCACCAACTCCCAGAGTTTACTCAAACTCATGTCAATCGAGTCAGTGATGCCATCCCACAGTCTCACCCTCTGCTGTCCCCTTCTCCTCCTGCCTTCAATCTTTCCCAGCATCAGAGTCTTTTCAAAGGAGTCAGCTCTTCACATCAGGTGGCCAAAGGATTGGAGTTTCAGCTTCAACAGCAGTCCTTCCAATGAACACCCAGGACTGATCTCCTTTAGGATGGACTGGTTGGATCTCCTTGCAGTCCAAGGGACTCTCAAGAGTCTTCTCCAACACCATAGTTCAAAAGCATCAATTCTTTGGCACTCATCTGTATAGTCCAACTCTCACATACATAACTACTGGAAAAACCATAGCCTTGACTAGACGGACCTTTGTTGGCAAAGTAACGTTTCTGCTTTTTACTATACTGTCTAGGTCATAACTTTTCTTCCAAGGAGTAAGTGTTTTTTAATTTCATGGCTGCAGTCACCATCTGCAGTGATTTTGGAGCCCCAAAAAATAAAGTCAGCCACTATCTCCACTGTTTCTCCATCTATTTGCCATGACGTGATGGGACTGGATGCCATGATCTTTGTTTCCTGAATGTTGAGCTTTAAGCCAACTTTTTCACTCTTCTCTTTCACTTTCATCAAGGGGCTCTTTAGTTCTTCGCTTTCTGCCATAAGGGTGGTGTCATCTGCATATCTGAGGTTATTGATATTTCTCCTGGCAATTCCAGCTTGTGCTTCATCCAGCCCAGCGTTTCTCATGATGTAGTCTGCATATAAGTTAAATAAGCAGGGTGACAATATACAGGCTTGACGTACTCCTTTTCCTATTTGGAACCAGTCTGTTGTTCCATGTCCAGTTCTGACTGTTGCTTCCTGACCTGCATACAGGTTTCTCAAGAGGCAGGTCAGGCTGGGCTTGTAAAGAGTCAGTTTGTAGAGGACACATACACTTCCTCACAGAGTGGTTGTGACGATTTTTTATATCAAATCAACCCACCTGATGTGCTCAGCTCATTTCCCTGAACACAGCATGTTCTATATGTATATTCACTTTGGATCCACAGTACCTTCCTATACACTCAGTGTATGTGATTAATAAGACACATTCAACCTATCCCATATTTGTGTTTATATTTTATCAAGGCCGCTTGATGTTCAGTTATATTTTTGTCAGGCAACATGACAATTGCCCTTTAGATAAGGAAATAATTTATGGAAATTTTCCAAATTATCTTTAATGAGCTGGTAGCTATTAATAAGGGCACAGCATTCCCAATTAAACTATTTTAAGATTATTGGCAATTATCAGACAAGAACACACCATGACTAGGGAGGATAAAAGACACAGGGAAGGACATTCTGCACACCTAAAAACAATGGAACCTCCAAGGTGAGCGACTACCGCATCTTTACCAATGACAACTCTAGCTCTTCTTTGTTCAACTCACCCACTAGACAACGCTTCACAAGATGTCCACTCTTTCGACTTCCTGATAGCATTAATGCAGAAAAAACCATCACTTAAACGTCTACCAAAGTCACACTGCATGAGCTCAAATCCAACCGTAAGCCCCTTCCAATTTCCTCTTCTTAGATGTTCACCCTTAGATGTAAGTTCTCCATCATTTCTGCAAGTTAATAAATCTAACTTTGCTGAACTATGGTTGCTTTTTGGTCTTATTTTTGCTAGTAGGTTTTACCTATCCAAAATGAGCATCTCAAAAATCTCAGTCACTGTTTTGTTTTTTTAACTAACTCTACATATTTGATTTGCTAAAGTAGCTGCTCAATTATGAATGCAGTTCCCATTCTCTGAATCTGGAGTCCTTTGCTTTTCCAAATTCGATTCTCCTGGGCAGATAGCTGGACTCAGAGCAGGCACATAGAGTAATTACATTTATGTCCCAGAGACCTGCAGTCTATTACTCTGAGTCCAGCATGGTTTTGCTGCCAACTGAAATATGCCCTTTGCATGTAAATTAAGGGGCCCCATTCTTTTAACATCTTTTCAAGTTTTTGTTTTCTATTTTTAAGGAAACCTGATGTGAAGTAATTCTAGTTTTGATATGTAGTATCTGGGTCAAGTTGCTGATGGCTTTTCAATCAATATTTTATCAAAGCTAAATTGCAGTGATTACACCAGAGTGCAGAGTTCAGACAAGTGGGGCAAAAAGACTCACCTGATAAGAAACAAATACTGTTTGTGATGTAGTCCACATTAGCAAAATGTGGTAAAAAAGAAAGAAGCAGCAGTAATATATTGAGTGGCAAATGGACTTTGAAATGATATAATTTTGGTAGGAATAAATATTTTGTGATCTACAACTTGGGGAAATGAATTATTTCCAATATAAAAATATTTCATGTATACACATATATAATTTTATGTGATTATAAAAATCATATTTATATTTTATAATTTAATATGATCCCAATTTCAAATGTATGATAGCACAAGAGACAGGAAGTCTCACATTAAATAAACTGGGAAGATCTTAGGTTGTCCCAAGTGCTGTATGAAGGGAACAGAATATATATCACTTGAAATGTGATTTCAGTGTGAAAAGTGTTAAAGGCAGGAGTCATCTTGCTGTGGAGATGCACCATCTGATAGGCAGATAATAAATCCATAAAAAATTAACAGTGACTTCAGACCACAGGATCACTCAACAAGTCTATGTCATTTCTATAGAAAGATGTTTCATTTAATTCTGCCTTAGATGCCACAGGGTTTAAGATATAATCATTGGAAGTGGAGACATTTCTAGAGGCCACCACTGCCCCCAATAATCAGCAATAATCAGCAATCTTCACGATCACCATTACCCTCATCTTCATAGTAACACACTCATGTTTCCCTGGCATAGAAATATCTCCCTCAAGTTGTGCATATTCAAAGACTGTGCTGCTAAAATTCTAGTAAATTATATAAGTTGCAAAGCAACATGCCCAAAAGTTTACCAAAAAACAAACAAAAAAAGAAATTAAAAACACATAATCATTTTATGCATTTTATCCTAGCTTGTATTCATCTAGTGAATATATAATATACTTTTCGAGTCAAAATCCTAATGATTGTTCAGCGTATCACTGTTTTCACTTTACATTAAGAATATTATTTTCCATGTTAAAATGTTTTATAATTTTTATTATATTAATTCCACTTAAAATATTATAGAGAAGATATACATTTAGCTCCTTGAATATTTCTTCTATTTTTAGATGCTGGGTTTGGAAATGCTATTTTAAAATACTACTCTGGGGACTTCCCTGGTGGTCCAGCAGTTAAGAACCCACCAGCCAATGTAGAGGACCCCTGTTCGATCCCTGGTCCGGGAAGACTCCAAGTGCCATGGGGCAGCTAAGCCCGGGCGCCGCAGACTCTGAAGCCTGAACTCTAGGGCCACGTCCCAGAACAAGAGGAGCTACCGCGGTGGGAAGCCCGCGCCCCTCAAGGACAGCAGCCCCTGATCGCAAGTACAGAAACCCGCCTGTGGCAAAAAGACCCAGTGCAGCCAGAAACAGAGAGAGTGCTTAAAAATACAACTCTGACTCAGTCTATTTATCAGGTAAATGTCAGCTTAATGATACTTCAAAGTCCTAACACACTTCCCTGAGTGTGGGAAAGGGAAGAGGAAAAGAAGCCTCCATAATTTAATACCTAGGATGAGTCAGGCACTTACTGGGTACTTCGGATGTATCATCTCAATGAATTCTTCTATTAAGATACAGGTAGATGACAATGCGTTATTATCTATACTTAAAGAGAGGAAAAGTTAGCTTCAGAAAATTTAAGCGGAGGTCATTGTTAAGTAATTATTAAACAGTTGGACTAGGAATCACGTATATCCTCTTGACTCTCAAAGTCATTACCATACTTGTTCAGAGCTGCATGTGTGTGAGTGAACAAAAACAGTGCCTGCGGGCAACTTTTTCAATCAGACTGATACATCATCAAAATCACCTCTCATTTTATCTTTCCACTGAGACTTTCCAGCACTCAAACTTCCCTGAGCCTATTAGCATTTGTTTTACTTATTTTTTACCATAGGAGTTAGAGGTTTTGTGCTTCCAAGTTGGGCTTGTGAAGGGTTTATGAAATTAAGCTCTATATTGAAAAGCCCAATTAAAAACACCAGCAATTCAATGAACAGTTGAGAACAAGAGAGAAAACATGGTACCAGGACTGTTTGCAATGAAATGTACCAGATTCCCACCATCCTGACAACTAGGGCCAAGGAGAAATAGACTAAGGTGTGCATTTTACATTGCCAGTTCAGAAGACGTGTATCATATGAAGCGAGATACTTGCCCAGGCACTGAACTCAAGGAGTGATTCATTGTTTCTTTATAAAGAACACTGGGCAAAATAATGGTCAGTTACATTCACTGTGGCATCTTGAAAAAGCTAGTGATGTTGCTAAATGCGTGTGTCATATATCACCCGTCTAAGAAAGAAGAGGTTAAAAATGTTAAAATTCACTCTGAGAAAGCATTTCTACAGGGATGTGCAATTACATGGCTCAAGTATTTTGCTTCCTGATAAACTAATTTCACACAGAGTCTGGAGAAATGTTAGCATGTCTGCAAGGTGACCACAGGTGTCTCAAGCCTCTGGCAAGGGCTGCATGGTAAGTCAGTTCACGGTTGGATTCTCTGACAGGAACCTCAAGTGCCCACTTTGTGGAGTTGATTAAAAAGGGAGCAATGCGCCGTCAGTGCCAGATGGGCCGCGTCCTGAACATACAATTAGCTTCCTTTAAAATTCGCAGTTGTCTTGGAAATGCTGTCTCTCTCTGTCGCCGTTCTGTAGGCACTGCCCCTTCCTGGCGCCGAAAGTCCTCAGGACATAATCGGCTGTGGCCGTGGCACCCGAAGCCCACCTCCGCCGCACGGCAGGTTCTGCCGCAGACGCACTCCGCACGCCGCCCTTCCATCGGGCGCGTGTGCCGCATCTCCACGCGCACTCGCTCTGACCTCGCCACCCAAGGGCACACACAGCTCCAGCCCTCCCAGGGCCGCCCTCCGCAGTGCTTGTTTTCTAGCCAAAACCAGGAAAGCTGCCCTTCACCGCTGGAGTGCCAAGCAGAACACAATGCCAGTGATGCCGTCACCGGGGCAAACAGAATCCCTAGTTCTGATGGATCAAGGGTAACTTCAGTGGACACAAACCAACCACAACAGCAACTACCCTACCAGGCCAGGTGGAAGGACAGAGATGTAAAATACATTTTACTATCAATACACATCTGTTGGGACGATGTATCTTTAACCTTTTCTCTAAACTGCTAAAAGTAGAGAATTCTAAAGGCTGTGAAGAGGATATTAAACAGAATATATATTTGCTTTTCCTGGTTGATAATCCCCGGTTGCTGGTTCATACAAATACATCCCAGAAAGTGAAGATGGGATGAGCATGTAAAAAACAAAAATATATACTTAAAGTGTTTTCCTACTTCGGAACTACGGTCAAACGTGTTGTGCAAAGTAAAACTCCAAGAAATGTTTCTCTCAGTCCTCATCTCCACCTCTGCTCTTCTGACATTTCACCTGCCTTTCATGAAATTAAAAACACACACAAACAATAATTTTAAAGAAAAAGAGTTTCATGTTCTTATTATGTGGAATGTCAAAAACAGTACTGCATTTGAAAGACTTTGGAAAATACATTGATCAGAGCAGAGGTGGGCAAACCGTAGCCCACAGGCCAATCCCAGTTCCTTGTTTTATAAGGTTTTTTTTATCTTTTTAAATTTATTTTTAATTGATTGATGATGGCTTTACAATATTGGTTTAATTTGTCATACATTAACAGGAATTAACCATAGAGGTGCGTATGTTCCCTTCCTCTCGAATCTCCCCTCCCGCCCCCCACCCTTCCCACCCCTCTAGGTTGTTACAGGGCCCCAGTTTGAGTTGCCTGAGTCAGAGCAAATGTCCATGGGCTATCTATTTTACATATGTTAGTGCATATGCTTCCATGCTACTCTCTCCACTCATCTCACCCTCTCCTTCCTCTCTCCCGCTCTTGTCCATAAGTCTGTTCTCTATGTCTGCATATCCAGTGCTGCCCATAAAGGTTTTATTGGGATGCAGCCATGCTTATGTGTTTATACATGGTCTGTGGCTGCTTTCATCCTGCACGCGAGAGTGACTCTGACATACGGCCAATGCCTGGCAAAGCCTAAAATATTTACTTCTGGACTGTTACAGAAAGACAAAACAAACCAAACAAATAAAAACTTGCTGGATTAGAAGATAAGACTTAGGGCTTCCCTGGGAGCTCAGTAGTAAAGAATCCATCTGCCAATGCAGGAGACATAGTTCCATCCCTGATTTGAGAAGATCCCACATGCTGCAGAGAACTAAGCCTCCCTGCCTGCCACAACTACTGAGCCTGTGCTCCGGAGCCTGGGAACCGCAACTGCGGACGCCCTTGCGCCCCTAGAGCCCGTGCTCTGCAACGGAGAAGCCACCGCAATGAGAAGCTCACACATCACAAAGAAGAGGCAGAGGAGTCCCTGATCGCTGTAACTAGAGAAAAGCCCATGCAGCAACGAAGATCCAGCACAGCCACAAGTGAGTAAATAAAATGATAAACACACACACAAAGAAACATCCACTACCACATTTATCAAGGAATAAATGGCATAGAAGGACATGTTAACAGATTCGGTCAGGCATAGGATTTCATATCCTCTTATCCCATGCCCCCTGCCACCCCCCAAAAAAGAAGCTGAACCAAACGACAGTGAGGGTAACGTATCAGAAAAGACCATTTGCACAAGCTCCTGTTAGTTATCGGTTTCTTGAATAGAGCACTAAAAACCATGGTCTCTCAGGAAAAGTCTTTTAAAATTCATTTTTTGCTGTGTCGGGAACAATATAAATGCGCCAGCGGGATCACAGGAACAACACACACAGGCCTGGGTGTCAGTCTTGGACCAACGTCGCTACAAAGTCCCGCTCTGCGGACGGCTCTTAGGGCAGCTGTCGCACGCTGTGTTTGGTGACAGTTCTTTGTAACTCTGCCCTTTGTTCTAACAGGGGTTGGGACCCCTGTTCTTTGTAGGGCTGCATCTCTATCTTATGCTGTCTAGCTTTGGTTCCTTACAGCTCTATGGGAGTCCGGTAAACATTAGTTGAATGAATGAAGAGATCAGTAGAACAAAGTGTCCTTATTGAACTTATTGAAAAGAAATCAATCAGTACACTTAAACAAATGTGGTTTGGTAATCAGAGTAGATGCACGGAATCTGAGCAAAGAAATGAAACTGATTCTCATGCATGGCTTGTGGGAGCTCTTATAACTGTGTCAGGCCTTTTACAGTAAATGCAATTTAATGGCTAATTGCTGTTAATGGGAGGTACTAATGGACCTAATTTTTAATTAAGAGAGGGGAATCATTTGTAATTAGCTCCTGGTATCCATGAAGACACATGTTTAGAGTTTGAAAAATGGTTTGAAGTAGTTTAAACATCTCCTGTTTGAAGAAATGGCTTTGTTCTTTGAATCAGCTTAAACAACCCCCCACCCCTGCCAAGTTATGGAAGAGTTTTATGAACTAATTCCCACTCAAGAAACAGTACAAAGGTGGGCTGGTAGGGCATCACTGATTCCAAATTAGGGAGGCTTTCCAAAGCAAACAGATGTTAGTGACTAGCAGAACAATGAAGGGAAAGCTGCATAATACATTGCTAGGGAATTTGGTCTGAATCTGAGCAAGTCCATGGTGAAGACTTCCTTCTTACCCTGAAGTTGGCCTGATGATGACACTGACTCTTTCCGACCTGTTTCAGCCAGTGTGTAGAAAGCAGACAGCAGGGAATCAATGTTCACAAGTTCCGTGGGTCGCTGTCAGTGCGTTACTTGCTCCTTTTTCACTTTTTTCCAAACACAAGCTCCAATTCTGAATTCTAAGGTTTTCAGAAAAGGAGAATGAATTTGGGTTCTACTTTGGGTCATTCTCTGTTCATAGTCTGGGCTCCTTTGGTGGCTCAAATGGTAAAGAATCCGCCTGCAGTGCAGGAGATGCTGGTTCAATCCCAGGTCAGGAAGATCCCTTGGAGAAGGAAATGGCAGCCCACTCCAGTATTCTTGCCTGGAGAATCCCATAGACAGAGGAGCCTGGTGGGCTACAGTCCAGGGGATCACAAAGAGTTGGGACACTACAGAGCTTTTCACTGTTCATAGTAATCTTTTGTTTGACTACATCATGATGCCTTTCTAGGAAATTAAGTTCAAAGCAACTGAAATAAACATTTGACAACAAATCATCTGTAGTTCTCATAGGTTTCTCATAAAATCCAACCATGGACAAAACAAAAATGACGCTTTACTCTTTATTTTAAAATAGGAGGATATTTTACAGAGTTATAATTATATGGAAAAGAAACATTGAAAACAGAATAGACTCATGAGTTTGCATGAAAATGTAGGTCCAGCCTTCTTGTTCTCTGTCCTTGAAATAAGCAGGATAAAGTGTAGTAGCGGCTTGGGCAAGGAGAAAGCAAAGAAATCAGAGACTCCCATCTCCCAGACATCAGTCATGTTCTCTGGACATCACCACTCCGGCGTTAGCTCTATTCTTCCTCAATTATTGTTAGTTTTGTTGTTGTTGTTGTTATTGTTCTTAATGTGTTAACTGTTTAACTATTCACCTTAGACTCTTCCTAAACAAAGAGATCTTCAACCATGTGTTTGATAAACTTATTCAAATCTACATTAAAGTAACTTTACAGTTGCTGAAATAAAAATAAAGACCATATCCTCCTAAAATCACTTCAAGTATCATGATGATACACAAATCACACTCTGAAAAATACTAATCTGGTATACTTTCCTGCCTTTAATTAGACGTATACTCCAAACGCTTACCCCACCCCACCCCCCCAAAAAAAATACACATTTGACTCTTAAAAATTCTGTGAGGTCAAGTCTTCAGTGATTAACCTACATCTTATTAGTGTCAAAAAGCAAAACGAAACCTAGACACACAGAAATACTCCACTTAAATATCAGCTTCTTATGCTCATGTTTATCAATTTCCTTAACGTCCAACCAGCTTCACCTGAAGTCCACCATGTACTCCCATGACCTGGACTTTGCTGAGAATAGTTCATTATCCAAAGTCTTAAGCCCAAGTATTGTATTTCTGACCACTCTGTACGCCTTGTTGGGACCTCTAGTCTCTGTCTTCCTTGCAGTCTCCTCTACCACCTCTTGCTGCCTTTTTCACTGTTCCTATTCAACCTAGAAACTAGTCTATCACCCTGTCACTCTCTCGCCAGTAACCTCAGCACATGCTGCCCCCTTTTCCCCTTCATGTGGTCAAACCTCAGCCCTGGATTAATCCACCTGTCTGCCTTCCTGGCAAGTGAGCTCTGCAGTGGAGACTCACACACCATCCCAGCCTGCTGTTACAAAAATCTGTCGGCTATATCTTCCAGTGGAGCCCCACTCCTGGATCCTCAAGCTTTCCCTGTATTGCCAGCTGGCCTTTGGGCTTTCTTACTCTATAGTTTTCCGAATCTCTGTCATCCTTAAGTTCCTTACCATGCTATTTCACACTCAACTCTCGGAAGGTGTCCCTCAGAACTTCACAAAAAGCAAACAGAACCCTATAGAGAAGTGAGTCAGACGGAGGAGTCTGGTACTTGTCCCGCCCACGTCCTTACGGGACATTCACTGTCTCTGCCCTTCCCCTTCAAACTGCCCTACCAGACTGGCTAGTGACCTTGGTCTCACAAAATCCAGCGGCTTCTTTTCTAAACTTATCTTCCTAGACAGGCTTCTCTTGAAATCCTCTCTTGCTGTGGCTTCTTCAGAAAACTCATATTCTTGGTTTTCCTTATGTTTATGGTTGTCTTTTCCAATCTCTACTTTAGGTTCCCTTTTCTGCCCATTCCTTATTTTCAATGATCTGCATACTTCTCTCCACTCTAAGCACATTCTTTGGGTGTCATGGCTTACTTCCATGATGATTACTCCAAAACCCATTTCTACCTAGGAGCTCCAGATACCCACATCCAAATAGCTATCCATTATCTTCATTTAGGTACCTCACTGACATTCAGACTCAATGATGCTGCACTCAGCCTCTTTCCTGCCAAACTTGATTCTCTTTCCTCTGGTTCAGAGCTCAGCAAGTGATACTTCAAGCCTCTGAGCTGCTAGGAACTTAAAAGCCTCCTTTAATTCCTTCTTCTCCTCCTACTCTGACATCCAACCAGTTATCAAGTCCTGTGTATTCTACCTCTGTCAAATTTGTCGAATGTGTCAATGCTCCATCCTTATTCCCACATCTTGAGCACAGATCAACTTGGTTTTGTGCTTGGGTCCTTGAGCTCTGGTCCCCATTTTCCAGGTCTGTCTCTCTCCAGTGCATTCTTCACCCTATATCCAGAGGGATCCCATTATTCTCTGACTTAAACTTGTCAGTTTACATCTATTGCCACCAGGATGGAGCCAAGCTACTGTAGCTAATGATGCTGCTCCAGCTTATTTCTCAGGAAACATTTTCTGTACTTCAGTTTCTCTTTAAGCATCCCTGTCCTATTGAGGCATCTGAAGTTCCCTGAATTCGCCAAATCCTGCCACCCATGAGCTTTTTATACGCCACCCTGTTGACCTGAAACTCTTTCCCACTCCACTATTGTTCACTAGACTAATTCCCATGTGTCCTATGTCTCCATTCAGAGGTTTCTCCCACTATTTATGACTTCAACTGTGGGTCAGTTTTCTCTTTGTATCCACATAGCATCTTATAACAAGAATGATTAGCATAGTTGTTGCTAATAATACTTGTGTTAGTCACTCAGTCATGTCTGACTCTTTGTAACCCCAGGGACTGTAGCCTGCCAGGCTCCTCTGTCCATGGAATTCTCCAGGCAAGAATACTGGAGTGGGTAGCCATTCCCTTCTCCAGGGGATCGTCCTGATCCAGGGATAGAACCCAGGTCTCCTGCATTGCAGGCAGATTCTTTACCATCTGAGCCACCAAGGAAGGCTACTTGAGCACTTATTTAATGCCAGAATCCCTCCTAAGTCAACTACATATTTTATCTCATCTAATGCTTACAACAACCTTACGAGGTAATTAATACTTCCTCAGATAAGTAATCCAAGCCACAGAGAACTTAAATAATTTTCCCAAGTTTCAATGACTAGTGAGTGCTCCAAGTTGATTCTGAACCTAGGTTATCTTATTGAAGATTTTACAAACTTAAACATCATATATTTGTCCCTATGGAAATACTTATGACACTGTGTTGTAATCACTCACTTGAACCTAACTTCCTAATTGGACCTTAGACTTTTTTTTTTTTTTTAGGACCTTAGACTTTTAGAAGGAAGTTGTAGCCCTAGCACCCAGTACATAGACTGTCATACGGTCATACATACTTTTCAATAAATACAAGTAAAAGGTGGCATGTGGTTCAAAGACGAAAGAGTCCTTGCTGAAAATCAGATTTACCCAGATTACCCTGAGATCACCCTTCAGCATCTGCCATCATGACATTTTTTCCTCCAAAATACCAAATGACTTTCAGTCATCTAATTACCCCATACAGTTTCATTTCTTGTACATTTCATGTATGTTTCCCACTCTTGTCCAACTGGTAAACTCATATTCATCCTTCCAAATCAAGCTCAGAATTCACTTTATTCCTGAGAGTTTCCAATCTTCATTTTAGCACTCAGAGGGTGGTCAAAAAATGTTTGATATACTGAATGAACAAAATTAAGTTGAGTTTTGTTTCTGTAGGTTACCAGAGAGATATCTCAAGCTCCAATACATCATGATGCTTTAGTTGACTCCTACAATGGCCAAGAATCAATCACTATTCAAGTTGTCCAACACGAGCATACTGGGATTCATTTGAAGAGGATATCACAGCATCCTATGCCTGTTTCACTTTCCTGAAATGGTTAAGGGTTTGGCAAAGGATATGTCATTTTTCAAATGTCACTCAAGTGGTTCCCACCAGACAAGTCACAAACATTTTAGGAAGGCAAGTCTATTTTCATTTAGAGATAGATTAAAGAGGCCAAAGAAGTCTGTGTAAATTTATAAGATGTCGAACCACCAACTCAATCTCCTCAGGGGAAAACAACTGTAAAAATCTCCCAAAATGTTCTTTTTCCTGTCACTTCTGTTTTAGTCCCCTTGTATTCCACCGAGATCTTAGCACTTGTCTTAGTCTAGTGATATCATATCTGAGCTTTCTGACTGTTGTACGTAACACGTGTCTTATTCCTCAAGCACACACCAAACCACAGATGAACTTGCTCAGAGCACTGCTTTCATCAAGTCGCGTCTCTGCTCAGGGGCTCCTGGTGGTGCCTGACTGTGAACCAGGTGGGAACTCTGAGTCTAGAGATGCCACCTGCTGTCTTTCCATAATTGATTTGTGTAGAGCCTGACCCATGGCCCATCTCTGGTAAGTGCGTTTGATGTTTTCATTGCTTTTCCATTGTGTTCTTGAAAGGGAAATCAGAAACTCTAGTTGAAGGAAAGTTCCATTTTGTGTCTTTCATTATTATCAATATTGGCGAATTACTGAGAGCAGATGCCTCTTGTTAAACGAAGACATCACGTATTAAGCAGAGTAAACATGTAAAGCACAGGCTGAACATGTTAGAGAAAGCATCTTCTCAGGGGTCTCCTAATCCTAAATAAAACAGGTGTGTGAAGATGTAACGGGATATTTTCATTAACGACAACTTATAGAGGTTTCCAGGAGGACCAAAGTAACTTCAGAGCTGAAAGCTAAGTCATTGCTTCTCCACTGAACTAAGAGGAGTATTCAGCTATAAGCATAATCAAACAAGTCCACAAGACACCAGAAGAGGATTATCCTGCAGACACTGGGTCCAGCACACCGGGTGGCCAAGAACACGAGGTTCTCTGGAAACCATCATTCTGTTGCCAGACTCTGTTGCCCCCTGGGTTCCCCCATTCTATTTCTGGCCTTCATCTCTTGTGCTGTCTCTTCACTGCCTTTTCTTGGTTTAGATTTTATGTCCTCATCATCTGACACATCAAAGGATTAGAGAGTTCAAAGCCCTTCTTGCTGCCAGTATTTTACTTAGTTAAAATCAACAAAAATGAAAAATTGTGCCCATTTTCCTCTCTGCAAGAAACCAAACTTCAAAATTAAGATGAAAGCATAAGAAGATCCATGCAGTTCAAAATTCAAACTCATGTCTTCACATCCATATGCTCTATTATGAACTGCACTACTGGATTTTATGGAGCAACTTTAATATCACTGATTAAAATGCTCAAGACACTGCTAATGCATTCTCAAATCAACCTCGGCCACTTTGGAGTAACATGGAACATTGGCAGCTTTTCTTTCAATATCCCAAATACCATTTTTGGAACAAATTTGAAGTTTTGATTCATTCAACAATTATATTGAGCACCTACTATATGTCAGATACTATGCTGGGTGCAGAACAAGCAAAATGGGATGATTTTCTGATTTCAGAAGAATTCGGTCTCTAAAGCAGTGCTTCTCAAATTATTTTTATTCACCTGATCCCTCTTTTGATTAACTTAAATATCCTTCTCCTACTTCCCAGAAAGTCTAGTGAATATCCCAACACCGAGAATCACTGATACACAGACTCCAAGACCAAATGTCTTTGAGCCTTTACTTTTTGTTTCAAAAGCAACATATTTATTTTGCATACAGAAACTGGATTGGAATATTAAATATTATTTTTTAAACCGCATGTGCGAATCGCCCACCCCAGAACTGAAATTCAAGTGCCTACGTAGCATCCGTGTTTGAGAATCACTGCTTTAAAGAGTTTTGGAGAAAACCAGGCAAGCTCCCTCTCTCCCATCCAATCAAGTCTTAAAGGAATTAGAATTTTCCTACCTGACACAACAGCTGGTGGAGTATCATAATCCTGTCTTGGGACTGAATCTTTGAATGAAAAGAGCATGAGAAAGAATGCAATGAAGTCCAAAAGAAAATAAAATAGAATCTTAGCTCTACAACTTGGAAGTGCTCGCTGCATGTCACATAGTACCTAAGGCGCCTGCCTTGAAGCCCTAGGGTGCTATGCCCTCCTAGTTGATAGCCCACAGTGGTCCCCCACAGCCACCACTCTGGACATGTCATTAGGCCCCACGTGACCTGCAAGGACAGCATTGTCTGACCCAGAATATTGTCATCTTCCTCTTTCATAATTTTGGTCCCTCCCTTGGGTCCTCAGTGTGAGATTGGTACCCTCTCTGGCTGACACCAACGCTGCTCATCAGGAAGGGGCCGGGAGCACAGGATGAAACCCCAGTCATGGAGAACAAAAGAAATAACTAAAACTTTCAAAGAAATAAGTGAAAAATTGGCACATTCCCCAAATCTCTGGAGGCTGACATGTTTTGAAGCTAAAATTTTGTTATTGACCATTTATCTCCGTCTCTGTTCCCAGGGGTGGTCGATCGAGACCGAGGTGCCTCATGTGCTAGAACCATCAAGACAGAGATAAATAGAAATGAATCTATTCAACAAATGGCTGCTGTCTTTTTCCAAAGTATCATAACATTAGAGGTGCCAATAGTAGATCAGGGTTAATTAAACAACTAGACATCCATTTCAAAACTTGAGGTGATGCAGGACCAAATATAACACTATTAAAAAAGAGGCTTTGCCTTCATACCATTTCTTTAGCCAGAGACCTCAAATGGGAACGTGGGACATGGCTTATGGCTCAAGGCCCCCACTTCTAAAAATGGACATTTCTCGTTTAGTTCCAGCTCCCCTTGGAGGGGTAAGCTGTGTAAAAGGGACCAGGTATTGCAAAATATACTGCCCAAACAAGATTAAATAGATGTGCTTGCGAGACCCTTATTCCATTCATATGATCATTATTCTATTAAAAACTGAAACATTCAAACTTTATTTTTCCACCTACTTGTCACTTAATTTGGACCATCACAAATTTCTCCATTTCATCTCCCTGACACAAAATGACAATGTTGATCACTCTCTCATGAGTGAATGGTGTGTGAGAAAAGAGAATTTGAACAATGCGAGGCCAGCCAAGCAAGCATTGATCAAAGATTCAAATGCAAGTAAACCTTCAGCACAAGTTATTCCGTTTCTCACAACACTTATGTTAACCTAGTGACTTGATTATAATCCCTAAATCTAGAATCTATAAACATCATTTTCAAAGGGTCTCCAAATATTTTATTAATAGTGGTAGTAAAATTCTAAGTATCTTTAAAAAAAACTAACTGCATATTACTACTACAAACAAGACTACTATGACACTAATCATTTTCCAAGAACATATTTATAACATTTCAAAATGGATAAAAAATTCATGCTCATTGTTGAATACTTGGAGAATGTAGAAAATTATCATGATTGAAATAGAAACTTTCCGTAAGCCCACCACTGAGAAACCAATCCCACTTGTTTGTATTTGCTACAGCCTTATTTCACAAGTATTTTTTCATAGTTGATACTATACTCCACACGTGCAAATTTACATCCTGCTCTTTTGATTGAACATGAGAAATAATCCTTCTCCTAATTCTTTTATATGCTTATAATTTCATGCTGCATTGCATTCTGGTTTATGGATGGGCTATGATTTATTTAATCATCCTTTCTTACTAAAGATTACAATAAACAATGGGCTGAATATTTTGAAGATATGGTTTCTGTTATACTAGAATATTTTCATAGAATAGGTGCTCAAGACTATAGCCACTGGGTTGGGGAAGAGAGTGTTTATGGTGGGTCTTGTGGGCCCACCCTGGTCTCCAGCTCACACATTTATAAATTTGGATTCCAACCATCAGAGTACCATGACTGAGACTATGTATCTCCCGACACCTTTGTCAGCAATGTGCATTATTTTAATAACTTTATTTAATGAGTTCCTTGTGTGTGTGTGTCTGTGTGTATTGGGTTAATTTACTGTTCAGTTATTTTTTAACTATCTGATCACATTCTTTGGCATTTTATATACTGGGAACTTTGTATTTTTTGCTAATTTATTGGAATTCAGAATCCATTTTTTTAAACAGTGAAAGCTTGCCTTACTATTTGCAAATAAACTTTCATAAAACTAGACTTTCACTGAATGCCTACTTGTTTATTGTTCACACTGTAAGACTAACTTCAAAACCTCACTTGTCTTATAAGAAGACTAAACAAATTTTTAAAAGCTATTCCCTTTCCTCTATACTTTCTTTCTTGTATAACCATTTTTAACTGATTGATACTTTTCCTGAAAAATCATCTCAGGAGATGTACTCATGACCACTTACAATTTATGATACTCTTTCCTAATCATGAGTCCATTTAACATCATGTATTGGTTTTTACCACTCTGCCTTAATGCTTATATTCCTGGATGATAACTGAAAGAATTTAAAAGCATAATGGGAAGGGTGACGCCACTGAAAACTAACTGTGAGAGAACTGTGCTGAACAAGTCAAGAACAATTACAAGATTATCTTTGTGTGCAGCTAGGGCTACACCACCAGAATCCAATGATGTCACAAGTCACCAGTGGTTTGCAGACACAAACAGAACTGCAGATAAGGAGCCTGCAGAACAAAGCCTTTTTATTTCTTTCAACAGATTCTGGTGACATAGGAAGCCACTGGTGACCACCAACTGAACAAATGAAAAGGAGATAAGAAACTTGTAAAACAAGATTGTCATGCAATCTGGAGGTTCTCATAACAGTAAAACCCCCAGTGGTTTCTGCTAAAGCCTACAATAGACTGATAAGAAATTATGGGTAACAGGGCTTCGGTTCTTGAGGGAATCCTGTGACAAAAAATAAACAGAGGTGGGAAAAGCTAGAAAATTCTTCAAGGTCAGCAGAGCCCTGGAATAAAACAGTTACACTGCTTGCATAAAATTCATCTTTCTTTTAAGGCCTGCAGATTCTGTCAAGCTTAGAAAAGAGGTAGGGGATTGAATGATAAACATTTGAGGTGGCAAATGGTAGAAGAATGGTTAATTAAACTACATGGCATCCATTTCACAGTGTGGGGTTCTGGGGGACCAAATATATTTAATTTGATGAAAATGAAAAAGTCTTTGACTCAGTATACTTCTGTTACCCAGGGATCTTAGGAAAGAAAGTGGGACAGAGCATCAGGCCCCGCTCCTGAAAATGGAGAGTTCTACAGTAGCTCCAGGTCCTATCAGCAGTAAACGCTGCCTCCTTGGGTTATCCCCTGGACCTCTCTGCTCTGCCCCTGGAAGCTATGTCTGGAGTTGAGGTTCCTGCCTTAATCTTGACATGGCCCTGTTCACATCTTGTTTTGCAGAATTGCAGTGAGCTCAGATGTCTGAAAGCCTCCGGAAAATAACAGTAGGAGAGAGACATGGTTGAAGACTTTCAGGTTGCCTGGCTGGGGCAACACGGCAGGGAATGGAGTAAGTTGAGATGGGAAACAGGAAAAAGAGTTAGGGAACTATTATACTTCATCGAGCGAGGTCCAGGGCGGAGCCTCTAGATGTGGAGGTGAGGAAGCAACTGATAGATGTCTGCGGGACTTGAAAAGTAACTGTCCGTGGTGGGGATTAAGGAGAAAATGGTCTATGCTGGGTCCTGGGTATGATGCTGGACTTCCGGGGTGAGTGGCCACGGGACCAGCTTGAGGGGGAATAGGAGTGGGGCCCTACATGAGGAAGGGTCAGTGGGGAGGAAGCTCGGGAGGTTCCTTTGGGTTGTGCTGACTTTGAGATGTTGGAGGGGAGGGTCACATGGAAATATTTAGCAAGTGCTGGAAAATGAGGCTAAAATTCTGAGATGAGGTTAGCCCTGGGGACTCAGATAGCAGAGTCTTTGGCATAGAAGGCAGAGTTCAAAACCGTCGAGGTGGAGGAGTTTGCTTAAGGAAATCACGTATGAATGAGGAGCTAGTTTAAAAACTTACCCATCAGCCTAGGAGAGGAAAGAGGAAGCAGTGGCCAGAGAGGTCAGAGGACAGCCAAGAAAACCTTGGGCAGGACTCACAACTGAGCGCTCTCAGGACCAGCTGGGTCCAATATTCAAATATAGGGAGATTTCCCGTTAAAATCGAGACAGTTAGCTTATCTAGTTCCAAGAACTAGAGGGTGGGCCACTGGGGGTCTGTATACCCATGTGGTTATAGCATCTGGATTGGGTCCAGCTGCTCGCTTTGGAAGAGGAACTGTGTTCCCGGCTGCCAGAGGCAGCGTCTTGCTAGCTACTCATCCAACATGCACGCAGGGCTGTTATGATGACTGCATTCAAAACTATCTCTGATTTAAAATATGATTTCCAGTATTGTGTGTATTTATATTACACAGCTATGTGTGACATAGGTAAATATAGACCAAATTTGATGATATAGTGCCAGGATTTGGGGCTTGGACTTAATCAGCTTTATTCATTAATGTGGCTTGGCTGGTCTCTGTACCTTTTGGGTTTACAGCCTGAAAGAGTATGTTAGAAGCTATGGAAGAGGAAACTGGGAAAAAGGTAAGTTACATCAAATGAAACAGAGCAGCCAGTGAGTTGAGCTGTGGACTTGACAGTGTCCGACATCCTTCTGGTGACCTGGACAAGTTAGAAGCCCTTGGAGGGAGAGGGATGGGGGTGCGGCTCCTTTGAGAAGCATCTGCTGGGTAGCAACACACTGTATTGTGTATGTTTACATATCTCATCCCACTGAAACTCACAACACCTCTGGGATATAAGTATTATTCTTCCACTTTGCAAAAGAGAAAGTAGAAGTTCAGAGAGGTTAGGTAATCTGTCTGAACATGCACAGCTAATAAGCGGCAGAGGCAGGTTTTAAACTCAACTTTAATCTCAATACCAACTATTCTTTCCATGACATCAGGCCACCTTCCCAGCAGTGGATTAGGTGTATTGAAAATACGTAATAAGGTGGTGAAACTTGATTAAAGAGAATCAACCTTAATTGCATAAGAGCTACTTCAAATGCCAATCAAAAATTTAGATAAAATGAATCTATGATATCAGAGTAAAGAGTGACAGCTTAAGAAACAAGTATAACTTCATGCTGGACACTCAGCATTGTCAGTGACATTTTGTGGAATAAATATACAAATTAATACTGTTTGTACTCTGCCTTTTCCGAACCTTATGAAACTTTAAACTTAAACAACAATTTATACAAAGCTTATTATGTATTTAAGCATTAGTACAAATGTGAAGGAGAAAAATAATTTTTTAAAAAGCTAGAAGAAATTTGATGTTAAATATAAGCCACATGCTTAAACATTTGCTTTCTAAGAAAGGAAAGAGTATATATCAATTATTGAATAAGTTGGCTATTACCAGCTGGGCAAAATTGTGTTCTTGTTGAAAATGCTCAGATGCTAGCCATAATATACATTATAGAATCAATAACTATTGTAATTGTGAATTCATGCTCTATAATTGAGCTTATTTTTCAATTGCTCAAAGGATTCAGTCATGTTCTCAATTAACATTTTTTTTTCTAGTTTCCAAATTTGCATTTCAAGAAGTCAGCAGGCTTTGCTTCTGATTCCAATGAGTAGAATTTAAAAAGTGTTTTCTTTTTATGCTTTGCATTATAATCCTCCTCGCTTATCAGATTTGTCATTCGATTACAGTAAAAGTGTATTAGCTCATTTATTCATAATTTGTGAACATTTAGGAGGGGAAATGGAAATCAATAGTAGGGCATGAGAAACTTCAGGCCTTCCAATACTGTCCTGGGATCTGCTTTGTTAATGAGCAAAGTGACTCCAAAAAAAAAAAAAAAAAAATCACACATTGCTAAAAGCTACAGAAATAATATCTTTAAATTCTTCATTCCTAATGAAAATTAGCTGAACCATGTTGCAGAATGAAACATAGTCATAGACATGACTTTTAAAAGTCTGGTTCAGAAACCTAAAGAATCATCTGATTGAGTCTAAGCCTTCGGACACACGAGGTATCAATGATTGCTTTTTACAGGTTCAGCAACGGAGGCCTTCCAGGTGGGTACTTTATGTCAAAAAATTAAATTTCTTTATTGAAACTATGGGACTCTTTCTGTTAGGTATATTGACATTCCTCCTACTTAGAGCAGATTATTGAGGCCTCAGTAGACATGTCAGAAGCTTCTTATATCCTCAAAAGCCTGTGAGTCAACATCTCTGTGTAGTAAACAAGCCATTGCTTTAATGTAAACTCTCCAATATAAAGTGAATGTACCTTGTGTACATGGGTGTTTGGAGATGATGTCAGTGTAATTGAGGGAAGTCACAGGAGTGGTGACCATGAGACATACAAAGTCACAGAGGCTTATGGCTAAATAGCTTATAGCGCCCTGGGCTCAACATTTCAACTGTATGAAGAGGGACACTGAGACCAGGAGACTGTCTCACAGTATTGAAGCTGTCTCGCTCAGAAGACATGTCTTGTTTTTCTTCCTCTTTAAAAATAACAAAATTATCTGCATTAACATTTATGAAAAATAAAAACTGTTATAGGGGAGATTGGTTTTACAGTTTTTATTGTTTCTATAATGAACGAAGTTGCAATGTTCCATGTTGTATTGGACCTGTGCCCTCTTGACCACTTGGGGAACTGTCTTCAAAAAGATTTTTTAAAAAACAAAGTTTTGCCAATGATTTCAAATACCTTGTTGATACAAAAGTAAGGCTGCAATGGACATTTCTTGATATACTTTGTTCCTTAAGAAAAAAAAATGGCTAATCAAAAACTTCCTGACCTATAAATACACCAGGTACATTAGATTCCTTTCCTTTTTTTTCAACATCACCTATGTAGACATATTCAAAAGAAAGATGAAAATAAATCAATTATGTGAGGTTCTCAATTACATTTTGTTGCTACAAACATTGAAAGCAAATAAAAAACCCCGTGTATTAGCTATAATCAAAATTGGCTCCCCTCTTAGGAATAACCTGGGGCTGCTGTGAGCTGAAATCATAAACATCTGAGAAGGGAAAACTAGGCTCCAGTGTATTCGGTTACAAGGTCTAAAGCAGACATACCCGGGGCATGGCGTCATTAGAACTTTCTGTAAGTCAAATTTAAATGCAGCAAAGTAGACCCTTCAGCCTTGTCAATGTGAGTGCACGTGCCCCAGAACTGTGCATGCAGAGTGCGGCGTATTCATACTGGGACCTAAAAGGCGGGTTCGTCAGGGGTGCAGAATCCACTCTGCTCATGCTGCCGGTAAGAACAGAAAGCATTGCCTCTTACTGATGAAATCCAAGGAAACAAACTCTGCAACTCACCGTTCCCGTGGTACCCAACGAAAGGTGGTTCATCTGTTGTGTCAGGGGGCCCATCATGTTTGCTGGCTGCATTGACATCGGATGGTCCATCGCTGGCGTGATCACAGCACCCTACAAGCACACACAACGTCCATCTGAAAACGTGTCTCATAACGAGGGGAACAAAAAAATAAGTGTAGTACGCTGCATTAACATCATACGTGCTTCTTACTGAAAAGGCTACACTGAACCCCATGTGATTTTTACATCCATCCGTGTCATCCTGTGCTTCTCTAAATATAAAAGAATATAAATATTTCTCTTGATACTGAGCAAGACTTTTAGCTTCTATCATTTACCCATGATTTATATAGAGAATTCTTGATCACGTCAATACAACCTTCCACCAGGGGAATAATGCGGGTCCACGCGGGCTTCCTAACCAGATATCTTTAAAGGACATATTCAAATCAATGTAATGTTATAAAAATCAAAGTTACTGTCTCCCATATTTTTTCCTCATCTTTTGACCTACTTTGGTTTCTCTATCTGTGCTTTTGACACAAGACAGAAGACACAGAATTCTCTTTAATGCTGGCCAAATGCAACGCAGCTGAAGTTTTTTAAAATGCAGAAATATCAAGCGTTTCATCAGGTGTTAGGAAGGGCCTACATCTAGAATGTGCTTTTTGATTTATCGTAACTGTCGGCAATGCGAGAAGTAATAGACGTTTTAGAAAGCTTCTGTCCAAACATAAAGTGTCACATGGCCTGTGAGGCGCAGAGCCAGGTCATACTGCCTTCTCTTATATTCCTCTCTCCTTCTCTTCTGCCTTAATTGACTAACTTAGGCTTCCCTGGCGGCTCAGACAGTAAAGAATCTGCCTGCAGTGCAGGAGACCCAGGTTTGATCTCTGGGTTGGGAAGATCCCCTGGAGAGGGGAATGGCAACCCACTGCAGTAACCTTGCCTGGAGAATCCCATGGATGGAGGAACCTGGCGGGCTACAGTCCATGGGGCTGCAAAGAGTCAGACATGATTGAGCGACTAACACACACGGAGAATGGAACGATCTTTCTAAAAAGAAATTGAAAAGTTGGGGTTGGATGGAATTTTTGAGATTATCTAATTCCAGTGCTTTATTTTAAAGGTGAGAATAAAGGCAGAAGCTCATGCTAAAATAGCTCATTTAAACATCCAGTGAGTGAGACACGACTGAGCGACTGAACTGAACTGAGCTGAGTAGTAAAATGATTATGAATCTGAATGTCATTTTTTCTGTAAACTTGATTTTTCTCACTATGTGACTTTTTCCTCTATAAGTAAAAATTTTGAAGCAATAAAAATAGGACAGACAGGTTCATGCGGATGACAGGATCTCAGTACCTAAAGTAATTGCCCACAAGCAAACATGTCCTAAAATGCCTTGGCTCAGAATAATCAGTTTCTCACAATATTATTCAAATCTAGCTCCCTGACTGTGGCTGGTAAAGGATCAGACTGTCACTCAGCCTTCATATGGGCTCCTCCTCCTCACTAGAGAAGGAAAACAGAAATTGAACCATATATTTTTAAATGATCGATATCCAGAGCTAGGTTTGTTCTCAAAAACATTTGGACTTTTGACCTAGAATCAATCAAAACAAATATGTTATTTTCTAATCTGTTGCTTGTAAGCAGATGGCTACTTAATTGTAATTCACAGACACATCACTTTTTGTTTCTGCTGCCTGAATTTAACAAAAGCATCTTTATTTTTTCCTTATAAATAACACACTGGCCTTTATTTCAGGTATTTATTGTACCAAACTATCAGTAAATGGGCTTCCCTGGTAGCTCAGATGGTAAAGAATCAGCCTGCAATGCAGGAGAACCAGGTTCAATCCTGGGTTGGGAAGATCCCCTGGAGAAGGGAATGGCAACCCACTCCAGTATTCTTACCTGGACAGTCTCATGGACAAGAGGAGCCTGGCGGGCTACAGTCCTCAGGGTAATAAAGAGTTGGACACGATTGAGTAAGCAACACTTTCACTGTTCATCAGTAAATACTTCAAGAAGAACTAAGATGTTCTTAAATCACTTAGAGATAAACTATAGAATAATTTCAGAGTCCTAAAGTGTTTTTTCCAACCAAAAAGTGGCACTCTCACAACATTATAATCCTTAGCAGGCGCGAGACTTCGGTACTCTTCTTGAAGTTGAGACCTAGACTCTTGTCCTAGAATATTTCCGCTTGAGGTTCTGACACACAGCTGACTGTGTCAGTTTGGAAATGCCACAATTCTAATCGGCTTGCTTTAGTCACATAAAGAATTGTTCATCGTAAGTCAGAGATAAGGGCCAAATTATGTTTGGCCAGGATAGCTTTTTCCCAGCACCCTAGGGATGACCTCACTCCCCAGTGGCATGAGAGGTAGTCTTGTGTCTTTTTGGCGGTGGCAATATGTAAATGAGATAAGGTGAGCCTGTGACAGGTAAATCAAAATCTGTGCAGGATTGACTGCCTCCATTTGGGATTAATTTCGGAAGGACTATCTGGTCCCTTTAGAGAATCTTTTCAGGGAGAGTGTTCAGGGACTCATTTGATTACGGATGTCACTGCTGCTTCTGTGTATAAACCAGAAATCTGACAATCAAAGGGAAGGCTGGGGAGGGATGTGTCATCATTTAGAATTGGAAATAACAGCACTCGGCACACAGTGGAAGACAATGTGAGGGGAACAATCCTAACCAGACCAGTTACTGCGAATAAAATGAATGAGAAACTAAGGCTTCTTGGAGGGGGGTGTGGTACTTAGGACTCACAGCCTTGGTCCGATTTAGTAAAAATGTTCAAGAAATTCAGGATTCCCACAAATGATTAATTTCATACATTTCTTAAGAGTCTCAAGGGCGGGAAGATATTTACAAGCAGTGAGTAAGCTGGAAATAGCAGACAGGAAGCCTTTGGGGAAACACACTGTCTTGAAGGTAACTTTACTGGGGATAGACAACTTAGGGAGTAGGAAGTATTGGTTATCTATAACAAAGAGTGGGGTTTGTCAGCCACTGTGTTCATCAACTACAGTTCAACTATAGAATCTCTTCTGTATTATGTAAGATACAAAAGAATGGGGGAGAAAAAATAACAAAAAAGGAAATGAAAAATCTATGGTTGTTAAGGCAAAACTATAATCGTGCCTCATTTAAATATACTGTCAAATCCCTTCCTATGGATGCATTTAAGCCATAGATTGAAGAGTGTTTTGTGACAGATGTTGCAGACACATTAAAGGTAATTTCGTTTATTCAAATGTATAGAATATGCTGTCTGAATGAATTTGGTTGGGAAACGCAAAGCAAAAGGAAACATAATTTTCATTTTAGCATTTCTGGATGTCTGGGTTTGCTCAATGTTTAAGCTGCAAAGAAAAATACTGTAACATGCTGCAATTCCCCTAAAAAGCACAATGACCAGACAGCTGACGGGAATGTCTGGTCTGTTTTAGCCGCCTCCTCTGCAAAATGGAGCGGCTCACACTAAAGAGATGTAGGGTGGAGCTGGTTGCCCTAATTCTGAAATAAACAATTTCAACAGGAATTTGGATAAAGTTTCCAAAGATCATTGATGTGGATATCTGACCTGAGGCCAGGAAAGCATCTGTGGTGTTAACCTCCTGCCAATGTTTGAAAGAAATTTTAAGTCTAGGAGAGTTCAACAATGTTTTAATTTTCCAATGGAAATACGGGATCATTGGTGAATTGGGAAAAACACCAGCAAGGCTCTTTCCCGTCAAGAACACACATAGGTGGTTTAAATCCCACATTAATGCCAAGATATGGCCTACAATGAGAATTACGTGGATGAATGTTCCTGTGATTGCCAATATTCTGGGCCAATGCCACTTCAAGTATGATTAAGAATTTAAACTAGAATCTCTAGGCTTCAGGCACTGAAATCAGTGTTTTAAAAAACTCTCCAAATGGTTCTGATGCCCCCTGATATTTGAGAAGTGCGCTCTATTAACTGCTATTATATAAGCCAGTGTTACAAACACTTGGGTCTTATTTATGCTGTTTCTCAATTATTTGTTTTAAACAAGTCCTGTGATAGGGCACGAGCCTTTGTGTAATAATTAGATTACATCCTGTTTAAAAATGCAAAGAGGTCAAGCCAGCATTTTTGATGAGCTGAAATGGGGCGATTATCTGAATAATTCAGGCCTCAGTCTGATGACCTGACATGCTTCTCTTTGATCAGTTTGTCTTGTGTTGGGGCACATTTAAGAATCCTTTCTGTTGGGAATCTTAGGGAGCCTTGAATTTGAAATCACAGAAATGTAAAAATAAAAGATAGAAAAAGTATTTGTTAACATAAGTGAAAAGAAAGGAAAATAAATATCACTTTCTTTTTCCCTCTTGTCCAATCTAGGTGTCTCAGGTCAGAATGTTTGCAGTCCAAACCGGTATATATAGGATGGATAACAAAAAGGTCCTACCATATAGCACAGGGAATTATATTCAATATCCCATGCTAAATCATAACGGAAAAGAATATGAAAAAGATCTTTATGTTCCTTCAAAAAACAATGTTTACAGCCTGTATTATGATCTTTTCCTATGGTCACTTATGCCAAACCATAGGACTTGTTAGTAGTAATCATTCAACACAATTTTAAAAAACATAATTTAAAGTGATTTGTCTTCTTTCTCATCTGCGTGCTTTCTGCCTCTCAGTGTTCAACATTTCTAGAATAAATATCTAGTGGGCTTTGTGTACACCAGACTCCTTTTTCAGCCCCTGTGAAGTGGCTTCCCAGGTGGCTCAGATGGTAAAGAATCAGCCTGAATGCGGGAGACCAGGGTTCGATCCCTGGGTTGGGAAGATCCCCTGGAGAAGAAAATGGCAGCCCACTCCAGTGTTCTTGCCTGGAGAACCCCCATGGACAGAGGAGCCTGGTGTGCTACAATCCATGGGGTCACAGAGAATCAGACATGACTGAGTGAGCACAAGTATAGAAAATGATATATGCATACACATACCATTCTAGTAGCAATGATGCTTTCATAATAAAAGTCTTAAAGGCATTTCACTTAACTTGGGAAACAGCTATGCAAATGTATTGCCCTGCGATATGAGTGTGTGACATTCCACATTACATATGTAGAGATGTCTCACCTTTTCATTTGTTGATTTTGCTGTGGGTTTTGTTTTGTCTGCAGGAGTGCTTGATGGGGTTTAAGAAGGTGCCTTGGGGAGAGAGAAAAAGAGGATTGGGAAAGATTTCCCCATCCTCAGAATCATCCTCAAATACATTGATGAATTTCCAACTTGGAGAGGGCAGTGTGTGCATGTGTGTGCGTGCGTGTGTGTGCATGTGTGTCTGTGTGAAACCTAGAAAACTGTGGCAAGGCTGGTAGATATTGACTTTTACCTGAAGTATTTTGGAATAATCTCCAAAAATTGCTAGAGATTTGGGAGAATGTGGAAGCCAGGCTACCCCGAGGAACCCATGCTAGCCCCTATCCTTCCTTCCCTTCATTTTAAAAATACTTATTTAATTTTTGCCTGCATCAGTCTTAGTGGTGGCTCGTGGTCTCTATTTCAAGTGCATGGGCTCAGTAGTTGTGGCACATGGGCTTGGGTGCCCCACAGCAAGTGGCATCTTAGTTTCCCAGACCGGAGATCAAACCCCCGCAGCTCCCTACACTGAAGGTGGATTCTTAACCACTGGGCCACCAGGGAAGTCCCCTTCCTTCCCTTTATTATTCTCCACTTGCTTCTTTCAATATACTTCCCAAGAGGGTGAGGGTTATGCTTATACACACCTTTTGTGCAGTAGATACTCAAACAGTGTTTGGGAATTAATTATATATACTGGCACCATAAACTGTTCCGTACAATTTAAAAAATGGCTAACATTGACCAACTTTTATTTTATTTTTTTTCATTTATTTTTATTAATTGGAAGCTAATTACTTTACAATATTGTAGTGTAGTGTAACATTTTGCCATATGTATGGCAAAAACATTGACCAACTTTTAGAACTTAGATTGTTCACTCTGAAAGACTGAAATCACATCTGCTTGTTCAAACTGTCCATTTACAGCATCGTGGTGCTGTGTAGGTGAGGAATGCAATATATGCTTCATAAATACTAGTTGGAAAATGAGGAAAGAGCAAAATTCCAATTAAAAGTTACTTAGAAATGCTACTTTGAGATTAACAGTCAAAATGATTATGAAAAATCTTGTTCTCACAAGGGGCAGTTCAGTTTCAAAACCATGGATTTGCTCATGTATATGTACATTTATTAGTATATTCAGTCATTACATCCTTAGAGATGAGATCTGAAATTCACTTGAAGTCAAAAGTTATACTAAAGTCACCATAGCATATTTATGAAAATTATTAAAATAAAAAGTATCTGTGTATTCAAATGTACCAGTGGTCCTCACCAAGGGGCTATTCTGCAGTGGCTAGGAGGGACATTTGGTAATGACTGGAGACATTTTTAGTTGTCAGACTGGGGGCCGCTGACACCTTGCAGGTACAGGCCATGGATGTTGCTGAATACCCTATGGCAAACGGGACAGTTTGCCCCAACAGTGAATTATCCAGCCAAAACATTAGTGCTAGGGTTCAGACATCCGTACACAAATATATATTCATAAGCTCTATTTACACAAAATGAGAAAGACTTCAAATTGCAGTAGTCAGAATATGGCATAAAACATATATCTACTCACTGGTCCTACAGCTGACAGCAGCTCTTAGACTATACACGGAGATTAACCACAACTCCTAGATTGTACACTGAGACTATATTTAAGACATAAACCAGTTTCTTCAAACCTAACCCTAATCCTAACTTGACATTTAAATCAATTGCCCAAATTCTATGCTTTATCAATAAAAGGAAGCAGAATTATCATTTGACTTTATATTATGCAACTTTATAGTGTCTATATGGTTATTTTTTTTTAGTTTAAATTTATATTCCTATTCACTTTTGAAACACAGCTAATTAGAGCTAGGTTTCTCTTCTCTAAGTTTAGACAAATTAGATTTCATTGGTACATTTGGACTGCTACCTAAGATTGTATACTTGTGGGCTTGGGGTATCATGTTTAGAAGTAGGGTGATTTCCATTGTTACAAAGTAAATTTAGAAGAGTTTTGTACATTATTTATCTAAAGAAAGTATGTCTATTAACTATAAAAATAAGGGTTTTTTTTTCTTACAGCCTTATAAATATTAATTTCATGTTATTTTTTTGATTTAGTTGCATTAATTGGAAATGTTTTATTGAAATATGCAATATTAAAAGTCACAAAGACACATGTACTTCAGTGTTCATTGTAGCACTATTTACAATAGCTAGGATGTGAAAGCAACCTGGATGTCCATCAATAGATGAATGGATGAGGAAGTAGTGGTACATACATATTAATACAATAGAATATTCAGTTCAGTTCAGTCGCCCAGTCGTGTCCAACTCTTTGCAACCCCATGAATTGCAGCACGCCAGGCCTCCCTACTCAGCCATGAAAAGGAACTAAATGGAGTGAGTAGTAGTGATGTGGAGGAACCTAGAGCCTGTCATACAGAGTGAAGTAAGTCAGAGAGAGAAAAACAAATACTGTATATTAGCACATATATATGGACTCTAGAAAAATGGTGCTGACGAGCCTATTGGAAGGCCAGACGAGAGGTGCAGGTGTGGAGGATGGATGTGTGGACACGGGGGACAGACGGAGAGGGCAGCACTGGCGTGTACCCACCACCACGTGTACCGGTAGAAGCCAGTGGGAAGCCGCTGCCTGGCACAGGGGCTCGGCTCGGGGCTCTGTGATGGCCTAGAGGGTGGTCACGGTGGGAGGAGGCGTAGGACGGAGGAGATGTGTGTATACACGTGGCTGACTAACTCTGTTATACAGCATAAATTATCATAACACTGTGAAGCAATTATACTCCAAGAAAGTCACTAAAGCCAATTTCATTCTAATCATGAAGGCCCCTTTAATAGATCCTAATTATACACTGTGACTATTCAACAGGGAACAGTTATTGGTTAAGTGACTATACAATAGTGTCATTTTGAATGAGAATTAAAATAAATATGTCACATAGAAATATTTCTTACCAAAGCAGGTACATAGTATAATAGTATTCTCAGCCATCCTTTTTTGAGTCCTTCAGAGTGCTGTTTTTAAAACTAAATAAATCTGTTTAGCAGGTATTTGATGTTTTTAACAAACTTCTTTAGAATTCTGATCAAGCACAATGGCTTTTAAATACATTACAGTATTGAGGGAGAGTTGACATTCTGAAGACCTTGGGGCCCAAGGGTCAAATGGTTTTGTTCACTGAATGTTAGTAGAACAATTCATTCTTTTATCATTAAACTCCTACACCTGGTTAAAACTATAAAAGGAATTTTGTCATGCGGGTGGGCTACTATATTCTTTTCATATTTCTACTTAGAGAGATTATAGTTGCTGGGCCAATGGAAATATTAAGTGCACACAGAAGGATCCTAGAACCTCCTCGGAGGGTTTTAAGCTTCTGCAGCTTGAGGGTGAATCTGTGTTCATCACATCCCATTCCAACCATGAGATCAATGTTTAGTTCTCAGCGAGGGTATCCACCACACAAACTTAAGCACCATAAAATCCCATGTGGTGTCGGGTAGATGATGGGAAGGAATCGCATAATCTGTGTGGGAGAACTCGGTGGACAACGTAAGGCCTTCATCTTCATTTGCAGGGCCCCTGTGTATACACCTTCCAGTACCCAGGTCTACTGTATAGTTCCAAAGTCAGTTCTAAGAGATTTATAAGCTGGATATGTATATGGAATGGATAAACAACAAGGTCCCACTGCATAGCACAGAGAACCATATTCTGTATCCTATGATAAACCATCATGTAAAAGACTATTTTAAAAATATGTATGTGTGTAACTGAATCACTTTGTTCTATAGCAGAAATTAACACAACATTGTCGATCAACTATACTTCAATAAAAAAGAAGATACATGAGCAGCAAAATTATGCAAAAGGCTGCAAAGTATTAAGAAATAAATTAAACAAAAAGAGATTTGAGAAATATAAAAATAAGGACCACTAAGCTATGGCACTTATCTAGTGAATGGGTTAATCACATTATATTTCACCATCTTCCCTACGAAGTAACAAAACTCCTGATATCTACTTACTATATATATTACATAACAGGAAATTACAGTATCGATATAGTGAACAGCTCCCAACCATCTTCCCACCTTAAAGAACAAAAACTCAAATACACATATCACTTTCAAGATGAGCAGAGCCAATTTCCTTTCATTTTTGTTTCAAGAGAAGATAACAAGGAGACTCACTCTTCTTTACCAAAGTATGCCGCCTAGATTGCATGTTTCCAGCTGAGTCAGCACCTTGAAAAACCTTGTCTTACAGCAGAAATGTCACACGTCTAGGACACCGGCACTGATAGGCCATGGCTGCTGTAGGTTATGTCGGAGGAGTATAAGGGTAGATTGTTGTTCTGTAGTCGCTAAGTCGTGTCTGACTCTTTGTGACCCCATGCACTGTAGCCTGTCAGGCTTCTCTGTCCCTGGGATTTTCCAGACAAGAATACTGGAGTGGGTTGCCATACCCTCGTGAGTTCCTCCAGGAATCTTCCTGACCCAGGGATCAAACCATGTCTCCTGCATTGCAGGTGGATTCTTTACCTCTGAGCTACCAGGGTGGCTACAGAAGGGGGATAGAATGATGCAATGATGAGATCAACTAGTTTCCATTCCAGCTTGTCTCATCCACACTGAATGAGCAGGATGGTCACCCCTGAGGTTGTGCCTTCCTTCTCATTTCCACATTTTATCTCCAAAAGAAGGCCCCCTGCAGATTGATCCAAGATGGCCCTGTGAGCTTGGTACACATGCTCTATTAAGATCCCATGGTTTTCAATTTGCATTTCCAGTCTAACTCCCTAAGACCATCCGCATGAAGCCTCTTCTTCATCGCACTGAATTCCTTCCTCAGCTTTCTCTGATCCACCTTGCTGTCCAATTCTTGGTGTCTTTGCCTGGGTGTCTACAGCAGGATTGCACATGTGCACTAACATTCTCATCAAATGCTACATTTTACGGAAAACCTCCTGTGTCTGACCCAGGGTGTTGGTCACTTGCTCCTCTCTTGTCTCCTAGCTTTTGGCAGACACCTGATTGGGATTATACTTATTATTCCCCTGAATTCTAAGTTCATTGCGCAATTCGTGATACTTTTTTATCTTCTAGAGGTTTCAGAGTCTAGCACCGCGTCTGTCATGAAATGGATCAGAACGGTGCTGAATGGGTAACTGCGCGAAGGGCACTTACACATCTGCCAGGGCTGCCAGGACTTTAAAAATGTTACGGCAACTCTGCGTTCTAACTGGACAAGGGGATTCAGTTGAAATCACAAAAGCACTGTCTTGATTGAATAGCAGGATGGTCTTAAATATCCAGTCATTCAATTGCTCTGCTGTCCTTTAAAAATTGCCCATGTCTGACCACTGTCAGCTGGACAATGTTGCCATGTACCAAGAGAATTTCTGGGTTTGTAATTCTAAGGGCCTCACCCCACCCAAGAAACTCTCAAGTTGGATCCAATGCACAATTCCCATTTTATGTAAGAAGTACAAAGGACCCAATCAAATGCTGCAAAATTTCCTTTATATATCACAATATACGCTTTTTCTTAAAATGAGGGCTTTCCCATGACACACACTATTTTAATAGCCATATATCTGCCTAAGATTCTTGTCAAAGTTTGCTATGTGAAGAAGAAATACATTATTCACTCATACAGCCATCACTTTGTATACCTCCAAGTAGATTTTCAACGTACAGAAAGTTTAAAATAGCATATCAGAAGCAGGATTCTGGGCCAGTCTTCTTCCGAACGATAAGGCAAGTGGAATTCCCAGAGGCAGTCTGAATATTTATGGGCAGCATCTTTTGTCTGGTAAAATGTTTGTCTTACTTTAACTAGCGCTCCAGATTGTGAGCTGTCATAAAACTTCTCATTAAAAACTTCTCTTTGCTGACAAGTATGCTGAAAAACCCTGCTTGCAAATCATTTCCAAGGCCTTGCAGGAGCCTATTGGTGAAGGGACCTGGGAAATCATTTCTTAAACCATGGGGGTGATCAAGAAGCAAAGCTGTCTGTTACCCTACTCATGGCCAATGTTTGTAGCATAAATTACTGAAATATATCACAAGGCCCCTTGATTCTGGCTGTTACTAAGAAAGCCTGATATTCCTTGTTCTGCAATTTGTTACAAAATGTACTTTATCTTTTGGTTCCTCGGAGGATATTTCTGAGCCATGTGTTTTCTCCTTTAAGACTTCTCTAGGAATTTGCCTGGTTAAAGCTGCCAACTCAACTAGACCTAAGATACAGGTATGAAGCCATGACCCTATTTGAAAATGAATTCGCTTTCTATCAGTACTATTATCACTAACATGTCTCGAACTCCGTATATACCCTATTGATAAACTGTTTTGTAACCCAATGCTGACATAAAATACATCCTGGTGGAATGGCCATATCCTAAGTTAAAAAAAAAGTTACATGTTAGCATCCAACCAAGATATATTCTGAGGTGTATGTGATGTTAATTAATGTACATCAAGTTGTCCAGTAGATGAGATGAAAACCAACTTTATGTTTCTGTTCTTCAGTGTTCTATTTTATTTGTAGAATTTCTGTTAGAAATTTAATTATACTTACATTTTATTGCCATTTCCCCTAGACAGGAGTACTATAGCAGTAAGTGTGACTTTTTTCTTTATTTAATAGAATTGTCTTAACTTCTCTGGGATCTTATTCTTCATAGTGTGGTCCGGATAAAAGAATCTTAATCTTTTAAGATTCTGGGTAAAAGAATCTGGAATCGTAATGCAGCATGTCTGGTCCAGCCCCAGTCCCACTGAATCAGAATCTGCAGTTCAATAAAGTTTCCAGGTAAGTCATATTCAGGGTCAAGTGTGAAAGACTTTGCTCTATTTTTTTAAACCTGCCATGGCTCTAGCTGAGTAATTATTCTGTCGCATTGCTTATAAAGAGATTCTTCTTCTGTTTCTTCATCGTTTTGTTAATTCCCTTTTTGGCTCCTATTTGAGGATTGTGCAGCTTCAAACAGTCTTATAATGTGAATATACCTCCTGCAAATATGTTATAACCACAGTCAGTAACATTTAGTTCCGTTCCTCAATAGTCTCCAGAGGGTTTCTGACTTCCTCCATAAAAATCTCGTTTCCAAGAATAATGTCCTTTCTTTTCTTATGACATATTTTCATGGCAACCCTCAAACTGAAACCTCCATTTCTCTGCAAATAATATCTTGTCCTTTGATGACTTTGAAATGGCCATTGCAGGCAAGTGTTGGATGAGATGCTTAAATGCCTTATGAAAAATTGAGAGTCAGCATCTATGTACACACCACAACTACATACAAGGTGTTGGATGTTAGAAGTAAAATTCAAAAATATTACTACTTGCTAGGCCCTTATGGAATTAGTCAAAAGTGCTAAAGGTAGTTTTAAAATGAAAGTTCTTAAAGTTCTCTGTTGTCTTGGCCATTTTTCCCTGAGCTGTTAACCCAAATTTTCACCTGCTCATGGAACCTAGAATCTCAGGCACCTTAAAAACTACCACGTCCCATTTTGAACATTTTCTTTCTCCTTCTATCCTCAGAGCATGGTCTCTCCCCTCTGTTGGACTCTTGGATTAATATGGAAAAGTCAAGCCATCCTTGCCTTCTCCTCCTCACACATCACAGCCCCACTGTCAGATCTCGGATCACGAATGTCTCCTGGCCCTCTCTGCTGTTCCCTGCTGCGAGCTGTGTTATCTCGCACTAGGTTAATCCAACTGCTTCCTGTGGGGCCTCAGTCAGTCGTGACTGGAGACGTTTTCTTTAGTTACATTTGCTTGTTTGGGGCTGTGCGGGGTCTTCACTGCTGCGTCAGGCTTTCTCCGGTTGCCGGGGGCAGGGGCTGCTCTCCAGGTGCGGGGCGCAGGCTCCTCGGTACAGCGGCTTCTCCTGTGAAGCTCAGGCTCCAGGGCATGCAGGCTTCGGGAGTTTTTGCTCACAGGCCGAGCTGCCCTGCAGCCAAGTGGGATCTTCGTTCCCAGACCAGGGATCGAACCCATGTCCTTTGCATTGACAGGTGGGATTTTAACCATAGGACCATCAGTGAAGTCCTGGAGACATTTGTTTTCTACTACTCTCTCAGCATATTATTAATATTAGTTTCCCCCAAAGTGAATCCTGCCTTTTCAATTTAGGATTAACAAAAAAAAAACCAACAAAAAACCCTACATTTTCCACTAGGCTCCCTTACTCTAAGATGTAAATACATGACTTGAGTTAGCCAGAAGCACTAGTGAAGGACTTAGGTCTTTAAAAAAAGTTCATTTACTTGACCATGTTGAGTCTTGGTTGCATCACGCTGGCTTCTCTCTAGTTGTGGTACATGGGTCTAGTTGCCCAACAATGTATGGGATCTTAGTTCCCCAACCAGGGGTTGGATCTGCATCCCATGCATTAGAATTCTTAACCACTGGACCACCAGAGAAGGGCCAATACATGTCCATTTTAAAGCACTATACAACAAACCACTCTAAAACTCAGTGACTTAAAATTATCATTCATTGTCAAGGCCCTGTGGGTTGGCCGTGACCTGGCTGGACACAGCTCTGGCCGCTCTGCTTGATGCAGGGCTCCAGGTCTGGGTCAGACCTACTAGTTTCTCATTCCCCTGGAGCCTGCAGGATGGCTGGGATGTGTTCTTCTCATGCTGATAACGGGGGCACAACAGAGCAAGCCCAATTACAGAAAAGTATTTCAAGTTTTGGCCTGTGTCCCAAGACTTAGATATTGAAGATGATTCCGAATGAGATGT
The DNA here is from genome assembly GCF_019320065.1 of Cervus canadensis. Taxonomy (NCBI): domain Eukaryota; kingdom Metazoa; phylum Chordata; class Mammalia; order Artiodactyla; family Cervidae; genus Cervus; species Cervus canadensis. Next base: position 54,404,026 of record NC_057407.1, read on the forward strand.
GGACAGGGTTTGTGGCATCCGTTTTGCAGTCCAGTGGGGGCAGAAGCAAGGTTTGGGGCAATGTGGTTTGGGGGGTTAATGGCAGTAGCACCCTGCTGGGTCATGTAACGAGTGCTCTAGAAATATATTATCTGCTAATTGTCAGCATTTGTTATCAGACTAATTTATAGTCAAGATTTTTCTTTCTATAGCATCTTTGTCTAGGAAATAAAAACATGTTAATTTATTTGTGCTTAATTATTTATGACCATAGATGGGGTAAGAAAATAAACTCATATCATTCTTTTAAAAATAGTTCACCAAGTTTTTTGTCTTATTATTTTCTACTGTTCCCTGAAGGAAAACAAATATGACTTTATATCTACTAACTGGTATTCAAATTTTGACATGTTTATCATCTTAGGGCCCTGCTGATATACCATCTTTGTATGACTTTTCAAAACTTCTGTAAAAGATAACATGGGACTGCAAATACATCAAAGTAAACTTACTGCAAGAATGCTCTTTTTGACCCCCAGCTAAAATTATACTGTTGTATTAAACTTATTCAAGAGAAAACATTCAGAACCAGTTTTTCCTCCCAGATTTACTCCCACCTTTGTCTGTTGGCACGCCTTCCTTTTCTTGTAGGTTAGATGGGCAATAGGCGGGGAAACAAATGTTCAGCAAAATCAGGCAATTTGACTACTCAGGGGTTTTCAACATATACTTTTGCTTTATTTCACGCAGGAGCAGCCCGGAAGCCATCTGCCCACCAACAACTCGAACCTTCATTCCCACTACGGAGGCAGAGCCCCCACCTCATCACCCAAAGGCAATCTTCAAAGGGACCTTGTTTTTGCTCATTCCCGTCATGACAGATGTTTTCTATCATCCACCTCCACATGCGAACTCATCTGCGAGGGTCTGCCCACCCACCCCCTCTCTCTGCAGCCAGCTGTGGAAATAGCCCCAGTGTTGTCTGTGGCAATGCTCATTCCGTTCTTCTGACCTCACCGAAGACCACATCCAAGAGCAGGAAAAACAAAGAGTCCTGATAACTTCCTTCAAAACATTTCCAGGGCAGGAGGTAGGCCAGCCTGAGACAAGAGCCCTTTACAAGGCATGTAACAAAAGAGAGGCGAGCTTATTGGAAACACTCAAATGTCACCCAGTGAGCCAATTGGGGTAATCCCCAGATTAAGGAAAAATGAAGTAACAGCATCTGTGGCCATGATTCAGCTGAAAACATCTGGTTGACTCAGAACCACTTCAATTAGCCTGGGTACATATCAGTCAATCATTCCTTTCCTTTGATTGTATAAAGTTCCCACAAGGACATGTTTATACCCCAACCCATCCAAGTCTTTGAAATACTGTGTAAAGACTAAAACATTTCTTCAATGAATACACAATGAACTTGAACTGCTCTGTGGCAGAGTTACACCCTGATATTAGAATATATTTTAGGAACAAAAATTAATATGCATAAGAAGACATCTGTCTTGGATTGCTTGAAATCAATGAAGCAAAGTTTTCAGTGTAAGAATCACATCACTTCCTGATATTGAGGGGGCCCCCTAAATTATATTATATATGCCAAAGTGTCTGCCGTGTCAGAGCCTTAATAACTTTTTTGGAAGATATTTTGGTGATATTTAGAGTTTAGCAATGAGAACATTAATTAAGTGATTCATTTACTAATACTTACCGAGGTACTGTGATATCTTGCCTTGAAAAACCTTAAGAGTCTAGTAGCTAAATAACTTTAATAAAATATAAGGCAAACAAGTTTCAAAAAGGTAATGCAGACAAAGTGATGAAGGACATCACAATTTCCCAGAGAGGTGAGCATCGCTGGGGATACCATGCCAATTTCACACCATGTCCATTTCGGTCTTCACTCTGCCTGTAATGTTGGCTGACTGACTGCTAACACTCAAGTCCTGGGGTCACAGGTGAGGCCCAGGACATGTGTCTCCCCTGTAAGCTAAGGCGCTACCCAGGTTGAACAAGCCTGGAGGCTTTCTTACAGCAGGAGGCCGTGGGTCCCCAGGAAACAGCCCGAGATCCCCCAGTGCCAGGCTGAAGAACAGCATGTGAGGAGGAAACAGCTCTGAAGAATAAGACAGGATTATAGATTGGACACACAGTAGGTTGTGTCTAAAAGTAGCTCAATGTTTATGTTAATCATCAGGATCAAAAATGCCATGATAGGCAGAGGTTTCTAGGGATGGACGGCTCGTCTCTGAAGGAGAGCTGGTGGTAATTACAGATGCGCTCATTTCTGCTGCCAATCACAGCTTACTTAGCTCTCTCACTAACGTCAGCTGTCAATCCACTTGTCCATTGACTGGTAATGTTGTGTACTGTATTGGGTCATTCCGCCTAAGAATTTTGCCTGCACCCCAGAAACAACCATTCAGTTAATAGCTTCTTAGTGTTTGCATGGTAGTGAAATAGCAAGTGTGGTGACTCCATGCATTCTGTGTTGCTACCTATTCGGACTATGGTGGGCATTTTATAAAATTTTATACACATGTACTTATAATTCCATGGTTTTCACATAGGATGGGCCTAACAAATATCAATATCCAGTGGACTAGGTATAAGTAAATATTTTTTTTTAAGGACATATAAACTTCAAACTTGATGAAAAATCATCAAATTCATTGGTTCATAATAGTTTCTGTGTTTTTTAAAACAACCATTTCTCTGACAAAATATTCATTTCAGGACTTTACGACTCAGGAAATCAAGGATGAAAGTTAAAAATTGTATTCCAAGAATGTATCCAGGTAAGATGAAATGATTTTACCATATACCATGTGGTATGGCTCTATTGTGGACTCAGATGGGTAAAATATTTTACTAAGGATATTTTGGGGATGAAGCTAGTCTGCAAGAATCTCAGAAAAGGACAGAGAACTGTTTTGAACTCACCATATTCTTTTTGAAAACAACAGCAAAATGCAGTGCTTAATTTGGCTCTCTTTTATCACCTAAGCTGTGAACACCAGTAATCATTTTTGCTAATTTACTCATGTCATAATAATTCAAAAGCCAAAGTAGAAGTGCGCCTCCTCAGACACAGAAGAGTAAGAGAGGTACTGATGCATTTCAGATGCCAAACTTACCAGCAAAAAGCTAATGACAGTTCAATTTCTTTCCTTCTTTCTCTCTCTCCCCTCCACCCGCTTTTTTTTGTTGTTGTTGTCTTATTTACTTTTGGGGGGTCTGGTTTGATTTTTAACCTATGTGGCTAATTTTTAGCAGATCAATGAAAATCTTGCTTTGTATTACTGCTATGCATGATCTAATTCATGAAGCAGACCTCCAGAGTGGGACATTTTCTATACAGGGTTTTTTTTTGTTTTTGTTTTTAAAGTCCATAATGAAAGAACCAAGCTTTCTGAGGTGTGCTAGGCCTAACAGTCTAAAATCACATCAAATCAAATTAGTCCATGGTCTTTTTCTTAGAATCTATGAGTAGGAGATTCAAGGAGGTCAAAGGGTGAAAAATGTGAGAACAAAGCTCATAAATACAGTTTCAGATACGCTGATGAGCCACACAGCTTAAGAGAAGCCGGTGCAGCTGTCTCAGGCGGCGACTTGGCCTGCGAGGCTGGGCCTGCATGGAGTCTTCTAGAATACCTGCAGCTCTGTGGAAGTGCTGGGCCCTGAATCTGTTCTGGGAGGGATCCCATAAGCCTGCTCCATGGAGGCAACCATGGTGCTAAGGTAAAATTACATCCCAAACCTGCATACTGCGATCATAATTACTAAGAGACAGGGAATTACAATGAAAATGCAGGGGGAACAGTTGAGAAAAATGAAGGTGGAACTTGCACCTGTAGAAATCATTGATGCCATCAGCTTGCTGGCAAGCGTTATACTTGAGTAGGAGGGTGTATATACTCGTATATCCTGTGATAGTCTGTACGAATGAACTGTGAGAGCTACATCTCCCACCTCCTCCATGGGACCTTCCTTCTTTTTTCCCTGTTTGAGAAAAGTTTGTCTTCCTCTGGCTCTCTTTTATACCTATTCCTGACTTCCTGGAAGAAACTGCCATCTTCTTGCAAAACCAGTATTGATTTTCTCTCCCCGAAGGAGTGGGCTGGTACCCATCTTTGTCTGTAATCTGCAGTGAGTCAGAAAAATGTCAGTGAAACTCCCTGAATTTGCTTCCATAGTTTTAAAATATTTGTGTCTGGCAAATTATTCTCAATGCCATTACATGCTGCTGCTGCTAAGTCGCTTCAGTCGTGTCCAACTCTGTGCGACCCCATAGACGGCAGCCCACCAGGCTCCCCCATCCCTGGGATTCTCCAGGCAAGAACACTGGAGTGGGTTGCCATTTCCTTCTCCAATGCATGAAAGTGAAAAGTGAAAGTGAAGTCGCTCAGTCGTGTGTGACTCTTACTGACCCCATGGACTGCAGCCCACCAGGCTCCTCCATCCATGGGATTTTCCAGGCAAGAGGACTGGAGTGGGGTGCCATTGCCTTCTCCGGCCATTACATGAATGTAGAATTTTTAGCAAAACCTCCTAAGTCATTTTAAAAATGAGTTAGGAAAAAACTGTTAAAAAATATAGGAAATAGTCCATGTTTATTAATAACTATTTTTCTCATTAAAAAAATAAAATATGAGGGACTTCCCTGATGGCCCAGTGGTTAGGACTCTGTGCTTCCACTGCAGGGGGCATAGGTTTGGTCCCTGGTCAGGGAACTAAGATCCCATAAGCCATGCAGTGTGGTCAAAAAAAGAAAAAAAAAAGTGAGCTTATATGAAAAGACGAAAAAACAAGGATTTTCTTTTTTGGTTTTATGTTTAATGATTTACTATTTTTGCTTTATGAAAAGGACACTAACACTCAGAATTTCTTGATATTTTTGAATTAATATGTGGGGTTTTGAAAAAAGTAAGCATCCAGACTTCAAAACAAAATTAAATAAAAATTATTATACAATTCTCAAGTTACTTATGATGCTTCAGTAATAAACTATCTTAGGGGTGGAAAAATTGTAAAGAATTTTAGTATATAGTTTCAGACAGTGATCTAGTTAATAGAGGCTTAAAGAAAATGTGGCAATATATTTTGTTGGTATTTTGCTTTTATAAAATTTTCTCTATTATGTGCTTTATCTAATTCACCTCTTTTAAAATGCAAGAAGTGAATTTAAATTGATAAGTTGAGGAATATACTATATTTATAATATTAATATGCTGCTGCTAAGTCACGTCAGTCGTGTCCAACTCTGTGCGATCCCATAGACGGCAGCCCATGAGCCATTTCCAATGATTATACAGACTAACATTAAGATAAACTTACTTCAGATGTATGATCTAGCATTGTATAATTCTGAGAAAAAAAGAACTACATAATGATACTATGAATTTGGATAAAGGTGTCTGTCAAAATAAAAGTTTTTAACTAAATTAAATTCTTTTTTTCTTAAAATGTAATGATGGGACCACTAAAAGATTCTAAATTTTTTACTTATGCTAATCTATTTGGCATTAATGGATATAATAACTAATATTTTGTAATCTATATAGCTGCTGCTAAGTAGCTTCAGTCGTGTCCAACTCTGTGTGACCCCATAGATGGCAGCCCACCAGGCTCCCCCATCCCTGGGATTCTCCAGGCAAGAACACTGGAGTGGTTGCCATTTCCTTCTCCAATGCATGGAAGTGAAAAGTGAAAGTGAAGTCGCTCAGTCGTGTGTGACTCTTACTGACCCCATGGACTGCAGCCTACCAGGCTCCTCCGTCCATGGGATTTTCCAGGCAAGAGTACTGGAGTGGGGTGCCATTGCCTTCTCCAAATCTACATAGAGAAGGACCCAATCATAATTTTTTGATTAATCTGTCAACTTGATTTACTTTGGGTTAAATTATATAGCTTGAAATACAAAAATGTAATGAAGAATCAAGCTAGATGTAATGAAATAGAATTGATGTTAACTGGATTGAAACAGCTGTGCCAGCACCTTGTGTGACATTAGAAAAGTCAATTAACCTCTCTGAGCCTCACCTCCCTCATGCATGAAAACACCATTCTATAATATTCAGGCTTATATTTTGTTATAATATATAATATCATAAAACAATTTCATAAAAAGACAGAGCAAAGGGCTTCTATGGGAACTTGACAGGTGGGGCGTTATTCCACAGATTGGAAATTCTAAATTCAAGGACCAATGCTTGTTGATGCCTTGAATTCTCTAAGGAGTTAAACTTTTCATTTATGTAGTGATAGAAAGAAACACACATGCCCAAGACTACTGATAACCTCACCCACACTAAGATACTGACAACCAAATCAATCTATTCAGAAGAGGCGTGGGGAGGAGTACGCACTCTATTAAACAGACACCCTATTAAATGGTGTAGTTGGCCTGAAAGGCTATGTTCTGCTTCTTATGACCCCTCTCCCGGCTTCTACCAGACACACAGACACATACACACACAGAGTAAGTCAGGGCTCACTGATAAGACACAACCATAATCTCGTAAATCTTTAACAGAATTTATGGCTGCCTTATTTTAATGTTCCTTTAAGATACTCATTTGATTACTCTTTCTTCCCCGACACACCCTGAGTTTCAGGGAGGCAGGGACCACATTTGTTCAGCATGCATTGTGGACGTGAACCTCGAACAGCAAACAGTGTCTGGCACATAGTCAGTTCTTTACAAATATTGTTTCAGTAAAAAAGTGAAAGAGAGAAAGAGCGAGTTTTTCAAATATTGAAGTGTCTTGAGGAAAGGGTATTATGGTGGGGTTGTGAGGGGGTGTTGAAATAAATGGCTGAGATTCCCAAAGATAAAGTATACCTTTTCGATAACTTTACCAAAAACTGGATGGATGTGAGAGTTGAACCATAAAGAAGGCTGAGCACCGAAAGAACTGCTGCTTCTGAACTGTGGTGTTGGAGAAGACTAAGAGGTTGCTTAGCATATTCTTTGTTACTTAATTAACTTTTTCCTGCTAGAATGCATATTTTATTAGGGAAGAAATCTCTTTTGGGTTCAGTTCTGCATTTCAAGTGCCTAGCACAGCAGACATCTGATAAATGTCTGTTGAATGAATGAATAGACACATGAATGGATAAAGGATTCTCATTTGATTTTTCCAATAAGTTTACTGCCTTAAGAGAAAATTAGCATCTTTAGTGCTATGAAAGGAAAGAAAAGCATAAGGAATATCTATTTTTTCACTGTTGTTATTCTTCCAAGATACAGGCAATAGAGGTTTTCTTGATTCTACTGGAAATATTCCAAAAGTTAATTACACAGTAATTATAATTTGAAGCTCTTGAACCTCCGATGGAGGATTCTTAAATACCAAGAGATTAATAAAATTTAAAACATATTTTCTTCCCTGAAGGAATCTCCTTAATTTTCAAATGTACAATATTTTCATGGAAATATAACCCACCTGTTTTTGATTCATTTACACTTGTAGTATTCTAACACAGTTTTAGTTAGATATGTGACAATTCAAAGCCCACTTTAAGATAAAGACACGCTTATCCTGTTGTGTTGTTCAGTCGCTCAGTCATGTCCAAATCTTTTCCAACACCACAGTTCAAAAGCATCAGTTGTTCGGTACTCAGCCTTCTTTATGGTCAAACTCTCGCATTCATACATGACCACGGGAAAAAACCATAGCTTTGACTACATGGACATTTGTTGGCAAGGTGATATCTCTGTTTTTTAATATGCTGTCTAGGTTTGTCGTTGGCGAAGGCAGTGGTACCCCACTCCAGTACTCTTGCCTGGAAAATCCCATGGACGGAGGAGCCTGGTAGGCTGCAGTCCATGGGGTCGCAAAGAGTTGGACACAACTGAGCGACTTCACTTTCACTGTTCACTTTCATGCACTGGAGAAGGAAATGACAACCCACTCCAGTGTTCTTGCCTGGGGAACCCCAGGGACGGGGGAGCCTGGTGGGCTGCCGTCTATGGGGTCGCACAGAGTCGGACACGACTGAAGTGACTTAGCAGCAGCAGCAGCAGCAGTTTTGTCATAGCTTTTCTTCCAAGCAGCAAGTGTCTTTTAATTTCACGGCTGCAATCACCATCTGCATTGATTTTGGAGCCCAAGAAAATAAAGTCTGTCACTGTTTCCATTGTTTTCCCATCAATTTGCCATGAAGTGATGGGACTGGATGCCATGATTTTCGTTTTTTGAATGTTGAGTCTTAAGCCAGCTTTTTCACTCTCCTCTTTCACTTTCATCAAGAGGCTCTTTAGTTCCTCTTTCCTTTCTGCCAAAAGGCGGGTGTTATCTGCATATCTGAGGTTATTGATATTTCTCCAGGCAATCTTGATTCCAATCTTGGAATCAAGAAATCAATCAATCTTGGAGTCAAGACTGCTTATCCTGAGCAACCATTAAACAAGTTTTCAAAGAAAGCAATACAAAGAATATCAGGTTCAAGAGTCACAATTTTTGAGAAAGTTCAATCATTTAAAATGAAAAAAAAAAAAAACAAAGCATATATGCTCACTAATGGGTAATCATAAGAGTTTATTAAACTTAAAATATACCTTAAACAGAAGTGTGGTGAGATTTAGTAATTGTTGATGAATTTAAACTGTATCAGATCAAAAGAAATGGAGACAGAAAGAAAAAGATCAAAGAGTAAAAGAATATACATAAAAGCAGGACTTTCCTTCTTATGTAATTTTTACTCTGCTAAGAAATCAGTGCTGTGACAATTTATTTCATTTCCTTGGACAGTTGCAGGAAGAAATTGTGTCAGCCAGAACATTTCTCATCCTATGCCTGGCTGTGTGCAATAGAAGTGGACATGAGCAAATGACTGAACCATTTCTGATTTACGTGGTACTTTCTATTTAACTTCATAAGAAAGGGTGATTACAACTAACGACAGCCTTGCTGAAGCAGGCAAATCAGAATCATGAAGTGCTGGGGATACAGTCTAATCCATTGCAAAAGACTGAAGCTGCATGTTTTTGCATTAGCTGTTTGTTCCAGACTTTCTCAAGAGTTGACAGCCTCGTGTTTTACTGTTGTTCTTATTAGAATTACAAAAGGAAAAAAAAAGATGACAAAATCTTAGACACGGGTTCAGATGTCAGTAATTAGATGGTACAGATGAAAGGTTTATATGTGAAACGTTTAATCCTGTTGTATTACACACAGCATTCCACCAAAGGGCCCTCCTGCTGATTGGCTGCCAATGAATCATCACTCTTGCCAATTTCAGACTGAATCTGATTTTGAGAAAAAGATGTGCAGGAAAGTTAAATCTTTGAGCCACAATCCAATTTGTAAACACATGTCAAGTGATATGGACATATGCTAGGGATTCTTAAGAAATGTTCTTTGAACTTTCTGCTCTTTAAAATGTCAAACAGGGAGAAGAGAAAAGCCCAAGGAATAGCATGTATGAAATCCTCACGGCATGGAAAAAGCCCACAGGAAAATATGATGTTCTTCAACAATTTAGCTCTCATGTCTCCCTTCTGTAGCCTTTCAAGTTGGCCATTTGAAATGCTGGAATTATTGAGTCATACTTTTAGGATCAGTAAAAGTGGTTCTTATTACCAGCATCAAGCACAATGTCAGAGAAAACTACAGCTGAAAGCCCACAGTGCCAAGGATAGGATAATCCAGAAAAGCCTGAATTAATCCATTCTTGTCAAAAAAACAAAGGAAATGAAACGTTTTCAGGAACACGAACAAAGGTCATCCTATGCTAAAAGTAAATAATGGTAATGGTTTAGAGATTACCTACCATTTCCAATGGTAGTGGTTTAGAGACTTTCTATGTTCATGATGACTAACTATGAGATAAATACATCTAAATACACAGAGGTCTCTTTGGATATTTGACAATGGGGTTGATTGCTCCCTTGGTTTGTGCCAGGCAGGGGAGTACTGTTACGCTTTTCAAATTTTACAGATCTTCCTCATGCCTGATTGGTGACTACAGAGGAAAGGTTATTTAATGAAAAATGTCTTCCCCAAAATGTTACAAAGGATTGGAACCAAACAGTTTTGCATAAACATACATGATTTTTCAAACCATTATATCAACTCCTAAACTTCAGTGGGGGTTGGATTAAACAGACTCTAAGATTTCTTCTAATTGAAAGGACTGATCTCTACTTTATCACGGCAGTCCTGTTCCCTAAGTGGAAACATCAGGTACATAAGTTGACAAAGAGACACATCTAACATGTTTGTTGTTGACTCACTAAGTCACGTCCAACTCTTGCGACCCCATGGACTGTAGCCCACCAGGCTCCTCTTTCCATAGGATTTCCCAGGCAAGTATACTGGGGTAGGTTGCTGTTTCCTTCTTCAGGAGATCTTCCTGACCTGGGGATAGAACCCAGGTCTCCTGCATTGCAGGCATATTCTTTACCACTGAGCCACCAGAGAAGCCCAATATAAATACATAATTGACCTTAAAATTGTAGGTGTAAGCAAAATATACATTGCGAAATAATCTCGCTTGCAAGGAGCATAAGCAAGCATTTGATTTAGTGCACATTAGAGTACTGAACTGGACGTAATGTCGTCATGTTGTTTCACATTCTTATATCTAAGAGCTCTTGCTAATAGGTGATTATTAGTGAGAAGTAAGTGGGCTGTTAGAAATCCCATCTATTCTCTCCAATAGGAATGAATGGCTCCCCAGTCTATCACTACCATTTGGTATGCCAAAAGCTACATACTGAAAACCTTTTTCTGGTTCCACAAACTCAACATGCCCAAAAGGAACTCTGCATCCTTGATCTTGAACTTAATCTTTCTCTTTCATACACTAATTCAATTTAAGGACATCACCTTCTATAGCTATCTAGGATGAAATCAGCTAGAGTCAGATTTGACCTAGGCATCCTTCCTATCTGTTTTTCACTTCCTCGATTTTTCTATTTCATCTCCTTCACAACTTTCTTTCTTTCTTTTCTCATTCTAGTTTACACTGTGAATCTCAACAGTGTTTAGTCTTTGTTTTGTATCATAGAAGTGAGACTTTGAACATGCTCATATAAACATCTACCTATTTGTATGATATGAATAGGTCAGTGTTTTGGAAATAATATACATAGTGGAGACCAGCATAGGTGGACAGAAAAATATATATGGTATCCATCCACCCATACATCTGTCCATGTCATGTATAATATAAAGTATTCTTGGAAATAAATTTTGTATATGCATCTCAGGAAGTTAGAGAAATAATTATAGAGTGTGACATTCAGTCACATCATTTGCAAATATTTTCTCCCAATCTGTGGGTTGTCTTTTTGTTTTGTTTATTGTTTCCTTTGCTGTGCAAAATCTTTTAAGTAGGTACTGTTTGTTTATTCTTGTTTTTATTTTCATTATTCTGGGAGATGGACTGAAAAAGAAAAAGATATTGCTGCGATTTATGTTAGAGAGTGTTCTGCCTGTGTTTTCCTTTTAGGAGTTTTATAGTGTTTGGTCTCACATGTAAGTCTTTAATTTGTTTTGAGCTTATTTTTGTGTTTGGTGTTAAAGAATGATCTGATTTCATTTTTTTTTTTTTACATGTAGCTGTACAGTTTTCCCAGAATCATTTGTTGAAGAGTGTGACATCTGAATCTAAGGATTTCTGCATGTAGCATGTAATACAAACTTAGCATTATAATGATTTTTTTAGTATTGATTGAAAATACTTGAGGTACCAGACTGAAGAGATAAAAGGCTTTATAGGAAAGTAAGAATTGATTTTTAATATACACTAGTGCTATGCAGAAGTAGTTCTAATGTGTATTGATTTAAAACACTTTCAGGGTAACTCCTTGATAAAAGTCCTCTATTCTAAATAGAAGTTTTAAGATTACTGTTCAGAGTGCAAGTTGGTAGTTAAGCTGATTTCCTTTGTGCTAAATGAGAATTAAGAAGTCAGGAATACAATTTTCTTTTTAATATGGATAAGGATGAATCCTTGTTCTTGTAATCTGCTTTCACATTTTCCAGCTTGTTCCTGGCTTCCACTACATACAATGAAGTCATACTTATGTTAGTTGATTTAAAAAGGAACAGAAAGAAAGTGAAAGTGTTTGTCACTCAGTAGTGTCCGACTCTCTGTGACTCCATTAATTGTAGTCCGCCAGGCTCCTCTCTCCATGGGATTCTCCAGGGAAGAATACTGGAGTAAGTTGCCATTTCCTTCTCCAGGAGAACTTCCCAACCCACGGATTGAACGCAGGTCTCCTGCATTGCAGGCAGATTGTTTACCATGTGAGCCACAAGGAAAGCACCGTACTAACTCAAAAACTGCCTCACGTAAACAGTGTGATGCCCGTTTAACTCTGTGTGTGCCTTCCTATCAAAGCCAGCAGGAAGGTGTGCTTTGCCCTCTCTGTTGACTATCTGATTTTGCTGTAATTTCTCAAGTGCAGTTTTGAGAGTCAGCTGAACTTGAAGAATGATTGCAAGATACAATGCCATGATTTGGCTTCAACCTACACATATTACTCTAAAATTCTTGTAATCCATATCAAATAATTCGGTTATGTTGATTCTGTTTCCTATCAATATATTTCACCCCTGACTCATCTTGGCAACACAACAGGTCCTAATACCGCTAAAAGTCATGAGTACTTCACAAGCCACCGAGCGATGCTGGCCAATTCATTCTCACACCTACCATCAGTATTTACGCGAAATTTGTTTCTCAAACAGTCAAAGACACAGAATCATAGGATATCAATTGAGGGCATGTTCAGGCTATTCTGAAGGATGTTCTCGAGAATTATGACGTAGACTACAGATAATCTTGCATATTACCCCCTTAAATGAAGAAAAAAAGCAGACTTCATGTGATGATGATGTCAGATAGCATAAAATTTCATAAAATCCTGACTGAAGTGAAGGAAATTTGAAAGGCCAAACAAGCCCAATTTTAAGGAATTAGATTTCCTGTGTAGCATGGTTGTATCAAGTTAGGTCATGAGAAACTTACAAATGTGAAGAATCTTAATTTAGCTGCTCTAGACATTTCATCACAAAATTTAAAGTTAACATTTGCTTGGTTTTTTTGAGAGTTAATAAACTAAATTGCCACATTTATTATCTCTGCATGTAAGATTGCTAAGACATTTATTTAGGAAATAACATTACACCATTATAATTATTTTCTAGCATATCGCAGCAGAAAAAGAAAAAATTCTCCTTGGCCTTATGATATGTTTTCTTCTATCAGCAAAAGAAACAATATGACCTTTTTTCTTTTTTTTTCTTTTCATTTTAACCACTTGGCCTTGACTTCTCAGCTCAAGACAAAATTTTAATAGTCTGTTATATATAGGCTACCCATAGACAACCTAAAGTTTGGATAACTTTATGTCCTCTGCTATATGCCATATGTTCCTTTTTAAGTTAACCATCTTTTTGAGCATGTCTTTAATTGTAAGAAGCCCCAGATCTTTTCTAAGAGTGGGTTAAGGTAGAAATTCTTATTGCTCATTCTCCTTGGGTATGAAGGGGGTAGGTATCTCTTTTATATTCAAGTGAATCTCAATATCAAAAGAAAGAGATTTGCAGGTAGAAAATTAGGTCACACAGGAAGCAGAAGAACTAAACTTGCTCAGATATCAAACTGTATGAATTTTTCCAAATTCATTATTTTATTCAATCTGAGAAGAGTGTTTTCCTACATCATAGTGAAAACAAAGGTTGCTGCTTCTAATAAATATATCTACTGATTTTTTAGGTTTTTAAGAAGGAAAAGAAGATGGAGAAGAGACTGGCAAGAATCATGCTTCATTATATATAGCCTTTGCCTATAGTGATCAACCATGGCCAACAACTACATCAGTATATTGCAAACACTGTATTCTAGAGCTTCATAATGGGCAAACAAAATCTTGCAAACCTTTTCCAAATTTCCCAGAAAGGCAGGAGAGCACAGATAAGACAACAAAGATATTTGGTGATTAACACAGTTTGCTTAAGCTAATATAAACAAATCTATAACTGAAAAGCAATTGGAATAAGCGAAATTTTAGTTTTGAAGAAATCTGTTGACTGTAAATGACATGATTTAATAGTCAAATCTACAAAGAAAAGTTTGATAGCAGCATCAATGTCCCTTAAATATTAGAGGTGGATACAAAGAGGATGTACCCTTTTGCTTTCCTCAGAAACTTTGTCAGCATCCTTGTCTAACAAAAGCTGAATGCTTGCAGTGTATCAATAACTGCCAATGCAGAAATTGCCCATGCAGTGTAGTCTATCAACAAGTAGTCAGTACCTAATCTGCAGAAGAAACTAAATGAAAAGGGAGGGATATTGTGAAGTATATGTGGTAAGCTCTCAAATAGTAAAATTATACTCTGCTGCTGCTGCTAAGTTGCTTCAGTTGTGTCCGACTCTGTGCGACCCCATAGATGGCAGCCCATCAGGCTCTGTCATCCCTGGGATTCTCCTCTAGAACCAGTCAAATGCCCCAGAATAAGGTATCCATTACCTCTTTTCCTGTACATCTATCATCTATCATTTTTCTCAATCTACTTTGTGAATATGACCTGATCAACTTGCTTTCCCATTGTGAATAATATTTTTTGTGGAAATTATTCCCAACAGGAAATTTTTTAAATTTTCTATTCTAAGATGACATCATTGAAAAATTCCTCCCAAATTGATTTCATAGTAGAAAAACAAGAAATAACACAAAGGCAAATAAAAACGCCTCAAGTAGACATGTAAGTCCTGCTGTATTTTTTTCATCAGCATGCCAGCCCTCTGACTTTATCATCTTCATGGCATGATAAGAAGCATTTGGTGGCACTTGAGTGCTGAGACACAAAAGTCTCCTGGGCTCTAAGGAGGGTGGGAGTCCCGCTTCCAACTGGGGGTGCTCAGAGGCTGGACCTAAGACAGCCTAATTCAGAAAGTGCAGCGATTATTTTATGACACCCAAGTGATAGCAAGCATGTGCCCTGCACATTTCATGCAATTCTGAATGGTAAGCTTGTGAAGATGTGGGCACCTCTCCAGGGGAAGATGCCATTTGAGTGGGATGATGGGGTGACAGCCCTAATTCATGATTAAGCAAGACGTCCTGTGGCCCACTGTTGAAGGTCACACGCACCAGGAAATTCCTGGCCCTCTCAGATGCTCACCAGCTGTCACACGTGGTGTATAAATCAAAGCCTTGGCTATGAGCTGGTGTTTGCTTAGAATACTGTGCCTGAAAAACTTTATTTTTCAGTAGACAGCAATATTCACTAAAATGCAAAAGGAACAACGGACGGGTGATCCGAACTTGTCTAAAGACTCATGGACACCGCGTCCTTCTCTCTGCACTTCCTTCCCTGTCTCCTCCCCAACTCACCACTCAGCTCACTCTCTAAGACAATTCCATTCCCCAAATACAGCCATTCCTATGAATTCATAGGAAAAATACTTAGGAGGTGCTTACTTTTAACTCTCTACTTTCAAAAGACTTTAACTTCTCTACTTTCTAGAAAGACTAGATGTTTCAAGTAAGGATTTAATTTTGTCCACTACACATACACACAATAGCACTGAATACCACTGCATACAAAGCCTATAGTTTCAAAGAGTCATCTAAGTAGGAATACTCCAGTGGAGAACCCTTCCCCTTCGCATCTCTATCAACCCGGTGGGCAAGTCGAACAGGCAAAGTCAAGCTCAGGAGTTACCTCCTCTGTGAAGCCTGCCCTTACTCCTTTACCCCCTGGCACAATGAATAACTCCATCTTCTTTACCAATTATATGCTTTGCACACATTTTCCTGACCACCTACGGCTGAATATAAGCATTTTCTAGGAGGGAGCTTGAACAAGAGAGAAGCAAACTATATTAAAACAGGGAGAAAGTGTGAATTCAAATCTTACCTTTAGTAAATATTCCTCATAGGCAGTAGAAAAGTTTGAAGGCACTTTACCAGCATTTGTATTAGTATTTTTAAGAATAAGACTATAAATTGTATAACTTCTTACATTTGTAACTGAAGCTAAAATATGGCCTTTTTTTCCCAAAGCATACCTCATTAGATCATATATGTCTATGTCCCCTCCCCCCATCTATTACATCTTAATTATTTCTCTAACAAAACCTACACTAGTCAACACAGCTAACAATGACCCTAAACTGCAAACTTAGCACCTAGGTAGCAATAACTGGGCTCTCCAAGGCTAACCCAGAAAGCGTTAATCTTTAAAGCAAACTAACATCCCTATGACATTTCTGTGAGGCAAGAAATAGTGAATAATATACCTTTTAATATTTAGAAATACTCTTGATATTTGAACTTGCTCATTATCATTTGTTTAATGAATATTCACATACTTCACAAAACTGTGAAGGTTTCAGATATAACACTGGAATATTTTATTCCAATGTGCTATAAAAGAACAAATAGTTCTATAGATTATCTGTACCCTAATCCTCAATCCTCCACTGATTTCATAAGTAGTTTCTGTTGCCCTGGCAATGTTTATAAAATAAATTTTTTACCGTACCTATATATGACTGTGTTGCCCTGGTAACTCACTGTTTCCTAGAAGGTACGATACGGATTTTATTTTAGCTGCATACTTGCTTTCTCTAGAGATAACCCATAGAAAATAAGGCTTTAAGAGATATGATAAACACTGTATCCAATGTTTGCAACATTTAATTATATTTGATATGCTAAGTGGCTGTTAACATTGTAATGTTTCAACACGTTTACAAATGAATTGGCAAATTCCAGTTTAGTGATGAAGCCCTGAGAAAGAAATCCTGAGTACATATTGGACATATTGAAGGTGATGTATCATTGGAACTTCTCTTTGCACCTGTCAATCTTTTATTCAGAATGACATGCCTTCAGTTCTAAAAAGTACGCTATTCCTTGGGACTTCCCTACAGTCCAGTTGTTAAGAATCCAGCTTCCAATGCAAGAGGCACAGGTTCAATTCCTGGTCCGGGAAGATCCCAGATGCTGTGGAGCAACTAAGCCTCTGCTCCACAGCTACTGAGCCTGCGAGCTACAGGAGACGCCTCTGCAATGAGAAGCCCCTGCACCAAAGCCAGCCCAGGCTCACCACACTGCAGAAAGCCCTCATGCAGCAACGAGGACACAGAATAGCCAAAAAAAAAATTTTTTTTAATTCCTCAAAAAAATTTAAAAGTGTATGGAAGGTATGCCATATCTGATGAACAATAGTTGCATTTCAATAGACAACAATGTACCTTTTGAACCAAGCCTTTCTCTTATTCCCTAACCACAGACATCTCACCTAACACAGGCTATTTGCCTTGCTGCCTTCTGAAATAATGAGGACCCCCTCAGACTTTATGTGTGTTAATTTCATGGAAAAGGTCCCCTTTCTATTTATTTAACTTCAACAGCATGCCCATTCTCTAAGTTCATGTTTCCATCTCTGTTCTTCCATGCCCTTAGCTGTTCATAGTTACCTTGCCACTTTTAATGTTACATAAAGGCCAAACACTTCACACCTTTTCTGCTACAGAGTTTTAATTGAATCATTCTGAGCATGTAGTAATTACTCCACAAAGAGATTGTACACCTTGAGGGTAGACTGTTTCTTTCTTGCTCTCCCTCATTTCAAACAGTACCTAGGATATTCTGTGCATATTTAATGCTTCAAAATATTTGTATATTTTCTGTTGATTTTTTTCATTGAAATCAATGTTCTCAGTTTCCTAAAATGAACAGTCAACTGGTATAACTGAGGGCACAGAAAAAGACTTAATCAAGTGACTATTTCAAGGAGAAATGGATATTTTCACTTTCATATCCACTGCAGAATTATTCACAATAGCAAAGTTATAGAACAATGTAAGTCTCCATCAATGGATGAATGGAAGAAAGGGTGACATTTTATATACTTATTACATATGTATATGCACACACACATACACACACACGTGTATGTGTGTACTGGAATATCATTCAGTCACAAAAAGAAGGAACCCTGCCATTTGTGACAACATGGTTAACCTTGGACACCTGGACGCTCACAGGCTAGTCTGGGTCAGTCTCATGTGGGGTCACTGCTCCTTTTTCCTGGGTCCTGGTTGCACACAAGGTTCTGTTTGTACCCTCCAAGAGTCTATTTCCCAGTCCTGGGTAAATTCTGCTGGCTCTATGTTGGGGTTCATGGTGACCTCCTCCAAGAGGGCTTATGCTTTACCCAGGTCTGCTGCACCCAGAGCCCCTGTCCCTCAGGCAGGCCACTGCTGACCCGTACCTCGGCAGGAGACACTCAAACACAGTTCTGGCTCAGTCTCTGTGGGGTCTCTGGGTCCTGGTGCATGCAAGATTTGTTTGAGCCCTCTGAGCGTCTTTGGTGGGTATGGGGTTTAATTCTAAACACCATTGTGCCCCTCCTACCGTCTTGCTAGGGCTTCTCCTTTACCCTTGGACATGAGGTATCTCCTCAAAGTAGCTCCAGTCACGCAAAAAAGATGTCCTTTGCATTACAAGGGACTGGAATGCAAACATAGGTAAGCAAGAAACACCTGGAGTAATAGGCAAATTCGGCCTTGGAGTACAGAATGAAGCAAGGCAAAGGCTATTTGAGTTTTGCCAAGAGAACGCACTGGTCATAGCAGACACCCTCTTCCAACAACACAACAGAAGACTGCACACAGGGACATCACCAGATGGTCAACATCGAAATCAGACTGGTTATGTTATTTGCAGCCAAAGATGGAGGAGCTCTATACAGTCAGCAAAAACAAGACTGGGAACTGACAGTGGCTCAGATCATGAGCTCCTTATTGCCAAATTCAGACTGAAATTGAAGAAAGTAGGGAAAACCACTAGATCATTCAGGTATAACTTAAATCAAATCCCTTACAATTATACAGTGGAAGTGACAAATAGATTCAAGGGATTAGATCGCATAGACAGAGAGCCTGAACAAGTATGGATGAAGGTTTGTGACACTGTACAGGAGGCAGTGATCAAGACCATCCCCAAGAAAAAGAAATGCAAAGAGGCAAAATGGTTTTCTCAGGAGGGCTTACAAATACCTGTGAAAAGAAGAGAAGTGAAAGCCAAAGGAGAAAAAGGAAAGATATACCCATTTGAATGCAGAGTTCCAAAGAACAGCAAGGAGAGATAAGAAAGCCTTCCTCAGTGGATAATGCAAAGAAATAGAAGAAAGCAATAGAATGGGAAATACTAGAGACCTCTTTAAGAAAAAGAGAACATCTCATGCAAAGACAGGCACAATAAATAATAGAAATGGTATGAACCTCACAGAAGCAGAAGATATTAAGAAGAGGTGGCAAGAATACAAAGAAGACTATAAACAAAAGATCTTCATGACCCAGATAATCACGATGGCGTGATCACTCACCTAGAGCCAGACATCCTGGAATGCAAAGACAAGTGGGCCTTAGGAAGCATCACTATGAACCAAGCTGGTGGAGGTGATGGAATTCAGGTGAGCTACTTCAAATCCTAAAAGATGATGCTAAGAAAGTGCTGCACTCATTATGCCAGCAAATTTGGAAAATTCAACAGTCGCCACAGGACTGGAAAAGGTCAGTTTTCATTCCAATCCTGAAGAAAGGCAGTGCCAAAGAATGTTCAAGCTACCGTACAATTGCACTCACCTCACAAGCTAGCGAAGTAATGCTCAAAATTCTCTCCAAGGAAGGCTTAAACAGTATGTGAACTGTGAACTTCCAGATGTTCAAACTGGTTTTAGAAAAGGCAGAGGAACCAGAGATCAAATTGCCGACATCTGCTGGATCATCAAAAAAGCAAGAGAGTTCCAGAAAAACATCTACTTCTGCTTTATTGACAATGCCAAAGCCTTTGACTGAGTGGATCACAACAAACTGTGGAAAATTCTTCAAGAGATGGGAATACCAGACCACCTTACCAGCCTCCTTAGAAATCTGTATGCAAGTCAGGAAGTAACAGTTAGAACTGGACAAGGAACAACAGACTGGGTACAAATCGGGAAAGGAATATGTCAAGGCTGTCACCTTGACACCTGCTTGGTCACCCTGCTTATTTAACATCTATGCAGAGTACATCATGAGAAATGCTGGGTTGGATGAGGCAGAAGCTGGAATCAAGATTGCTGGGAGAAATGTCAACAACCTCACATATGCAGATGACACCACCCTTATGGCAGAAAGTGAAGAAGAACTAAACAGCCTCTTGATGAAAGTGAAAGAGGAGAGTGAAAAAGTTGGCTTAAGGCTCAACATTCAGAAAACTAGGATCATGGCATCTGGTTCCATCACTTCATGGCAAATAGATGGGGAAACAATGGAAACAGTGGCTGACTTTATTTCGGGGGGCTCCAAAATCACTGTAGATGGTGATTGCAGCCATGAAATTAAAAGATGCTTGCTCCTTGGAAGAAAAGTTGTGACCAACCTAGACAGCATATTAAAAAGCAGAGACATTACTCTGCCAACAAAGGTCCATCTAGTCAAGGCTATGGTTTTTCCAGTAGTCATGTATGGATGTGAGAGGTGGACTATAAAGAAAGCTGAGCGCAGAAGAATTGATGCTTTTGAACTGTGGTGTTGCAGAAGACTCTTGAGAGTTCCTTGGACAACAAGGAGAGCCTATCCATCCATTCTATGTGAAATCAGTCCTGAATATTCATTGGAAGGACTGATGCTGAATCTGAAACTCCAATACTTTGGCCACCTGATGCGAAGAACTGACTCATTTGGAAAGACCCTGATGCTGGGAAAGATTGTAGGTGGGAGGAGAAGGGGATGACAGAGGATGAGATGGTTCGATGGCATCACCGACTCAACAGACATGAGTTTGAGTAAACTCCAAGAATTGATGATGGACAGGGAGGCCTAGTGTGCTGCAGTCCCTGAGGTTGCAAAGATTCAGACATGACCGAGCAACTGAACTGAACTGAACTGAACAACCTTGAGACCATTATGCTAAGTGAAATATATCAGACAAAGACAAATACTACATAGTATCACTTATATGTGGAAGATAAAGACAAAAACCTTCAAACTCATAGGAACTGAATAGAAACTGGTTGCTAAGGGCTAGGGGTGGGGTGGGGAAAACAAGTGAGTTTGGTTAAGGGTACAAATTTTCAACTATAAGATAAATAAGATCTGAGACACTAATATAAATTATGTAAACTATAGATGATAACAACACTATGTTGAATAACTGAAATTTTCTAAGAAAGTAGAACTTAAATGTTCTCATCAGAAAAATAGGATAAATATATGAAGTGATGAAAGTTAATTCAAAATTTAAAGTTAATAATTAGTTAACTAGATGGTGGGAATTGTTTCATAATAAATTCATTTTGGGAGGATGTACTGCATGGCATGTGGGATATTAGTTTCCCAACCAGGGATCAAACCAATGACTCCTGCATTAGAAGTAAGGAGTCTTAACCACTGGACCACCAGGAAAGTCCCATGTATATATAATATACATTTCAAATCACCAGGATGTTTAATTGTCTTAAAACCTTATTTGTCAATTATACCTCAATATAAGTGAAAAAGAAATAATTCTTGAGTAAATGGAAAGACATATTTTTTTCTTAGATAAAAAGTTAATGTTGTAAATGTATGATGTCTTAACCTTCCTATTGGTTAATATATAAATTTATGGTGATCCCCACTAAAATTTTAGAAGAATTAAAAAAAAATTATTAAACTGCTCTTAATGTAATCTGAAAATGTAGAATGATCTGAAAAATTTTTGAGAAACAACAAAATGTAACAATTGAAGCAAGTGGTGCTATTATAAAGTGATAGTAATTAAAATAATAGCACAATAGTCAAGAAACAGGTAGGACAGAATAGAGTCTAAAAATAGATCCAAAGATATAAAAATCCTATTATAACAATTGGCATAAAGTTTTATATCAGTAGAGCAAATATAGATGACTCATATGGTAGACATTGTTATGATAATTGGTTACCTGTGTGGGCAAAAAAAAGAGTTGGATCATGGTCTCATTTCATGTTACAAAATAAACTCCAAAAATAAGAAAAGAATTAAAATAAAAGTTACTATAAACACAATAACAAAAAAAAAATGGTGCTTTAAATCATACCGTTAATAAGGTGTTTTGCACAGAGTCCAGGTATTTTAAAGCAGAGACTGGCAAAATTAGCCTGTGAGCCAAATGCGGCCCTCACCTCTTTCTGTAAATAAAGTTTTATTGGAACTGAGCCCTGGCGATTCATCTATGAATTTTGTGTGGCTGCCTTCATACTGCAGCCACAGGACAGAGTGGGTGTGACCGAGACCACACGGCCCAAAACCCAGAAAATCTTGTTGTTTGGCTCTTTATAGAAAAAGTTTGCTGATCACTGCCCTAAAGGGAAAATAAATATGAAATATATGATACTAAATACTAAAGTCATGCATGATAAACACCATAAAATTAAATTCCAAATAAACTGGGAAAATATCCAGAATATCTCTGGCAATGTTAACTTAAAGATTGTAATAAGTTCCTTTAAAAAAAAATAAGATCATTACTCAAAAAGAGAAATGAGCAAAACAAATAAACTTGGAGCTCAGAAAAAGAATAAAATTAGTCAATATACATATAAAAGTGACTCAACTTCTCTAGGACTCAGAGAAATAAATAACATTGGTAAGACACCACTCCCTGTTTATCACATTAATAACATTTGAAAGTTGGGATCACCCAGTATTAACTGAGGCCTCGGGAAATAGACAATCTCAGTTAAGGTACAATTTGACAATAACTATATCAAATTTTAAAACACACATAACTTTTGTTCCAGAAAATATGCCACAGATTATTTTTTCACAAGTGCTCAATATTATAATCTTAA
This sequence comes from Cervus canadensis, assembly GCF_019320065.1. Taxonomy (NCBI): domain Eukaryota; kingdom Metazoa; phylum Chordata; class Mammalia; order Artiodactyla; family Cervidae; genus Cervus; species Cervus canadensis. Next base: position 54,426,837 of record NC_057407.1, read on the forward strand.
GTGTACAACAAGTACCAGCTACAAATTAAAGGGCTATGAATGGGAAACTGGTGCATTTATGTAATGACATGCTATAAAGTGTTAAGGAGAGTTGACATAGATCTTTATGTGACTCATATGTAATGACCTCTAGCACATTCTATTGCTGGAAAAAATAAAGCCAACTGCAATATGGTATTTGAGGAGTGACCTCGTATATGTTTAAAGCACACACATTAGCACACATGCACTTCTGTACACATAACCATTGACTGCATGCTGACATACAAACTCACAGATTCACAAGGCTATTTTTCTGGAGGATAGAGGTGATGAGTGAAGGAGTCCTACAAGGAAAGTTTTATGCTGTATACACATTTTGCATGTTTTATTTTTATTTTTAAAATTTTTTCTTATTGGAGTATAGTTGCTTTACAATGTTGTTCATTTCTGCTCTACAGCAAAGGGAATCAGCTGTATGTATACCCGTGTGCATATGCGTGCTAAGTTGCTTCAGCTGTGTCCAACTCTCTGTGAACCTATGGCCCACAGCCCGCCAGGCTCCTTTGCCCATGGGATTCTCCAGGCAAGAATACTGGAGTAGGTTGCCATGCCCTCCTCCAGGGGATCTTCCAGACCCAGGAACTGAGCCCATGTCTCTTATGTCTCCGGCATTAGCAGGCAGGTTCTCGGCAGGTTCTCTACCAACAGTGCCGCTTGGGAAGCCCATACTTATAATAAATTCCCTCTTTATTGTATTCCTTCCCATTCAAGTCTCCACAGAGCACTCAGTAGAGTTCCCTGTGCTGAAAGTGAAAGTCTCTCAGTCGTGTCCGACTCTTTGTGACCCCATGGACTATACAGTCCACGGAATTCTCCAGGACAGAATACTGGAGTGGGCAGCTGTTTCCTTCTCCATGGGATCTTCCCAATCCAGGGATCGAACCCAGGTCTCCCGCATTGCAGGCAGATTCTTTACCAGCTGAGCCATAGGGAAGCCCAAGAATACTGGAGTGGGTAGCCTATCCCTTCTCCAGGGGATCTTCCCAACCCAGGAATCGAACTGGGGTCTCCTGCATTGCAGGTGCATTTTTTATCAACCGAGCTATCAGGGACTATACAGTAGGTTCTCATTAGTTGCCTATTTTATACATAGTATCAGTAGTGTATATACGTCAATCCCAATCTTCTAGTTCATCCCCTCCCCCCGCCCTGTGGTAGCTATAAGCTTGTTCTCTACACCTGTGACTCTATTTGTGCTTTGCCAATAAGTTCATCTGTACCGTTGTCCTAGATTCCACATATAAGCGATATTATATGGTGTTTATTTTTCCCTTTCTAACTTACTTCACTCACTGTGAGTCTCTAGATCTACCCGTTGCTGCAAATGGCATTATTTCTTTTTTCAATATTGAAAATATTCCATTGTATATGTGTCCCACATATATACATTCCATTGTATATATGTCCCACATACACATATATACAATGGCTGAGTGATATTCCATTACATGTATGTACCACATCTTTATCCATCCCTCTGTTGGTGCACATTTAGGTTGCTTCCATGTCCTGTAATTGTAAATAGCACTGCAATGAATATTGGGGTGCATGCATCCTTTCAAATTATGGTTTTCTCCAGATATATGCCCAGGAGTGAGATTGCTGGGCCGTATGGAGACTTTGGGGCTTCCCTGATAGCTCAGCTGGTAAAGAATCTGCCTGCAATGCAGGAGACCTGGGTTCGATCCCTGGGTCGGGAAGATCCCCTGGAGAAGGGAAATGCTACCCACTCCAGTATTCTGGCCTGAACAGTGCATGGGGTCACAAAGAGTCAGACACAACTGAGGGACTTTCACTTTTTGGGGGGCTTCCCTGGTAGCTCAATTGGTAAAGAATCCTCCTGCAATGCAGGAAACCCCTGTTTGATTCCTGGGTAGGGAAGATCCGCTGAAGAAGGGAGAAGGCTACCCACTCCAGTATTCTTGGGCTTGCCTTGTGGCTCAGCAGGTGAAAAATCCATCTGCAGTGTGGGAGACCTGGGTTCGATCCCTGGGTTGGGATGATCCCCTGGAAAAGGGAACCCACTCCAGTGTTCTGGCCTGGAGAATTCCATGGACTGTATAGTCCATGGGGTCCCAAAGAGTCAGACATGACTGAGTGACTTTTACTTGGATCTTCCCTGTAGCTCAGAAGGTAAAGAATCTGCCTTCAATGCAGCAGACCCGGGTTCTATCCCTGAGTTGGGAAGATCTCCTGGATTAGGGAATGGCAATCCACTCCAGCATTCTTGCCTGGAGAATCCCACGGACAGAGGAGCCTGGCAGACCACAGTCCGTGGTGTGCACAGAGTCGGACACGACCGAGTGACTAACACTACTTCACGGAGACTCTACTTTTAGTTTTTTAAGGGACCTCCATACTGTTCTCCATGGTGGCTGTGCAGGCACTTTTGAATCATGAGCTGTGAATTTCATTGTTTGAATGTTCATTGCCCCTAAGTTCATTTTAGATTTTTTTTTAAGTTGCCCTAGAATTTTGAAGTTACATTTAACAATGGCAAGACCAGCACTGCTTGCTACAGTACTCAGGGTATCAAAGAGACTTTGCGTTCAAGAGTCTGTACTTACTTTACCCCAGAAATCTACTTACAGGGAGCTGACACCCATATGAAGATGTTCCTTTTAAATTTATTTTCAAATATTTTTTAATCCTCTTCTGGTAGAAATGGTGTACATGGGCTAAAGTTCCTGCTTTGTGTTTGCTAGTTATTTTAAAAAATTTGGCCAGTAGATCCACCAGGTACAGTCCCTCCATAGCAAACACATTTTGTCTTTGTTTGGTACTTTGACAATGAAACTCAGAAGGTTAGAATTTTTGCTCAGCTCAGCAGTTGGAATAAAAAGATAGTATCTGAAAACACTGCTTTCTGAACAGAATTCTAATGATTTCAATGTCCTTTCCAAACTTGATGATGTGCTTTTAGGGGAAATGTGTCTGCAAGTTTGGAGGATACAGCCCTTAAAATTAAGCCTTACCTAATCACCAGATACCAATGAAATATTCTTGGAGCTTTCTTGAACTTTTTATTGTTGTTGTTCTACAGGGAAAGTTTATATTGACACGTTAGCTGTAAATGTAAGGTTTATTCATCAGAAGTGTTATAATTTAGCCAGGTATAGCGACAAATCCCACAGTGGTTCCCTAAAAGCATCTTGCACTTCTTAGAATCCTGTAGTTACAGAGTATAGTATTAGCACAGTCACTCAGTCACGTCCAACTCTCTGTGACCCCATGGACGGTAGCCCTCCAGCTTCCCTGTCCATGGGTTCTCCAGGCAAGAATACTGGAGTGGGTATCCCTTGCTTCTCCAGGAGATCTTCTGAATCCAGGGATTGAACCTGGGTCTCCTGTACTGCAAGGTGGATTCGTTGACTGTCTGAGCAATCAGGGAAACCCAGTAATTAGATATCCTGTTTGTAATTAGGTAAAAATGAAAACGGACCTTTATCCTTGAGGATAAATAATGCTAAGCACATGGAGGACAGAAGATTTATGATTCACACAGGCCTAAATAAAATTTAAGAGAACTGAACTCTGCTGCTTCTTGGGAGCTATCATCTTTTCTCTCTGTCAGCACAGATTTAACAAAATACCCCATGTATCCCAACATGGGGATTTCAATTGTGCATTCACAGAAGATTCCAGTGTGACAAGCTGCCAAACAAAGTAGATATCTAGTTCAATCCATCACCTATTAAAATCCTGCCAGTGTCAGAGCGAAATTTCAGAGTTTAGGAAAGAAACCCTGCACTGGCAATCAGCAACACGTACCTGACGGCATTGGCAATGTCAGCAAAGAGTGTGTTCCTGATTCAGTCTCGCAGTGTTATCTTTCAGTGAACGAGAAATAAAGTGCAAGTAAAAATGCTCTCACTGCCATCAGCAGGATTTGGCCCGATCAAGTCCCAGAGTCCAACACACAGACAGAGAATGGTTTCCTTGCAGAAACATCAGTATGAGAGATAGGATCCAGGCAAGGAAACTTTTAGCTCCTTTTCCTTAAAAGTGAAAAGCTTCTCAGAGTCTTTCTTCTAAAGTTACGAAAAGGTACACTGCATACGACTCAGAAATTTCAGTCTCTGAAGAAGAAAGCCTAAGCCAGCTGTAGCTTTACACTCAGGATTTCTGTCGGTCTCTCATTCCTTCTGTCCATCAATTCACGTCTCCCTTACAGATCATTACCCGTCCCAGGTAGGAAAAGACCAGAGGCACCATGCTCTGTGCTAAGACTTGACCGAAGCGCTGGCTTCAGATACAAGCCTGGCTGAGACCGTGGGGCCGTCGAGTCAAGCCTACGCAGAACCTGCAGGACGCTTGCTACAGTGTAGGAGTCCGTGAGCTTCATCACGAGGTGGGGAGCATGTCTCTACCCTATGTACAGAGACCTTATCTGTGAGAGTTTCTCAAAACTGTGGAGGAAAAACCATGAGAAAGGAGAAAAGTTGTAAACAAATTATTACGGGCAACCTACGGGAGATGTGTAGCTATTCACACCTTGAATTTATTTGTAAACTAGGTTCCAGTGACTGCCACACAAGAGGTAACCCAGTAGGCCTTTAATTTTTATTTTCATTACTTGTATTTATTTTTATTATAGGTGTTGAAAGATTCAGCAAGTAAATCAGAGAAGCACCAATCTAAGCGATTCATCTTATTTATAGCCACAGAAGCTACCTTCACCAAACTCATTATTAGTAAAGTGTGCAAAATGAGCAGGATAAATGTGGTAGACATGGCTGATTATTGCTTTTTCTCGAGTTCTTCCTGTACCAACACTCATTTTACACAATTGGCCTAAGCTAACGCAGGATTTGCGGTCATCTACTCATATAACTGAGTAATGATAACAGTAATTTATTGAGTGTTTGACATTTGTCGGGTGCTATTTTAAGAGCTTTAAAGCATTACTTCATTTAATCAACTGAAAGCATAATAATTTAGTTGTGATTTTGTCCATATTACAGATGAGAAAATTAACCGCCCAAAGTCCTATGTCAGAAAGGACTTCCTCTCCCAAAGAGCCTAACCAAGAATCCACACTATTAATCACCAACTCATTCACTCCTTCTCTTCACATCCAGGTGGTTTTATTTCTTTGCCCCAGATCCTCACCTACATATTTTTATGTTTTAGTATTACAGAGCAATTAACATTACAGAGCAATTAAACAACCCCATTCTGGTGATAAAAGCAAGATCAGTTGCATCAAGGTTCTTCATATAATAAAACAACCAACAAAGCTTATGAGGAAACAACTGGTAGTGCAAGTAATGTGTTTCCAAAGTGCTGCTTAGCCAATGTTCCCAAGTTAAAAACAACAAAGTGGCCCAGCCACTCCTGTTCCCAGGAAATCTGTCCCAGGCACAAGTGTTACGTCTTAAACCAGGGTCCCTAACCTCCAGGATCTAATGCCTGATGATCTGAAACGGAATTGATGTAACAGTAACAGAAATAAAGTGCACAATAAATGGAATGCACTTGAATCATCCTGAAACCACCCCCTGCCCCACTGGTTCGTGGAAGGATTATCTTCCACAAAACCAGCCCCTGGTGCCAAAAGGTTGGGGACTGCTGTCTCAAACAGGGGGACCTAAGCTCAAACATCATGCAGAGACTAGTCAGGGGAAGGGACATTAGGGAGCAATAGCCATGGCAAGAAGATCTCATAGGGACAAATGAACACACACACACACACACACAACTATTGCTAGGGGGAAAGATACTAGAAATAATACATCCCAAAATGGTTGAAGCTGGAAGCTGGGATAGGGAGGAGGAGGTGCTCATGAAACACTTTGCTAGGGTCCTGAATGGCAGTTGAAATGAAACACAAAATCTTCCCTTCTCCTCACAGCTTCCCAAGTATTCTGGAGTCACACACTTCTGGTATCTGAAAAAAAATTCGGATGTTGCCAGATGTGCATTCCTTTAGGTCTCAATGAGATGATGCTTGACCTCAGCATGATGACCAAGCCAGCCTCCACACTCTCTAAATACATGCACATTATTTCCTTAGAAGGTAGTTGCTTCCTTCTAGAAAGTCTCTTCAGAACTTGGCAAGGCTTCTTCCCTCTTCCTGTGTTGGCCCAGTCTGTGCTGTATGCTGGTCTGGCGGCATCTATTGGATTCTACCTGATGACCTGGACAGAAAAGAACAGCCTGGATTCCTTGCCTGTCGGTCTGATTTCCACAACACAGACCAGATGAACTCACGAAGCCTCCAAAGTAGGCAAATAAGAGTAAACAGGGAGATTTGCAAAACAGGGTCTAAAGATCTGCTGTCATAAGCTACATATACTTTATTTTTAAAATACAAAGCAAACTATCAAAACACTAGGAGCAATGTGGAATGCTCCTTTTTATAAAAAACTGGACAAACCTCAATTATGAAAGCCAGGTGCTGTGATCCTTTGAGTCCAGGAAATGGATGTCTGTGTATGTAACTCCCTGTTTTTGATATGCAGGACTTTATTTATATTTATCTTTGAAAAGAGTTAAAATGTAGCATTGCTTCTTCTTTGTACAACTGATACATTCACTAATAAGGATTGATGACCATAATAAGGTATAACATGCCATACTTTAAACATTGTTTTCATATATTTTCTTGGCTTTGATCCTCCCCTAAGCCATGTTAAGTACAGTGACAGAAGAGGAAACAAAGTTAACGATTTGAACAGACCCAGCAGAGTACACCAGAGACCCTGTCACACAACTTCCCACTGGGGACCTTTCCCCATCTCCAAACTCTCATGAGTGTATCGTTCTAGAAATCTTCCTGTCCTGTTCTTTTCAAGAGATAGAAAACATGCAAGAACTTGACAAAGATACACGGAATCACTAGCCTTCAGCCTGTATTCTAATGGAACATATAATATTTTTCCTTTGGGACTAATGTCATATTGTACCACAAAATGGAAAAAGCTAGCGAGTAGAACATAGTTTGAATATTTGGGGAAGACATGTTCCACTAAAGAAGAGAATGAGCCTGGTTAGTTAACATAAAAGTCATCTACTGACCTTACTATCTACTATCTAGCCAGACCTATTCGTAGATGAATACCTTCCTATTTCAAATATGTTGCTTTGAGTCAACACTGAGCCATGATTCGCAAAACCATTCCCAAAGCACCCAAAGAAAAGAAAGCGTAACAGAAGGAGAAGGACGACAGAAAGGCTTCTTCCCACAGTGGGTTTAACTGTCCAGAGCACACGGCACTGCACGCTGACTCTCCCTCTTCATCACAAACGGTAGACAGCAACGTGAGAGGTTGACTGCTATTTCCTCCAATCAAGTTGATTCTCTCCCTCCTTCCCTCTCTCTTCCTCTCTCAGCTCTCTTTCTATCACTGTCACTATCTCTGTCTATTGTACACGCTTTTGTAGAATTTCAGGAACAGCTTTCTATCTGGAAAATAGGGCTGCCAGAAAGAGGCATGGAATTGAACAAAAGCTTTACCCCAGAGCTTCTCCACGTTACACAAGCTTGCACTCAGATAATAGAAACATCGAGCCTCAGGTGACTGAGAACACTTACTGTTGGTTGCATAACGTATGGCGGATGAGGCATCCATGAAGTACTCTGGACCTATGCATCAAACAGCATTTATTAGCACAAAGCAATCACAGAGAGAACTCGGTTCTTGCGTTCAGTGGAGTCACACTAGGTCATAAGAAAGTGGAGTCCATCTGACTTACAGCAAATCAGTGCTCAAAACTAAGGATAGAAAGGAAACTCTTGGACCTGATTCATTTGGTCCCTGAAACATGGTAGAATGAAAGCAAATTCCTACTTCACTGCAGCTGGCGGTAATGGCCACATGGGCCAGGCTACACCATGGGCACATTTGGAGGCTGGTATTGGAGACAAAAGTCTTAGGAGGCTTCAGGGATCTGCTGTTTGGAGGTCAACATCCTGGAAGACCCAGGTGAAAAAAGAAGGAAGCATTACTTAGCATGACTGCTAAAACTTCCTCTTTTTCTGTCATTGGTTCTAACCTCAAATTCTCAAGTGATCCCATCTTGGAAACAAATCCAAGTGGTAAAAGTTGGGGAATGAATTAGAGGGATTAACCAGAAATTTGGGGGAATGCTTTGGGTTAAACCCAAGTTAAGTAAGTCTGTGATTTTTCTCTCTTGTAGTAATTGGTATGGTTACTAAAAATGAGTGTAGGAGCCAGGAAAATGTTCTGAATGTTCCCCATCAGCCAAATGAGAAAGTCAGCTTCTAAGAGCTGATTGTGACATAGATAGCCCTGAAGATTTTGTTTTCAGTAGACTCACATGAGACTGCCGATGAACTTTAGATTTAAAAAAAAAAAAGTGGTGAAAAGCAAGAATCAACAACGTAGGAAATTGCTCTAATTCCTTTTTGAGAAAAGAGAGCTGGTGTTAAATTCCATTTATGGGCCCTCCCAAGTGAAATGACAGCTCTGTGGAGATTTTATTCATGACACCAAAGTGCTCTACAATGGAGCTCAGTGGGTGGTCTTGGCTGAAACAGAGGCCAAGATTTGAAAAAAATGGGTAAAAAACCAAAAAGCACACATTACAACCAGGCAGGCCTGTAGGAAGAAAAAAACTGAACAGCATCTGCACTTAGCCTCATGGGTCGCAAGGAAAGGCATTTAAGAAATCAGCCATCCAGAGACCCTCCAATGCAATTCACACAAAAGTCTATTCCACTCACCCACCGCCATGTATCAAGAACCTAAGTGCAGACACAGAATGAAAATGATCTGCTTCGGAGTGAGGGGGATCTGTTAAGGAAAAATGTGCATAGTCTCAAGCGTGATGCTCTGACAGTGGGGACCTCCTGACATGACATACATAGGTAGTGAATGAAGAACGTGAAACTTCACTGAATTCATAGCAATCAGCAACATCACAACCCCCACCCCAAACCCCCACGCCCACCCCACCATATGCGTGATAAAAGAAAACACACTCATGCACACACTCTCGCTCTCTATCTCCAAGGCTGTAATCAAAGCCACTCGACACTCCAGACCGCATTCATAGGCAATTTGGTTTCTCCTTAGAATTAGAAGAACTGTCTAAAGAACTACATGAGGTAAAGAGAAGGAGGGAGAAATATTTGTGATAACTCAAAGGAATAAGATAAAGAGCCCTGCTTGAGGGGAAGGATGGCTATTTCTTTCCACCTGTGCACTTAACGTTAACTGGCGACAACATCTGGTTTAGGACACACACTGAGTCTCAGATTTTCTTGTGTTTCAACATGTGGAACCCCTGAGGTCTCTTCTGGCCTCTTTGGAAGTGAGGATGAAGTAAGAGGAGGAAGTAGGAACTACTTTTACCCCTTTGATAATTTTCCCTATTTCTTGGAGCCAGTGATTTAGCAGCCATCCATGTAGCTTTCCATGGATACACAGAACAACTGTGACAAAATGAGATGACAATGATCCAGTATCCTAAAGGGAGTGCAAGGAGTTGCCAGAAATGTGTTCTCAGAAAAGATACACTAGGGAACTGTGACAACCAAAACAACAGACAACACACAAAGTCACCTCTCAGTGGTCAGAAAGCTGTACTAATGCTGGCTGAAAAGTAGCAAAATCATGAAAACTCAGCAGGCAGAATGGAAGCACAGTGGATTTTTATAATTCAGTGAAACAGATGCAAACAAGCTCTTGACAGTGTAGGCTCAATGGATAGTTTGAATATTATGACATTAAGATGTGACTAAAGGGAAGACAACTTAAAAACTCTACGGTGTCCCTTTTGACTTGAGATAGTCTACTCCTGGCAAGAAAGGCCTCTCGGGACCTGCAGGTAAATCGGACATACCTGATATGTGGAGACAGGGGAAGCAGCAATGAATGGCGTGATGGATGTCTGTGGAATCATGCGGTTGGTTGCAATACTGTACGGTGAAGAATAAAATCTGCGAACAGAAAAAAAAAGAAGATTCATAGATTTGTGACGCTAACGCACGCCTGGCTGCTAACCAAAAGCTACCACGCGTGTCTGAAGAAGATTGACTTCCACCCTCATGTCACCCAGTCACTGTTAACAGGAGTGGACAAGAGACTGATGGTCTTTGATTCCACTAAGAAATAAACTGTTCTAAACAAAATGACAACTTGGAGTCCTCTTATAGAATTGGCCATGCAGAAATCTCTTAGGCCAGGTGAGTGTAATAGTATGTTTAATCAACAGGGGAGAAAAGCTGTGGGTCTTGCTTTTGTTTGTTTGCTTTTAAGGCAACACTATGATAAAGCTCCTTGAAAGAAAGGTGAATTAGTAGCACCAAGCTTTACGAAAGTGGCTGGTGTTATACAGACATAATTGCATTTATTTCTTCATTCAAGAAAGAGGATCAGCTTCTAGAGAGTTCCGGATAATTTATGCTAGGCATGAGTCCATGCCTTTAGGCAAAAACTAACATAAGTACTTTCTCCATGAAAAGAAAAGTACAATTTGTGGACAATTTGGGTCAAGGTGAGGATAGGAATCTTTTCTGAATTTAGTCAAGGTACTGATGGAGGCTCTGGACCTATGTGATATTCTCCTGTAGACTCTAAAAAGCACTGAGTTTATAGTCCTCCAGGGTCCTGCAGTGACCAGGTATAGAAAAACACTGGGCAAGACCATGTGTGATTGAGTGCTCTGTTGCTCAGTCGTGTCCAGCTCTTTACAAAGCTATGGACTGTAGCCCAGTCCATGGACAGCCTCCTCTGTTGATGTAATTTCCCAGGCAAGAATACTGGAGTGGGTTGCCATTTCCTCCTCTGGGGGATCGTCCCCATCCAGGGACTGAACCCATGTCTCCTGCATTGGCAGGCAGGTTCTTTACCATTGTGCCACCTGGGAAGCCCCTGGGCCAGAGCAGAGCTCCACAGATCAGAGGAGGGATGATTCTTCTGGATATCTATTAAAGGATAGATTGAATAGAGATCTAGGACTTCCGTGGTGGCTCAGACTGCCTGCAATGCAGGAGACCTGAGTTCGATCCTTGGGTCAGGAAGATCCCCTGGAGAAGGGAATGGTTACCCACTGCAGTATTCTTGCCTTGAGAGCTTCACGGAGAAAGGAGCCTGGTGGGCTGCATCCATGAGGTCACAAACAGTTGGACACCACTGAGTGACTAATATATTCACTACTTTCAAAGGGTTTTGAAAACACTGACACTCCATCTCAACTCAGACTATACCTTGGAGCCCACAAGTTACCTAATGCTCAGATTCTTCAGAAGAATTTTAAATCATGTTTCCTTCTTCATATCTCACTGGTAAGGGAAAGTCTAGAGTGATTAACCACTGAACATGCACACAAAACCAGGTTGCCAGTGATGGACTATTTCCCCATTATGAAGATAGATTAGAAAAATGCCTATTAGGGATCATCGAATCATTGTTTCATTTTGCCATACTCTTCAGTTCAGTTCAGTTCTGTCACTCATCTGTGTCTGACTCTTTGTGACCCCGTGGACTGCAGCATGCCAGGCCTCCCTGTCCATCACCAACTCCTGGAGCTTACCCAAACCCATGTCCAGTGAGTCGGTGATGCCATCTAACCATCTCATCCTCTATCGTCCCCTTCTCCTCCTGCCCTCAATCTTTCCTAGCATCAGGGTCTTTTCAAAGGAGTCAGTTCTTCCCATAAGATGGCCAAAGTATTGGAGTTTCAGCTTCAACATCAGTCCTTCCAATGAAAACCCAGGACTGATCTTTAGGATGGACTGGTTGGATCTCCTTGCAGTCCAAGGGACTCTCAAGAATCTTCTCCAACACCACAATTCAAAAGCATCAATTCTTCGGCGCTCAGCTTTCTTTACAGTTCAACTCTCACATCCATACATGACTACTGGAAAAAACCATAGCTTTGACTAGACAGACCTTTGTTGGCAAAGTAATGTCTCTGCTTTTAAATATGCTGTCTAGGTTGGTCATCACTTTCCTTCCAAGGAGTAAGCATCTTTTAATTTCATGGCTTCACTCACCATCTGCAGTGATTTTAGAGCCCCCCAAAATAAAGTCAGCCACTGTTTCCACTGTTTCCCCATCTATTTCCCATGAAGTGATGGGACTGGATGCCATGATCTTAGTTTTCTGAATGTTGAGCTTTAAGCCAACTTTTTCACTCTCCTCTTTCACTTTCATCAAGAGGTTCTTTAGTTCTTCTTCACTTTCTGCCATAAGGGTGATGTCATCTGCATATCTGAGGTTGTTGATATTTCTCTCAGCAATCTTGATTCCAGCTTGTGCTTCTTCCAGCCCAGCGTTTCTCATGATGTACTCTGCATACAAGTTAAATAAGCAGGGTGACAATATACAGCCTTGACGGACTCCTTTTCCTATTTGGAACCAGTCTGTTGTTCCATGTCCAGTTCTAAATGTTGCTTCCTGACCTGCATACAGATTTCTCAAGAGGCAGGTCAGGTGGTCTGGTATTTCCATCTCTTACAGTTTGTTGTGATCCACACAGTGAAAAGTCAATAAAGCAGAAATAGATGTTTTTCTGGAACTCTCTTGCTTTTTCGATGATCCAGCAGATGTTGGCAATTTGATCTCTGGTTCCTCTGCCTTTTCTAAATCCAGCTTGGACATCTGGAAGTTCACAGTTCACGTATTGCTGAAGCGGGGCTTGGAGAATTTTGAGCATTACTTTACTAGTGTGTGAGATCAGTGCAATTGTGTGGTGGTTTGAGCATTCTTTGGCATTGCTTTTCTTCAGGACTGGAATGAAAACTGACCTTTTCCAGTCCTGTGGCCACTGCTGAATTTTCCAAATTTGCTGGCATAATGAGTACAGCACTTTCACAGCATCATCTTTCAGGATTTGAAATAGCTCAACTGGAATTTCATCACCTCCACTAGCTTTGTTCGTAGTGATGCTTCCTAAGGCCCACTTTACTTTACATTCCAGGATGTCTGGATCTAGGTGAGTGATCACATCATTGTGATTATCTGGGTCGTGAAGATCTTTTTTGTTTAGTTCTTCTGTGTATTCTTGACACCTCTTCTTAATATCTTCTGGCTTCTGTTAGGTCTATACCATTTCTTTCCTTTACTGAGCCCATCTTTTCATGAAATGTTCCCTTGACATCTCAAAATCAATTCAATTACTACTTTTAGTTTTTCTTTTTTAAAATAGTTTATGACTGAGGTTGGAATTTTGGAGACAGAAGCTTCTTCATCTCTCCGAGGTCACCGATATTTTGAATAGAGAATCTCATGAGTCACCTTTCTAAAGAAGCATTCCCCGACAACCTCACTGAGTACAGGGGGGCTAGATTTCAAAGTTCCCAGGGATCCAAGAGTAAATTCTTTAAGCTTAGATTCTATACAAGTATCCAAGCAAGCATTATAGAACTAGAGTCTTAAATTGATCTAGGTTTCAACAAGGATTATAAGGTTGGGGTCTTTTGGTTAAAAAAATGTAGTTGAAAAAGTTACGCCATTACCCATTGCATTGTCCTTACTATCCACACCTACATCTACCACATCTCTAAATCTGCAGTTGTGTAGTTTAGGAAAAATGAATATTGACTATGTAATGTACCTATTAGAATGATCAATTAAAAAAAAAAGGCAATCAGAGCTGTCAAGGATTTAGAGAAGGTGTAATTCTCTTTCATTGTTGGTACAAATATAGAATGGTACTGCCCTTTTAGAAAACAGCTTGGCAGTTTCATATAAAGCTAAAATACATAGTGTATAACTGAAAAATCCCACTGATACATAGCAACTAAAGATAAACGAAAACTTGAGTTCACACTAAAACCTTGATGCAATTATTTACAGCAGCTTTGATACTTGCCAAAAACTGGAAACAAGCCAAATATTCTTCAACTGAACTGCTAAACAGTGTATGGTCCATCTATACACTGGGAGGCTACTTAACAATGAAGAGGAAAGAAACACTGGTATATTTAACACAGTGAATCTTAAATGAATTATGCTAAATGAGAGATCTTAGACTCAAAAGACTTTATATTTTATATCTATTGTATAACAGTATGGAACATGAAAAACTATACAGACCAGAAAGAAATAAAGGATGCTGAAGGCTGGGGTTAAGGGAGGAGGCTGACCACGGACACACAGGGGGAGCTCTGGGAAGTGATGTAACTGTCCTGTTTCTTCACTTCTTGGCCGCTCCACTACTGTGTACTTTTCAGACCGCGTAGAATTGTACCCTATTAAGAGTGTATATATAAATTACTTTTAACAAATCCAACTTTCAAAAAGACAATTACTATGGAAGAAAACATCTATTCTTCCACTTAAAAAGAACTGTATTGAATGATTTACTGTGTGTACCAAAAATGGGTAAGACATTCATTTGAGTTTCTCTCTTTAACCACTTAACTTGAATCTCCTTTGCACGTTAACCAGCCTAAAGCCAGCCAATGGCTTTCCACTGCAGTGAGAACAAAATCTGAATTCCTGGTATCGACTACTGCTGGCACAGTAAGGCTACTGTCCATCTATCTCCCTTCCTTGAGCCAACTAGGATCCAACCAATACAACGACCTTCCGTCACAGGAGCCTATTATTCTCAGTCTCATCTTGGGTCTCTGACCTTACCATCCTCTCTACCTGGAATGCTTATTTCCCCAAATCTCCCCATAACAACCTCTTTTTCATTATTGGTTTCACTCAACTCTCCCTTCTTCTGAGAGGTCTATAGCTAAAGTAGCCACCACCATCTCTGACCCAATTGTTCTCTATTCCTTTCCTTGATTTTATTTTTTTTCCCCCATTGGCATTATCACTGTTTGAACTAGCCTTTAAAAAATGTCTTTATATATATGCTATAGGCTGACTGTGTGTGTCCCTTAAAAATCCATATGTTGAAGTCCTAACTCCCAGAGTGGCTGTATGTGGAGATGGGGCCTCTAAAGAAGAAAGTAACATTAAGTGAGCTCATGAGGGTGGGGCCCTAATCTTACAGGGTTAATGTCCTTATAAGAAGGGACACTCCAGAGACTTCCCTTTCTCTCCATATGCACACACAGGGGAAAGGCCATGTGAGGACATAGTGAGAAAACAGCCTTGTAAAGCCAGGAAAACAGTCCTCACCCCAGACTTAATCACCTAGATCTTGATCATGAACTTCTAGCCTCCAGAACTGAGAGGAAATATATTTCAGTTGTTTAAACCCACATGATCAATGGCTTTTTTTTTTTAACAGCAGTTGAGCTGACTAATGGAATGCATTTATTGGTTGTTTCTCCCTCTAGAATGTTGGCTTCAAGACAGTTGAGGACACCTGCACTTTGTTGCCTAGGACAGAGCCTTGGGGCATAATAAATACAGGCGTACCTCATTTTATTGTGCTTTGCTTTGGTGTACTTCAAAGATACTCTGATTTTTACAAAGTGAAGGTTTGTGGTAACTGTGCATTGTGAGACAATGATTAGTGTTTTGAGCAATAAGATATTTTTAATTGAGGTATATACATTGTTTTTGTAGACATAATGTTTTGTAAACTAACAGTCTACAGCCTAGTCTAAACATAACTTTTATATGCACTTTTAAAATTGTGTGACTCATTTTATTGAGATATTTGCTTTGTTGCAGTGGTCTGGACCTGAACTCACAGTATCTCCAAGGTATAGCTATGCTTAATACCTGAAGGCTGACTGAATGAATAAATGAGTGCAAAACAGCTAAGGGAGATAAGCAGTGATCACAGTAGAGGATGGCCAATGTCAAATGTGTGGAGACACAGAAGACGCCATCTGTTCAGATAGGAAGCTGGGAAGTGAGAACTGAGAAAGCTGGCTTACATCACAAATCACCTATCTGTACATCTCAATGAAAGCTTAAACTAATGCCCATTTTCTAGGCATGTAGAGGAACTGATAATCAGAGAAAACAGAACTTATCTACAAAAAATCATGGTTTACATCTAGGGGGAAAAAAAAAACACACACACACAAAAAACCCCTTTAGGTTTTATCTTAGATCTGACTTATGAAGCAGTGAACAGAAAGATTTATGTGGGGCTCATAATGACCACTCTACTAACAGCCCTTTTCTCCTTGTAGGTTTAACTTCTTTTAGAAACCTAGTCTCAGCCTTGCATACCAACAGCATAAATCATGCTTCACATTTTAGAGTGGCTGGTTTATTTTGCAAAATGTACCAAGTAGCATATTAACAATGAAAACAATAAGGACTGGATGGACAGACAGCATTTACAGGGAACTTTACAGGGAAAAAAGAGAGCAGAAACAGAAAAACAGCCAAGTAAATGGATACCAACAAAGACAACCCTTAGGGGAAATTTTCATGCATTTTTGTTCTATTTCCTCTAATCCTATCCATCCAACAAGAATGATATTTCATACTCCCCAGCAAGTTCCAATGCTCTCTGCCACTCAAACCAGAGAGTTATTTAGAACAGAAAATGGACTGGAAAGATCAGACTCGGCACACTATCTTGATCCCCTAATTCCGGTATTCTGAAATAAGCTCTCCCCAAGTCCAAACATAAACCAGATGAATTTATAGGAAAGCTTTGCTTAAACCATGACAAGAGGCTGTTATTGCATCTGAGGCTTAGAGTCGCCATGTCTAAAGAAAATGCACCGAGCCGGCCTCCAAAGAGAGAGCTGCAGAACGAGTTTCCCAGTCCCGTCACTTGTTCTCAATCCCTGCCATGTATTCTTCATGGTTTAAAAACACTCTCACACAGCCACCACATTTTAAAAGGAGAAGTAAGAAAGAACATCCAAATAAAAACCTCAAGCAGAGGTGTCCTATTTTGGGGAACAGGAAAGGTGAAATTGACAGCACTTTAATCTTTGGCTATAATAAGAAAGCTAAGGTCATTTGAAACATGTGACTATATTTTTATATCTGGTTAGAAACCTGTATGCAGGTCAGGAAGCAACAGTTAGAACTGGACATGGAACAACAGACTGGGAGTACATCAAGGCTGTATATTGTCACCCTGCTTATTTAACTTGTATGCAGAGTACATCATGAGAAACGCTGGGCTGGAAGAAGCACAAGCTGGAATCAAGATTGCTGGGAGAAATATCAATAACCTCAGATATGCAGATGACACCATCCTCATGGCAGAAAGTGAAGAGGAACTAAAAAGCCTCTTGATGAAAGTGAAGGAGGATAGTGAAAAAGTTGGCTTAAAGCTCAACATTCAGAAAACTAAGATCATGGCATCCAGTCCCATCACTTCATGGGAAATAGATGGGGAAACAGTGGAAACAGTGTCAGACTTTATTTTGGGGGGCTCCAAAATCACTGCAGATGGTGACTGAAGCCATGAAATTAAAAGACACTTACTCCTTGGAAGAAAAGTTATGACCAACCTAGACAGCATATTTAAAAGCAGAGACATTACTTTGCCAACAAAGGTCCATCTAGTCAAGGCTATGGTTTTTCCAGTGGTCATGTATGGATGTGAGAGTTGGACTGTGAAGAAAGCTGAGTGCCGAAAAACTGACGCTTTTGAACTGTGATGTTGGAGAAGGCTCTTGAGAGACCCTTGGACTATAAGGAGATCCAACCAGTCCATCCTAAAGGAGATCAGTCCTGGGTGTTCATTGGAAGGACTGATGCTGAAGCTGAAACTCCAATACTTTGGCCACCTCATGTGAAGAGTTCACTCACTGGAAAAGACCCCTGATGCTGGGAGGGATTGGGGGCAGGAGGAGAAGGGGATGACAGAGGATGAGATGGCTGGATGGCATCACCGACTTGATGGACATGGGTTTGGGTAGACTCTGGGAGTTGGTGATGGACAGGGAGGCCTGGAGTGCTGCGATTCATGGGGTCTCAAAGAGCTGGACACGACTGAGTGACTGAACTGAACTTAACTGAATATATGCATTATGGGCTTCCCATGTGGCTCAGTCATAAATTATCTGCCTGCCAACGCAGGAGATACAGGAGATGTAGGTTCGATCCCTAGGTTGGGAATATCCCCTGGAGGAAAAAATGGCAACCCACTACAATATTCTTCCCTGGAAAAATCCCATGGAGAGAGGAGTCTGGAGGGCGACAGTCCATGGGGTCACAAAGAGTCAGACATGGCTGAGCACACACATGATGCATAGATGCATCATGCCTTGCAAATGCTATCACAGAAAACTAGGAATGAATTTTTAACTAACTGTTTTTTTCTAGAAAGTGTTTACTAAGATATTTATTTGACAAAATGCACACAGTAAATTCATAGGTGTGATGAGTGTTTCTTTTCTACACTGTCCTAAACATAAATAGGCATTTTCCTCCCAGGACCTAGAGATATCTTGGGTTGTCCCAACTGGTCAGGGGGCTGCTACTGGCATCGAGTTCGTAGAGGTCTGGGATGTTTCCTTCTCCAGGGGATCTTCCCAACCCAGGGATTGAACCTGGGTCTCCTGAATTTTAGGCAGACGCTTTACCATCTGAGCTACCAGGGAAGCCCAAACACAGGACAGTTCCCACCAAAAAATGATATGATGCAAAATGACTCTCATGTAAAGGTTGAGAAACTTTCCTTGGGAATGTTGACTAGTTACTCTGGAGAGGTTTCACGTGAAAAAATTCCAAATGTCAAAGGGACTGTGAGGTTTAATTAAGCATGATCTATCTGTAGAACTCTGAGCTGGCCTCTGAAAAAATTCATATTTTTAAGGAACACAAAGGGTTATTTGGTTTTCTGGCTTTTAGAGCAAGTGGGCTCCAGAAGTCCAGAGAATGGAAGTCTAGGTCAGTAACAGGACATTATTTTACCTGCAGAAGAGCCATCTCCAGGGAATTTGGCAGTCAGTAGTAATATGGTGAAATCTTATTTCACTGACAATAAAAATAACATGGATGTATCAATAACCCCACGGTAGGATTTTTTTTCTAACTCTAAAAAATCACACACAATCCTATATGCACACTGAAATAAACAGTGCTGCCTTGACATTCATGTCCATGGGCAATTGTGTTGGAGTCAGAACCATGAATCCTCGGGGCAACCCTATAGCACACGATTAATAAGTTATGGTCATCTTTATTGTAATGCCACGTATCTTTCACATCGCATTCCTTTCCTAGTGTAATAAGATCTGGTTCCTGTATCATTTAATATCAAATGCCATATAAAACAGCTGGCAAACCAAAGCCATAGAAAACATTTTTCCCCCACATCTCTCCCAAGAATACATTTTATTCAAATCAAACAATCCAAAAGGCATTTACACAGCAGACCTTAGTGAAAAGGGCACAGGAAAAGATGAGATTTTGACTGGGGAAGGAATTATTTCCCACCTCTTATGCTCATATTTGAAAGTGATGGGATTTCATATTGGACTGTTAAAAAAGCAATAGGCCAGTAGTGATAACACATTATAGAGTTATGCCACATAGCTCTGAAAGAAGAAGGAGCATTTTTATTCTCCTAAGTTGACCTACAGTAAAAATGTACCAAGTGGTTTCCTTTTCCATTGCAACCCAGAAACTTCTTCACTGTAACCTTCAAAGCCTTAGATACAAGTGACATTGAACTGATTTTTTTAAAGTGATCATTTTAGATTCAAGCAGATGACACAACTGACATGTTCTGCCACCTACACTCAAACTGCTCAGAGACACCATGGTCCACATTTACATTTACAAATGTTTGTTCTTCATCAGAGAAAAATCAAGCTAAATTTGGGAGTACTTATTTCAGTTTTATGTTGCTGTATTTATATTGAGGTTACGGAATTTAGAACACTTAACAGTTTACACAACTGAACTACCAGATACCCCAGACACATGTCTGAATTTGATACTCAGAAACCCACATGACCGAGTGCAGTTATAGGATGCTCCAGGATTACAAAATATGTTCTTTTATTAAAAAAAATTGAAGTCTACTTGATTTACAATGTTGCATTGATTTCTAATGTATAGCATAGTGACTCAGTTATACACACACACACACACATTGTTTTCAAGACTCTTTTCCATTATGGCTTATCACAGGATATAGCTCCCCGTGCTATATAGTAGAACTTGTTGTTTTTCCCTTCTATATATAATACTTTGCATCTGCCAACCCCAAGCCCCCAGTCTGTCCCTCCCCCAATTTCCCTCCCCCTTGGCAACCACATAGCATTTCCATATGATCCAGCAATCCCACTCCTGGACATATATCTGGAAACAACTAGCACTCAAAAAGATAAAACATGTTCTTTAGATGTGACACATCGCCAAGAGGACAAGTTCATGTCACTGCTCCATCGAGAGGCCTTCCAGATCTCTTCCTAGAATGTAACGGCTTTTACTCTGCAGTCCTAGGACATTTATTTTAACTTTTTTTGTGAAAAGAATAGAAAAATATAAACAGTGAAAAATAAGTCTCCCTATCACCCTGCTTCTCAGTACTCTGCTGGCCCTCCCCAGAGAACTACCACTACCATGTCTTATGTCTTCCTTCAGAAGTATTTACACATCTGAAAGGTAAGACATACATAAAATTCAAAGCACTCTGCTTCTTTCACAATACTACTGACATTATATCTAGAATTTGTGTGCATACCCATTGGACAGGATGGGGACTTTTTTTCAAATCTGCCTCACCAACATGATTTTAAACAGTGCAACAGATACATAGGATAGATATAGATAGATAAACGGTGCAATAGATACAAAAGAAAAGAAGTTTGTTCAACTGAGTCATCCTTAAGCCGTCTTTAACAATATTAACTGGCTTGGAGTTGGTTGCAACTGTATCTTTGGATATGTTTTTTCTACATCAAATGGGATCAGTTTCTTCTCTACAGCAATAAATATTTAGGCCTCTGTTAGCTTACTACTCTCATTCTAAGTTAGGTTTGACTACTGGATCGAAAGGGCTTCCACGGTGGCACTAGTGGTAAAGAAATTGCCTGCCAAAGCAGGAGACATAAGAGATGCAGGTTCGATCCCCACGGGTCAGGGAGATCTTCTAGAGGAGGGCATGGCAACTCACTTCTGCATTCTTGCCTAGAGAATCCCACAGAGAGAGGAACCTGGTGGGCTACAAACAGTCCATGGGGTCACAAAGAGTTGGACATGACTGAAGTGACTTAGCACGCACGCAGGGACTGGACTGAATACATGGGTATAATTATGGAATAAGTACTTTACTCTGGACATTCATATTTGATTCCTTCATATGCTGAATTTTCTAAATCAGTTTCCACATCTTTAAGAGGTATATGCTGACAATAAGTCAAGAAACAGAATATTGAGGAACCATATGTGGTTATTTTGACATCTTAACATCCATAGAAATGATTATTTATCTGTTGCCATATAAGGCAATTAAAACCCAAAAGACCAAAACATTTAAAAAACTCATGTATATGAAGAAATACCAAGTGAATAAGGTTAGTTAGCTACAATTTTGCTGTTCCTTCCATTTCATGATATGAAATTTCTACCTTGTTGGTAATCTAATGCTTCAAAAATTCCACTGTTAACCCAGGACATGAACAAGTCATGTGCAATTTGGCCCCTTTGGATGAAACTGGAGGTTGCATTTAAAGATAATCAGATTAGGGTGTTACATGGCAACAGAGTGGCTTGATACCAGGAAAGGGAATGGGTTACCTAATGCCACTTTGCTGGAATCAAGCAGATGTCATCAGTAACATTTTCTATGTCTGATTGGGCATTCACAGTACTAAGTTAAACAGCCTGTAAAGAAAAATAAGACATGGGACCTGCCTTCAGATTTAATAGTCCATCACAGAAATAAATATGATGTCAATAGCTATGTGATAAAAAGACTGTCACTGTATCATGTGTTAACTCGTTTCAACTGTGTACAACTCTTTGCGACCCTGTGGACTGTAGCCCACCAGGCTCTTCTGTCCATGGGATCCTCCTGGCAAGAATATTGGAGTGGATTGCCATGCCCTCCTCCAGGAGATCTTTTCAACCTAGGGTTCTAACCCGTGTCTCATTATTTCTCCTGCATTGGCAGGCAGGTTCTAGTGCCTGCTTACCTCTAGTGCTACTTGGGAAGCCCTTACTGTATCATAGTCACATGAAATGCAGTGTAACAATTGTGTCAGTATTGACAATGATCACATTGTGCCACAGGGGGTCCTTTAATCCTTTAAAATGTCTTATGAAAAGTTATTCTTACTGTCATCTCCACTTCACAGAGGGGGAAACTAAAGCACAGACAACTTGCCTACATGTGGAAAATGTCAGAATTTGAATGCACGTCTGGGCAGGCTGGTTCTGGAGTCTGTACTTCTAACCACTGCTTACACTGTTTCTCTTATGACTAATTGTGTAATTAGCTCTGCCTGGTATGATTTAATGGTGTTCTTTAAATGAGAGAAATAAAGAAAGAAGGAAAGGGTGAAATATCACCATTCTCTGCAGGCAGAGAAAACTCCATGAGCAACAAGACACATGGGTTAACATAACATGAGATGCTCTGAGAATCAAAAAATGTCCAATTCAGTTGCAGGAACCAAATCATGAAATTCTTCTGATGCCACTCTGGAAAGTTTGAGTTTTGTTCTGCATTTAATAAAGTCCACGTAATACTTTAATCCAGGCAGGTAGATTATTATTTATTACTTCTCGCTTTAAAAAAATACTCAGAAGGCCATGTGAAAATGGTTTGGTGTTCAGTTATATCAGAGGCAGATAAAAGCTTAGTACAGTTAGGGAATGGTGATTGAATGAACTCGACCAGTGGCAGGGAGACAGCTGGTTTGAAGATGTAGTTCAAAGAGAGATAGAAGAAGTCTTAATGACCAATTTTATCATTAGGAATGTTGTAGGAGAGAAGGCCCAGAGAACTGGAATTATGACATAAATGGCTTTAGAGTGAACTTTGTAAAAACGTTAGGGAGTAACTTGATGCTTTTCATTTCTTCAGTTTTATTATGAAGGACCAATGAAGATGAAGCCCTCATCTGGGGTCAGGACCCCTCAGGAGTGCAATGAGACACACAGGTGATGGTTCCCTGCATCTAGTTATAAACTTCAAGTATGAACTCGGGAGTCTTCAGTTCCCAAAAGCAGGAGGAGTGGATGAGAAACAGTGTGAGAAAGGGCTAAATCCTGAGAAAGATTAGCAAAAGTGGGCAGAAGAAGAGGAACCCACAGACACCAGGTGAGCAGTGCAAGGGGAGGCAAGGAGGATCAGCAAAGATAAGTGTGTGTTTGTGTAAGTCGCTCAGTCATGTCTGACTCTTTGCAGCCCTATGCCCGTACCTCTGTTCTTACGAGTCTCCAGGCAAGAACACTGGAGTGCATTGCCACGCCCTCCTCCAGGGGATCTTCCTGACCCAGGGATCGAACCCGTGTCTCCTGCGGCTCCTGTACTGCAGGTAGATTCTTTACCACTGAGCCACTGGGGAAGCCCAATTAGAGACAACACAGGAAGACAATGTGTAAAGAATACTAAAACTGTTTACCAGCAAAGAAAAAGCTAAAATAGTATGGTCACTACAGGTTATGGGCAGAAAAAGATTGTTTTGGTTTTTTGACTGCACCACACGGCATGTGGGATCTTTGTTCCCTGACCAGGGATTGAACCTGTACCCCCTGCATTGGAAGCATGGAGTCTTATCCACTGAACCACCAGGGAAGTTCAGAAAAGGACTGTTTTGCTTCTACCCTCTTTGTAGGTGGGAGAGACTTGACTTTTACAGGCTGAAAGGAATATTCAGTGGACAAGGCAACCTTGAAGACAGGGACTGCTGGATGATACAAAGTTTTTTATCAGATGAGAGTGCATACAATCAAGAAGATGGTATTCTGAGCATCTTAACTGCAATTTGCTTCCTGAGGGAAATGTTCATTGTTGTTAAAGTCTACGTGGGCAGTGGGACAGGATGAACCACTTTTGCAACTGTTGAAATAGTTCAAAGAATACAATGTTCTACTGTTACATAAAGTACACAGAGACAGACATCACAGAGAGGATGATGGAAGGTGGACGTATATACCTGCGGTTGACCTCTGTACAGTGTAGATGGAGACCTGGGAGGGAGACACAGTCCCTGGGGACCAGGGAGTCCTCATGGCCCCTAACAGGGCACCACCAAAGTTCAGACTGCAGCACTTAGATTACAGGTTGAAACCCCAATTTTTTCTCTTCAGGTTGGTCATGAGTCACAATGAAAGTCTGGACAGTTAGGTCTTTGGGGAAAGATTCAGATTTTAAATTGTGCATTGGAAAGATGACTGACTAAAGCAAAGTACTCTCTCGTTCCAGCCCAGGCCTAGGACACTGGGGCATCTCTAATAATTGACCTAGAACCTTGGGCAAGAAGATCTTTATAATAAGCAGATGTGTGGATATATAGTACAGACAGGTAGATGGATTCATATATTTATACACACATATAGACATATGCAAACACAAACACTTGATGAATTTAGTTAATGAACATGTGTATTAATTCAATTATTTCTATTTTCCAGTGTGCATATACATTTCTAATTGTAATTACAAGCATTTTTACATATATTAGACTCCAAGAACATGTACTATTAAATTACAAGTATAAATTACGTGGTACATAGTATGTGTTCAACAAATGTCATTCCCTTATAATATCCACTTGTCTTCTGTCACTCTCTGAGCATATAATGCCATAGTCTGTGTCTTTTGAATAAACTATGTTATCTTCTCAGCTATAGAGTATGACTCTAGAGGGCTTTATTCTCTGTATCTTTACTTCTTGTCTTTACTTTCTGACCATCATGTTTAGAGTGCCTTGTTGGAAATACGAGAAGGCTTACTGGAGAAATGGAGAGATATCATTACTTTTTGCCCCTAGAGAAGTTTTAATCAACATGAGACAAAGGAATAGATCTCTACCCTAGACTATCATTTACTGTGTTGACTCTTTCATGGAAGGTCGACCATGAGTTTCTCGAGCCCTTGTTTTACAAAGATGTACTGCTTTTTTAAAGCCTACAGTGCATAGTACTGTGCTTGGAAGACTTATTGGATGTTCACTGAGTGAATGAATAAATGGCCCATTAAGCTGACCAAGTATAAAATGGAGTTACATTCCTTCTATCCTCTAAGTTGGTCTTAAATGAGACCTTCATTCTAATTCTTTAGAGACTGAAAGACAGAAAACTGAAAGCCCTGGAGAAATCTAAGATAAAAGACTCTGAAAATAAGAATAATAATTATTCTTCAGTTTGTTGGTTCATTGCAGGATGGCCAAGGTAAAGGAAAGGAATTGGAAAGTAAGAAGAAAGTTTCAACCAAAGAATATTCAGAATGACAGACTTTTAAAGATGCTGGATTATGTAGCTTAAGTTTGATTTTTTTCAGAGGAAAAGTTTAGGCTATATTAATTGTTTTAAGTAAGAGTCTGAAAACTTCCAGATGCTTATTAAAATGGAGTATGAAAGTACAATCACCGTGTTACTAACTTGATTCCATGTGTTACCCTTCCTCTGCGAGCCAGAGGCAAGCATAGAAGCTTTATTAACGTTGAAATGAGCCTGGGCACAGGCCACGATTATTGAAACCTAGCAGGATCGATGCTCTAACCCTAGAGAAACACAGACACTTCTCCCAGACCAGTCTGTACTCCTCGCTTCACACCGCTCTTTCTCAGGTGAAAGAGGGGGAGAAAGATGGAATATGGACAGAAGCTTTGTAAGCATGGGTGACGCCGCTGAAATCAGAGTCACTCAAAGGAGGAAAAGAAATGCACTGATGAGAAAGGTCTGATTTACATTTTTGTTTAGAACAAAAAGAAAGATTTGAACATTTTTCTCCAGTACTGATTTCAGAGTTCAGAGATACCTTAGCAATTAAAACATAGAAAAAGTGATCTACTTACCCATTCTGTATGGCAGCTGTGGGGTCATAGGTCAGGGCCATGCCAGCCTGTATAATGGGGGAAGAAGGGAGAAAATGGGCCTTAATGTTTTTATGGTAATGTCGAAAGCATTCAGTACACACACAGACTTTTTATCTTTACATTCTACAATTTAAGCTTACTTATTCCTATATATTTCTCCCCCCTTACTGCCAAAACTAGCATTTTTACTACCTGAACACCAGAATCCACCATTGAGTTAGGGAATTTATATTATATATCCAGACAAACCAAAGAACAATGCATTTTGGATGGTCTTCATTTCTACTTCATATGCCATGCACTGTCTAATCTGGTAGCCTTTTAATTTCTCATTCTTTTTAAGAACACCCATTGTATATCTCTCAGCATGGAAAAAAAAAAAAAGGTAATAATGAATCCTGGGGTAAGAGTTAAAATAAATGCTACTTAAAATGCATTTGACCTTTTAGAAGAAAGTGTTAAGAAATATTTATTTTAAAATAGACTGCACGCCTCAGGGTACGCAGGCAATGAATCACAGGGTGCTGTCCAGCACCTTGCTGGAACCTGAGGAAGGGAAGGTCATTTGCATGTGATGGAAACTCTTGGCCTTGTGGCTAACAAGGAGGTAGTTTTGTTTTGTTTCCAAGGTAACACCGCCACTGAAAAATGACATTTCTGTAACTGACAGTCATTACAGAAAGGAATATAAATTTGATGATAGCTGACTGACATCTACATTTCCCCTTCATGCACACCATCACATCTCATCAAGACAAGTGAAGTAAAAGTTGCTCAGTCATGTCTGACTCTTTGCGACCCCAAGGACTATACAGTCCATGGAATTCTCCAGGCCAGAATCCTGGAGTGGGTAGCCTTTTCCTTCTCCACAAGGACTATATGAATAGGCAGAAGAAATATTTTCTCCATTTGATGGATGCAGACATGGAAGCCTGGAGGGGTCAAGTGACTTGTTCAAGGTCACAGGTTTGGAGGCAGAATCAGATTGCAACCCAAATCTTCTGCTGGGCGTGCCTGTCCATAGCCCCACTGTGACACAGACTGGGATTCTGCATGAGCCCCATGGATCATCTCTCTGTGGCCATGTGGATGCACCACTCTTTGTCTTCCGGGACTGTCAGCCTAGTTATTGCTTGTGGGCAGAGACAGATAGGATGAAACGGAAGGCTGACTAGGCTATCTAGGCTGGACATTTTTTTCCCCTTTTCTGAAACTTAAAAGTAAGTTAATCCAACATCGAGCACCTGGCTTGATGAAAGTGAAAAGTGAAAGTCGCTCAGTCGTGTCTGACTCTTTGCGACCCCATGGACTATACAGTCCTACAGACTGTAGACTATACCTACAGAATTCTCTAGGGCACAGTACTGGAGTGGGTAGCTGTTCACTTCTCTAGAGAATCTTCCCAACCCAGGAATTAAACCAGGGTCTCCTGCATTGCAGGCGGATTCTTCAGCTGAGCTAACAGGGAAGCTGGCTTGATAATGCACTACTGTTATATAAGATGTAACCATTGGGTGAGATGAGTGTTGGGTAAACAGGACCTCCTGTTCATTTCTTTCACAATTTCCTGTGAATATGTAATTGTTTCAAAGTAATAAGTAAGAAAAAAATAAACTAGCTTTGAAGACTTTTGTAAAGGGCTAGGAAAACCATTAAAACTTAAAAGAAAAAAGAGCTTTTGTGTTTGAGTTTCTTTTCCAGTGTGGTTGAAGGTGGTTTTCCTAATTCAGCTCATTGAATTCCTAAGATTTAACACATACCCAAAATGAAAATTCTCAGACTTTCTAAGATGGAGCCTGAAGTCCAGGATGGCCTGCTACATTGAGCTTAGATGCATTGTCTTCCCTGGATAATACTTTAAAACTTATTGTTAAGATTGGTATGTGGAACA
The DNA here is from genome assembly GCF_019320065.1 of Cervus canadensis. NCBI lineage: Eukaryota > Metazoa > Chordata > Mammalia > Artiodactyla > Cervidae > Cervus > Cervus canadensis. Next base: position 54,454,571 of record NC_057407.1, read on the forward strand.
AAAATGTAGGACCATCTATAAATGGAATTGGCATAGAGGAAGCATACATAATTGAAATGAAGTTTGCAAACAAAGCTGAGACAGAGATGTACTGGGAACACAGGGTTACTGATAACTCTGGCTAAAGAAATAAAATCTGAGGCCCAGGAAATGAGACGAGAATAAAAGAGTAGATATGAAGACAGATTTCTCCCACCTTGGGGGAAGCAAAGATACTGATGTCAAAGCATATAGATTCTAAATCTAAATTCTCCCCTGGATGGGCTTCCACCATGTGACGGGTGGGAGGCTGGCCCGAGGCTGAAGATCCCCCAGAAGCGACCTGTCCAGGCTAGACTCCATGGTTCTGGGTCCTCAAGATGATCCGTCTGAGATGAGATTTCCTGCTTAGAAACCCTAAGCGTCTCTCCTGTACCTTACCCAAGATGTCAGACAAAAGACAGAATGAAAACAAACAAACAAACAAAAAAAAAAAACAGGCTGTGTACGCAGCAAAGATAGTGTTAGTTAATAGGAGATTTAGATGATCATTGTATTTTCAGACCAAATTGTTTAAATCCCAGGAAACTTGTAGGTAGCCAAGCTTACTCCTTTTCCTTGAACTGCAGTACTCAAAGACCAATGCTCCCCAGCCTTTCTTGACTTGTAAATTGTCATCAATATTCTCTTTTTATGCCATGTATATTTGTTTTGGCAATGTTAAGTAGGATTTTTTTTTTCTTTCACATTTGACTTGAATTCCTCACAAAATTATTTATCACAAAATTCTATTTCTTTGTTGGATAGTATTTGATAACCAGAAAGTTTACATTGGCCTTTTCCTGCATCTTAAATCCCCATTCATCTTTTAGAAGATGGAAATAATTAAATAGAAAGCCATATGATTTAGTGGAAAGGACACATGTTTTGGACCTGGGTTCAAGTCTTAGCTCTGTTGCTTTCTGGCACTGGGACCTTGGGCAAGTTATTCCATTTATTTGAGCCTCAGTTTCCTTAACTGTTATATGGTATGGCAACACCTATGTCATTCGATTGTTGTAAAATGTGAGACATTACATTTGTGAAGTGCCTTGCACAGTGCCTAGACACTAGACACACATGTAAATATTATTATAACACAAGGCAACACATGGTAAGCATCCTGTGAGAGTATGGATAAAGTGGTGAGTGGAAAGGCCGGGGTGCTCCGGGAAGGCACCTGCAGGAGGTAGAGTTCACTGGAAGCTTGAAGATGCTTAGGATTTCCACAGATGGAGATAAGAAGTGGAGGCCAGCTCAGGCAGAAGGGTTATCATGGAAAAAGTCTTGTGAATAAAAAGGGCAAGGCAGATAGTCCACCTGGAGTAGAACATTGGTGAGAACAGTCAAAAGTAAGATTTGGAAGGAAAGGAGGAAGGTCTTGATTGCTTGGCTCCTATTGGTAGAAAAATGATACAAAGAGGGCTGGGAGACGTCCCTGATGGTCCAGTGGTGAAGAAGCCTTGCAATGCAGGGCACACAGGCTCAGTCTAAGACCCCACGTGCTGTGGAGCAACTAGGCCCTCAAGCCCCCACTACTGAGCCTGCTTGATACAGGGAAGATTTCACACACTACAGACACCTAATACCTGAGGTTGTCAAATAAATAAATAAACGTTGCTTAAAATGAGAGACTGGACAACAAGAAATAGCATGAACCCCCAGAAAACAGAGGAAAACTCCCGAGTGATGGGTGACTAGGGTAGACACTGGGGGACAGGGAGGTAGAGAGAAACTAAGGCACGGATGAACCCAAGTTTCATCTACTTCATAATTTTGTCTGGTGTCAGTCCTGCCTCTGAGGATCTTTGGCAAGAGGACACCACCAGAGCTCAGCATTTGGAACACCGGGTTACAAGGTAAGAATGGGTTAAGCAAAGGGGCGTTGGAGCATAACCTGCTGGCTGAACACCACAGCACAGTAACCAACCTGGGCCGCACCTGGTTTTCATTTCATGTGTAACAGATTGTTGAATCACAATTCTAACATGGTCTTAATACGGATTTTGCATTCCATTTCCTTTCTTCCTTTGCACAAGGTAAAAAAGAAAATTGATTTGCTGCTCTGTCTAGCCACCGTTATACTGAACTAGGACCATGAAATTGTCATTATGTAATTACCAAATTTTATGGCATGTTTACAAACTCCAGAGTCACAAAAAAGGTAAAATAACTTGGAACAAAACGAAAATGTCACACCACGTAAGTAGAAAAGTGATGTTCAATTCTCTCATTCTCTTTTGAAAAGGATTTTTAATAAATTCACAGATATTTTCCATATGTTAAGTTCACATTATTTGTAGTGATTTATGATTTACTTCAAAAAGAAAGGGAGTTGTTTTTTTTTTGGGGGGGGGTCTTTTTTCCAGTAGCACCTGAGTTTTGTCTTAGTATTTCAGTCATAATAGGGTTATTTCTAGTCTTTCTAGACAGAGTCTGTAAGAACTAAGTAGAAACTTTAAACTGTAGTTTACAGGAGTCAATTAGATGTCAATGAAAAAAAATGTTGCCTGCCATATCAGTAAACAAAGATCTTGCAACCATCAAGTCATCACATTGCAGCAGTCCTGGTGAGTCCTGTGGGAACTCAGGATGAAACAGGATGCCCATCATCAAGTCATCAGCCACTGTAGCCACCCACAAATGTACGCCTTGAGGAGACTCGGGATGGGAAAGCACAGGATACTGGCCATAGACAGCTGAGGTGCATGTCAAAGGGGTGATTTCAACGAGCCCTGAATTTTTCATCTTCCCGTATAGAGGAAGGGAGTGTCTGCAGTGACTCAGCAGTAAAGAATCTGCCTGAAATGTAGGAGATGCAGGGACACCAGTTCAATTCCTGGGTCAGAGAGATCCCCTGGTGGAGGGCATGGCAACCCGCTTCAGTATTCTTGCTGGGAAAAGTCCATGGACAGAAAAGCCTGGCGGGCTTCAGACTATGAGGTCACAAGGAGTTGGACACATCTGAAGCATGGCATGGCATGCCACATACAGAGGGAAGCACTAAATTCCTTATATTGAGCCACCTTGTTTTTCTTAATTAAAAGTAATCTTTTGATGTTCTGACTACCTGATCTTTGTTGCAAAAATCTCTGTATATCCTGGCTCCTTCCCTACCTCTTTGGAAGCAGTCTCTTAGATCTGAGATGCTGTGTCCCAGGCTTAAGTCCTCAGTTTTGTCTAATGAATGACACATAATTTTCAACTTTTAGGTTCTGCATCTTGTTTGGTCAACATAGGATACCAAAATTATTTCCAGTAATCATAGTGGATACTTTGAGACATGTCAGTTTGACTTAGGAGCAAGATATTTGATATTCATAACTTTAAATGAAGAGGTAATAATTATGGAAGTACTGCTTAAAATGTACTCACTAGGGAAGTACTAGGGAAGTAACTGGATTAGTTACAAATGAATAATTATAAAAATCCCCCCTCTTCTAAGATCAGATTTAAGGCAACCTTTAATAAATAGGTAGTAAATGTCATATGTTTTAGTTACCCTTGTGTACTGAATTAGCACAAGATTAAGTTCAGGAAGCCTATGAAGAAAAGGATAACTTGGTTTTCTGGGTATCATTTTTAGAGTTTAATTCTTGCAACTAATTTAAACCCTATTTGCAACTGTTAGCTGGTTATCATAAGAATTCAGTAAATGAAATAAAGTGACTTAAAAATTATATTTGTTGCTTAGACGCTAAGTCGTGTCCAACTCTTGCAACCCCACAGACTGTAGTCCACCATGCTCCTCTGTCCATTGACTTTCCCAGGCAAGAATACTGGAGTGGGTTGCCACGCCCTCCTCCAGGGGATCTTCCCAACCCAGGGATGGAACCCAGGTCTCCTACATTGGTAGGCGGTTTCTTTACAGCAGAGGGTTCCCTGGTGGTTCAGTGATAAAGAATCCTTCTGCTGAGGCAGAGGCGTGGGTTCAGTCTCTGGGTTGGAATGATCTCCTGGAGAATCCCATGGCCAGAGGAGCCTGGTGGGCTACAGTCTATGGGGTTGCAAAGATGATATGTGAAAATGACTTAAATTATAATGCATTATAAATGTTTAGGTATGGCTTCTGTAGTGAAACCTTTGTACTATCAGTTCAGTTCAGTCGCTCAGTCGTGTCCGACTCTTTGTGACCCCATGGACTGCAGCAAGCTAGGCCTCCCTGTCCATCACCAACTCCCAGAGTTCACTCAAACTCATGTCCACTGAGTCAGTGATGCCATCCAACCATCTCATCCTCTGTCGTCCTCTTCTCCTCCCACCTTCAATCTTTTTCAGCATCAGGGTCTTTTCAAATGAGTCAGCTCTTTGCATCAGGTGGTCAAAGTACTGGAGTTTCAGCTTCAGCATCAGTCCTACCAATGAACACCCAGGACTGATTTCCTTTAGGATGGACTGGTTGGATCTCCTTGCTGTCCAGGGACTCTCAAGAGTCTTCTCCAACACCACAGTTCAAAAGCATCAATTCTTCGGCGCTCAGCTTTCTTCACCATCCAACTCTCACGTCCATACATGACTACTGGAAAAACCATAGCTTTGACTAGATGGACCTTTGTTGGCAAAGTAATATCTCTGTAATATAACTTTGTTATATTTATATTTTACCAGCTTGAGAATGGCAAGGGGTCAAGAATAAAGGCTGAAACTACAAGGTTAATAGTACAGTAACTCTAGTGGTAGAAGTTAGTAAAAATTTATAAATCCAAAGCACAAACTGACTGAGAAGGTGAAGGTGTCATATGTGATCCCTGAAGTGTGGATATCCAAGCCATTCAGAGCAACTGATAAAAATCACCAGAAAACTGCAAAATGATCAAAACCCAGTCAAGCTTTTGGCCAAAGAAAGGGCTTTTCACCTTCAGTTAAGAGAGGCAGTAATCCTAGGAAATAATATGCTCAGGGCAAAACTGAAGTCAGGGGCTCTTGCTGAATGGGGATGTAGGAGCATGACCTCCTGGCTTTCAGAAGAGGCAAGTGGCGGGGCTTTCCTGGGGGCAGTTCTGCCATGGATACATGGCCACTGAGTGGTCTGTGTCTCCTGCAAGAGGCGGTCAACCATTGAGAGGGTAACAGGCAGGAAGGCCAGGGGTCTCCAAATGGAGGAAATAGGCTGCAAGTGTCAGACATTTTTATCTCTCTTAAGTGGCAGGAGGAAACAAATTAGAGATATATTTTTTTCCTTCTCTATACAAATTTAAAAGGAGGTTTCTCTTAAAATGCTGTGTTGCCATGACACCTGGTTTCACCTGAAGCTAACTATTCTCAAAACTTTGAGTTAACCAATACATTTTTCTTATGGAAATGTTTGTCTTAAGCTATGTTAATGTGCTATGCATTTACCCCAGACTCTGTAAGTTCCGCCAAATGGCTCAAACTACTTGACAAATCGGTATGTTATACTCAGATATTGTTCCCCTAATCTATGTAAATGAAACTATTTGTTTGGTAATCTGCTCTTCTACAAGATTCAAGTCAATCGTTTTATAGCCTGGGATAAATTGTCTGGTGCCATTCTGAGTTTTAAGACATTCCTTTCTTTTCATTAACAGACTGTCAGTGACTATATAACATACAGCTGAAGACTAGAAGGTGGGTACTCTTTCTGTCCCCTTCTGATGCCTATGTCAGAAGCTTTCTCTATCTCCTTTATACTTTAATAAAACTTTATTACACAAAAGCTCTGAGCGATCCAGCCTCGTCTCTGGCCCCGGATTGAATTCGTCTCCTCCGGAGGCCAAGAATCCCGCGTCTTATGGTTCAGCAACAACCTTTCACCATGTAAGGCAGGTATCTGCTCTTACCTGCTGAAGGGATGCTCCCTGGGCTGTGAGCAGCCAGTCCCTCTTCTAAAGAGAAACGTGGGAATGTGTGAGTCTTTCAGTTGTGTCTGACTCTTTGCAACCCATGGACAGTAGCCCACCAGGCTCTTCTGTCCACAGGATTCTCCAAGCAAAAATACTGGAGTTGGTAGCCATTCCCTTCTCTAGGGGATCTTCCCAAACCAGGGATCGAACCCTGGTTTCCCACATTGCAGGCAGATTCTTTACTGAGTCACCAGGGAAATCCCTCTAAAGAGAAGGTGAGGAACCAATGAGATGGGAGACAGGAAAATGTCCCAACCTACAGAAGGGGGCCAGCATTGCATGGTCCTGGATGGGACAGAAATCCTAGAAACCGTCTCATAAAAGAGGCCAACCAACCTGTGAACTGGCTCACAACACACTCTAATTGTCATAGTCCCTGAACCCTCAAAGCACTGTGAGCCTCTCCCCTCATTTCCTTCAGATCACTCAGAGCGCTTTTTCTTCTTTGGTGTTACTCGCTCCATCTGCCTTTGAGATGTCAGCGCTCAGGACGAGGGCTTCCCTCCTTCTCTCTCCTTCTGTGTCGTGATGACATTCACCTTCTGATCCCAGCTACTGTTTATCAGTGGAGCCCCAAATCTGGGTCTCAAAATCAAGTATCTAAACTGAGTTCCAGACAATCACTGCCAAGATTAATTAGTAAGTGCATGCATCGTCAATATCTTCTAAAGTTATCGTTTCCTATTTGGGTGTTTACTATTATCCTCTCATAGAAAGTATTCTCTTCAGCCTCTGCTTCCACCTTCCTTTCAACCCACCAGCCATTACTCTGTGCTGTGAAATTTGTTCTTACAGCGGGCAGATCCAACCAGCATGGGGTCACCGAAGGGATAAAGCACGGCTTACAGAGCCCTTCATGATCAGATGTGTGTGTACCTCTGACCTCGGCCACTTTCCTGTGCGATTCCAGACCCCACCCTTCACCAACTCAGACAGACACTCACCCTGTCCTGTAGTGTGACCTCCGGACCTCTGTGGCTACAGGTGTTAGCTGGAAACTGTGTAGCACTGAGGGAATGTGGAAATTCCCTTCTCCAGGCTCAGACTAAATGTCGTGGCCTCTAGAAGCCACTTGCCTCCATGGAGCCTTAACCCCTGCCTTTGTTCTGCCCCCATGATGCAGGACGGGAGTGAATCTGACCACACGTGCTGCTTGTGTGCCCCTCCTAAATGGGCTCCTGGCTGATTCCATCTTGATATCTCCTCTTCCCAAGCCAGTTATTGGAACATAACAGACTCATCAGATGATTGTTCAATGAATTAGTGGATGAACATATGACTTGAAAATTTTGAATTTGGACTTCAGTTAAATTTATATTTGGGTCTTGCTCTTTTTTTTTTTTTGCTGTGCCACACCACATCCGGGATCTTGTTGCCCTACCAGGGATCGAACTTGTGCCCGCTGCAGCAGAAGTGCAGACCTCCAACCACTAGAATGCCAGAGAAGTCCCAAATTTGTATCTGAAAATGGAACTGCGGTACTTTGAATTTTTATTTTGCCAGTAAGATTTCCTTAAAAAAAATTAAAATGAACTCAATCGAACTTCTAAAGACAGTATCTCAGCCCTTGATTTTTGATTAGCAGAGATAGGGAGAAGCAAAGTGATTACTGGGGTCACTGAGAGAGCTTCCTGATGCAACAGGGTAGCTAGTGCACTTGAACCATAATATCAGCAGGAATCCAAGAAGAACTTGAGGCCCCTCCTTACCCAGGTGCCTGACCCTGAAAGCAAAGAATAGAAGACTGTTAAAAGTCATCTTGAAATCCCCAGAGGTTTGTCAGCAATCAATTAAACGAAATGCAGGAGATGTATCACTTACAAAGAAAATAGCAAAAATACGCAGAGAATAAGAGAAGATTTGCCTCCTTGTGTTCGAGAAAAGACCATCAAGGGGAGTTATGCTGCTGCTTATGCACTTTGCCATCATGATATTTCCTCTTTTCAGCTTTTGCTATAACATTCATATCAGACAGAGATGTTATCCCCTATCCAGCAATAGAAAAGGACAAGATAAAAAAGATGCAGACAGAATTAAGACTGCAAAAATCTATGACTGCACACACAAAAAAAGCATTGTTCAAAGGGAAGCAGAATAAAAGGTATCTTAGCATTATGTGCGTGGGTGCACCCTAAGTCGCTTCTGTCCTTTCTAACTCTTTGCGACCCCTATAGCCTGCCCGACTCCTCTGTCCATGGGATTCTCCTGGCAAGAACACTGGAGTGGGTTGCCATGTCCTCCTCCAGGGGATCTTCTTGACCCAGGGATCGAACCTGCGTCTCTAATGTCTCCTGCATTGGGAGGCAGCTTCTTTACCACTAGCACCACCTGCATGGTATCATGTAGCTAAAGGTCTCAAAGTCTGGGGAAAAGAGAACAAGTTCTAGTCTGAGTCTGTCATTAAAACCAAAGTTAAATGAAGCCTTGATTGATAATCATAAAAGAGACAAGAGAACATTGCCATATTTTATGTAGGTGCTTCTGTTTTCACCTCAGTCTAAATGACTGATCTTCGTAGATTCCAAGACATAGTTTTGTTTTACTTTTTAAAGTCTGTGAAATCGAGGCTAACAGGATACTTGATGGCATTCGAGAGTTTGGCAAGTTTCTCCTCTTTTTTAGTGGTATTTAAAATAGTATTTTGTCTTTAATTGATTGCTGTTTTACAGTCAGGGTTGCAGTGTCCATACTATTAAACCCCACACAGGTAAATCAGGTAAAAAATATAAGATGTTGAGGTTACTTCCAGGGCGAGCCGGTGTAGCTAGATAGGTGAAAGTCTCGGGTATCTAGCTAAATGATCTGTATCCTTCCAGATCCCATATAAGGTTTGATGTCATATGGAAATTGTAAGCTTCTGCTTACATATTGATAGGGGACTTTCCTGGTGGTCCAGTGGCTAAGAATCTGCCTGCCAAAGCATCGGGCATGGGTTCAATCCCTGGTCTGGGAAGATTCCACATGCTGCAGGGCAACTAGGCCCATGCTTCACAACTATTGAACCCACAAGCCCTAAAGCCCATATCTGCAACAAGAGAAGCCACAGTAATTAGAAGCCTATGAACTGCAACTGGAGAGTAGATCCTGCTCTCCACACTAGACAAAGCCTGCACAGCAATGAAGGCCCAGCACAGCCAAAAGTAAAATAAATACATTTAAAAAATATTGATGGGGACCACTCTGCATCTTGTGACTGGTGGGCTGCCAAGACAGCGCCAACCATTCAAGAAGTCCCCCAGTTGGCTGGTACCTCACATAGTTGCCCTGATCCACGGGGACTGCATCGAGGGTCCACAGGAGACATGGTGATCAACCATCAGCCTTTCTCCTTGTAAATGCTTGATGTAATCTTCTCAGCCTTGAGCCCCTCCTAATTCCTCCTCCCCAAGAACATGAGTGAGTTTTTCTAGCCTCTTGCTTGGGAGTAAAGAGAAGGCGGAGGACTAGAGCTCATCATCAATCATATTTTATCCAAACTTACACTATCACAGGAATTTACAAGACTTGCCTTTTACCTTCAGTGATCATAGGTTAGTAAACATTAGATCTGGCAGTTTTAAAATAAGGACATTTAACTAAGAAAGCTTTCATGCTGAGTGACTGAGAATTCAAGTTCATGTGCCAATGGGAAGAATTCTTTTGAGATTAGAAGGGTCGTTCACCTTGAGTCTGCTCTCCAAATTACAGGCAAAACACATGAAATGAAAAGAACTACATCTGGTCGGCTGATTATTACACTTAACTCCAAGAGCTGTCATGTCGCCTAAGAGACAATTTCTCTTTTCAAGATCATATATATAAAAATTCTCTTTACTTCAAAGTTAAAAGGACTATTTGCAGAACCTAGGTATGTTGATAGATACATCTTAACTATTCCCCCAAGGTCTCATTAAAAAAAAGATTTGGACAAGTAGCTGTCATGCACTGTGATACAGCCAATGGAAACAGTAGTCAATTATATATATGATGTTTCTACTTTCATAGAATACAGCTGAATATAACCTGAATTTACATGCAATTACTACTAAGTTTTTCAAGTAATTCTTTAGATATACTATTTCATAGGTAACTGTACTTCAGTTTCTCTTCAATATTACTTCTAATAGCTCAATGGGGCAGGACTTTAATTCAATATCTCTGAAACAAATTTTCTGATGTTCAGTCTTGCAAAATAAAATTGCAGTCAATATGGCTTGAAAGCTAACAGAAATGGTAAAATCCTGGGCCTGTTGTCAGGGTCTTCTTAGACTTAACACATCACTGACCAGGGAATTTTTGAAGAAAGTAACACCTGTGGCCAGTGATGTTATGTAAGTAAACACTGAAACATCTCTGGTCAATAACATTCAGGTAACGAAAGATGCATCAATACTTCTCTGATCAATAGTGAGTTAATATGAAGGACTGGTGATTGATCAAATAGTCTAAGCAGGATGCACTGGTCATAAAAGATCCAACTAAAGGCCATGGGGCCACGTATGTGAGTTCTGCCTTGTCTTCCTCACTGCTAGGAATGTCTCCAGGCACATGCTTTATAGTAACATTGGTGATACCTAGGGACAACCAAATGCTCTCAAGACACTCAACAAAATGTTCTGTTGTGAGGGTTCCCTATGAGTGGTGACTAGAAGGATTGCCTCTTTTCTCCAGATTTTATGGAGCATGTTTGCTGCTACTTCCACAGACATCTATGTGCCCTTCAGCATCAACACTGGCCATATGAATGTGACTGGATTTGGTTCCTACAGAACAACACGCCCTTCTTATCATATGCAAACAGGTGAGTAGAAAATAATGATATAAATGATAGTATAAATAATTCAATGTATCAGATTTTTCTTGCTAAGGAAGATAGCAAGAATGGGTCAAAGGATTAAGGATCTTTATGAAATAATTCCAAGTCTACTAGTCACTCATAGACTCAATAAATTAATGAACATAGGATTAGAACTTTCCCCAAATTCCTTAGAAAGTTTTATATATATTTGTTGAGTAGGATAAGAACCAATGTCTTTAAATCCATAAAAACTGATGATAGACTGTAACACAACTCTTCAAATAAAGACAGCTGACTCATACACTGGTAGCAGTTAATTTTCATATCCAAGCAAATTTCTTGTTACCTGAATGGGAGAGACAAAAACTTAACCAAGAGACTGGATCCCACTTAAGGACAGTGAACATAAAACAAGATAGAATGCATTCTTGTTATTTGAAGTAATTATATTGTATGACGTCACCATGAACACTGAATTAGTGAATGCTGAGTCACTGCTCTTAGAGGAAATATAGGGTTAGGTCTGGTCACAACATTTTTACCAACTAATCAATAAAAAACCTTGTTTTATATGTCTAAAGACACCATATTTAATATATATTGCTTATTCATTAACATTGAGCTCATGGGCAACAGCACTCTAAGTAACGCCTCAACGAAGTCTGTCTTCATTTTTCCATATTTTCTCCATAAGGCACATTATGGATTTCTTTCACTTAGAAACACCAGACAGCACTTCAAAACTACAATTTAGGGCCACTTTGAAAATGGAAAACACCAACATAAAGCATGAACAAGCAAAAATGTAGCCCTAGCATAGAGAAAACTTACCTCAACTTAATAAAGGACATACACGACAAACTTACAGCTAATATCATGCTCAATGGTGAAAAGCTGAAAGCATTTCCTCTAAGATTAGGAACAAGACAAGGATGTCCACTCTCACCACTTTAATTCAACATAGTTTTGGAAGTCCTAGCTATGACAACCAGAATAAAAAGGAAGTAAAGGGAATCCAAACTGAAAAAGAAGTTAAACTGTTACTGTTTGCAGATGACATAATACTATACACAGAAGATACTAAAGATACTGCCAGAAAACTTCTAGAGCTCATCATTGAGTTTGATAAAGTTGCAGGTTACAAAACTAATACAAAGAAATCTGTTGCATTTCTATACACTAACAATGAAAGATCAGAAAAAGAAATTCAAGGAACAATTCCACTTACCATCACAGAATAAACCTACCAAAGGAGACAAAAACTTGTACTGTGAAAACTGTAAGGACACTGATGAAAGAAATCAAAGAAGACAGAAACAGATGAAAAGATATACCATGTTCATGGATTGGAACAATCAATGTTGTCAAAATGACTATACTACTCAATGCAAAGTACAGATTCAATACAATCTCTATCAAATTACTAATGCCATGTTTTTTTCACAGAACTAAAACAAAAACCTTAAAATCGGTATGGAGACACAAAACCTCCAGATAGTCAAAACAACCTTGAGAAAGCAAGGCAGAGCTGGAGAAATCAGGCTCCTTGACTTCAGACTATACTACAAAGCTATAGTCATCAAAAAAGTATTGTACTTGAATAAAAACTGAAATACAGATCAGTGAAATAGGATAGAAACCCAGAAATAAACCCACGCACCTATCATTAATTAAATTATGATAAACCAGGCAAGATTACACTATGCTGGGAAGACAGTCTCTTCAACAAATGGTGCTGGGAATACTGGACAGCTCCATGTAAAAAATGAAATTAGAACATTCTTTACACCATATACAAAATTAAGCTCAAAATGGATTAAAGGCCTAAATGTGAGATTGAACACTATAAAAATCTTAGAGGAAAACAAAGGTAGAACACTCTATGACATAAATTGCAGCAATATCTTTTTTGACCCATCGGCCATAATAATGGAAACAAAACCAAAAATAAACAAATGGGAGCACTCAAACATGTATATTACTGTATGTGAAATAGATGGCCAGTCCAAGTTCAATGCATGAAACAGGGCACTCAAAGCCAGTGCACTGGGACAGCCCTGAGGGATGGGATGGGGAGGGAAGAGGGAGGGGGTTCAGGATGGGGGCGTGAGTGCACCCGTGGCTGATTCACATCAGTGTATGGCAAAAACCACCACAATATTGTAACTTAATTAGCCTCACAATAAACAAATTCAAAAGTAGTGCAAAAGAAACAATAAATAAAAAGACAATCAATAGATTGGGAGAAAATATTTACCAATAAAATGATAGACAAATATTAGTCTCCAAAATTTACAAACAGTTCATGATGCTCAACAGCATCAAAACAACACACTCAAAAATTGGGGAGAAGACCTGAATAAACATTTCTCCATAGAAGACATACAGATGGCAAAGAGACACATGAAAAGATCAACATTTCTAATTATTAGAGGAATGCACATCAAAACTACAATGAGATATTACTTCATACCAGTCAGAATGGCTATCATCAAAAAGCCCCCAAATAATAAATGCTAGAGAGGGTGTGGGGAGAAGGGAAGCCTTCTACATTGGGGGTGGGAATGTCAACTGGTACAGCCACTATGGAAAACAGTGTGAAGTTTCCTTAAAAAACTAAAAATAGAGCTACTCTATGACACTGCAATCTCACTTCTGAGTATACATCGGGAGAAAAGCATGATCTGAAAGGATACGTGAACCCCAGGGTTCCCTGCAGTGCTGTTAACATTAGCCAAGACACAGAAGCAGCCTCAATGTCCATTGACAGAGCAATGGATAACGAAGATGTGGTACGTGTATACAATGGAAGACTACTCGGTCATTAAAAGAATGAAATAATGCCACTTGCAGCAACGTGGATGGACTTAGGGGTTACCATACCAAGTGAAGCAAGTCCGAGAGGGAGAAATATCATGTGACATCCCTTATACGTGGGATCTAATAAAACATATACAAATGAGCTTACTAAACAGAAGCAGACTCAGAGACTTAGAGAACAAACTTGTGATTTGGGGGGAAGGATAGGGGAGCGAAGGGGTAGTTAGGGAGTGTGGAATGAATATATACACACTGCTATATTAAAAATGGATAAGCAACAAGGACATACTGCATAGCACATGGAACTCCACTCAATGTTCTTTGGTAGCCTGGATGGGAGGGCAGTTCGGGGGAGAAGTGATACATGTGTATGTATGGCTGAGACCTTCTGCTGCCCACCTGAAACTATCACAACATTGTTAATTGGCTATACCCCAATACAAACTTAAAAGTTAAAAAAAATGTAGCCCTAAATAAGGACACTATTTAATATAATAAGAACTGAAACAAGAAGGCAAAGTATCACGTGTTCAACCTCAGCTGGGAGTGTGTATTTGGTGACTCAAACTTTTTGCTGTTCTGCACATATTCAAATGACTAAGAAAGGGGACTTTTCTGGTGGTCCAGTTATTTAGATTCAGTGCTCCCCATGCAGGCAGTCTGGGTTTGACCCCTGTTCAGGGAATTAGATCCCACACGCTGCAGTGAAAAGTCCACATGTCACAATTCAAGATTCCCGCATGCTGCAACAAAGATCAATGATCACACATGCTGTGGCTAAGACCCGGTGCAAGCAAATAGACAAAATAAATATTTTTTTAAAAAATGACCATGAAAGCACTGGGAATACTGATGCTGGGTAGCAAATAAGTTTTAGTAAGTGGGATAAATATACACATTTGGAGCCCACAAATTGCGTCTTTCTTCATTGATTATTTCATGAGTCTGAGTGTTTCACTAAACAAAAGGAAATTTTGTAAGTTAACACCACTACTTATAAGGACTCTAAAAATCCCTTACACTGAAGAATTTGGTAACCTCACGCTTGAAATAGATTAGGGTGTAGAAACCTAAAGATTATTTACATTTAGCACTATGAAGCCTATAAAATATGCAAGAAAATTCCTGCTTCCTATTTTTTTGTTTTTTCAAATTCAATATTTATTTATTTGGCTGAACTGGGTCTTAGCTGTGACATATGGGATCTAGTTCCCAGGGATCAAACCTGGGCCCCCTGAATTGGGAGCTTGAAGGTTTAGCCACTAGACTACCAGGGAAGTCCCCTAAATCTTTGTTAAGTCTAGAAAGTCACCATCTGTGTTATCAGAATGCTTCTTCTTTTGAAGATAATAGTTTTGAAAGATACTGGAAAGTACTTGAGCATGTACTCTTCATAACCACAGAGGTTGCATAAACACATTCATAATTGCCATTATTTGGCAGAATAGGTCGGTTAATAATTTATCCTCTTTCCCTTTAAAAACACCAAACATCAGTTCTCAAGAGTAGCTCAATCTTCTTGGTATCTAGCAAGGCTTCATGCTTTTCTTTTACTTTTGCATTTTTCTTTCATCTTCTCCATCCAAGTCCCCTCCCCTTGCCAGCTCTTGGCTTTTTTGATTACATGGCCTTCAAGAGAAAATCGGCTAGAAATTTGAAAACCACGTAATGCTTCAGTGCTAAATAATTCTTGAATGCAAATGATGATTGTGAATATGATCTTATGAAACATTAACAATATTGGTCAAAGTAAAATTAATTTCTACTTGTTTTAGGATATATTTTTAAGTCAAAAATTCAGCTGGAAAGTGATATGAACAGTAGATTTTCTTTCAAACATGTTACACCATTAACAATAATATTTGGAAACTAGAGAGATGTAGCATAAAACTAGAAATCGAGGACTGACAGTCAAGTCATGTGAAATGCATAGTGAGGCTGGCTTTCCAGTTAAACAGCCCTGAGTTGTGTGTGTGATGATATTATGGTAGTTGTAATAGGAGCTAATCCTTGGGTAAGTACATGCTGCCAGACACCGTGCCCACGACTGTACCTTCAACACCTCATTTAATCCTCCCATTCACCACGGGTTTGCTGCCAACCATTCTCCTCCTACTGATGAGGGAACAGAGACTGTCGCTCGGCTTGAGAGGGCCAGAGCTTGGCCCTTTAGTCACTCAAGTAGCATGCCTGGTAAATTAATGATCAAACGCAAACAATTTTGAGCATATCACAGACGTTAACACACATGATTCCTAAAAATTTAGGAAGAATTGTTATTTTAAATGGGGTACACTACAGAAGGACTGAAAATTTGTTAAATAACACTCCGAAGCTTAAGTTCCTTCTCTCAGCTTTATTCTCTCTGAGCCACTCAGCACCCAAGGACATGGATGCATCCACTGGACAGGTGACAAGGTAGAACTTTTCAACTTTTGGAAGAAATGGGGGGTTTAAATGCGTACAGATCAATTGCTCAGCTACTTACCCTGAAAATA
Source organism: Cervus canadensis (assembly GCF_019320065.1). NCBI lineage: Eukaryota > Metazoa > Chordata > Mammalia > Artiodactyla > Cervidae > Cervus > Cervus canadensis. The sequence continues at coordinate 54,470,548 of NC_057407.1, forward strand.
GTCAGTCAATCAAATGAATAGTTAATGGTTAGTAACAAGACAAATGTGAGTTGATATTCTACTGACTACTGTTTTTGTTATTTTTGTTTGTTTTTGTTGTTATTTGGCTTTGGTTTTCTTAACCTGTTTATAAGTATGAAGCCAGTTACAGAGAGTGATTTTATTTCTGAAACACTGAATGATATTCGATTCTACTTTGAATCTCCTACTTTGCCGTTTTAGGGTCCCAGAGGATAGGGAATCTGTCTGTATGCTTCCATCATGTCTGTAGTATCCAGTCTTGGATACTTTGGCTTCGACTTCATGTTACCAGCTGTGTTAGCCCCTAATAAGAGAGTCAGCCTGTCCTTTGAAGCCAGAAACTGACTTCTCTTCTCCAGCTATGAAAAGTCCTAGATGGCAGCCTCTTCCAATAGCAACTGCTGCATCTACACTGAAAATCTGTTGTTTACTGTAGCAATATTCATGGATTATCTTAGCAAGAGACAGCTGCTTCTGCTTCTTTTTTAAACTAGCATCATGAGCCAATCTCTGCCTACTTCAGACTTTTCTTCTGCAGCTTCCTCACCTCTCTCAGTCTTCCTAGAATTCAGGAGAGTTAGGGCTTGGCTCTGGATTAGGTATTGGCCTAAGGGAATGTTGTGTCTGGCTTGATCTTCTACCCAGACCACTAAAACTTTCTGCATGTGAGTAATAAGACTGTTTGCTTTTCTATCATTCATGTGTTCACTGAAGTAGCGCTATAATTTCCTTCAAGAATTTTTCCTTTGTGGTCACTACTTGGCTAACTGTTTGGCACAAGAGGTCTAACTTTCCATCTGTCTGGGCTTTAAATATGCCTTCCTCATTAAGCTTAATTTTTTTTTCTAGCTTTTGATTTAAAGTGAGGGACATGGGATGCTTGAATACTTAGAGGCCATTAACTGGCCTAATTTCAGTGTTGCTGTGTCTAAGGGACAGGGAGGCCGGAGGAGAGGGGAGAGACAGAGGAGTGGCTGGTCAGTGGAGAAGCCTGAACACACACATTTGTGGATTAAATTCACTGTCTTATGTGGGCACAGTTCATGGTGCCCCAAAACAATCACAGTAATCATATCCAAGATCACGGATCACCTATTTGTTATGGTGGTCCTTTCGGTCTAGTAGTTAAGAGTCTGCCTGCCAATGGAGGGGACAGGGGTTCAATCCTTGGTCCTGGAAGATCCCACATGCTGCAGGCCAACTAAGACTGCATGCCACAATGCCTGAGCCCACCCTCTAGAGCCCGTGCTCACAATAAGAGCAGCCACCACAAGAAGCCCAAGCACTGCAACTAGAGAAAGCTGTGTGCAGCAACAAAGACCCAGTGCAGCCACAAATAAGTGAAATGAAATCATTTTTAGAAAATAGTAAGACTGTTGGAGCCCTTGGAAAGAAAAGGCTCACAGTACCACTCCCGACCCTTCTGCTCCAGCTTGGGGTGTCACTTGAGAGGTTAATTAATAACTTTCAAATATTTCAGTGTTTTTCACTTATGCAAAAATAGGTCCACCCGCATGTACCTATATTTCAAAACCTGGCTAATTTACGTTAATTCATGTGTATGATGGGTTCAATATTAGCATTTCATCAAACTATGCTAAAAGAACTGTTATCAAAATGCCACCCAGAATAAAACAGCTTTACATCATAAATGAAAAGTTTAATTAGCCTATCAATTGTCATGTTTAAGGTACTTTGAAGTTGCTTGCAATCCACTGGCTTTGTGTTTGAAGCATTGACTCAGAAATCCTTCTCACACTGTCACTTTTTTACCTGACTTTAGAGATAGGACAAGTAAAGAGTAGCCTCAATGTACACTATGATCTCAGGGTCTGAAGCATCAGAACCTACATTATAATTTTTTAATTTTATCTAGTGTTAATGTTAGTTGTTCAGTTGTGTCTGACTCTGCTCCTCTGTCCACGGAATTCTCCAGGCAAGAATACTGGAGTGGGTATCCATTCCCTTTTCCAGGGGGTCTTCCGAACCCAGGGATTGAACCCAGGTCCCCCTGGGTTCTCTCTCTTTGCAGGTGGATTCTAAGGCAACCATTATTTTACACAATAACACAAACAAGCAGAAACAAACACCCACAATGATCTCCTTAAAAAGCTGGAGACTACAAGGGCTACGAGACAAACGAGAAACAAAACTGCCCACCGGAAATGGACTTCAAGGGAAGATGCACGTCTCAATCTGGATGAGGGAAGGGAGCAAATAAAAAAAGTCTCCCCCAAGAATCTGACCCACATCCTTGCTTTGGTTAGAGTTTCAACGGATACAATCTATGTGGTCAAAGACCTAAAGCAGAGAATGCAGGTAGTGCCCCCAGGTGACTAACAGGAGCAAATGCAAACTGTTTTGCAACACTATAATAAGAGCTTTCAGCACTTTTAAAATATGGAAAAAAACAACAAATAATATGTGTGTCTTGGAAACAATGAAATACAATAATTAGAATGGATGGCCTTCTAAGAAATGATTAAATATTGCTTACATAGGATTAACTTGTACGATGTCATACCATACACACCAGACTTACATACACATGTATTTTACTCTAGCAAGTACAATGCAAAGGGGAAATACAAGAAAAAATACATAGTAACATAATAATGGGCAAAGTAATCCAATATTTTTGGTGTATCTACTTCTAAAACCATAGTCATGGTGTAAAAATTAAAACACTCATCTCAAAACCAAGATACCTGATACTTTTAGTTCATGCCATTTTTTTTTTTCCTGATTTCTTGTCTCTGAATGTCTCTATGTACTTGGAATAAGCTTCTATTCATCACAGATATATTTATGATGGCCCCTTGATTCTCACATTCAACGAGAAAACCTGTAGCTCTTAAAAAACAACTTTAGAAAATGAATATTAGGAATATACCTTTAAAACTTACATTTAAATTGCAAGTGCTCTGGATCCTAAACTTGACCCCACAATGCTTCTTTGGCAATAACAGCACATGTGGTCTTTGTCATGTCTAAAACCCAGAGCCCTGGATTTTGTACAGAGTAGCAGAGAGGGTTCTCTAAGTTTATATTTCTTTTACGTTTATTGGTTTGGTTTCTAAGATGTGTAGAGTCATGTGAGGGGTCCTGCCACAGCTGGCATCTATTCAGTGAACGCAATAATACAGGAACTGTAATTCCAGTCATGAGTGCTAAGTTATCTAGTTAAAAACTGAGGCTTTGGGGTTATGGTCTGTAATCCAGAAATCTCTAATCAGCAAGCATTTGACTCAAGTAAATTTTGAAAGATCAAATGAGTCCTTCTGGACCACGGATGGATGATTGCCATGGGAGCAATGTGGAAAAATGCTGTCATAGATCAGCTGTCTTCAGGGAGCAGCGGGGCTCCCCGCTGGTCACAAACTGCCCACTTTGGTCACACCCTGCCTCTTCTGTACTGACACAGCACAGACTGTCTTTCTAAAACTAAAATACTGAACCCCCCCTGTTTTTAGCTTCAAGTGCTCCATGGCAATTCTCTTTTTAAGGTAATGAATTACAGATTACATAGTATTTGAACATAGCTATCTACTTTACGAGGGGTTTTGAGATCTACATGGAAATACTCAAAAATACGGTCTTAGAAACTGAAAAGTGGCTAAAGGTTTTGCTGAGTAAAAAAACTCGGCCTCTTTTCTCTCCTTACAACTGTAATCTCAGTATTGAAAGTGCAAAATGCTGTGCCAAGTAGGATGCCGCTTAAATGGATGAAGTAGATGCTTTGAATAGAAATACTAAATAAAGCTCTTCTGTTGAAATGATGGGCTTGGTATAAAATGGCATTTATTCAAGGCATTCAAACAACTCCATTCTATTTCACAAAGAATAAAAAGACCTCTTAGAAGCCCAGACACATTTTCCTTGTCTTCCTATAACAAAAATAACCAAAGGGAATCATCCCCAAGTGGCATTGAAGCCATAAGCTTGCTTTTCTCCTGTTTTGTGTTAGGAGACTAGATGGGTAATTAACTGTCAAATGCTTTTCTCCTTGTTGTGAAAAGTAGAACCCTGTGTGTACCAGCTTTTCTTTCTCCTTGACCATCAGAAAATGCCACATTTTATGTTGATGCGTACATATAAAACACAGATCAACACATGTATGAGCATTTGGGCATGCTCCAAGTACACATAAAAATAAAACTAGACCATCATAATGGCAGAATGAAATAAATCTAACTTTGTTTTCTTTCAAACACAAACATGTAACTCTCACTGTTGATGTCACTGAAAGTATTTTCTTAAGTAATCATACCCTTATTTTATAACTATGACACAATTATGGAGCAATTCTTTGTGGCAGTCTTTCAGGAACTACTGATATCTATTGGTTTCACATTTGCTGAAAGAGGATTTACCGACAGTGCAGAACTAGGGTCAGTCTGGAAGTCCTATTCTCCTTCTCAACTAATCATATTCTGATGAAATCGATATAGGTCTGCTCATTTGCCCCCTTTGAAGCCATCTGGTTTTCTGTGGGACCTGGTTTCCTCATGGCCCCGTATGTCTGTCTCGCCAGCCCTCTGAGGGATGTCTGTGGCCACATGTCTGAGCACAGGTCGGTCAGGACTCACCTCTCCTTCCCTGGGCCAGGGCCTTCCATTCTGGGTGTATTTACTTTGATTCTGTCGCTTCTTTTGTCCTCCATCAGCGAATTTGCACAGTAAAGGCTCAGTAGGGGCTGGGAAGATAAGAAACCAATTTTACATTAGCAAATCCCCTTCAAAATCAGTGATTATGTGAGTCACAGTAGTGCTTTGTGATGCATATCTTTTGAAGTCTTTTTGCTTCTGGAGAGATATTTGGCCCCCTTTTAGTTTCAACTTGGTTGGCGGCTGTTCTAACTAACTGGGCTTCAAAAAAGTACTGGCAGACCATCAAAGCATATAACAAATATCGTTGAAAAAATAACCAGTTTAAGCAGAATGTGCACTTGCCTTAGAGGTAGAGTAAGAAGACAAGAACCAACCCCTTCTGATCATGATGGTGTTAAAAACAAGACAACAAGCCTGAAATGGAGTCACTTATGCTAAACCCCTTGTCACTGAACAGACTTAAGTACAGTTTCAGCCTCTCTGAGAAGTGGAATCTGAAATGACTTGGTCAACACTCAGAGGTCACCTGCCTGATAGACTCCTGCCTTCCCTTTAAAGAAAGTAACTTGGCCAGAACCAATCCACTTTTGCTAGAATGCCTTCCATTTTTCATTTTGTACAGCTCCTGGGAGCTCCTGTCTCTCTGCTGGCTGGGATGCTGCCCAGTCTGTGATCTCCCACATGTTGTACTAATTCTTTGCTCTTCTCTGTATCCTTGCCTTTTACCATGCAGCACTGCTGACTGATATACTCAGTTTTTGAGTATCTGCCATGTATATCAGAAACATCCATATTATTAAACTTCTATTTGTTTTTCTCTTGTTAAGTTACCTTTTAGTACAGGGGTTGTCTCAGTCAAGATCTTGAAGGGGTAGAGGGAAAATTATTTTCCTCTCCTACTATATATGTGCGTGTTGTTGCTTAGTCACTAAGTCGTGTCTGCCTCTTTTGTGACCCCATGGACCGGAGCCTGCCAGGATCCTCTGACCATGGGACTTTCCAGGTCAGAATACTGGGGTGGATGACTGTTTCCTTCTCCAGGGGATTGTCCTGACCTGGGATTGAACCTGCATCTCCTGCATTGACAGGTAGATTCTTTACCACTGATCTACCAGGGAAGCTCATAGATATATACGTGTGTGTGTGTGTGTGTGTGTGTGTGTGTGTATGTATATATACATTTAAAAGTCCCTTTTATTGGTGAAACTTTGGAAGGTAAGGTATGGGGGAACAGCACTGCAGGAAAAGAAAAACCTGAATATGCAATTAACCTTAAGATTTCTTTTACTCACTAGCATAAAAAATTTTTCAGATGCATCCTTGAAACATATACTACCAGTTAACAATAACCTGGAAGTATATGTGGCACAGTGGTAAAGAATTCACCTGCAATGCAGGAGACCCAGGTTTGATTCCTGGCTGGGGAAGGTCCCCTAGAGAAGCAAATGGCAACCCACTCCAGTGTTCTTGCCTGGAGAATCCCATGGACAGAGGAGTCTGCTGGGCTACAGTCCATGGGGTCGCAAAGAGTCAGATGTCACTGAGTGATTAACATACACACAACAATAATCTAGCAAGACAAGGACCAAAGATAGACAGACTAGAAGATTCTAGATTTTCAACCTATCTTTAAGTTTACCATTATTGAAAAGAGAACTTTCAAAAAAACTAAGGGAACACTAAGGGAAGTTTAAAAACTCACAGGGTGAGACTTTCTTAGCTTTCAACAGAGGTTGTGGTAGTTCAGTCGCTAAGTCATGTCCGACTCTTGCGACCTCATGGACTGTAGCCTGCCAGGTTCCTCTATCCATGGGATTCACCAGGCAAGAACAATGGGGTGGGTTGCCATTTCCTTCTCCAGGGAATCTTCCCAACCCAGTAATTGAACCCAGGTCTCCTGCATTGCAGGCAGATTCTTGACTGACTGAGCTACAAGGGAAGCCCTAACAGAGATATCTTTGCAAATGATGTTTTACAATATCTTACAGTCTTCAAGTCTTCAGTTCAGTTCAGTCACTCAGTCATGTCTGACTCTTTGCTACCCCATGAATCGCAGCATGCCAGGCCTCCCTGTCCATCATCAACTCCCGGAGTTTACTCAAACTCATGTCCACAGAGTCAGTGATGCCATCCAGCCATCTCATCCTCTGTCGTCCCCTTCTCCTCCTGCCCCCAACCCCTCCCAGCATCAGGGTCTTTTCCAATGAGTCAACTTTTCGCATGAGGTGGCCAAAGTATTGGAGTTTCAGCCTCAGCATCAGTCCTTCCAATGAACACCCAGGACTGATCTCCTTTAGGATGGACTGGTTGGATCTCCTTGTAGTCCAAGGGACTCTCAAGAGTCTTCTCCAACATCACAGTTCAAAAGCATCAATTCTTTGGCACTCAGCCTTCTCCTCAGTCCAACTCTCACATCCATACATGACCACTGGTAAAACCATAGCCTTGACTAGATGGACCTTTGTTGACAAAGTAATGTCTCTGCTTTTTAATATGCTATCTAGGTTGGTCATAACTTTCCTTCCAAGGAGTAAGTGTCTTTTAATTTCATGGCTGCAGTGATCTGCACCATCACTGCACCATCTGCAGTGATTTTGGAGCCCCCAAAATAAAGTCTGACACTGTTTCCACTGTTTCCCCATCTATTTCCCTTCAAGTCTTAGCCAACCCAATATTCGAGGATCTTCATAGAGTGTTAGGCTATGGATGCTGACAATGACCTACTTGTATTTATTGACATTGCTAAGCTGAAACATCTGCTGTCATTTCAGTAATTTGAAGCAGATTTTCATGGAAAAGAAGATAGGGCTACAATGATTTACTAAATGAATTAAAGAAATAAAATCCCAGAAACAATTGTTCAAAAGTGTCATTAAAATAAGATGGAATATCCATAATATTATCTTTGAATTGCAGGCATGTCATTCTGTTAGTTTCCTAAGGGACCATTTTATTGACAGTGGAAGAGAAAACATCAGTAAATTATATTAATCAGATTTATATAATCTTCTAGTCCTCATGTGATTTCTAAACACCTGTAATATAAATATCCAAACTCCTCAACTAGAAGATAAGAATCTGTGTCCTAATCTTACCTTCCATCAGTCTCCTCCCCTTCCCCAGGGGTTTACAGATGCCTCACCTATGAATGCTTTTTTTCTCCTGCCTGAAATTTCCTTTCCTGGCTCCCCCGACCTTAGCCCCTTTACTTGTCTGGCAAATTATGAAGCAACCTTCAAAATGTAGTTCAAATGTCATATTCTTTACTTGGCAAATTTTTTCACAGGTTGAATGACATTTTGAAACTGAGTGGGACCCTGTGGGGCCCTACTGGGTACAAATCCTTTTCCTGTCCCCTATTTTTTTGTTTGCAGGACATAGGTTTCATTCCATCTCCTTGACCTTCCCTGAGATCCAAAGGACAGGTCCAAACAGTTGCTCATCAAAGAATGGAGGAACAGCCAAGAAACAGCAGAACACCCACCCTGGGGCAGGGTCCTAGTTCCACCTTAAGCAATATAGATGATAACATATCTCCAGTTCTTCTGTAGGAACTAAGGCCTCCATGCAGGTGGAGGATGGTAACTTCAGACTGGGCACAAAATTCCTGGATACCACCCTATTATCTCATCATCAACCAATCAGAAAACTGCCTGTGCACAGTGGAAGATAACAAAGGCTTTGACCCCTTCCCCAAATGATTAACAGAGATTAACTTTTAAATTCTTTAAAATTTTTCATGGGACTTCCCTAGTGGTCCAATGGCTAAGATTCCAAACTCCTAATTGAGGGGGCCCAGGTTCAGCCCCTGGTAAGGATCTAGATCCCACGTGCTGCAACCAAGATTTTGCATGCTACAATGCAAGAGCCTGCACGCCACAACTAAGACCTGGTGCAGCCAAACAGATAAATGAATAAATATAAAAAAAAAAAAAAATTCATGGTTGAGCAGAATCTCAGGAGCTGGTTCTTGGACATGAGGCTGTCTTTTCCCCAGGTGCTGGCTTGCTGAATAAACCAACCTTACCTTTCATATCAACACTTGCCTCTCAAGTATTGGCTTTATAGCAACAACAGCCAAAACTGAGTTTGGTAACAGTTTCTGTCTGTGTTAAGTCTTCTAACAGTAACAATTTCCAGGCTTGAAGGTGGGAAGTGATGAGTAGAGGTCTGAGTGAAGTTTGTGTGTGTACTTGTGTGTGTGAGAGAAAGTTGTTAACAGCATCATTGCACATAGATTTACAAGATGTTTGACGGTGCTGCTATTCAAAGTGTTGGTCAAGGACCAGCAGTAATGGTATCAGCACATGGGAACCTGTTAGAGATTCAGAGCCAGGGGCCCTTTCCCACATACACTGAATTAAAGTCTGTATTTGCACCAGATCCCAAGGTGATTTCTGTATACACTGAAGTTTGAGAAGCACTGATGTGACGACTGACTCCTTAACAAAGGAGGAATAGATCTCAGAGGGCAAGCATGAATGCTCTGCAAAATGAAATGATTTCAGTAGCTGAGAAATATATTATCTACAATTTCCTTATTGCAGTACTATGATGCCAATTAATTTTGTTTAGTCTCTTTTAACAGTAGTTAAAATAGAGGCTAAATGGAGAAAAGGCCTTTGTGGAAGTGAGATGCAGTTATAAGTCACAGATTGCAATGTGCCAGAAGACATTATGGTCTCTCATATAAATGGGGGGAATTTAAAATATAATTATAACAATGCATGGCAGTAAAGTTGCATGGTAATTATGAAGGGGTAATTACAATTTGCTTGCTTAGTGGAGTATTTCAAGTCTTTCAAACTTTGTATTAAACATAAAACACTGGATGCATAAACTGATAAAATAATCTAATGGTTTACAGGATTTGCTATTGTATTTTAAGCAAACAGACCAACAACAAGCATTTTGCTTAGTAAAATTAATGCAAAACACTATATATTGATTTATTTAAAACTTAACACATCTTCAATTTTGATTCTAAAAATGTTTCTAACATTGTATCCTATAAGTAGATATGGACATACGCTTTAGCTAATATGTATGACTAATAATAGCAGAATTCCTGCTGTCCCTCAAGGAAGATGAGCATTTTTAATTTTTAGCATGGAGTTTATATAAACTCTTCTAGTATTTATATTGGGTTTGTGGTCAGGCTTTTAAAAAAATATCTCTTTATTACCTAAATTACAATTCTGGTGTTTTAAATGTTAAATTTAAAAGTGTCCCACCTCAGATAGAGTGTAAGTCTTCAGGGAAAAAAAGGAGTGGGAAGAGCTGAATTGAGGGTATGTTAATGACAACAGAAGCAGCTTATTGAAAGGTGAGCATAAAAAAATCTTTGACCAACTAATAAAAATAAATGAAAAAAAAAATCTTTGAGTGAGAGTACAGGGAGGAGATTTAAAAAAAAAAAAAAAGAATTTCAAGAACTAATATAAAAGGACTTCCCTGGTGGTCCACTGGCCAAAACCCTGTGCTCCCAATGCAGGAGGCCTGGGTTCCATCGCTAGTCAGGGAACTAGACCCCACATGCTGCAACTAAAGATTCTGCATACCACTAAAGACGTGACAGAGCCAAAGAAATAAATAGATATTTTTAAAAAGAAATAAGATTAAATGTGATAAAATTTTAATCTAGAAACCATCATTTTTTTTTCAGGTATAGATATGAATTAGTTTTTATTTGAAGCAAACTATCCCTGTGATGTTCAGGGTGACATATACATTCATAGTCTGTTCTTTGTGATTTCATGCAGTAATCTCTTACTGAGATGTATGCTTGATTGCACATATTTCCAGCCCAAAATTGATACAGAAGATGGTTTTTCCACTGCCTTTTTGGAAAAGTTCTCTCAGAGCTATTAAGTTGTCTCCCAGGTTACAGTCCTCAGCAAGGTCCCTGAATAAACCTTTATATTAAACCAAACATTTATGTTGTGTGGTTTTCTTTTGACACAAGAATGCATTGGGCTGGCCAGAAACTTTGTTCACATTTTCCCATCTTACAGAAAAAAATCAAAAGAACATTCTGGCCAACCCAATATTTGAACTTTCAGCCCTTAATGCAATTCTCCCATCTTTAATCTTCCTGCTGTCTTCTACCTGACCAGTGTCCCTAATTCCTTCATATGCAGACAGAAGTAGCCTGTACTGATACTGGAAAAATAATGATGTACAAATTACGGGTATAAAGGACTTCACTGGTGGCCCAGTGGTCAAGAATCCATCCGACAATGCAGGTGACAAGATTCAATCCCTGGTCTGGGAAGATCCCACATGCCATGGGGCAACTAAGTCCGTGAGCTGCAACCACTGAGCCCATACTTCAGAGCCCTCTCACCACAACTAGAGAAGCCCGAGCGTACAATTAAGATGCAGCACAGCCAAAAACAAACAAACAAACTATGGATATAAGTGTGGTTCTAACTCTATGCTAGAACCCACGTCCTTACTTACTTATATACTTACTGACATATCTAGGAAATTTTTGCAGGGCGAATTCCTATGATCTGTCTACAAATAATTTGCTACTTTTATTCCATATGTGCTTTATAATGATAAACATAATATAATATATGTATGTGTGTGGCACAGTGGTAAAAATATTCGCCTGCCAATGTAGGAGCTGCAAGAGATGTGGGTTCGATCCCTGGGTCAGGAAGATGCCCTGGAGGAGGAAATGGCACTCACTCCAGCATTCTTGCCTGGAGAATTCTGTGGACAGAGGGGCCTGGTGGGCTACAGTCCATGGAATCACAAGGAACTGGACATGACTGAGTGACTAAGCACAGCATATAGATATATAAGTCCCAAATATAGAGTATAATTGATATGGTAAAAATTACCTGAAGGTTACAACATAGAATTATAGTTTGGAGTTAGAAAGTCCTTTGCAGATGACAAAGTGAGTTATTTGGTTACATTTCCTTACAACTTCTAGCAGCTTGTTTACCATTTAATTATGTTTTATATATACTATTAATATAATAAGTATGATATAGTTATTTGGACAACTGAAATAAACTTCCATCCTGGAAGTGCTATAGCCACTATCAGTCATCTGATGTTACAATGTATTTCATTTCAACTTTTTATTTTGCCAGTCAGGAAAATACAAGTTTGATGAATTGCCAGCTAATTTGTGGTAGGTGATGGAAATATCACAGCTAGAACCATGTATTCTGAATTTCTAATCAAACACTGTCTCCAACTACTTATTTTCTACCTTCCTTACCATTGGGGTAAATGGAAATGAGTTTCAGACAGTTCTTGTGATTGACCCATAACTTGGGGATGGAGCAAAAAGACTAGACATTCACTAAGACAAGATTACTATGGTTCTCTGTGCACAGGTTAGAAGATCAAGCACCCAGTGACATCTGCTAGGATGATTTATGCTGCCACTGTAATCATAGTTTACTTTAACAGAACAATACTTTGGCCACCTGATGCGAAGAACTGGAAAAGACCCTGATCCTGAGAAAGACTGAAGGCAGGAGGAGAAGGGGTTAACAGAAGATGAGATAGTTGGATGGCATCACTGACTTGACAGACATGAGTTTGAGCAATTTCTGGGAGCTGGTGATGGACAGGGAAGCCTGGAGTGTTACAGTCCATGGGGTTGTGAAGAGTTGAGGGACTGAACTGAACTTAACAGAATAAACCAATTATACGGGTAATATTTACAAATGTCAGACACATGTGTACTCCTGTCATTTAGGCCAAAGTGAGCAAAAAATTTAAAATTGTGGAAACTAATAAAAGTTAATAATACTTAGAGAAACAGTAATTTGCATGTACTTTCTCAATTTTATTTATTAGTAACGGATTAGTGCTTATATTCCTGGTGGCTCAGATGGTGAAGAATCTGCTGCAATGCAAGAGACCAGGGTTCGATCCCTGAGTCAGTAAGATACCTTGGAGAAGGAAATGGCAACCCACTCCAGTATTCTTGCCAGGATAATCCCATAGACAGAGGAGCCTGGGGGGCTACAGTCCATGGGCTTGCGAAGAGACACGACTGAGCAACTAACACTTTCACTTTTAGTTACAAATATAATTCTCTACTATGGGAAAGTCTTACAGAAAAAGAAAATGCTCCAGAGTAACAACAAAAGTGGAACAGTTATTTGTCTAGGGAAAAAAAGGAAAGACGCTGTTTTCACTAAATCATATTATGGCTGAGTAAATATCTCAAGTTCATCTCTCTGATTCAAGATATAAACTATTATATCAGGATGGATAAACAAGGTCCTACTGTAGAACAGAGGGAACTGTATTTAATATTCTGTGATAAACCATAATGAGAAAGAATATGGAAAAAGAATGAGAATTTGGGGGGGGATTATCAACAATTAAAAAACTAAAATAAAATAAAAATAAAAAAACTATAACAGACTTTTGGTTGCCAAGGGGGAGGGTACTGGAGAAGGTACGGAGTGGGAGGTTTGGAGTAACAGACATAAACTATTATATTAGGATAGATAAAAAACAAGGTCCTACTGTATAGCACAGAGAAATACATCCAGTATCTTGTGATAAACCATAAGGAAAAGAATATGAAAAAATACATATGTATAACCAAATCACTTTGTTGTACAGCAAAAATTAACAATTATAAATCAACTATATTTCAATTAAAATTTTTTTAAAGTTAAACAAATGAAACAAACAAAAATGTATTTTTTAAAAAATTATTTGTAACACTTCTCCTATAATACTTTCCATATAGAAAAAGCTTATTCTTAGAAACCACACCCTGCAAGGGGAATAACATCACAGAGGAAGTTAAAGTTTCAAACAGATGAGACACAAAATTCATGCTGAAGGTTAGGCTCCTTCTATGGGGAACATGACTGAAACCTCATCTGTGCTGAGTGACAAGAATGCAGAGAACTCTGGCGATTCCAAAAAGCACCACCTGACCCATCTACAGCTGGCTGACTTCCCTACCCAACAACAGATAGGATAAAGTCCTGTAGTTAGAAGGCAAGACATTAGGGCACAAGTTTCTAAGATGAACAGCCTTAAAAATAAGACAATCTTACTGACTGACCAAGGTGGATCATATCTGGCCTTGTCTTCCCCGCCTCTAACTCCTCATACTTCCACGGTGCTGAACTTGCCCGCTGTAGAGCTCTTTGCAAACTGCGTGCAGTCTTCATAAATTACTCCATACTCTATGGAACACGGCACTTTTTATTTAAAAGAGGCACAAAGGAGAAAGCTATAACCTTACAGTACAGATATCCCTTTGACATTAAAAATCAATAAACACATAAACCAAAGAAGGACATTTAATAAGTTCAAATTACACAAAGTTTAAAAATAAAAGGACCTATTCTCAACTCCCCCCTCCTATTATTTCCAGAAAAAATGCATAAATATTTATCTACTAATCCATCTTCCATCTGTCTGGCTCTTTTTAATTCCAAAGGGGATACTCTTGCTCAGAATGTGTGTTTTATTATTTGTTTAATTATATATGAAGAACTTTCTATATCAGCACACATCATCCTTTTGAAATGCTGCTTGGTATTGCAGCATAATTATCACATACCATAATTTATAAATGTCTATCAATAGGGGACCAGCTAAATCTCATTAAATTTCCATAATGTATGTCTATGTTCTTCTCCACTATTAGGAGAATTTGATTTGACTGGAGTCAGGAGCTGGGTCAGATTCACCTCTGCCTGCATCTACCCCAGTGGCTTAACAAATTGTCTAAGAGTAGAACACATTTCATTATCTGCTGATCAAATTATTAAGTACATACAGACAGATAGATAAAATAACTTCTTTAGATTCCTTATATTAATGAAGTTCTAATGGATTTAAGTGTAAGAACACAATCTTTTCCTTTTAAGTGAGCATAGAGTACCATAATTTCCACATTTAAATATAACTAGCCAGCCTACGTGAAAAAGCAAAAATGAGAGAATGAGAATTCATTCTCAAAAAAAAAAAAGAGAGAGAGAGAATTTCAAGTCCCAGGTGTAACTCTAATTTCACATGGAGCTCATGTTACCTGCCCTAGGGAAAAAAACTAATGGAGGGTATACGGAGTGAGGAATCTTATGATGAAAAATATCAGGATTTTCCCCAGTATCCACTTATGATAGTCCACCAAGGAAGTAAACACATATGCACTCCAAAATTCAGGTGAAGAAAACATATGTCAATTTCTGGCATGTTATTTCTAAGCATATATTACCTGGGCTGGAGACTGAGCAAATTCTCAAACTGCAGTGAACTGAGTTAGTAGAAATAAATACACAGAAAGTCCCCTACATATGAATGAGTTCTATACTGAGAGCACATTCGTAAGTCTAATTTGTTCGTAAGTCCAACAAAGTTAGACTAGGTACCCAAATAACACCATCGACTATACATTAATAGTGCTATATAAGTTTATGAAACTTTTCACACAAATAACACACAAAAAGCAAACACAAAAAGTAAAGAAAGCATGTTTAGTCTCACAGTGTAATACTTTGAAAAGTACAGCAGGACAGTATAGCAGCTGGTACACAGGCTGGCATCAAGTGAACGGGCAAGAGTGACTGTCCAGAGGAGGGAGAGGAGGTGGGAGATGGTGGAGCTGAAGGGTCGTCAGCAACAGGAGAGGGAGGGCAGGCTGCAGCTTCACTCACACCTGACGTAGACAGAACCCATGTTCACATCTTTCAAAGTTTGCAACATGCTGACTCATATGTAGGGGACTTACCGTATTCTAATTTCAAAGTCAAAGCTGTATTTAACTGTGTAGGAATTAGTTAACAGGGCTTATGTGTCAGCTGAGGAGAACTTCCCTTCAGTGGGAGAAGGATTTACAGGGGAAGTGCCTTGGGATTGAGCTTTTTCTAATTCAAGATTCAAGGAACCGAAATTGTGACAGTCTGAAGAATGCTTTCATGTTGCTTGAATCACCTAGTGATTCATACGACATACATTTAACTGAGACACAAGAAACTGAGTTCTTCAAAGACATGTTAAAGACTGTATGTGCTGTAAACATCTATGGACAAATCTATCTATGGAGGCAGTCCCCCTTATGGAAGAGTTGAGTGGAAACACAATGTATAGAGATGGCTCTAAAATAGAATATCCATTTGTTTTTGCTGTAGAAACCAAGTGATATAACAGTTTAGGGCTAGACTACACCAGGAGAATGTTGGGGAACTATCCCAAATTCATATTTCTTAGGTAGGTATCAATTCTTCCTTTGGGACTGGACATTTAAGGTATTTTATATGGATTTCAATTGCTTATAGATCTTCCTAAGAAGCAAATTTTATCATGTTAATGTTCCACACGTTCACTTACAGGATAAAGTCCAAACTCCCTAGCACAAATTGCCATCCAAATTCATGACCCAAACATACACATCAATATTCTCACATTTAGGACTACTCAAAAAGGGCAGAGACCTTTCACACCTTCCTAGATTTGCTCATAATGATCTTTCAGTTGTGACTGGCTTCCCATTATCCTCACTTAACTATTTTCATAGAATCTTTCCTGACCTCTTTTCCCACGCCCCCCACCCCAACTTCCCATAAAGAGATCTTACATTAATGTTTTAATATATTCATTTGATTTATTCATTCAACTTTGCCTGAAATTCTTTCAAAATTAATTTGAAATATAAATGAGGGAGACCTGAGTTTGATCCCCAGGTTGGGAAGATCACCTGGAGAAGACAACCCAAAATCCATTATTGGATCTTGGCAGCCCACTCCAGGATTCTCGCCTGGAAAATCCCATGGATGGAGCAGTCTGGTGGGCTACAGTTCAACGTGTCGCAAAGAGCTGAACAAGTCTGAGTGACTTTACTTTCACTTTTCATAAGTGCTGTCTACCAGGTATTGTGCTATCCATGAAAAATTTTTAAAGGGAATAAAATGGACACAGTTCTAGCCCTTACTGAGTTTTCTTTCCGATAGAAAAGCAGACATGAAACAAGTAATTAAAAATATCACAAGTCAATTCCAATCTCTTCCTGTGTGCTCTGCAATATAGACATCTAACTGGGCATGTGCGAAACAGCCGTTCGTTCAGGTTTACGTGTTTTTCTCGACTAAATCAAGAGCCTCTTGAGGGTAGGCTCCCTGTATTATTTATCTTTTTTTTTCCCCCAAGCATAATGTAGTTTCTGGAACATAAGTCGAAAATTCCATGGACAGAAGACCCTGGTAGGCTATAGTTTATGGGGTTGCAAACAGTTGGACATGATTGAGCATGTATACACAAGCACACAGTTGACCACACATAGACATACAAAGGCACACACGCAACTTTAGTGTGCATGCCTATGTTTTGTTATTAGGGTAGAGGACACCTAGAAAACTGCCTATGACTTGACAACAACAAAGCACAGAGGATCATTTTGCATCCACTCAAGTGAATAAGCTAAGACTGTACTTCAATTCAGTTTCTAAAATATTTTCACCTGAAGTGTCTCTAAATCTCTTACTTATATGGATGGAAGTTTGTAACACTGTACAGGAAGTGGTGACCAAAACCATTCCAAAGAAAAAGAAAGGGAAGAAGGCAAGATGGTTGTCTGAGGAGGCTTTACAAATCGCTGAGAAAAATAAGAGAAGTGAAAGGCAAAGAAAAAAGGAAAGATATACCCTACTGAATGCAGAGTCCTAGAGAATAGCAAGGAGAGAGAAGAAAACCTCCCTAAGTGAACAGTGCAAACAAACAGAGGAAAATGATAGAATGGGAAAGACTAAAGATCTCTTCAAAAAACTGGAGACAACAAGGGGACATTTCATGCAAAGTTGGCTCAATAAAGGACAGACATGGTAGGGCCTGAACAGAAGCAGAAGATAGTAAGAAGAGGTGGCAAGAATACACAGAAGAACTGTACAAATAAAGATCTTCACAAACCAGATAATCACAATGGTGTGATCACTCACCTAGAGCCAGACATCCTAGAATGTGAAGTCAAGTGGGCCTTGGGAAGTACTACTACGAACAAAGCTAGTGGAAGTGATCCAATTCCAGCTGAGCTATTTCAAATCCTAAAAAAATGATGCTGTTAAAGTGCTGCACTTAAGATGCCAATAAATTTTGAAAACTCAGCAATGGCCACAGGACTGGAAAAGACCAGTTTTCATTCAAACCCAAAGAAGGGCACTGCCAAAGTATATTCAAACTACCACACAATTGTACTTATTTCACATGCTAGCAAGGTAATGCTCAAAATCCTTCAAGCTAGGCTTCAATAGTACTTGAACGAAGAACTTCCAGATGTTCAAGCTGGATTTAGAAAAGGCAGAGGAACTAGAGATAAAATTGTCTACATCCGTTGGATTATAGAAAAAGCAAGGGAATTCCAGAAAGAATTCTACTTCTGCTTCATTGACTACACTAAAGCCTTTGACTGTGCGGGTCAAAACAAACTGTGGAATATTCTTCAAGAGATGGGAATACCAGACCACCTTATCTGCCTCCTGAGAAATCTGTATGCAGGTCAAGAAGCAACAGTTAGAACTGGACATGGAACAATGGGCTAGTTCAAAATTGGGAAAGGAGTACATCAAGGCTGTATACTGTCACCCTGCTTATTTAAATTATATGCAGAGGACATCATGCAAAGTGCTGGACTGGATGAAGCTCAAGCTGGAATCAAGACTGCCGGGAGAAATATCAATAACCTCAGATAAGCAGATGACACCATCCTAATGGCAGAAGGTGAAGAGGAACTAAAGAGCCTTTTGATGAAGGTGAAAGAGGACTGTGAAAAAACTGGCTTAAAACTCAACATGCAAAAAACTAAAGATCATAGCATCCAGTCCCATCACTTCATTGCAAATAGATGGAAAAAAAGTGGAAACAGTGACAGACTTTATATTCTTGGGCTCAGAAATCACTGTAGATGGTCACTGCAGCCATGAAATGAAAAGATGCTTGCTCCTTGAAGAAAAGCTATGACAAACCTAGACAGCATATTAAAAAGCAGAGACATTACTTTGCCAACAAAGGTCCTTATAGTCAAAGCTACGGTTTTTCCAGCAGTCATGTAAGGAAGTGAGAGCTGGACCATAAAGAAAGCTGAGCACCAAAGAATTAATGCTTTTGAACTGTGGTGTTGGACTCTTAGAGAGACCCTTGAACAGCAAGGAGATCAAACCAGTCAATCCTAATGCAAATAAACCCTGATATTCATTGGAAGGACTGAAGCTGAAGCTCCAATACCTTGGCCACTTGATGCGAAGAGCTAACTCACTAGAAAAGACCCTGATGCTGGGAAAGATTGAAGGCAGAAGGAGAAGGGGATGACAGAGGACAAGATGGTTGGATGGCGTCACTGACTCAATGGACATAAGTTTGAGCAAACCCCGGGAGATAGTGAAGGACAGGGAAGCCTGGCGTGCTACAGTCCATGGGGTTACAAAGAGTTGGACACAACTTAGCAATTGAACAGCAACAACATCCGGTGTTCAATAAGCCTGCAAAGAATTCTTTTTTGAATCTATAGTAGGTATTGAAGCCTTTTCCCAGTTTCCTAATGATGACTGAAAATTTGTCTACTCTTAGCAACGGTGGATTGGTAATATTTCCTTTTTTAACTTAAAAATAATCATAATCAGTAAGTATTGAACACAAGGTGTATTTTCAGGACACGGTGACTAAATCAAAACATGCAGCAGTGGTCACCAACCAGGGACATATAAAAGCTTTCCTGAAAGGAAAAAGCCATACATTTGACATAATTCCCACGAACTGAGGATAGTTGGAGGTATGATGTATATGACTACTTTGCAGATCATGAATTTTACTTTCACATCTCTATTTTACCATTTATTTGTTATTAAATCTTGGACTAACTGCTTACACTTCCTGGAACTTACTTTAAATTGCGGCTGCCTCCTGACTTGTGGGATCACATGACTTTACATTCAGTACTTAACCCTAAACCTGGCATATAGCAGCACAGCTTAAGCATTAGCTGAATGAATGAATGGGAGTTAGTGTGTGACAAATATGTAAGATAGGCAGAGAAATAGCTTTTATGAACCATGAAGCATACAAAACAAATGTGAGGTGTTATTAAAATCTTTGGTGCACACATAAAAAGCATGACTTTTAGAGCCATTTCCCTGGCCTCTCTTGTTCCTACCGTAGAAATAGTATCGTTAATTGAAAATAGACCCCAAGCTGCAGGCATCACAGTGAAGAATTTCAGAAGTATTGAGAGTTCAAAATTCTATTTCAGACTCTAACACTTAAAGTGATAAAAAGGAGAGCTTTCTTTTTATATAGATTATGATCTGTTTTACCAGAGTTGACTTTGGGAAAAGACCTCAATATGCTGAATTACTATAAAACACTCTGCTTCATTTCACTCTTGTAGATGCAATCCATGCGACACCCTTTCCAATTTGTCAAAATATATGAAGGAAAAAGTACTAATACTATTTTCATTTTCCATTTTGGATGCTCTTTAAAAAAGTTAGCTAATGTCAAGCTAACACCTGTTTTCCTGTCTTGATGGGAATGGAATTAAACATGCCTCTTAGTAGGTCTCATGAACTGTTCATGCCTTGGTATTAGGCATCTCAATTTCTGATCTTATTTGGCTAATGCCCTAAGGCCTTCCAAAAAGTAGAGAGGAGGTCATCTGAAGGGGTTCATATCTAAAATCATGGGACGTCCCTGGCAGGTCAGTGGTTAAGACTCCACACTTCCACTGTAGGAGGTGGGGGTTCAATCCCTGGTCAGGGAATTAAGATCCCAAATGCCACATGGTGTAACCAACAAATAAATAAAAATTTTAAATAAAATCAAATCAAACCCCTGTTTCCTCATATGAGAAGCTGGTTCTGAGAACACTGGTTTTAGACGGTCAGAAGAGTGAACCTCTTAATTTTCCAAAATATAATGAGAATAAATATATCAGAACATTCTCCTGTTGACAGAATAAAATGAAAAGAAAGTAAATTGTAATTTAAGATTTGATTAAAGTTGTAGGATCTAAAGAACAGATGAGTGTTTGTAAGGTGAATTATATGGTTATCAGTTTTGAAATGAAGCTTCTTGTGTTTGACACTGTGCTATATGCTTTAGTGCAATATCACATTTAGTCTTCAAAATAAATCTGTTTTTGAGATAAAATAATTTTGAGCTAAAGATAGCAAGTTTAAGCAAATCAAATGACTAACCACAGCTAATAAATGTCCAAGATTTACTCTCAAGTCTTTGATAGTCTACAATTCACTCTGTATTGCTTCCTGTATCTCTTCCACATTTCTCATCACTATTATCGCAATCTGAAGGATCCCAGTCATTTTCAACAGTAAGGGGAGAAGTTTCATTCATTCAGCAGTTATTTACTGAGCACTTACTATGTGCCAGGTATTATGCTAGCTTCTATGGAACTAAGTCAGTGAACAAAGTTCCTGCTATCACAGACATTTTATTATAGTCGAGAGAGAGAGAGAGAGCGACTGACCAAGCACATGTACACGCATTACTTCATTTGTGATACATACCAAAAAAAGAAATAGCCAAGGCAACTTAAGGGGCAGAGGGTGACGGAAAAGGGAGAGGTACCTTAGATACAGGAATCTGGAAAGATCTAGACAAAGACATAAATGAAAGAAAGGAGAATGTTTTGGAGCTATGTAAGAGGAACTCGTTGCAGGAGAAAAGGCAGAAGCACAGATGCCCTGAGCTGAGTGCATGCTTGGCTCTTCGGAAGAATGGACAATGACATGAGGAACCCGAGGAGGTGAGTAGAGGGTGATGAGAGAGGAGACCAGAGAGCCACCGGGGGTCCCCTGTTAGCACTTCTGAGTCAGAGTCAAAGTGGACTTGCTATCTCAAGAGGTCAGCAGGGTGACAGCAAAGGACCATGAGGGCAGGGTGCATCTCATGAGCTGAGAATCCCATTTGCAGGTCTAGCTGTCCCTGGTAATGTGGAAGTACTGCCACTGCCAAATCTGAAGAGTAGTGTTTTATTTGTAAAGATAGCAACCCCACTATGGAATAAGTACTTCAGATTTAAACAAGAGTGTGGAGAAGAAGCTATGGAAGGTCCCTTATGCTTTTTAAAAAATTTTAAATTTGAATTTAGTTGATTTAGAGTGTTGTGTTGGCTTCTGATGTACAGCAAAGTGAACCAGCTATATGTATATGTATATCCACTCTTTTTTGAATTTCCTCCCCTTTGAGGTCACCATGGAGCATTGGGTAGAGTTCCCTGTGCTATACAGTAGGTTCTCATTAGTCATTTATTTATACATAGTATCAATGGTACATATAAGGTCAATCACAATCTCCCAATTTATCCCACCACCCCTAATGTTTTTGGTGGTACAGTGATGAGCATAGATGCCTTCCTTCATTCTTGAATCAATGAAAGTTGTCCTTCTTCCATCTGATTCCCAATGCTTAGGGATGATGGGCAGCAGGATAGAAATTCCCTTCAAGGAAGTCCAAAGGAGTCCAGAAAGGTAGGAATGATATAATCTCAAAGGGACCAGAGTTTCAGTGGAAGAGAAGATGCAAGTAGAAGAAGAGAAGATGCCTCCCCCTGTGGACCTTCATCCTTGGACCTTCAGGGAACATTAGTCAAGAAAGCAGAGCAAACACTACACTTGCGTTAGATTATATAGCATGAATAAAACTGGCCCCCTCACAGTCTAGACTCAGAAGAAAATCAAGTGCAAAGAAAACCAGTTAAGAAACATCAGAA
Organism: Cervus canadensis; assembly: GCF_019320065.1. NCBI lineage: Eukaryota > Metazoa > Chordata > Mammalia > Artiodactyla > Cervidae > Cervus > Cervus canadensis. Next base: position 54,492,898 of record NC_057407.1, read on the forward strand.
AGCAACTCAAGTTTTCCCTACTATCTTAAAAAAAAAAAAAAAAAAAAAAAAGCAAGAACACTCCATCTCAGTCTCACTTTCTCTGAATATCCCATCTGCTCCAGGGCATTCTCTCTCTTCACAGATGTCTGTCTTTGCCCCTTCCCTTTTATCATCTAGGATCTAATCTTTTGCTAGTACTTTTCCAAAACAATGAATGTTGCCAGTCTGCCAGTCTGTCCCAGCTCCTTGCAAATCTGTAGCTCTGCTCAAGTATTAATCAGAGAAACAAAACAAAAACAAACGAACAAAAAAGATATATACAATATTCTTTAGGAAACAGAGGAGAATTAAGTTTGTAAATACTCAGGCACTCTTCTGTTCTCCAGTTTAAATGCTATTTTTACTGATTGTCCCTCCAGTGCTACTATCCCTCCAGTGAGCTGTTACTTCCTGAAATTAAATGGAATCAAGGGTTTTTTAATTAAATAGGTGGGATTCACTCTAACAGCATCATCATTACAGTAGTCACAAAATGGAAATGCGTTATAAACTACTTCCTGTTTAGTTATATGTAAATGTGTGTGTATGTGTGTGTGTGGGGGCTTCCCAGGTGGCCCTAGCAGTAAAGAAGTTGCCTGCCAATTCAGGAGACATAATAGATCCCTGGGTTCCATCCCTGAGTCTGGAGGATAGACTGAAGGAGGGTATGGCAATCTGCTCCAATACCCTTGGTTGGAGAAGTCTATGGCCAGAGGAACCTGGCAGCCTATGGTCCACAGAGTCAGAGATGGACACAACAAAAGTGACTTAACATGCAGGAATTTATGTGTGTGTGTGTGTATGTGTGTATATACATGTGTGTGTATATATATGAAGGATCTTGGTGTCTGCTGGTTTTGTTTAATATTACTGGACATTCCTATTTCTTGGATAATGTTTAGATAGGTATCTACCTATATAAACATAGAATTTTCAGCATTACCTGGTTAACAAAAATGCTATTAATGATAAAACAACCTTTTAACTGACCTGGTTTTAAAAGTGAGACACACATATAAACACACTCACTCATGCACATTCCATTACTGGCAGAGGCGGAAGGAATTTGAGGGGTTGGATGTGTGTATACATATGTGTGAAAGAGAACAGTCTTAAAAAGGAATAGAATGGAGTATGTTTTTTTTTAATCTATTCATGATTCTGAATATTATGACAGAAAAGAACATCAAACAGTCTCTAAGAGCCTGCAAATATGTTAACAATCACAAAAATATTAGGTGTGATTTTCTGATCAAATAAAAATGATGTCAATTGCACTCCAATGAGTAAATTCCATCACTCACAATGGGAAACTGAAATAAGTTCTGTGATTGTAGCATTTTTCACTTAATCTCCACTTTGGTTTTAGACTGGCCCCTTACATTTTCTTTTAATAATGTGATTTGTTTATTTTCGGCTGCACTGGGTCTTGGTTGCTGCCTGGGCTTTTCTCTGGTTTGGCGAGTGGGAGCTACTCTTTACTGCAGCTGCAGGCTTCTCACTGTGGCAGCTTCTCTTACTGTGGAGCCTGGGCCCTAGCGTGCGCAGGCTTCAGGAGCTGTGGCTTGTGGGCTCAGGAGTTGCAGCTCCTGGGCTCTAGAGTACCGGCTCAGTAGTTGTGGCACATGGGCTTAGCTGTTCCACAGCATGTGTGATCGTCCCAGGTCAGAATCTGAACCCACGTCTCCTGCATTGGCAGGCAGATTCTTTACCACTGAGCCACCAGGGAAGCCCGAGCTTGTCACTTGTCCCCTTACATTCTGAACCTCTATACATCAATAACATAAAACCTCCTATGAGTTTGTTTAAAAAAAAAAGTCCAATCACCCAATAGGTCTGTTTTCATTTACTTATTTATTTCTAAAGAACTTAACTTTTTTTAAAGATTTTTTTTTTTTTTTTTGGATGTAGACTTTTTAGAGTCTTCATTGAATTTCTTACAATATCACTTCCGTAACATGCTTTGGTGTTTTGGCTGTGAGGCATGTGGGATCTTAGTTCCCCAAAGAGGGGTCGAACCCACACTCCCTGTATTGGCAGCACAGAGTCTTAATCACTGGACCACCAGGGAAGCCCCTAAAGAATTTATCTTTATGAAAAATTTCAAACACATGCAAGAGAGACAATACTATAATGAGTTCCCCAGTTTTAACCATCATTCACTGTGTATCAATATGGCTTTACCTAACATTTCTGCCCTTTTATTTTTGGCCTATGTACCTTTAAGCAATTCGCAGACTATAGAAGGCCTAAAAACCCTAGGTTATTTTTTAGGTCCTTGTACTTTCCTTGGATTTTCTTGCTGGGCAATAGTTGTTCTAGAATCTAGTTATCCCTGAAGAAAATCTAAAGTATATTATAAAAGTATACGTAAGCTTCAAGTCAAAGAGAAGGCACAAAGAGGAAGCATCAAGTTGCTATTAAATATGAGTTAAAATAGGGTAAAGCAACACTAGAACACTGCTAAGTGGCATAGTTCATAAACCCAGACACAGGAGGGGAAGTGGCAATGGCCTATTGAAGGAAGAGGCATGAAGGCATTGCTGGCATCTGTCCACATGCTCTGGCTGTCCTGCCATGAGGACCTCACTCAGCTGCCCTTGGAGGGAAGGGCGTCTGGGAGTGACCCTCTCCCCCTCCTGAACTGGCCATCAGCTACTGAGAAACTCTGCATGTGGCTCCTTCACTGTGGACATAGCAGGGCATCAAGGAAAGCGGTGAACACAGCCAGCACGTCTCCGTGTTGAGAACAGTGTCCTGACATACTACCTGATTTGAGAAGAAAACCACATCCTACTCTGTGGGGTCACAGTTTTATTTAAAACACAAAATCAGAGTGGTTGACTGTATCCCTTTACTGGACTTAATGGAATTATAATCTGATAGCTTCATAAAAAAAAAAAAAGAATTTTAAAGAGTCACTGATACTTACTAGAATCACGGCACTGGTTCAAGACTTAATATAGAAAATTATAGATCTTGGCTCAGAGAAATTTTCATCTCTGCCCATAATAAGAGACCTTCAGTTGCCAAAGGCAAGGGCTTTGTGTGCTGAAATTGAAACTCCGATTCTGACATAAAAAGTCATAACTAATAAGCTAAAAGAGAGATATCCCAGAACTCGCAGGAGTTACATGGAAACCACCATAGATCACATTATTTATCCACAGAATGCCTATCTTGTACAACATTATATCTTTGATCGGGGATGTAGAACCTCCTACTTAATATAAACCATTTTATTGGACATGATTGAAAAGATAAAAGGCAGGTTTAATCCATCATTCTAAATGGCTTCTCCATTTATCTCTCCAAAATAGGCTTTCCCCAGATTATGTCAGGTAAGAGCTTCTCTGAAATGACAAATATATTTACCCTCTACTCCTTGTTATCATGTATGTCATACAATACAATCTCTTGTATCTCTCCTTTCTTCCTGGATAATGTATCAGATGGGCACAGCAGTAGTAGACTGCAGCACACTATACTTAAATGACTGACAAATTCAGGCTAATATTTTATTTCATTGGGGAAAAAAAACTGACATAGTTCTTTATGAAAATAAGGAAACTATAGAACCTGTTAAGAGTAAAACCTACTCTTCCTACTCTTTCCTAATCAATTCATTTGGGCCTTCGATTAATCCTCAATTGGAAATGAATTTTCTGTTTTGACCTTCAAGTAAAATGTATTTACCTCCATTGATGAGTCTGTCTTTGTACATTCTATCAGATGGTTCTTTGGAGGACATTTATGAACTTCTAAGTACATAAATCTAAGAGGTTTCCTTCCTTTATTTTCACGTCTTTACTAACCTTTAGCTCTACTTTCAAAATATACCCCAAATCTTTCCACTTTTCTCCATGTCTGCACACATCTAATTTGTTTAAAAGTATCAGGGTTAGATCAAATTGCCAACATTCATTGGATCATGAAGAAAGCAAAGGTTTAAAAAAAAAAAAAACCCATCTACTTCTGCTTCACTGACTACACTAAAGCCTTTGCATGTGTGGACAACAACAAACAAAATTTTTTAAAGAGATGGGAATACTAGAAAACCTTACCTGTCTCCTGAGAAACCTCTATGCCACTGAAGAAGCAATTAGAACGTTACATGAACGATGGATTGGTTCAATATTGGGGAAGAAGTTAGTTAAGGCTGTTTATTGTCACCTTGCTTATTTAACTTCTATGCAAAGTACAGCATGTGAAATACCAGGATGGGTGAGTCACAAGCTTGAACCCAGACTGCTGGGAGAAATACCAACAACCTCACATATGCAGATAATACCACTTTAATGGCAGAAAGTAATGAGGAACTAAAGACTCTCTCTTTCTTTTAACTTAATTTTTAAAAATTTATTTACTTTTTAATTGAAGGATAACTGATGTACAGAATTTTGCTGTTTTCTGTCAAACTTTAACATGAATCACCCATAGGTATACATGTATTCCCCTCCCTTTTGAAACTCCCTCCCATCTCCCTCCCCATCCTACACCTGTAGGTTGATACAGAGCCCCTGTTTGAGTTTCCTGAGACAAACAGCAAATTCCCAATGGCTATCTATTTTCCATATGGCAATGTAAGTTTCCATGTTACTCTCTCCATACATCTCACCCTCTTCTCCCCTCTCCCCACATCCATAAGTCTGTTCTCTATGTCTGTTTCTCCTTTGCTGCCCTCTAAGTAAATTCTTCAGTACCATTTTTCTAGATTCCGTATGTATGCACTAGAATACGATACTTATCTTTCTCTTTCTGACTCCCTTCACTCTGTATAATAGGCTCTAGGTTCATCCACCTCATTAGGACTGTCTCAAACACGTTCCTTTTTATGGCTGAGTGATATTGCATTCTGTATATGTACCACAGCTTCTTCATCCATTCATTCGTCGATGGACATCTGGGTTGTTGCCATGTTCTAGCTGTCGTAAATAGTGCTGCAGTGAACAGTGGGGTACTTGTGTCTTTTTCAACTTTGGTTTCCTCGGGGTATATGCCTAGGAGTGGGATTGCTGGGTCATACAGTGGTTTTATTTCTCATTTTTTACGGAATCTCCATACCGTCTTCCATCGTCGCTGTATCAATTTACATTTCCACCATCAGTGCAGGAGTGTTCCCTTTTCTCCACACCCTCTCCAGCATGTATTGTTTCTAGACTTTTTGATGATGGCCATTCTGACTGGTATGAGGAGATATCTCATTGTAGTTTTGCATTTCTCTAATAATGGGCGATGCTGAGCATCTTTTCATGTGTTTGTTAGCCATCTGTATGTCTTCTTTGGAGAAATGTCTGTTTAAGTCTTTTTCCCACTTCTTGCTTGGGTTGTTTGTTTTTCTGGTATTGAGTTCTATGAGCTGCTTGTATATTTTGGAAATTAATCCTTTGTCAGTTGTTTCATTTGCTATTATTTTCTCCCATTCTGAGGGTTGTCTTTCCACCTTGCTTATAGTTTCCTTTGTTGTGCAAAAGCTTTTTAAGTTTAATCAGGTTCCACTTCTTTACTTTTATTTTTATTTCCATTACTCTAGGAGGTGGGTCATAGAGGATCTTGCTTTAATTTATGCCATTGAGTGTTCTGCCTATGTTTAGTTTTATAGTTTCTGGTCTTACATTTAGGTCTTTAATCCATTTTGAGTTTATCTTTGTGTATGCTGTTATGAAGTGTTCTAATTTCATTCTTTTATATGTAGCTGTTCAGTTTTCCCAGCACTATTTATTGGAGAGGCTGTATTTCCCCATTGTATCTTCTTGCCTCCTTTGTCAAAACTAAGGTGCTCATAGGTGCATGGGTTTATTTCTCAGTTTTCTGTCTTATTCCATTGGTTTATATTTCTGTATTTGTGCCAGTACCGTACTGTCCTAATGACTGTAGCTTTGTAATATAATCTGAAGTCATGAAGATTGATTCCTCTAGCTTCATTCTTCTTTCTCAAGACTGCTTTGGCTATTCAGGGTCTTTTGTGTTTCCATATGGATTGCAAAGTTTTTTGTTCTACTTCTGTGAAAAATGCCATTGGTAACCTGATAGGGATCACATTGAATCTGTAGATTGCATTTTGTAGTATAATCATTTTCACAATGTTGATTCTTCCTACCCAGGAACATGGAATCTCTCTCCAACTGCTTATGTCATCTTTCATTTCTTTCATCAGTGTCTTATAATTTCTGTGTACAGTTCTTTTGTCTCCTTAGGAAAGTTTATTCCTATATATTTTATTCTTTTTGCTGCAATGATGAATGGGATTGATTCCTTAATTTCTCTGACTTTTCACTTTTAGTATTTAGAAATGCAAGTAATTTCTGCGTATTGATTTTGTATCCTGCAACTTTTCTTAATTCACTGATTAGCTTGTAGTAATTTTCTGATACTATTTTTAGGGTTTTCTATGTACAGTATCATGTCATCTGCAAACAGTGACAGCTTTACTTCTTCTTTTCTGATCTATATTCCTTTTATTTCTTTTTCTTCTCTGATTGCTGTAGCTAGGACTTCCAAAACTATGTTGAATAATAGTGATGAAAGTGAACACCCTTGTCTTATTCCTGATCTTAGGGGGAATGCTTTCAGTTTTTCACCATTGAAAATAATGTTTGCTGTAGTTTTATTATATATGACCTTTACTTTGTTGAGGTAGGTTCCTTCTATGCCCATTGTTTGAAAGAGTTTTAATCATAAATGGATGCCAAATTTTGTCAAAGGCTTTTGCTTCATCTACTGAGATTATCATATGGTTTTTATCTTTCAATTTGTTAATATGGTTTATAACATTGATTGACTTGCATATATTAAAGAATCCTTGCATTGCTGGAATGAACCAAACTTGATCATGTTGTATCAGCTTTTTGGTGTTTTCTGAATTCTGTTTGCTAGAATGTGTTGAGAATATTTGCACCTATGTTCATCAGTGATATTGACCTGTAGTCTTCTTTTTTTGTGTTGTCTTTGGTTTTTGTATCATGGTGATGTTGGTCTCATAAAATGAGTTTGGAAGTGTTCCTTCCTCTGAAAGTTTTTGAAAGAGTTTTAGAAGGGTAGGCATTATCTCTTCTCCAAATGTTTGATAGAATTCTCCTGTGAAGCCATCTGGTCCTGGGCTTTTGTTTCTTGGGAGTTTTTTTTTTTTTTTTTTTAATCACAGCTTCAATTTCAGTGATTGTAACTGGGTGGTTCATAATTTCTATTTCTTCCTGGTTCAGTCTTGGAAGATTGAACTTGTCTAAGAATCTGTCCATTTCTTCCATGTTATCCATTTTCTTGCCATGTAGTTGTTCATAATAGTCTCTTATAATCCTTTGTATTTCTGCAGTGTCTGTTGTAACATCTCCTTCTTCATTTCTAAGTTTGTTGATTTGATTCTTCTCTCTTTTTTCCCTGATGAGTCTGGCTAAAGGTTTGCCAATTTTGTTTATCTTCTCAAAGAACTAGCTTTTAGTTTTATTGATCCTTACTATTGTTTCTTTCTTTTTTTTTTTTTTCATTTGTTTCTGCTCTGATCTTTTGTGATTTCTTTGCTTCTAGTAATTTTGGGGGTTTTTTTGTTCTTCTTTTCCCAGTTGTTTTAGGTGTAAAGTTAGGTTGTCTATTTGATGTTTTCCTTGTTTCTTTAGATAGGATTGTATTGCTATAAACTTTCTTCTTAGAACTGCTTTTACTGTATCCCACAGGTTTTGAGTTGTTGTGTTTTCATTGTCATTTGTTTCCAGAAACTTTCTGACTCCCCTTTTGCTTTCGTCAGTAACCTGTTGGTTATTTAGAAGCATATTGTTTAATCTCCATGTGTTTGTGTTCTTTACTGCTTTTTCCTTGTAATTGATATCTAGTCTCATAGCATTGTGCTTGGAGAAGATACTTGATATGATTTCAATTTTCTTAAATTTAATTTGTGACCCAATATGTGGTCTATCCTGTAGAATGTTCCATGTGTACCTGAGAAGAAGGTGTATTCTTCTGCATTTGGATGGAAATCCTGAAGATATCAATGAAATTCATCTTATCTAATGTATCACTTAAAACTTGTGTTTTCGTACTAATTTTCTGTTTTGATGATCTGTCCATTGGTGTGAGTGGGGTATTAAAGTGTCCCACTATTTTTGTGTTACTGTCAATTTCTCCTTTTATTTCTTTTAATGTTTATCTTATGTATTGAGGTGCTCCTATATTGGGTGCATATTTACAGTTGTTATGTCTTTCTCTTGGATTGATCCCTTGATCATTATGTAGTGTCATTCCTTATCTCTTATAATTTTCTTTATTTTAAGGTCTATTTTGTCTGATATGAGGATTCCTACTCCAACTTTCTTTTGCTTTCAATTTGCATGCAATATATTTTTCCATCCTCTCACTATCAATCTATATGTTTCTTTAGATCTGAAGTGGGTTTCTTGTAGACAGCATATATATGGATCTTGTTTTTGTATCCATTCAGCCAGGCTGTGTCTTTTGGATGGAGCAGTTAATCTGTTTACATTTAAAGTAATTATTGATATATATGTTCCTATTGCCATTTTCTTAATTGTTTGGGGGTTGATTTTATAGATCTTTTTTGTCTCTTGTATTTCTTGACTCTTAGAGGAAAACATAGGCAGAACACTCAATGGCATAAATTAAAGCAAGATCCTCTATGACCCACCTCCTAGAGTAATGGAAATAAAAATAAAAGTAAAGAAGTGGAACCTGATTAAACTTAAAAAGCTTTTGCACAACAAAGGAAACTATAAGCAAGGTGGAAAGACAACCCTCAGAATGGGAGAAAATAATAGCAAATGAAACAACTGACAAAGGATTAATTTCCAAAATATACAAGCAGCTCATAGAACTCAATACCAGAAAAACAAACAACCCAAGCAAGAAGTGGGAAAAAGACTTAAACAGACATTTCTCCAAAGAAGACATACAGATGGCTAACAAACACATGAAAAGATGCTCAGCATCGCCCATTATTAGAGAAATGCAAAACTACAATGAGATATCTCCTCATACCAGTCAGAATGGCCATCATCAAAAAGTCTAGAAACAATACATGCTGGAGAGGGTGTGGAGAAAAGGGAACACTCCTGCACTGATGGTGGAAATGTAAATTGATACAGCGACGATGGAAGACGGTATGGAGATTCCGTAAAAAATGAGAAATAAAACCACTGTATGACCCAGCAATCCCACTCCTAGGCATATACCCCGAGGAAACCAAAGTTGAAAAAGACACAAGTACCCCACTGTTCACTGCAGCACTATTTACGACAGCTAGAACATGGCAACAACCCAGATGTCCATCGACGAATGAATGGATGAAGAAGCTGTGGTACATATACAGAATGCAATATCACTCAGCCATAAAAAGGAACGTGTTTGAGACAGTCCTAATGAGGTGGATGAACCTAGAGCCTATTATACAGAGTGAAGGGAGTCAGAAAGAGAAAGATAAGTATCGTATTCTAGTGCATACATACGGAATCTAGAAAAATGGTACTGAAGAATTTACTTAGAGGGCAGCAAAGGAGAAACAGACATAGAGAACAGACTTATGGATGTGGGGAGAGGGGAGAAGAGGGTGAGATGTATGGAGAGAGTAACATGGAAACTTACATTGCCATATGGAAAATAGATAGCCATTGGGAATTTGCTGTTTGTCTCAGGAAACTCAAACAGGGGCTCTGTATCAACCTACAGGTGTAGGATGGGGAGGGAGATGGGAGGGAGTTTCAAAAGGGAGGGGAATACATGTATACCTATGGGTGATTCATGTTAAAGTTTGACAGAAAACAAAAAAACCTTTAACATTCAAAATGCCAGACCATGGCATCAGGTCCCATCACTTCATGGCAAGAAGTGGAAAAAGTGGAAACAGTGACAGATTTTATTTTCTTGAGCTCCAAAGTCACTGTGGACAGTGATTGCAGCAATGAAATTAAAAGATGCTTACTCCTTGAAAGGACAACTATGACAAACCTAGACAGAGTATTAAAAACCGGAGACATCACTTTGCTGACAAAGGCTCATATAATCAAAGCTATGCTTTTTCCAGTAGTCATGTACAGATGTGAATGCCAAAGAATTGATGCTTTTGAATTGTGGTGCTGGAGAAAACTTTTGAGAGTCCCTTGGACTGCAGGAAGGTCAAACCAGTCCATCCTAAAGGAAATCAACCCTGAATATTCATTGAAAGGACTGCTGCTGAAACTCCAATATGCTGGCTACCGAATGCAAAGAGCCGACTCATTGGAAAAGACCCTGATGCTGAGAAAGATTGAGGGCCGGAGGAAAAGGGGACCACAGAGGATGAGATGATTGGTTGACACATTGACTCAATGGACATGAGTTTGGGCAAAGTCTGAGAGATAGTGAAGGAGAAACAAACCTGGCATGTGCAGTCCGTGGAGTCGCAAATAGTTGGGCATGACCAAACAAGAGATAAGGGGTTTGCAGATGTAAGCCATTATGCACAGAATGGATAAACCAGAAGGTCCTACTGTATAGTACAGAGAACTATATATGATAGTCTATGATAAACCATAATGGAAAAGAATATAAAAGAACATATCTATATATACGTTCATATATATGAGTCACTTTGCTGTACAGCAGAAGTTAATACAACATTGTAAATCAACTATAATTAAAAAAAAAAAAAGTACCACCGTCTCTTTCTGGGATTCTGCAATAGCTCCTATTCCTGGTTTTTCATGACCTACTCAGTGATCTTTGTAAAGTAAAAATCAGGTTGAGTCCTTCTCTTGCTTGAAAACCTCTGATAGTTTTTCAGCAAATTGAGAAAAAAGAAAATCAAACTTTTTTCATAGCAAGTGTCTCTACTTATCACTATGACTTCATTTCTAACCACTGTGCCCATTGCTTACTCTGCTGTAGTGACATTTAATGAGTGAATGTGGTCTGTACTCAGAACTCAGCCAGGCAGGCTCTTCTGCCAAATACTTTTATGTCATTTGCATTTCAGCTGAAACGTTGCTTCTTCAGAGAGGCCACTCCAGATTATAAAAAATGAAATATTCACCAGTGTTTAGCAAATCTTCCTGTTTTTTTATTTTATATTCAAGGGAATTACCATGATCAGAAATTACACAGTTTATTTACCATTGCTTATCTATTTCCTGTTTCCCTTTTCACTGTTCCAGAACCCAAATACCATGAAGGCAATGACTTTGTCTATCTTGTTTATTGTTCATCCCTAGCTTCTAGAATTCAGTGAACACTTATTAAACACCTGCTGAGAGAATAATTGATAATTTTGTATGTCTGCCACAAATCGAGAAATCAATATTTTATTAGCTTATAAATGCTAAAATGAATCAAGGGGGTCTTAACACCATTATATTAAAAGCACTCACAAATAACCATTTAAATGGTTTGAATCAACTGGCAGATCCAAAGAAGAATAAAAACGTGCAGTGACAACAGAACCCCCATCTTTCTGGAGGGAGTGCTACATGATAGCACTTTATTTCAGCTAGTGCATATAATAGTCTGATGAGGTGATCCAGTTTTGCAATGAGAGGAATGGAGGTTCAGAGAGGTTTAAAAGCTTGCCTGAAATCATAGAGTAAGTGGTAGATTCTTAACTGCAAACGTACTGCCAAGTAATCGTGATGATGGTGGTGGTGATGGTGGAGGGGTGATAATGACGGTGTGGTGAAAATGATGGTGATGATGATAAGTGGCAGCAAGGACAATCACTAATACTTATTAAGCTATTCTAACTATGTGCCAGGCATCTTGCTAGGTATTTCAGATGCTATGGGTAAGGCCATGCCTATAAATACCTGTATTTCCAGTCTTCTTTTGTTTCCAAGTCTGTCTGGCATGTGTGTGCTAAGTCACTTCAGGTGTGTCCAACTCTTCATGATCTTATTAACTGTAACCCATCAAACTCCTATGTCCATGGGATTCTCTAGGCAAGAATACTGGAATGGGTTGCCATTTCCTATCCAGGAGATCTTCCCAACACAGGGATCTAACCTATGTCTCTTACGTTTCCCACACTGGCAGGTGAGTTCTCTACCACCCGTGCGACCATTAGGAGCCGTCAGCATCTAATTCTGATATATAAGCACCAACAAACGAGACCTGTGTGCCTTCTGAGCCAGCCTCCTGGGCTGGTGGGCCCTCCTCCAGGACTGATGATGCCTTGTCATCAGCGACAACCCTCGGAGGCCAGAGTTTCTATAGGTGGTGTAGCTCCTCCTCTCTCTGCTTCCTATTCACTATGCACCAAGCCCCCAGCACCCTACTTTATAACATGAACAAGGAATAACATTTCTTAGGAGTTAAACCACTGATATTTGATAACTTACTCATTATCACTTTATGCTACATCTGACTTGAATCAATTCAGATACACCGTCTCATTTAATTCCTAAAACAATTCAATGAAGTGTATTACTCCCTCCATTTTATAGATTATATAAATAAGTCTTAGTGACAAATCAATCCTTCACAATCGCACAGTCAGCAAGCGGATGGAAATGCCAGGGTATCAGAACCCAAAGTCTAAATGTTTCACTGATGACTGTATTCAGTCCCACGAGTGGGCTCTTCTCTTTAGAGGAGATATTTCTGGACTTTGTTTCCTAACAACCCTTAGCCACAATGCTCTAATAGCTTCTTGTGAGATTGCATTGCCTGCCTCAATCATAATTGCATTATAATTTATAACTCCCCCACTGGTTTGCACTTTGTCAGAAATCAAGGATTGTGCAGGTCCCCATGGGAACCAATTATAAGCAAAGTAATGCAGAGTCTTCTCAGCCCATCAGTAAAAATGGTCAGTTATTTTACACTTAGAACAATATTTACATAACCAGGGAATTTGTACCACATCTATTTGTGTTCTTCCTGAAATAGATGGAATGACTATGAAGAATAAAGATTGTAAGAAGACATATTTTTAATGTGAGCCAAAGGAAGAATGCATCTGGGTGTTTTGGTCAATAGTTTTCCCACCCCTCAGAGGAATCAATTACACTTTCTGTGAGCAGACTAATTGAGACCAGTCATTGACATTTGGTTCTCTATACTTCAAGACACAGGATAAACAAAAGCAGGAACAATTCCTTTTCCATTAATGAAGAAATAAAACAAAATCTTAGTTAATGTCAACAGTTTGGATACATTATATGTACATTACAGCAAAAGGATTTTGCTTATAGATTATGGACAATGAAATACACCTCAGTGGCTATTGGAATAAGCATACATAAGCTAAATATATACCTATGAACATCATTTCAATAATTTCAATATTTTAGATTAAATCTATACTGATAACACAAAAATCACTGGAGCCTTGCATTGCTTATCTTCATGATTCTGTATCTTTAAATTTTAAATTAAATTTAATGTTATTTTCCAATAAAGATATGAGGCTAAGTTCTGCAGGTATGAAATTCAAGGACAACTTGTTCTTCTGAAAGTGGGCAGCATACTTTGACTTGAATGTGTTTACATTCTTGTGACAGACAGGAAAAGTCTCCGAGCTGATGGAAGGCACAACTCACTCATTGTACAAACAGCAGAATACATCCTACAGCAAAGTGTTTGAACTAAAATGTGAACTCCACATATCACTAGTCTAAGTCCTAAGCCCTGCTACAGATGTTTGGTTCTGGAGGCAACATTTAACGGCATGAAATACAGAAAGAAATAAAAGCTTAAGGGGAGTATTAATGCCCTTTGCTGCTACAACAAGTTTCCCCAGACTCAGTGGCTTCAACAATACAAATGTATCTTCTCATGGTTCTGAAGGTCAAAACTCTACAAATCAAAGGGTCAGTAGAACTGGATTCCTTCTGGAGGCTTCTGGGTAACATCTGTTTTCCTGTCTTCTCAGCTTCTAGAAGCTGTCTGCATTCCTTGACCTGTAGTCCCTCCCACATATTTTCTAATCCTCAGGTCCTCATGCCTCCCTCTCATAAGGACCCTTGTGATTACATTGGACCTATCAGAAAAATCCATGGTAATCTCTTTATCCCAAGATACGGACTTAATCATATCTACAAAGTCCCTTTTACCAGGTTAGGTAATATGTTTATAAGTTCTGGGGACTATGACATGGATGCCTGTAAAGTAAGTGCTATTATTGTGCTTACTACAGAGGGAAGTAAACAAAAGAAAAAGGAAAAGAGGAGAGAACTTGCTAGTATTGGTATAACACAACAACAACAGTAATAATAGTGGGAATACTTATTATTCATTCATTCAGCAAATATCAATTTGAGCCATTAAATCACATCAAATAATATCTGGCACATGGAGGACTTCCCCGGAAGTTCAGTGGTTAGGATTCTGTGTTTCCACTACATGGGGTACAATTTCCATCCCTGGTGAGGGAACCAGGAGCCTGCATGCTATGCGGCAAGGCCAAAAAATTAAAAAAATAAAAAATAAAAGATCCAGTATATGGTGGACAAACTAAAATAGCGAGTGTATATTAGCTACACTCATCACCTATTCAAATGCTCATGGCCTTTCTATATCTCAATGTCCAGACCGAGTGTTAAGGAATAAGCTGTACTGTGACCAAAGCTTTAAAGACAAGTCTTAAAGAAGTTTCACTTCTACAATTTCCTCAAGATGTGATAAAAATTATATTTTTAATTAGACTTGATCCCAGGATGCTTTCAATAATGATGTAACATGGGTAGTTCTCAAAAAAGGCAAACTCTCTTTTGAAACTCCCTCCCGTCTCCCTATGGCTAATTCATGTTGAGGTTTGACAGAAAACAGCAAAATTCTGTAAAGCAATTATCCTTCAATAAGAAATGAATAAATTAAAAAAAGGCAAACTCAGAATAATATGTTTGAATAAGTTTTAACTGAGGAACACTCTTATACTGTGAAAAGGTATGTAATATTGCAAAGAATTAATTGAAGGTAAAGTACAGTGGAAGGTCTAAGAACAGCCATTTGAGAGGAGAATTTTCTCCTTAAGGAGATCAACTCTATTTTTTTGCATTCAGTGGCAAAAAAAAAAAAAAAAGGAAGACACTAAGTGGTTGGATGAAAAAAGAAAACTAATTACTAAGGTCTACTCTTTCAGGCCTTGGGGAAAATTAGAGTTGGATTTCAGATTGTGTCTCTTCTACCTAACAAGAAAACGGAAACACTTATGAAAGTAGAACAGATTTTGCCTCAGGATATTTTTATGAATTATTAAAATTTTGGAATTTATCCATTTTGATATAAAATTTCAATTACAGAAACTATCATTTCCTGATGAACTTTTCAAAACCACAGCATGGTCTTTAAAAATTTCTATATCTAAATGCATTAGATTGGGGATTTCCAGTAAATGGAAATGGAGAAAAAGAGTGTTTGATCAGCACTGCCATAGATGCTTCCAAAATATTAAAAACAATGGATGAGGGGCATAGCCTATAAAATTTAGACAGTACTGAAATTCCAAGTCATCAGATTGAGGAAAACCTACCAAAAATTGTAAAAGTATTGATTAGGAAAAATATTTTTGAGACATACACCTACAACATGTACTCTTCCTTAGCATTTCAAAGAGCTAGGGAAAGAGAATGATATTATTTTGACTGAATTAAATATTTACAAAAACTTTTTCTTAAAGGGTCAATGCATTGTACTTTAAAATATGCATAACTTAAAAAAATTGAAGTATAGTTAGCTTACAATGTGCTAGTTTCAGGTCTATAGCAAAGTGATTCAAACATATATATATATATATATAATTCAGAAAACTAAGATTATGGCATCTGGTTCCATCACTTCATGGGAAATAGATGGGGAAACAGTGGAAACAGTGTCAGACTTTATTTTTTTGGGCTCCAAAATCACTGCAGATGGTGATTGCAGCCATGAAATTAAAAGATGCTTACTCCTTGGAAGGAAAGTGATGACCAATCTAGACAGCATATTAAAAAGCAGAGACATTACTTTGCCAACAAAGGTCCATCTAGTCAAGGCTATGGTTTTTCCAGTAGTCATGTATGGATGTGAGAGTTGGACTGTGAAGAAAGCTGAGCACAGAAGAATTGATGCTTTTGAACTGTGGTGTTGGAGAAGACTCTTGAGAGTCCCTTGGACTGCAAGGAGATCCAACCAGTCCATCCTAAAGGAGATCAGTCCTGGGTGCTCATTGGAAGGATTGATGCTGAAGTTGAAACTCCAATCCTTTGGCCACCTCATGCGAAGAGCTGACTCATTGGAAAAGACCCTGATGCTGGGAGGGATTGGGGGCAGGAGGAGGAGGGGATGACAGAGGATGAGATGGTTGTATGGCATCACCAACTCAATGTACATGGGTTTGGGTGGACTCCGGAAGTTGGTGATGGACAGGGAGGCCTTGCATGCTGCGATTCATGGGGTCGCAAAGAGTAGTACACGACTGAGCTTGTTGTAACTTATTTTATATTAATCCCATACCCCTAATTTATTCCTCTCCCCTTCTTTTCCATTTGGTAGTCATAAGTTTGTTTTATCTATCTGTGAGTCTCTTTTTGTTTTGTAAATTAGTTTGCTTTGTTTTATAAAGAGTTAATTTGTATAAAAAGTTTTTTGTACAACTTTTTTAGATCCACACATCAGTTCAGTTCAGTCACTCAGTTGTGTCCATTGCGACCCCATGGACTGCAGCACGCCAGGCCTCCCTGTCCATCACCAACTCCTGGAGTTTACCCAAACTCATGTCCATTGAGTCAGTGATGCCATCCAACCAACTCATCCTCTGTCATCCCCTTCTCCTCCCGCCTTCAATCTTTCCCAGCAGCAGGGTCTTTATAAATGATATCATATATTTGTCTTTCTCGGTCTGGTGTATGTGCCCTGCTATGTTCATAGCAGCACTATTCTCAATAGCAAAGACACACAAGCAACCTAACCCACTGACAGGTGAATGGATAAAGAAGATGTGACGCATATTTACAGTGGAATATTACTCAGCCATAAAAAGAATGAACCCTGGAGTAGGAAAGGACAACCCACTCCAGTATTCTTGCCTGGAAAATTCCATGGACAGCGGAGCCTGGTGGGCTACAGTCCATGGAGTTGCAAAGAATTGGACATGACTTCACACACACACAGAAAAAACAATGAAATAAATGAAATAATGCCATTTGCAGCAAAATGGATGAGCCTTATCATGCTGTGTGAAGTATGCATGACTTAACACAGTAATTCACTTTTAGATAGCCATTCTTTACATACACCCATGCATTTATATGACAAATATATCTTTACAAAGATATTCACTGCTGCATTGTTTGTAAGGAAAAAGAGACCTCAGAGCAATGAAAAGATTCATCTGTAGAGCAGTTCTATAATAAGGTACATTCATTAACATGGACTATCATACAGTTACCAAAATAAAATATATCTATCCTAGGCCAGCAATTTTCAAAGTGTGATCTGTGTTTCAGAGAGCTTTCAAGGAGTTTACAAGGTCAAAACTACTTCATAATACTAAGATGCTATTGTTATTTTTTCATTCTTTTTTTAAGCCTCATTCCCAATAGATTAAGTGTAGTTTTTTTCCACAGGCAACATGATGTGTGATGTCGCAATGGTAGAAGCATATATGAAAATTCAGCTTGTTCCATTTGATAAAACATTAAAGAGAGCTTCAAAGATATAAAACAATTCTATCCTTATTGCTAGTTTTTTGCTTGTTTGGAGAATATGATTATTGTCATAAATATTATTTAGGTTAATATTTCCATAGTTTTATTATTATTTATATAAATTGGGCTTAGCTGCTCAGTCATATCCAACTCTTTGTGACCCCATGGACTACAGCCCACCAGGTTCCTCTGTCCATGGGATTTCCCAGGCAAAAACACTGGAGTGGGTTGCCATTTCCTTCTCCAGGTGATCTCCTTGACCCAGGGATGGAACCTGAGTCTCTTGCATTTCCTGTATTGGCAGGTGGATTCTTTACCATTAACTTCACCTGGGAAGCCCTTTAAACAACAAATTCAATAATTTCAAATATGGTAAACTGTAATAGGTATAACCAACATTTTTTTTTTTTCCGAGTTCTTCATAGTTTTGAAGAGTGTAAAGGAGCCCTGAAATCAAAAAGCTTGAAAACGATTAAACTCAACGACAAGCTCTTTCCCAGCAGAGCTTTCCAATGTCTTCTTTCGTTTGCACCTTCATATTAAAGTACAGACAAACAGGAAGAAGAGCAAGGGGAAGGATATAAATAAGACACACACACACACAAGAACTGAAATCATGGGACTTCCCTGAAGGCCTAGTGGTTAAGAATCCACCTTCGAATACAGGGAATGCAGGTTCCATCTCTGGTCATGAGCGGCAGCTACTGAACCGGGGGAGGTATATAAGAGCCAATAAGATGAAGGTATATAAGAGCCAATAAATAAATATTAAAAAAAAAAAACAACTGAAATCATGAAGAAGGAAAAAGGATCCCTATATAACTACAAAGTAAATTAGACAGTAATAGGTAAATGATGCAAACGTCATAGAGAAAACGAGTATTATACTAATATTATATGGTTAGAGTCTTCAAAAGATATTCTTTTTATAATAGCTTTCTTTATGTTTATTATTTACGGATATAACCATTACTTTCATATTTTAAAGATTTTTTTCCAAAAGTAATTATTTTATAATATTTGCAAAATACAATGCACAGGGAAGGAACCTGTAACTCACTGCTGAGTCCAATGACTGTCATAATTTTGATGCATTCCTTCTGGGTGTTTTTATACTATAATTGAATTATTTATGAAATAAAAATGCATTCTCTTTTTATTACTTTAAGGTAACACTTTATCAAGTTTTTCAGTGTCATTCCAATCATATCTGAAAAAGTTTCCTCATTAATAATTTTGAAAATTGTGCCCCTATGAAATTTTATGAGTTTGACATTATTTCCAGTCAAATGACCCAGAAGGGGGGTCCTATGAATGAAGGAGATCGTATTGTTTCTGAGAGAAGTCGGGACACTTCAAGCAAAATCTTGGCAGCAGATGTTGACAGCAGGCTCTAAGACAACAGACGCTTTCCAGGCTCAGAGCCACTGTCGGGAGGCCTCAGAATCGGAGAATAAATTATGAGGCCAAATGTCATTGCTGACAGGAAATTCTTTGGGGAGTGACAGAAATCTCTCAGAAACTTAAAAGTGTTCCTTGTACCACACAGGAAGAAATCCATTTCACCATTAGGGGCCACTTAAAATAATTACTGGCTCAAAATCAAATTAATACCTACAGATGAAGGACATGGGCTACCTGGAAGAAGGCACTAACAAATCTACTCATTACGGTTGACATTGTAGTGCTTCAAGAAAGGGCAATCATTCACTTTCGGAAAGCCTCAGGCATTCGTCAGGAGCACTCACAAAGGAAAATCCCAATAGAAGCTGACTGCTCCCCACCAACAGTCTTATAAGGGTGCTTGTGAACATAAACTCTTGTTTTTCAGTTGCTCAGTCATGTCCAACTCTTTGCGACCCCATGGACTGCAGCACACTAGGCCTCCCTGTCCATCATCAACTCCCGGAGTTTACCCAAACCCACGTCCATTCAGTCAGTGATGCCATCCAACCATCTCATCCTCTGTCATCCCCTTCTCCTCCTGCCTTCAATCTTTCCCAGCATCAGAGTCTTTTCCAATGAGTCAGCTCTTCACATCAGGTGGCCAAAGTATTGGAGTTTCAGCTCCAGCATCAGTCCTTCCAATGAATATTCAGGATTGATTGGTTTGATCTCCCTGCAGTTCAAGGGACTCTCAAAGAGTCTTCTCCAGCACCACAGTTCATAAACTAGTCAGTGTTAAATACTTCACTCCTCTTTATTACCATATCTTTGGGGAACTACCTCATGAAACCCAATCTCACAGAATTTATGAACCTGTTTTTAAGATTTTTATATGTAATGAAAACATTCTGTTTGACAACAGAAATATACACTTGAGTAAACCCTGAGAGTTTTCATTACAAATAACGTTTTTTTTCTTTTTTGCTCTTTCTTTTTATTATATTTATATGAGATGATGGATGCTTACTAAACTTACTGCAGTAATCATTTCACAATATATGTGTTAAACCATTATGTTGTATATCTTAAATTTATATAGTGATGTTTGTCAATTGTTTCTCAATAAAATTGGGGAAAAAAGCACCAAGTAACCCAAAATATTTCAGATGAGAACATATTAAAATGGTGAAATATATCTGAAGCAATCTGATGTGTTATCTTATATTAGTCAGTTAATATTTTCTAGTGAAAATTTCCCTGATAATAATATTGATAACTATATTATCACATTTCTAAGTGTTGTTAAAAAATTAAATATAAACTTGACACTAATGGATACCTTCATTTGTATTCAAACTTTCTGATTAATTACTACATAAAACTAAGACTAATAAATTGCCAATTTAAACTAAAAGAATAATTGACTACACCATATTCAGTACATATATAGCACTAGAAAACCCTTCAACATTCAGGTGCATCAAATGACTTAATAAAAATATGAGCATACCACACAAAATAAATTAAAACACACTTTAAAAAACTAAGCAGGAAATTCACAATGTAGTATGTTTCTTATTATTGTCAGTTAGACTTCTATGGTATTCCACTTTGGTACTTGGTTTGAAATACCCTATTACGGTGGGACAAGTTCAATAAAACATTAAAAAAGATATTACTACTTAAGAGTCAAGTGGTCTCACCATAATCAAAGTGTTATTCATAAATAATGGATACATTCATAGCAGAAAGCATTAGTTCTATTTCTACAATGTGGCCTGTTGCAATATTCAAGTTTCCAGAAGGAAGAAGGAGACTAAGGGCTACAAACACCTACTGTGTGACATAAACTTAGGAAGGGACAACTTAGTCTTTGTCATACATCACAAGGAAGCCTGTGCAGAACTGCTTGTTCTAGAGCATGATCGTATGGGCCTCTGGAAGGATGAGGGAATGATAGAGGACACCATTGAGTGGAAGATACCAGATAAACCCAGCAGGCACATATGACCACAGAGACACAAAATCAAGGTTACAAAAGTGTTGATCTGAGCTTTGGTGTTTTAGCACTGTCATTGTGGCTTTAGATTCCACATTTCCTTGAAATTCAATGTCCATTGGTTTGTTGACCAAAGTTCCAGGAACAATTCTGATGACCAAGGAATGAAATAACTATTCTATCTTGATTTCATAAAATATGGAAGCAGAAATGTTCATTTCAATGATTTTACTTATTTTCTTGCAACAGAAACACTATTCACTTGTGGCATTCATTAAACTCACGAGTAGCTCATGCCAGGCCAGGGCAGGTGGCAGAGCACTGCATCTAACTTGGATTTAGATCTATATGTAAGAAGGATAGAGGCCGAAAAACCTTGGAAAGCTTGACAAGTTTAAGTGAATAAAATAGTAATCAGATTTAATGTTCTAAAATGTACACCGATTATACATTTATAATTTAATTATAATTAAAGTTTGGACACCTGGTACCAAGGGCTAATTCATTGGAAAAGACCCTGATGCTGGGAAAGTTTGAGGGCAGGAGGAGAAGGGGGTGACAGAGGATGAGACGGTTGGATGGCATCACTTACTCAATGGACATGAGTTTGAGCAAACTCTGGGACATAGTGAAGGACAGGGAAGCCTGGCATGCTGCAGTCCACAGGGTTGCAAAGAGTCAGACACGACTTAGTGACTGAACAACAACGAAAAGTGTAAAGAAGAAAGCCAAGAAAGTTAAACTGAACACTCAGGACATAGAAGGTATACAATTCATAAGTGTTTAAGGAACATCAATAAGCAACAATACCAAAACATTAAATATATATATTACTCTGTGCTCACTAGGATACAGCTTCTATTCAATAGATTCATAATCACTGTAATTAAAGAAAGAGACCCTGCATTGGGTCTCTTCATCCCAATTACAGCATTGGGATGAAAAATTACTAAAGCATTTGTATTAATGATGATTGGCTCAATCTTCCAACGTGATGAAAACCATCATCTGAGGACAAAACTATTCAAGGACTAGACTTCAAGGCAAAAGCCAGATCTGAAAAGTCATTTCTCTTGCTCTGCACCCCTCAAGGGCAAGGTCACCATTATCTCGAGGTGTTAGGAGGACAAAGACACAGCATCTTGATGAGATCTGAAAGTATAAGCTACATCTTCAATTATACATGAGTTAATCATCAGAGTTCAATAGATTTACCATCTGGTTATCTGCTTGGTCTAAAAGAAACAACTTGCATTAGGCAAAAATATATCACAAGTGATATTTCTCTGTCTCCCTCAATTTATTGATAGCATTTCTTGAAGGCTGCTATATGCTAAGTGCAATGTTTAAAGCATTACAGGGTCTCATATGAGTATGAATATCAATAAAGGAAGAGAAAGCAGTTGGTGAGTGATGAGGATGGAAGATATTTCAGGAAAATCACTCAAATATTCTCACTGGTGTTTGCACCATTTCACAGATAGGAAAAAGGAGGATGAGAGATTAAGTAGTTGAAAGGAACTCACCAAACTTACAGATAAATACAGAAGCCAGGATTCTAAGCTTATTTCAGAGCTAGTCATGCTTATTCTACTCCACAAAACAAAGATTAAATAGTCTATGAGTTTACAAGGAAAAAAAGACATATTCTTTTAAAATACTTAATATGGTATTGAATAGGGAGACAACATAATTCCTTCAAATAACCTATCTTCCTTGGTAAATATTTTTAAGAAATCAAGGTATTAATTTCTATGGCATTGATCCTGGTATAGAAAGTGATTAAAAAAAAAAAACTGACAAAGGAATAGTATAGAAAATAAAGAGTAGATCATCCAACAATTAAATAAGCCATTTAAGGCCTAAAAAGTCTATGATTGTACAAGCAACTCCTGCAGCTCAATTCCAAAAAAATAAATGACCCAATCAAAAAATGGGCCAAAGAACTAAACAGACATTTCTCCAAAGAAGACATACAGATGGCTAACAAACACATGAAAAGATGCTCAACATCACTCATCATCAGAGAAATGCAAATCAAAACCACAATGAGGTACCATTACATGCCAGTCAGGATGGCTGCTATCCAAAAGTCTACAAGCAATCAATGCTGGAGAGGGTGTGGAGAAAAGGGAACCCTCTTACACTGTTGGTGGGAATGCAAACTAGTACAGCCACTATGGAAAACAGTGTGGAGATTTCTTAAAAAAACTGGAAATAGAACTGCCATATGACCCAGCAATACCACTTCTGGGCATACACACTGAGGAAACCAGATCTGAAAGAGACACGTGCACCCCAATGTTCATCGCAGCACTGTTTATAATAGCCAGGACATGGAAGCAACCTAGATGCCCATCAGCAGACGAATGGATAAGGAAGCTGTGGTACACATACACCATGGAATATTACTCAGCTGTTAAAAAGAATTCATTTGAATCAGTTCTAATGAGATGGATAAAACTGGAGCCCATTATACAGAGTGAAGTAAGCCAGAAAGATAAAGAACATTACAGCATACTAACACATATATATGGAATTTAGAAAGATGGTAATGATAACCCTATATGCAAAACAGAAAAAGAGACACAGATGTACAGAACAGACTTTTGGACTCTGTGGGAGAAGGCGAGGGTGGGATGTTTTGAGAGAATAGCATTGAAACATGTATATTATCTATAGTGAAACAGATCACCAGCCCAGGTTGGATGCATGAGACAAGTGCTCGGGCCTGGTGCACTGGGAAGACTCAGAGGGATTGGCTAGAGAGGGAGGTGGGAGGGGGGATCAGGATGGGGAATACATGTAAATCCATGGCTGATTCATGTCAATGTATGACAAAACCCACTACAATATTGTAATTAGCCTCCAACTAATAAAAATAAACGAAAAAAAAAAGTCTATAATTGAATACCAAACTTTCATTAATAACTTAAAAGTGGATTTTCTCCCCATCAAGAAATTTTGCTCTTAAACTAAAGAGTATTAAAAAGTAATTGCTAATAAAATCCAGAGGTTTAGGTTCAGTACCAAAGCACTCATTCAATTGAAAATATATTTGTTGCGTATCCATTAGGAACAAATAAACAAAAGTCTGCTAAGTGTTAAGAATACAAAGGTGATCTAGGCAGAGATGATTCCTTGCCTACCAGGATTACATTCTAGTAAGTAAGAAAGACATAGAATAAAGCCTTACAGAAATTACCATTTTGTTGAACTTGTGATGTGTTAAAAATGCTAAGGAAATGGTCTGATATGATCATGACAAATTTCAGAAAAGCTTCCATAGGATTGAGTTTTGAGCTGGGTTCTGAAACTTAAGTGGAAATTTAAAGGATGAAAGAAAGGAAAGAGAATTCTAAGCAAATGACTCAGCACATTGAAAGCTACGATGAAGGAAAAAACATAGAACATTCGAAGGAAAGGAAAGTGATCCATTGACTGAATCATGGGAAGTGAGGGAGTAAGTTAAGACAGCAAAGAAGGAACAACTAGATTGTATAGGGACTCCTGGACTCTGCTAAATAAATTTAGTTGTAAAAATCAATATTTGGAAAGGAAAATCTTTAAGACATTTTAAGAACCGGAGTTGGAATATTTGTTTTTGTTTGTTCTTAAAAGATCAGACTGTCTCATGCATCCAACCTGGGCTAGTGATCTGTTTCACCCTTGATAGTATACTTGTTTCAGTGCTATTCTCTCAGAACATCCCACCCTCGCCTTCTCCCACAGAGTCCAAAAGTCTGTTCTGTACATCTGTGTCTCTTTTTCTGTTTTGCATATAGGGTTATCGTTACCATCTTTTTAAATTCCATATATATGCATTAGTATACTGTATTGGTCTTTATCTTTCTGGCTTACTTCACTCTGTATAATGGGCTCCAGGCTGATTCATGTCAATGTATGGCAAAAACCACTACAATATTGTAAAGTAATTAGCCTCCAACTAATAAAAATAAATGAAAAAAAAAAAAATAAAGATCAGACTAGTTCCAGTGGGGAAAAGAAAGTAAGGACAGCTTGAGAGAATGTTGGGGAGGGAAAAGGATAATTATTTCCATTTTAATTCAAGCTTTGAGGTAATTCTGGAATAGTTAAGAGGAGATATTTGGGCTCCATACACATTTGGAGCCCAAAGCTGGACTGAAGGTAAAAAAAAATGGGAGAGTCATACAAATAAACACTGAAGTTTGAACATGGATTTAGGTGTTTAGAGACAGAATATATTGTAGGAAAAAAAAAAAGCATTTTGAGGGCTAACCTGGAGGGATGCCATGATTTATAGGAAGAAGTAGAGAAGCCGGATAAAGAGTGTGGGGTTACAAAAGCCTGAAGAGAAGGAGGGAATGGACAATGTGACTGGATGCTATTAAGTAAAATAAAACAAAAACAAAAACAAAAACTGAGCAATGGATTTGGTGCATGAGACCATCAATGGTACTGAGAAGAAACATCACAGCAAATTGGTATAGGTGGAAGGCAGATGGCTGAGATGTATATGGAATTTCTTTAAAACTTTCTTTTTTTTTTTTTTTGTTCTAGATAAATATATTTATTTCCTTTTTCTTATATAAAAGTAACATATGCTTACAGTTAAAAAAAATCCAGACATTTCTTAAAGGTAGAAAGAAGAATGCAAAAAAAAAAACAGTTATAATCTTACCATTTAGGAAGAACCACAACTTATATTTTGGTAGATAGCCTTCTAAAATTTTTTCTGTGGATACACACATATGCTTTTTTATGCAAAGATGAGATTATTCTATTCATGCAGTTCAGTGATGGGCTTTTCCTTTTACACTTCAATAAATATAAATTTGCTTCACCATTTGTAATGACTATAGAACATCTACTATATCTGTTTATTCAATAAATATTCATATATATATATATATCTGTCATTGAGCTAGAATCTTCAAATGCAGTCCTAGGTAAGTAAGTCTTTAAAAACACAAACTTACCATAATTCATTAAATTAACCTCCTATAGATGAACAGTAAAGTTCTTCTTTTGCCATTATAAAAAGAGCTATGATAAATATCCTGTACATACATTTTTGTGTCCTTGCCTGAATAGATCCTTAGAATAAATTCCTAAAAGTATTAATTGCTTAATCAAAAATAAATAATATTTTAAATATTGATACAAATGCAGATTGACTTACTTTCAGAGAAGTTGTTGCAGTCAACATCTCATCCACAGAACATACTGCTCCATAATCTTGCCAACACCAGGTATGAGTAATTTTAAAAATTTTTGCCAATCTAGTAGGCAAAAATTAAAATCTTTCAAGAAAGTGTGTTACAAAAGAACTGTGGTAGAGGGAGGAAAGAGAGAGGGAGGGAAGCGTCTGTTTGGTCCCACCATGTTTTTGTTTTTCACCTGTGTTTGGCTGCACTGCTCTCTGCCGTGGCACGTGGGCTTCTCTAAGGGTGGAGCACGGGTTCTGTCTGAGCCTGAAGGCTCGGTAGTTGCAGTGTGCAAGCTCAGTAACTGGTACTCAAGCTTAGTTGCCCTGAGGCATGTGGGGTCTGAGTTCCTGGACCAGGGATTGAAGCTGTATTCCCTGCATTAGAAGGCAGATTCTTAACCAATGGTCCACCAGGGAAGTCCTCTGCCTCAGTTTTAATTGGGGAAAATAGTTCCTATATAGATACAGATATATTGAGAAAGACCCAGCAGAGAGAGGAGAGTCACATAACACGTGATCAAAGGGATATTCATTAATGAGAAGTAGAGAACAGGGAAGGATGGATTCCAAAGCAGGAGGAAATCAGCCTCAGAGGGGAAGAGAGACACCTCTGTCATTGCAATAGGAGGGAAGGAGACAATGATAGATTTGTTATGTTTGGTGGTGGCAGGTGAAGGGAGTTCCCATCACTTAACTGCTACCTTCCAAATTAAGTGAAAAGGGATGTCATTTGCTAAGTATCTGGAGAGGATGGCAGCAGTGATTTCAGAAGGGTGAACATGGTTTGCAGTAGCCATTGTGAACTGGAAACTGAGTTGATCAGGGAAGGATTTTAGAGGAATTTCAGAGATGTAGCTAAGGTTGTTGATCTTAGTGTGGCAATATATTTTTCTCTTCTGGTTTACCTACGGTTTACCTGGAGATAGGAAAAAAAAAGCAGATAGTTGAGTGTATCTGTGGTTGGGATTGAGTTAGATCAGAACCACAAGGATGACAAGCCCGAGCTATTGGACAGGATAAAGAAAGAGGGGCCGATGGACTAGCCAAGACATTGGAGGAAGATCATTAATTGAACAACCATGCTAGAAAATAGAAGGTTACAAACTGAGAATAGGAAGTTGACATCATGATTTTGGAGAAAGCAGTTTCCCGAGGTTGCTGATTTCGAGTTTGACTCTAACAGTGAGTGGCTGAGATTGAAGAGGACGTTATTGCAGAGGATGAGGTTAAAAATGTTGAGAGGTCAGGATGGTTCACTATGATAAATGACTATTGACAACACCTAAGGAATTGTGTTGGCAGCAACTGTGTTAGAAATGAAAACTTATCTGGATACCAAAACTGCAGTGGCAGAGCAAATTACCTAAGGCCAATGGATGATGGGTGGAGAGGGTGGTCTTCTGTGAGCCTCAGACAAAGCAGAGTGCTTACACATAGGAAGAGGACCTATCATAGAGAAGCCACAAAAGGGCATGACAGCCACTGCACCATTGAGAATCAGCAAAGCTCAGCGAAGCTAAAATGGAGCAGTGTCTTTGGGGAAGAGCCTGGATTTGATGCTGGCAGGATGGGAGCAGAAACTCTGAGTAAATGCTGAGGGTCCTTGCTGATGGTGAGATAGTGGATCCAGGGAGAGATCAATAAAGGAAGAATACAGTTTTGTGCAATGGTAGATAATACAGGGTGAACAACAGTGGAGAATAAATGTCATACTCCAAGTACTGATGACTTCAAGATGAGACCTCAGGGAAGGCCTCTAAGATCAAGGCAACATTAAAATACAGAATTTGACCTACTGGGGTTTAAGCAGCACCAGTAAATGCAGTTCTAAAATTCTAGAACCACAGAATCTTAACTCCTCAACTAGTGGTTTACCATTTCCATCAGAGCTGATTTGGAATAACTGTTATCATCTATGAAAGACTACGTCATATGGTACCAACACACGCTAGTAAAGTAATGCTCAAAATTCTCCAAGCCAGGCTTCAGCAATACGTGAACCGTGAACTTCCAAATGTTCAAGTTGGTTTTAGAAAAGGCAGAGGAACCAGAGATCAAATTGCCAACATCTGCTGGATCATCAAAAAAGCAACAGAGTTCCAGAAAAACATCTATTTCTGCTTTATTGACTAGGCCAAAGCCTTTGACTGTGTGGATCACAATAAACTGTGGAAAATTCTTCAAGAGATGGGAATACCAGACCACCTGACCTGCCTCTTGAGAAACCTGTATGCAGGTCAGGAAGTGACAGTTAGAACTGGACATGGAACAACAGACTGGTTCCAAATAGGAAAAGGAGTAAGTCAAGGCTGTATATTGTCACCCTGCTTATTTAACTTATATGCAGAGTACATCATGAGAAACACTGGGTTGGAAGAAGCACAAGCTGGAGTCAAGATTGCTGGGTATAATATAAATAACCTCAGATATGCAGATGACACCACCCTTATGGCAGAAAGTGAAGAGGAACTAAAAAGCCTCTTGATGAAAGTGAAGGAGGATAGTGAAAAAGTTGGCTTAAAGCTTAACATTCAGAAAACTAAGATCATGGCATCCGGTCCCATCACTTCATGGGAAATAGATGGGGAGACAGTGGAAACAGTGTCAGACTTTATTGTTTTGAGCTCCAAAATCACTGCAGATGGTGACTGAAGCCATGAAATTAAAAGATGCTTACTCCTTGGAAGGAAAGTGATGACCAACCTAGAGAGCATGTTAAAAAGCAGAGACATTACTTTGCCAACAAAGGTCCATCTAGTCAAGGCTATGGTTTTTCCAGTGGTCACGTATGGATGTGAGAGTTGGACTGTGAAGAAAGCTGAGCACCGAAGAATTGATGCTTTTGAACTGTGGTGTTGGAGAAGACTCTTGAGAGTCCCTTGGACTGCAAGGAGATCCAACCAGTCTATCCTAAAGGAGATCAGTCCTGGGTGTTCATTGGAAGGACTGATGCTGAAGTTTAAACTCCAATACTTTGGCCACCTGATAAGAAGAGTTGACTCATTGGAAAAGACCCCGATGCTGGGAGGGATTGGGGGCAGAAGGAGAAGGGGACGACAGAGGATGAGATGGTTGGATGGCATCACCGACTCGATGGACATGGATTTGGGTGGACTCCGGGAGTTGGTGATGGACAGGGAGGCCTGGTGTGCTGCAATTCATGGGGTCTCAAAGAGTCGGACACGACTGAGCGACTGAACTGAACTGAACTGATCCTGCCTTAATTTGTCAATTAAGGTGAAAGTTTACTCTCAGGGTGAATCAAAAAAGAATTAATACTCCTTTCAAAATCTAAATTTAAAAAAAGTGATACAAAGGAGCATATTTACAAAACACACAGACACAGAAAACAAACTTACGGTTACCAAAAGGAAGCGGGGAAGGGACAAATTTGGAATTAACAGATATAGGTTGCTATATACGAAACACATAAACCACAAGGACCTACTGCATGGCACAGGGACTATATTCATCATCTTTTAATAAGCTATAACTGAAAAGAATCTGAAAAACAGCGTATGTATAATGTGTGTTACATTATAACTGAATCACTCTGCTGTACACCTAAAGCACTGTTCATCAACAATACTTCAATAAAAATATAAAATTAAATAAATTAAAGAAAAACAAAACTCGATATCAATTTACTACCTAGAAAAACATGAGGAAAAAAGATCAGTCAAGGAGCCTTTGGTAAGTCAGGATCTTATATAGGATTCTGAAGAGAAAAACTCCTCTAATAGATTTACTACACATTTCCACTTTTTCTTATGAAAATATTTCAGGGGTTTGGAAATATTTATTTTACCTTCTATGTCAGCAAGTTTTGAGTGAATTACAATAATTAATTTTAGTACCTATATGAACCTAAAATATTCATCTACTGAATTTATATCCCCTCTCCACAGTTTTAAATTGCCTGTATTAAAGATCTTAGCGTATATATATATCTTGAATTATGGATCATTTAAAAATCCTTTTGAGATATAAATCCAGAATTTTCAAAGCTTTAAAAGATCTTGTACATCATTTCTTCCTCTACTTTTATTTTGCAGCCAAGAAAACCAAGTTACAGAGAGGTCCCACCAAGAGAGACAGTGTCCAACATAGCTTTAAAAGAAGAAAAGTGAAGTGGGAACCCACACCCTTAATGCCTATCCAGCCCTCATAAAATTGGCATATTATGAGCAAACATATCTTGCTGTCTCACGTTTCTTTTTTCATTCATCTTTGGCACCTTTCAGCCTGTAAATAAAGCAAAAGCACGTTGTAGCCATGTTCTAGTTTCTTCATGGAGGAAGGTTGTTTAAAGCACCCTCTGAGTCAATCCTCTGGCAGTCAAAAGCTTTCACAGAAGACTTGTGTTATTTTAAGAATGATATTTTTTCACTGATCCCTGAAGAACTAGATACTTAAACATTTATTGGTACAAGGTCATTGCTTTAGTGAAATGGCTTTAACTTAACATAAATCAACTTAGCACCTCTGTATACCCCTACTTTAAGGAAGGACAGAGAAATCTAAAGGGAAGGTCAGTTTAATTCTTTCCTGTCCAGACTCATTGAGGTAATTTCCACCTGAGTGTTTAAGAACAAAGGGAGGTGCAAACCTTACTGAAAATGAACACACCACTGCAACGTGGTAGCTAAACAAGTTCTTTTATATTTGATGTGTTCAACATAAAGGAAAAGAAAAATGAAAGCGTCCTAAAGCCACAATTCAAGTTAAATACTGAAATCCTCATAAGGGAAATGTGTGCCTGTGTGTATATTACATACACGGTCACTCTATGTATTATATTTTGTCATATTTTCATGAACAAAGTGATCTATTGACCACAATCAAAAGGATTCGTGCTTTGAAATTTCTCTCTTTTGTTTTTAAGTGCTGCAGCCTGCCCTGAGTCTTCCCTACCATCCTTTGCACTCTTGACTTTATCTGTGATGTAAGTGTTAAACGTATAGCATGTGGGACTTCCTGGTGGTCCAGTGACTAAGACACCCTGCTCCCCATGCAGGGTGCTGGGGTTCAATCCCTGACAGGGAACTAGATCCCACATGCCCCAACCAAGAGTTTATGTGCTGCAACTAAAGATCTCATGCGTTGCAAGGAAGACTGAAGGTCTTCTGTGCCCCAGATAAGACTCACCACAGTCAAGTAAATAAAGAAATAAATAGCATGTGGTCAAACAAGGGTTAAAGATGAATTAAGTGGGTTGTCTCATATCTGCTCCAGAACAAAGTTTTTATATGCAAAAACTAAACTGCTACCTTCTGAATGAAACCTTTGGTTTTTAGCCTCATGAGCACAACTTTGTTGAGTCAAATTGTTTCAAGATTTAATATAGAAAAACGACCCTTTGCAAGTTGCCTCCAGCAGAGCTTTGTCAAAATGCCCAAGACAGAAGTGACAAGTGTAGAAAAAAGATTGTCAGCTACTAAAAAGATAAAAATATACACACTTCACAATTAGTTGATACATATACATAAATGTAACCCACAAAAATAGCACAGCTTGCTAATAAAATTGACTTCTATTTAATAAGGAGACATTCACAAGCAGTTCAAAAATAAAGCAACTTTTAAAAATTAATTCCCTTGACTAAAGTTTTGAAGAGGGACGGAAAGGCAGGAAGCCCTTCATTAACTAATTCTGTGAGTTCTAACCAGACATGCTACAGATCTGAGCATGAGAAATGGGACCAGAATGCATGGAAACAGAAAATCCCTCTGAGTAGAGGCAGTCTCCACTTGGTGTTCTTGGCCAGTTTTTCCTCAGCTCAGAGAAACCAATCTTGGACCTGTGTTCCATCCTAATGTCTGATATTGGAGTGGCTCTAGGAATTTGTATGAAATCTGTTGTAAATGACTTTTTAATCCAACCGCTTTGCCAAAATTAATATACCAGGTTTCATTAGCATAAACACTAAGGAGATGATAAAAATTAACAAAAAAGGTACCACGCTCAATGCTTGCTTGAAACAGTTTGTATAGCTTTTATCTCCCCTGTGTGTGTTTTTAATGATCTTAGCAAAGCAGAATGGAAATATTTGTGTTCTCTGTAATCAGCTCACATGCTTAAGTTGTCTATTCCCAACCTAAATACAGTTGTATATTCAGTAATAATCCATGCAACGGGGAGCAGGATCAAGATATACTGTGTCTTTGGCATCAGCCTACTGTTAGGGAACACGTTTTGTAGGCTACACGTTCATTTGGAGTTTCTTTTCTAATTTCATGATAAACTTCTTGACTATCCTAGCAATATAAAATAAGTACATTTCCCATCTCACTGGTGGAATTTCTTTTCCTTTGACTACTGACTCCAGTCTGCCATCTCACTTCTCCAGACCTGCCGATCCACCAGCCTTCTTTCTATCTTCATCTGCTTTCCAGGACAATGCAGCTAATAGGTTTGGGCTGGCAGCTGAACTGCTGAGAACTGTTCAGACCTGAGCTTACTACTGAAAAGTTGACGAACGACTCACGGTTTCTAGATGCTATGAGGTTACCAGCAGGCAAAGTATTCATCAAAGGATTTCACAGAGACACAGTCTAATATGGGCTTCCAGGTTGTCTGAGTGGTAAGAATCCATCTGCAATGCAGGAGATGCGGGTTTGATCCCTGGGTTGGGAAGATCCCATGGAGAAGGAAATGGAAACCCACTCCAGGACTTGTGCCTGGAAAATTCCATGGACAGAGGAGCCTGGTGGGCTATACATACAGTACATGGGGTCGCAGTGAGTTGGACACAACTTGGCGATTAAACAACAACAGCAAATCTAATTGTGCCATTTCTATAGGCCTATTGATGCTTTTGAACTGTGGTGTTGGAGAAGACTCTTGAGAGTCCCTTGGACTGCAAGGAGATACAACCAGTCCATCCTAAAGGAGATCAGTCCTGGTGGTTCATTGGAAGGACTGATTCTGAAGCTGAAACTCCAATACTTTGGCCACTTCATGCGAAGAGTTGACTCATTGGAAAAGACCCTAATGCTGGGAGGGATTGGGGGCAGGAGGAGAAGGGGACGACAGAGGATGAGATGGCTGGATGGCATCACCAACTCAGTGGACATGAGTCTGAGTAAACTCTGGGAGTTGGTGATGGACAGGGAGGCCTGGCGTGCTGTGATTCATGGGGTCTCAAAGAGTCGGACATGACTGAGTGACTGAACTGAACTGAACTGATCCCTGTCATCTTTTCGGTCTGTTTCTTTCAGCTTGCCAACTTTCTGGCCAACTGTGGGTTACCCAGTGAATAGGCTAAGTTGGGATTCATTCAGTTTTTTTGTTTTTGTTTTTTTTTTAGGCAGTACATTTTGTTCCAGCTATGCCCAAAATGCAGTGTGATATTCAAATAACATCTTACTGATGGTTCTGACTCGATGAGGTTTACTCCAGTAATTAACAGCTTTGGTAACACCATATGGCATTGAGAGAAAGCCTCTGAATCTAAGTCAGAACTGAGAGTTCCAGCCCTGACTCAGCCACAAAGGATGCATGACATGGAGAATCTGTTATCTTTCTTGACTGTCAGCCCGCGCATTTATACAATGAAGGGGAAAGATGGGATAAAATACAAGAATCCTGCAGCTCTATAAAAAAAAAAGCCTATGATTCTAGGATATCTATTCAAGTAATGTATTTGCAAGAGAAAGCAAGACAATAGTTACCACGAGAGAACTACTGACCACCGACTGAGAGAACCATCTGACAGTTGTGTAGCTGTGAAAGAAACACAGAGAGGGGAAAAGGGGTGGGTGGGCTGGATAAACTCAGAGATTGGGATTGAAATATATACACTATTGATACTATGTACAACAAAGTGAAAGGGTTAGTTGCTCAGTCCTGACCAACTCTTTGTGACCCCATGGACTACAGCCTGCCAGGCTCCTCTGTGCACAGATTTCTCCAGGCCAGAATACTGGAGTAGGTAGCCATTCCCGTCCCCAGGGGACCATCCCAAGCCAGGGATCAAACCCAGGTCTCCAGCACTGCAGGCAGATTCTTTACTGTCTGAGCCCACCCAGGGAAGCCCAACTAAACAGATGATTAATGAGAACCTAATGCACAGCGCAAGGAAGTCTACTCAGAGCTCTGTGTGACCTAAATGGGAAGAGAATCCACAAAAGAGGGGATGGATACGTGTGTGCGTGGATACCTGTGTGTGTTATTCACATTTCTGTACAGCAGAAACTAACAACCCTATAAAGCAACTATGCTCCCATAAAAATTAAAAAAAAGAAAGAAAGAAAGAAACACTGGATCACAGATCCCATTCGCTCTTTTTTTCACTACGAATTGTTCCTACCGAACTTGTCTGATGGCACTTCAAATGAGAGTGCATCTATAAGAATCTCCAGAGAGAAACACAGGAGACCTCTGTGCCTCACAGCCTTAAGGAGGTCTTGATTTCTAGCAATCAAGAAAGGTGAACTAGGTTCTAATTTCTACGACCATTTAACAACAGTTAAGATTTTAGATCTATAAAGAAAAAAAAATCCTCTACTTGTTGGGATATAATTGTCTATTATATTCTAATTCCAAACTCCATGATCTTAGACCACACAATCCTCTCGTTGTTTCTCTTTAAAGCTTTGTGACCACCAAACAGCTGGGTAAAGATGTTTAAGACAGTTTGATACTCCAGAAGAACAACATGTGGCTTTACCATACTTCATTTACCACTTTTCCACAGCAAACTTCTGATCCTTGTGACTATCTCTATTGCACTGCAGACAGAAAAAAGAAAAAAGAAAAAAAAAAACGAAACAAAAAATCCAAAAAAAATCTCAAAGAAGAGATGTCACTGCACATTCATGTAATTATTAAGTGAGTTGAAAAATGAGTCACATGGAAGTCTTCCAAGGAGAAAATATGACAACTCCTTCATTTATTGTGATAATTTCACACCAATTTCAGCATCGGATAATCTATACTTGGTTGAAGTTGACTCCAGTATATCTGCTGTTACTGAAGGCTGTGTGTATGCGTGCTCAGTTACTTAGGCGTGTCCAGCTCTTTATGAACCCACGGACTGTAGCCCTGCAGGATCCTCTGCCCATGGAATTTTCCAGGCAAGAATACTGGAGTGGGAGCTTATTTCCCACTCCAGGGGATCTTCCTGACCCAGGGATCGAACCTGTGTCTCTTGTGTTTTCTGCATTGGCAAGTGGATTTTTTTTTTTTAAACCACTATCACCACCTGAGTAGCCCCCATATGGATGAACTTGAAATTATTTGGCAATTATAACCCTATAAAAATTTCAATTTAGTTTCAGCTCAGAAATCTAACAAGGCAAAAACATTCTAATTTAAGAAAATGGATGCTATATTTGTTTGTTCAGATATATTAATGGATTCCTGATGAACCAAGAAACCAAAAATTCATATCAAAGAATGTGTGATTAATTTGACACAGAACCTTTAAAATTTTTTTACCAGGTCTTTTCTGAAAGTCAACTATACTAATGTATCAAACACAATTGGATTATTCCCCATTTCTTTCCTTTTCTCACTCTGAAATCAATGCATTTCCATATCACCTGCTATTCTTATAATATGGATTCTGAGGATAAGGTATCAGTTCAATATCTTTAAACATTCTTGTTTTGAATGGTTGTCCATTCTGATACTTTTTTCTTATTGTTTGTCAATGATGTAACTGGTAGAAATCTTAAAGCAGTGAATTAAATTAGAGATAAATGGAAAGATCAGAGTAAGATAGTTTATTCATTTATAGTATCATTTGTCAATCAAGTAAGCCACTGAAGCCTGGGCGTCTCATTCTAATGTGAAGGAACAAAATGAAAACATAAATGAATGGAAGGAGCTGATGAGGACTCATGTTAGAAGATCCAGCTGGCTTTCCTCAGAACTTGCTTGCCTTTCAAAACTCATGGGAGCTCTCCCATTGTGGGTAACAGTGTTACGCACTTACCTTGTTATTTTTGTTCTGACATAAGTGATATATATCTATCTATATATGGAGAGACAGAGTTCATTCAGAAGTGCCATAATACACATATCTTATGTTCTAAAATTTTATTTAAATATTTAAATTTCTCTTTAAGTCATTTTACCTTAGTGATATTTCAGAGTCAGTTGGTCACTTTTTTCCCCTAGCTCTTTAAGTCAGCAATTAAAAATCATAGAGAAAAACCTATGGTATCCCAGAGGTATCATGATAAAGTGCCTGGCAATTTTAAGAATTAAACAACAGCAAAGTAGCACTGTCTTCCAAGTATATGGTAGAAAAAATTTTGTAAAACCCAAGACTACCCTGACTTCAACATGAATTTCCTTTATGCACAGATTTTTCACTTGGATTAATCTTTGCTTCATTTTGTATTATCTCATTCAAAAATAATAAATTGCTTTAATCACTGTTCCTCAGGTATGCTAATCAATTACTTTAAATATAATACTAAAACCTTATATATACGTATATTTTCATTGTTTTATGTATAAGCACACATATGTATGTCATACCACTTTTTAAATAAAATATATCTCTCCAATTTCCTGGAAGCTGCAAAAGTTTCCTTCTCAAACTTGCTAAATTTTCAAAACATTGTAGTTTCCTAAGGAACAGAAATCTTGTCTCTGAAGGAATTGGTGTGAATCACTTCCTCAAAAGTCAGCAGGCATCTTGAGAAGAGACTGCTTAAGTCCCAGCATAACATTTTCCTAAGTGAATATCCCCAAATAATTCACATATTCTGTTATCATAAGAGGGTAAGAAAGAAAAGAGAGAGTAAAGAGAAAGAAAAGAGATATGAGTTTGCCTTTCACCTCTGTGTTCTGAGTTAGGTTTTGAGTTAACACCTTTTTATCACTGAAGAACAGACAAAAGCAAAGAACTTACTCCTCACGGACACTGCGGCAAGAATATTCACTCACTCATCCTTCCACTGATTCATCCGTTCATCCATCCAGCCAGCCAGCCAGCCTTCCAGCCATCCAGTCACTTATTTATTCATGTGTCCATTCTTTCAAGAGAGGAGGCTGTATGTTTTCTCTCTTACTCTGGCCAATGCACCTCCTTGAAGAAAAAATCACGTTGCTGCAGCATAATTTTAATTGTGAAGATTTCAGTCTCTGCTTAGGGCCAGTATTTCATGGGCAGATTTTTCTGGTTCCTGTAAACTTTGTTCCATAAGCTTGGGAAGAGTTCAACAATAATCTTTCTTACCATGTAAACAATTTTACTCAGAACCATGCAGAGCATCATGCTAAATCCTAATAATGACACATAGAGAGGGAGTGAGTAAGCTGAGGGACAAGAGCTGGAGCGCGTGGATCCAGCTCCTCTCCATCAGTCTCCAGAGTCCTCAGAGATCCTGCTGCCATGGTGCCTTCCATAATGGTTTCTGCTAGAACTCCTTTGGTTTCATCTTTTTCCCCAAAGTACTATCTTCCTGTGAAGCAATGAATGGCATTCTTCACCTGGTGAAGACTTCACCAGGTGAAGAATGACACTTAGAGACACATCAATAAACTTTCTCTAGAACAAGTGAAAGGAACAAGGTCCTTCTCAAAAGAAGTT
Source organism: Cervus canadensis (assembly GCF_019320065.1). NCBI lineage: Eukaryota > Metazoa > Chordata > Mammalia > Artiodactyla > Cervidae > Cervus > Cervus canadensis. The sequence goes on from NC_057407.1 coordinate 54,530,643, forward strand.
TTATCTGGAAGTCATACAGGAAAACTACAGAAGTGTGACATTTGCTAGGGGCATAAGTGAATGCTCTCAGGAGAAACCTGTATAGACACATGGGCCATGGGGCAGAGCAGGAGAGATGCTGAGTGAGGATGTTATCTCAGCCTGGTCCTGGGAGGAGTTGGAGAACAGGAGTGGTACCATCAAGGTGTCCTTCCTTGCAGAAAGATGGCTGGTCTTTTACACCCTATGTAGGTCAGTCATAGGCTCTTGACTTCTTCTAGGAGAAGTGAACAATCTCCAAGGAATTTCTGATCAAAGTAGGTCCCTACTGCCAACAGTAATTCCTATAAGAAGAGCACAGGCATGAACTGTCAGATCCACAGAGGCTGGTTGGAGGGTTGGTGATACAGCCTGATGACACGGATCTGGGTTGGGGTACCAACAGGCTTCATTAAAGATGTCTTTGGGTCTTCTTACAGTCTATCATAGGGGTAACAATGAACCTTACAGGGGGAAATTTTTGCTACTTGGTATCAGCTCAGTCACTCAGTTGTGTCCACCTCTTTGCAACCCTATGGACTGCAGCATGTCAGGCCTCCCTGTCCATCACCAACTCCCAGAGCTTACTCAAACTCATGTATCTCGAGTTGGTGATGCCATCCAGTCATCTCATCCTCTGTCGTCCCCTTCTCCTGCCTTCAATCTTTCCCAGCATCAGGGTCTTTCCAAATGAGTCAGTTCTTGATATCTGAGCTGTATTTCTGTAGCTTGTTCTGAAAAGGATGTCCTCTCAGGATCAGCCACCATTTAAGGATCTTGGACAGGCCTGTGCGCAGTGACCCTTGGCATTTTACATAGCATGATGGAAGTGGGCAACCTGGGGAATTCTTTCACCTCTCCAGATACCATTTCTTCTTCTGCAAAATGTAAAAGTCTTACTAAGCTGCCTCTAATTCGTCCATTAGAGCAAGTTGTCCTGAGATAATAAATTGGCCTCTGAGGATGTAAATTTAGATCACATTTGAAAACATGGAATGAACTTACAAGATTTGAGATCTAGTGTAAATTCTGGATCTGGGAAAAGCTCCTCTGGCAAGGTGCTGTAAAAGCTCTGACAGCACAATCCACTTTCTTTGTTTTATCTTTTATTCTGAGCTAAGGGAGTTGTCCCTTTCTGTTACTAGCTTTTCTTTAGAAACAACCCAAGAAATATGAACAAAACACGTCGTGTTCATTTTTACTCAATTGGAAGATAGTGAACTAAGACATTCTCCATTGCCCTGGAGTCTTCAAACTGTTGTTGAAATTAAAGTAATTGTTAGGGAACTCAGCTTGGTGCTCTGTGATGACCTAGAGAGGAAGGATTGGCGTGAATGGGAGGGAGGCTTAAGAGGAGGGGATATATGTATACATAATAGCTGATTCGCTTTGTTGTACAGAAGAAAATAACACAATATTGTTAAGCGATTATACTCCAAAAAAGATAAATTGTATCATCATTCATTTCTAATCTGTTGCACATGAAAGATATTAACTGACTAAAAATTTGCCTTCCAAAATCATATAAGCATCAGTTCAAATCCAGTTCTGCCACCCACCACCTGGAAGACCTTTGGTTATTTACTTAGCTATTCTAAGATTCAGTTCTATTATTAGTTTACAGATGGGATTAAGAAGCATATCCATTGCAAGGAGTTCTGAGGATTAAATAGAAGAGTGCTTAGAAAACACCATGCCTTATACACAATAAACATCAAACATTTCTTCTTATTTTCTTTTGCATGTTTTTATTCTTATACTTGTTAGTATAATGCTCTTGAAAATTTCTGAAAGCTAAGTACTTTTCTTCCATTTTGATATCAGTCAGATTGGTCATTAAGACCCCAACTGGCTTGTTCATGGTGTATATTGATGATGCCAAGCTCAGAGATGAGACGGATCGGATGATGACTTTTAGTAGCTTAGCTTGTAGTAATAACATTAGTTTAAGATGCTGGCTGCAATTTTAAGCATCACAAGCCATGAGTCTCCTACAGCCATTGTTCACCTTACTACTGCATAGGTCCGTCCGTCTAATTATTTCAAACACTATCTCAGGTTTGAATGGTTCTTGCTATGCATCTCTGTAAGAGCAAACACAGCTCATGACCCATCAGATAGGCCTCTTTTATGAAAACGTCTCTTGTTATCCCATCTGCTTGGCTCTTTCTTGCATTACCTTCTAAATGTATATATTCTAGTTAGGTATTGTGTTTGTTTTCTATTGGTGTAACAGGTCTAAAAAACTTGGTGACTAAAACCAATTCAAATTGGTTCTCTTGTGGTTGTAGGTTAGAATTCTGACATGGGTCTCACTGGGCTAAAATTAAGGTGTCCCTGAGGCTTGCAGTCTCTTCTGGAGGCTCTAGGAGAACATGTACTCCCCCATCTTGTTCACTTTATAGAGTCACTCAGATCCCTCGGCTCTGATCCCCAGCCCTCCTTGTTCAAAGCCAGCATCACTGGGTCAAGGTCTCATAACATCACTCTGATCTTCTTTTTCGCCTTCCTCTTCCACTTCTCAGAACCCTCATGGTTATACTGGGCTAATAGAGGCAACCCAGAATAATTTCACTATTTGAGGTTCATGGATTAGCACCCTTCATTTTATCTGCTGCCTTAACTTCCCTTTGTCACAAAGCATAACCTTTTCTAGGTCCTAGGGGTTAGGGTTGGATATTTTGGGGGGGTGAGCAGAGGAGGTGTGTCCTTACCATCATAGAGTTTATAATCTAGTGGGGTGGGAGAGAGATACAAGAAGAAAAGTAAGCCAATAACCTGAAGAATGATAATAAATAGCGATAATATTTGAGAAAGAGATAAGCCAGATGAATGGGGCTAGAACCTGAGAGGGGAGGATCTATAGAGACAGACAGTCGGGGCAGCACACTAGAAAGGTGACACAGAAGCTGAGGCTCGGGGGAGGATGCTGCTGCTCACACGGATGGCGGACAAAGAGGAGTCGGGAAAGACTAGGAGAGGGAATGGAGGCTGGCTTTCCAGGCCGGAGGCCCCACACTGCAAAGTTTAAAAGGGGAAAAGAGAGACTGGTCCATTTCATAAACTACAGAGAGTTCATGCAGTTAGCGTATAACAGGCTTGGGGGAGGATGAAACTGAATGTGTTAGTTGCTCAGACATGTCCGACTCTTTGCAACCCCATGGTCTATAGCTCACCAGACTCCTCTGTCTATGGGATCTCTCGAGTGAGAAAACTGGAGTAGGTTACCATTCCCTTCTCCAGGGGATCGCCTTCACCCAGGGATTGAACCTGTGTCTTCTGCAAGTATCCTGCATTGCAGGTGGATTCTTTCACTGCTGAACCACTGGGGAAGCCCACACATACATATATTATATTTTAATAAAAAGAAAATTTTCAAGTGAAGTTGTAACACAACTCTTAGCATGAATTAAGACTGTAGAATAATCAACACAGAACTATTGTATAGCACAGAGAACTCTACTCAATATTCTGTAGTAACCTATATGGGAAAAAAAATCTGGAAAAAAATGAATATATGTATGTGTATAACTTTGCTGGACACCTGAAATGAATACACATTGTATATCAACTATACTCCAACATAAAATAAAAATTAAGTTAAAAAATGTAAACAGTCTCACTTCATTGCCAGAAGAAGTGAGATGGTTAATTACTTGAATTAATCAACAAAATAGAATGGGTTCCTCCTGGTACCATACTTGACTCACCTGTCCTTAACCTTTTCAAATGCTTCACATAAGATGCCTCTGAGACAGTGGAGGATTTTAGAGTACCTCTTAGCCAAACACCAAACCCACCGCCTGGCACCAGAAGACATCTCAGATGTAATATGGCAGCCACCACACCATCACAGGTAGGCACACCAAGGTCACACAGTTGGCCCAATGTCACACAGCACATCAGTCATGAAAAATCCAATCGAATCCACATCCCCTTCATGCACTCTCTCCAGTATGCCGCTTTTACTTTTCTACTCTGCGTTTTGGGTCCCAAAGCCAATAATTTATGGCATATATTGTCATTGGATACATTGAAAAATGTAGACACATCAAACAGAGACTGGAGTGTCGGAGAGAAACTCAATCTAAAGCCAAAATTAATCGAAGTGTCTCAGAATCTGACATTGCTAGAAGAAACATTGCTGTGACTCTCAATTTATTCCACTGAGAAAGTGCAACGTAATATGTTTTAATGCACTTTCTGTAGGTCTGCAATGCAAGTTTGATTTGTTTTCCCCAGGAGCAATTTACTTTTAAATTCCAAAAGCCTCAGACGTCATTGAAGAATGTTTTGGACTACTTAATCATGGCAACAGGGATTAAACTGGGAAACTGGCAGAAATAGTTTGCTGAAAATTAGGCATTTCATTGGTCTAAAGGAAGGGAAGAAGAAAACTGTCAAATACTTGCAGTTGCACACTCGGAATTAGGAAGTGGCAAAGGGCAGTGAATGACAGATGAATGAAGTATGTCTGAGCACGTGTGAGAAAGAGGAAAGCAGCTCCCTGCTGGACATGATGCACACAAGGAAACCTAAGGAGTATATCTTGTGCAGTCTGTAAAAGGACAATCACATGTATGAGTTTGAACTAATGACTCATGAATGAACCTCTCACAGGGAAAGAGTGTTCCATAGGAGTCAAGTGACAACTGACTTTGAGGAAACATAGCCAGACATTATCAAATCCTGATCAACTGTTTTCAGGTCTCCATTTCCTGGTGACAATTACATAGTTTCCACTTTCATCAAAAGCTGATGTGGCCGGAAGAAAGAAGAAAGCAAAGGGGAAAAAAGCAGAAGAACTTAATGGTAAACACAAACATGCTGGTTGGAAACGACTCAGCCATGGTCTGATATTACATTGACTCTAGAACAGCACTAAAGTGGGCCACCGGGTCCACATTCTTAAAGATGCTTCAAATGGCTTATTCTCATTCCTCATCGGCCCCCATAAATATCATTTGCACTAGGGTATCATCTTCCAAAACAGAAGGTAACATGGCATTCAAAAGTTTAACTTTCCTATACCAAGTAGGTTGTCCAAAAGTATTTCTTGTTCCTGCTGTTTTCTTCCCAAATGCACACTGACTTTTAAATTTAGATTCAATAAGAAATAATGAAAAGTTAACAGAACAACTAAACTCAGTTCATATCTTTCAAAATGTAACTCTTAAAAAATTTAAGTGCAACATATTTTAATTAAAAAATGAATAATAATAAAAAAGATGGATATAAGAGATATTTGACAAATGTTTCATTTTCCACTTTATTTTATTTCATTTTGGGGGATTATGCTGATGCCAACTTTCTTTTTTTCTTTTCAAAATAATTTTTCAGTTCAGTTCAGTTGCTCAGTAGTGTCCAACTCTTTGTGACTCCATGGACTGCAGCACACCAGGTCTCCCTGTCCATCACCAACTCCCAGAGTTTACTCAACCTCATGTCCATTGAGTCAGTGATGCCATCCAACCACCTCATCCTCTGTCATCCCCTTCTCCTCCCACTGTCAATCTTTCCCAGCATCAGGGTCTTTTCCAATGAGTCAACTCTTTGCATGAGGTGGCCAAAGTATCGGAGTTTCAGCTTCAGCATCAGTCCTTCCAATGAACACCCAGGACTGATCTCCTTTAGGATGGACTGGTTGGATCTCCTTGCAGTTCAAGGGGCTCTCAAGAGTCTTCTCCAACACCACAGTTCAAAAGCATCAATTCTTTGGCGCTCAGCTTCCTTTATAGTTCAACTCTCACATCCATACATGACTACTGGAAAAACCATAGCTTTGACTAGACAGATCTTGGTTTAATATGCGATCTAGGTCGGTCATAACTTTTCTTCCAAGGAGTGTCTTTTTATTTCATGGCTGTAGTCAACACCTGCAGTGATTTTGGAGCCACCCAAAATAAAGTCTTCCACTGTTTCCACTGTCTCCCCATCTATTTGCCATGAAGTGATGGGACTGGATGCCATAATCTTTGTTTTCTGAATGTTAAGCTTTAAGCCAAGTTTTTCACTCTCCTCTTTCACTTTCATCAAGAGGCCCTTTAGTTCTTCACTTTATGCCATAAGGGTGGTGTCATCTGCATATCTGAGGTTATTTATATTTCTCCTGGCAATCTTCATTCCAGCTTCTGTTTCATCCAGCCCAGCATTTCTCATGATGTACTTGGCATATAAGTTAAATAAGCAGGGTGACAATATACAGCCTTGATGTACTCCTTTTCCTATTTGGAACCAGTCTGTTGTTCCATGTCCAGTTCTAACTATTGCTTCCTGACCTGCATACAGGTTTCTCAAGAGGCAGGTCAGGTGGTCTGGTATTCCCATCTCCTTCAGAATTTTCCACAGTTTATTGTGATCCACACAGTCAAAGGTTTTGGCATAGTCAATAAAGCAGAAATAGATGTTTTTTCTGGAACTCTGTTGCTTTTTCAATGATCCAGCAGATGCTCGCAATTTGATCTCTGGTTCCTCTGCCTTTTCTAAAACCAGCTTGAACATCTGGAAGTTAATGGTTCATGTACTGTTGAAGCCTGGCTTGGAGAATTTTGAGCATTACTTTACTAGCGTGTGAGATGAGTGCAATTGTGTGGTAGTTTGAGCATTCTTTGGCATTGCCTTTCTTAGGGATTGGAATGAAAACTGACCTTTTCCAGTCCTGTGGCCACTCTGAGTTTTCCAAATTTGCTGGCATATTGAGTGCAGCACTTTCACAGCATCATCATTTAGGATTTGAAATAGCTCAACTGGAATTCCATCATCACTAGCTTTGTTCATAGTGATGCTTTCTAAGGCCCACTTGACTTCACATTCCAGGATCTGGCTCTAAGTGAGTGATCACACCGTCATGATTATCTGGGTTGTGAAGATGTTTTTTGTACAGTTCTTCTGTGTATTCTTGCCACTTCTTCTTAATATCTTCTGCTTCTGTTAGGTCTATACCATTTCTGTCCGTTATTGAGCTCATTTTTTCAAGAAATGTTATTTTGGTATCTCTAATTTTCTTGAAGAGATCTCTAGTCTTTCCCACTCTGTTGTTTTCCTCTATTTCTTTGCATTGATCGCTGAGGAAGGCTTTCTTATCTCTCCCTGCTATTCTTTGGAACTCTGCATTCAAATGGGTATATCTTTCCTTTTCTCCTTTGCTTAATTTTTATTGAAGTATAATTGCTTTACAATGTTGTGTTATTTGTACTGCACAGCAAAATGAATTAGCCACACACATATCCCCTCTTCTGGAGTTTCTTCCCTTACAGGTCACCATGGATCATTGAGTAGAGTTCTGTGTATTGTACAGTAGGTTCTCATTCATTATCTGTTTTATATGTCGTATCAATAGTATATATGTGTCAATCCCAATTACTAAAAACATAATCTATTTAGGTGCTAACTGTGATCAAACATGACTATGTACTCTCTGCCAATTTTTATGACTTACAACAGTTTTGGGGATATGGAAATTACTATTTAAAAAAATTTTTTTTCTTTGTTAAAAATGAAATGAATTATAAATTACAATCATTTGCAATAATAACCTTGTGTTAAATTCTTCTGAATCCTTGCAAAATCTGGGCTTGACTGTGTTAAACTTCAACAAAGCAAATCACCGTCAGAGGAATGCTTAGAGGTTGTGTCAGTTAACACAAATATGCTAATTTTATACCCAGATGATAGTCACAGCAGAGGCGTGCCGACATGCTCACTAACGTCTGTGTCCCGGTTCCCCTGGGGACACACAGACACCTCCCCACTCTGCTGCATTTAGGGAGCTGAGTCACGTGGTGGGGCTCTGGGCAGTGGAGGGTGGAGAGGAACGCTCGTGACTGTGGAGTGGGTACGCAGGCCGTCTCCTCTTCTCTCTTCCTCTGCCTGCTCGCTGAAGAGAACGGGACAAGGACTCAGAGGCCTTAGAAATGGTCAAGCCATATGATGACAGAGGCCTGACTCCTGTGACTTGCTGAGTGCAGGCATGGGTTAGAATCCACACACCTGACGCTCTGACCACACTGCACGATGACAAAATGAAAAATCAACCTTACTGAGTTTTGATGGGAAGAGAAGAGTAGCTACCATAATAGCTAACACATTTATCTAATTTCATCCTCACAACAACCTGTTTTTCATTTTCAGTATGTTAACCACACTGTCACAAAGAACAAACAGACTTGGAAGGGAGAAACAAGTGCCTTCAACTTCTAACCAGATGTCAGGGTAAAGCCTGTACTCTTTAACATGACAGTGTATTGTTCCCTAAGAATAAATGTGGAGGCATGGAAGCAGAGAAGGGACCTACAATCATGATTTCGGTGTTTGAATTTGTGGAAAAGGACACTATAATTTATAGTTACACAGAGAGCTGAAGCAGGCGGTCTCGGGGTTGGGACGTATAAGAGAAACAGTGCAGAGAGGAGACTTAGGAACCTGGAAATTATCTTCTGTAATCAGGGCTGATGAGTCCCTGCGTCTAAAGTAAAGTGGGCATTACATCTAATAGCTTGACTGTAGTTGGAGATGAGACCCCAGGGCTCCAGAGAAGTACCTGGGAGATGGGAAATAGGGATGGATGAGCGGGTGTCTACTCAGTCCTGCCCGGACCATTTTGTCCATCATCACAAGAGGAACTGCTATACGACTTCTCACTATTTCTTTTCCCAACATCAATTCTCATGAGGATTGTGAGAAGAATATTCAATCAATGCTTTTAAAATCTTTTAAACAGATATTCTCTGGGAACATGTGGGTAGTAAATGCAATGAAGAAGAGATAAAGAGCCTGTAGGGTTATGACTAATACCTGACTAAACTCCCAAGGGCAAATAATCCCAGGAAGTCATTTTATTCTGCTTTATTAAAGGGAGAACATCAAAGCTAAAGGGTTCTCTTTTTTTAAAAGGAATTTCCAATGATGGAAAAGACCCTGAAAAATTTATCTCTATGTTTATCTGTAAAAGAACAAATTCCTCTGAAACTAAATGTTTTAAATTTTTGGTGAATTGGAGAGGTAACTCTCAGCACTGTATAATGTTAAATGTACCTACCTTTGGTCCTCAGTGTCCCAAACAGAAAAAATATCATCGTATGTATGTAAAGAAATCCTTTTAAGTGTTGTTTCCTCCATCTAGGGTTTAAATGAGATCATACAGGGGACCCTTTAACAATGCCAGGGTTGGGGGCATGGAAAATTCATGTCTAACTTTATAGTCAGCCCTTGGTACATACAGTTACTCATCTATGGATTCAATTAACCTCAGACTGTGTAGGACATCAGTATGTATTTACTGAAAAAACCCTGCATATAAGTGGAATTGCACAGTTTAAACCATTGTTCTTCAAGAGTCAACAGTATACGGAAAGAACATAATCCCTCAAAAATTAAAGTTTTAAAAAATACTATTTTTTTTTCATAGTAAAATAGGTACTGTATGTGTGCTAAGTCACTTCAGTCATGTCCAACTCCTTGTGACCCTATAGACTGTAGCCCGCCAGGCTCCTCAGTCCATGGGCTTCTCTAGGGAAGAATACTGGAGTGGGTTGCCATGCTCTCCCCCAGGGGATCTTTCCAATCCAGGGATTGAACCCAAGTCTCCTGCATTAGCAGGCAGGTTCTTTACCACTGGTGCCACCTGTGAAGCCCCAAAATAGCTATATGGACAAGTAAATTATGATACAGCCATGCAACAGATTACTATGAAACCATTTTGTAAAATGAATTGGATCTGGGAGCTTCCCTGGCAGTCCAGTGGCTAAGATTCCATGCTCCCAGTGTCGGGTACCTGGGGTCAATTCCTGGTCAGGGGCCTAGATCCCACATGTTGTAATTAAGAATCTGCATGCCACAACTAAGACCTGGTACAGCCAAATAAATTAACAAATATATATTTTTAAATGAATTGGATCTGTATTACACAATGCCAATAAAAAATCAAGCTGTCAAAAATATTGATAATGTCTTTCCATCTATAATTCAAATCTCTGTGCTTCATTTGCCATAGAAAATATTTGGATATATATGTATAAATATATATAAAGGAAAATTGCATATATAAATGACCTGGGCTTGATCTCTGGGTTGGGAAGATACCCTGGAGAAGGGAATAGCTACCCACTCCAGTATTCTTGCCTGGAGAATCCCATGTACAGAGGAGCCCTGCAGGCTACAGTCCCTGGGGTTGCAAAGAGTCAGACATGATTGAGCAACTCACACACACACACACACCCCCACACACACACACATATAACTTCATATACTGCCAAATGTTTTAATTTTTTACCGTTAGAATTATGTAAATAAAAGGGAAAATTTTAAACTATAATATTAGGACCTTATTTCCATGCTCATCTTGCTTTAATTTTAAACTGGCAACCAGGCAGATCTACTTTCCAAACAGCCACTTGAATTTTCTAGGAAACACTTGTTCTGAAATTCTGTCTTCTACAGGGAGGAGCACATAGAAGATAATAACTATCTGACTCTCTGACACAAGTGATTTCTAAGCTCTTTTGCTTTACTGGAAACTGTTCCACAAAAGACAGAAAATGAGATGTCCATTTCAAATCTGTATGTAGTACAACATAGTTTTCTGAGGGAACTTTCTAGGAAAATGTCCTAACTCATGCCACTTTGGGGCTGTTATGCCAAGAATCTCATGGAAATATTAGCTTTTAACAACAAATATAAAGCTTTCCAGAGTTGGCTGTAAAAGATTTATCACTTTTTGAACTAGGTATCTATGATGACCCATAAGACATATTAAACCCAAAGAGTGACTTTGATAAAAATTTCTCTAGGCAAATAATTAAGGAAAGCAGAAAAGGAGAGCCACAAGTATGCTCATCGCAGCACTATTAATAGTAATGAAAACTGGAAACAGCATTCAGGTCCAATAACAGGGAAATTAGCTAAATTTTATGGCAAATGAAACTATAAGAGATATATTTACATGTAAAGGAATTCATGATAAACTCAACATAATAGCAGGTACTATAAAAATGTATACTATATTAAATTATTGACACAAATATGTATATGAAAAAATATTCATGATCAAATAAAAGAGTTCAGGAAAATACATATACCCTCCCCCCAAATAAGTAATAAATTTCTACAGGGAGAATTTGTTTTCCTACATGGTGGTGGTTTAGTCACTAAGTCATGTCCGACTCTTGCAACCCCATAGACTGTAGCCTGCTAGGCTTCTCCATACATAGGATTCTCCAGGCAAAAATACTGGCTGGAGTGGGTTGCCATTTCCTTCTCCAGGGTACCTTACTGACTCAGGAATTAAACCCAGGTTTCCTGCATTGCAGGCAGATTCTTTACCAACTGAGCTATACTATGTAGGTGTGTATATAAATATATATATGTTATATATATTTATTAAATTTATTAAATATTATATGTTTATATATAATTATATATTATATTATAATTATGTTATATTATATATATATTTATATAGACACACACACACATATATATATGTATCTAAATAAATAATTTAGATGTTATACAAATTAAAAGTAATCAAAAATCAAAAATAAAACTCAGTGCATCATGACTCTGTTATTTGGGAGGAGAAAAGTTTTCAAGAATGAAATGAGAAATATGAATTTGCTTACTTTAATTCTTATTATTGTCTTCCCTGAGAATAAAACATCACACACACACACACACATATGGACACCTGTGTGTGTGTATGTATACTTGAAAGGTCACCTAGAATAAGACTTGTGAAATGCAAAATAGTTCCAAGATAGTTTGCATTGGGTTGGCTACAAAATTTGTTTGAACTTTTTGGCCAATGAAATGTATGTCAATCATTCACTTATACAGAAATAACCTGCTATGACACATAAGTATATAATGCTCCCTGAACAACGAAAAGGAAGCCTAGGAAGTTTTCATTTTAAATTAGGAATAAAAAAAAATTATAACTCGAGATCTAGAGAATTTGAGTGCTAAAGAGATCGCCTGTCTCTAATCAGACATTACTCATCAAATCTGTCCTTATCCATTCAAACTATCTTGTCAAGATTACTATCTTTATAAGCAAACACTGTCCTAATTATCATCAGGGTGAAAAGAATTATTTTTATTAACTAAAATCCAGGAACTATGCAGTTTCTTTATATTTCTAACAAAATGGTGTATTTGATACTGACAAAGAGATTGAAAATGATGTTTACTGGATTCAAAAAAAAGCAGATTCTTTAAACACTGTGTCAATGCTATGGTAAAATGAAATAAAATTTGAACATGTCCTTTAAACATTGATTCCTCTGTCCATTTCCAACTTGAGAGTACTAAGAGGAAAAATAATCAAACTCAGGGTGTAGAAATGGAAATATAAATACTTCTGATATATTAGTGCCATCATCATATACATACTTTGTGTGTGTGTGGAAAATAAGATAATCAATCATGAAAAATGTAAGTTTATTTTATACCAGTTACCCAAAATATGAAAAAATAAAGCTAATAAATTTCTGAATATTAACGGAAATTTTAAAAAGAACTTTTAGATAAATTCTTCATTTCTTTCACTGGTACACCAACAAAGCTGGCCCTTTTTTTCTTTCAATATTTTTCTACTCAACTTTTGAAGTCTGAAATAGTGGCAAATAACTATTTTTCAGGCTTTAAGTTTTATTTTATCTTCTTCATTGACTGTTGGGAAATAAATGTAAATCAGTGCTAACTAGATCTTTGGATCATTCCATTATGATATTCCATTATCATTCCATTTGTCCATTAAAGACAAATAAGAAGCAGCCACATTTAAGTTCTTTTCTGTCACTGTAACAAATCACATTTGAAATCAGTATATTTTCACTAACCATTTAATTAACATCCTCATTTATTAGCAGAATTCTGCAGGAATTCTTAAAATATCTTTTAAAAATATTTAAATGAAGTATAGTTGGTTCTCAATATTGTGTTAATTTCTACTATACAACAAAATGATTCAGTTACACACACACACACATTCTTTTTCATACTCTTTTCTATTATGGTTTATTACAGGATACTGAATATAGCTCCCTGTGCTATACAGTAGACCCATGTTTATCCGTTCTCTCTATAATCCTCTGCATCTGCTAATCCTGAGCTCCCACTGTCCCTCCTCTCCTCCTTGGCAACCATAAGCCTGCTCTCTGTCTGTGAGTCTGTTTCTGTTTCAAAGATAAGCTCATTTCTGTCATATTTTAGATGCTACATGTAAGTTATATCATATGGTATTTAAGATACTTTTCCAGACAGGCTTAATAAGTGTATTAAACTATAAAAATTGCTGTTGTTATCATAATGCTTTTAAACTGTGTTATCCAACGTATTGATCCTTCCCATTTCTTACACTTATTCTTTTCTTCCTGTATAATTAAATTCTTTTTAAGATGAGAGAATATGTCTAAGTGACAGTCGAACATGTAACAGGATGAGCCCCATGATGATATCTTATTATAAGGACTTGGGTCCAGTAGACATTGATTTATTTAACCCGTCCTTAGAGTGATGTGGGATTAGGGGATCAGTCTTCTGCTGGGGTGCTTTACTGAACAGCTGATCAGAAGATCTGCTCCAAGTAGGGTATAAAATTCTTTCCTGTAGGGGGGAAGTGATGTGTTACACTGTAACTTCAGCGATGTGTTTTATTTTATCCTCTGTGTTTCAAATTGCAAGCTCCTTTGGCATTTTCCTTTTCATTTATCACTTGGCTTTAGAAGGCAAGAGATTTCCTACAGCATATTCCATTGCATGGCTGACAATATCAATTCTACATTTGATACATTAGCAAGCAGAAGGAAAGAGAAGAAGCCCAATTGGGTATAAATAATTAAATTTGTAAAAGGTCAGTGAGCAATGGCAGGAAGGAGAAAGGCTGGAGAAGTTGTGGTGCTTTGTTGCTTCACCACAGACATATTAAAATATGAATATTATCTGCTGCATAGCTAACAAAAGAGATGAAGGACAGCAATGCTCCCAACCAGCATGAAAGCTTGAATTCGGCTGATAACCAAGTGTTGACTTGTTAATTGTGCTTGAAAGGAAAGTTACACAAACCACAGGTTCCTATACTCTACTATACACTAATGTTAGAGAAACTCATTCACTTATATTTAAAAATAAAGCCAATGTGATATGTGGTATGTTTTCAGTCAAATTTTGGTGACGCTAATTTAGAAAAAAAAAATCTGCATTTGCTTTGGCATAAACAAAAACTGAAATTTGGAATTAAGCTGCAGCAGGGGAGAGGAAGAAAATGGTTAGAATTTGAAAATAGGAAAATATCACTTTTCTCATGACCCAAACCAATACATTTAGGTATTAGACACATACATACATACACACACATAAACACACATGCACACACACATACACACACCACTTCACATGGTATTTTATTGTTATAGTGGGGCTGACCTATATCTAGTGATCTTGGACTATGTTGCTTCATGTAAAAATACACTGTGGAAGATCTTTACAAGCCATCACATCACCATCTTTTTAAAAATGTCTTCATAGTATTCCACCATACATTGTAAAGTTTTCTAAATAATATAAAAAAAATTTATTATTGAGAGACATGTGAGTTGTAGTACCAGTTTTTTTATATATCACTAGTAGTGCTGCAATGAATACCTTTGTATAAACACCTATATGCATATATTCTCCATATAGGATTATGCATGTTTTATAAGCTAACACATAGTACAAGATCACTCCAGTTAGATTTTATGTTGGGCAGAAATCATACAAAATATTTAATTTCACTTAATTTTGTTTATTCCTGGAGAAGGAAATGGCAGGCCACTCCAGTATTCTTGCCTGGTGAATCCCATGGACAGAGAAGCCTGGTGGGTTACAGTCCGTGGGGTCACCAAAAGTTGGACATGACTTAGCAACTAGACAACAAGAACAATTTTGCTTATTAATGTATTAGGTTTCTTGATTCATTATGGAGAGGATTTGGGAAAGCTTAGAAGCTAGATGTATGCAGAGCAGAAAGAGATAGTGGCTTAGTTATTGAAGCAGTAGCATTTCTGTCACGGTGTAATAGGAAAAAGCAATCTTGACACTGACAGTTTTATGTTCTTAGTATTTCATTACAGGTACTTGTAGGTCCCCCTCGGTCGGATACTTCTTAACAGTGTCCTCTTACGGAAGTAAGAGATCATTTATTTCTCTGCTTCTAAAGGTTTTCCTGCTTAATTGTCCATTAGCAAATTGAAGCATATATTTTCACTAACACCCAATTTACAGCTTGATAATGTCTATAGTTGGAGAAGGAAATGGCAACCTACTCCAGTATTCTTGCCTGGAAAATCCCATGGACTGAGGATCCCTGTAGGCTACAGTCCATGGGGTTGCAGAGTCGGACACGACTGAGAGACTTCATTTCATTTCAGTCTATAGTCTAATTGATTCCCTGTCACATTTGAAAGTGAATACAGATGTTCATGACTCAGATATCTGTAAAATTTGGAAAACAAATCCACTTTGATTGCATTGCAAAAGAATTTAAATCCTTTTAGAAAAAGCAACTGCAAATACTTAATTTGTAAAAAACAATAAGCTTAAAAAGCATATAGTCCCTTGATAAATATTCAAGATTCAATATAGAAAAAATCAGTAGGTGTTAAAAGAAATAGAATTCATGATGTACTTTAATCAAGTGTGAGAAAATACACCATAGTCCAGAAATCTGACATTATTTTGTAATAATTATTAAAGACTGATGTGATTCTAGATGGAATCTACAAACTGAGGTGGTGAAGGACTAAAGAACCATGATTTCATTGGTCTCTGTCTCTCCAGGACACTTCACACTTACTTGTAAACTCTGTGTTAAGTCTTTAAGTCTTTGACCTGATGTGAGAATTACCCATGTAGGTTGAAATCCTGGGTTGGCTTCCTCATTATCCATCAAAACTCTGCCAGCATGTATGATCAAAAGACAGTGTAAAATTATTCTGAATGTTGCAGGATAATCCTTCCATAAAACATCACATATTATACAGCACACTGTCCTGGGTGACTTAAAAAATTACATACATACATACATACATACATACATATATACACACACACACATGCATACATACATATAGGCTGCTCTGGATCTTAGTTGTGGCAAGTGGGATCTTGTTCCCTAACCAGGGACTGAACCCAGGCCCCCTGCGTTGGAGGCAGAGTCTTAGCCCCTGGACCACCAGGGAAGTCTCCTGGGTGACTTTTGGACTCTGTCCCAGCAGACTCTGTGCCTACCTTCTTCCTCGTTGACTGAGACTGTGGGGAGGAGAGCACATGGATGAAACACTGTCATTTGCCTGGTTTGAAAGCCTTTCACAGTGACAAGGTGATATCAAAGTGACAGGAAATAAAACCAGTGGTTGAAAAAATAAATTCTGCTCTTGGAAAGTATGGTGCTATTTCTTTCCCTGGGTTCTTTCTTCTACCCCTACATTCTTTCTTCTATCTATAGGTTTCCAATTTGTTTGAGAAGAGAAATATGGGTCATGGATCAAACTTTTAGTTTTAAAACAGGGTATATCTCTGAGTCATTCTTACTCCTCATACATTTTGAAGACAAATTTGTGCTAAAACCAGATATTAGAAGGAAGTTAATGTGAGAGGGAGAGAATTTTTAGCCAAGTTTGAATACACATTAGGGAACAAAAATCTCTGTTTGTTCATTTTTAATATACTTAGAAATCCAACAATCCAGTCGCAGATCAGATAATTTAACACTACTAATGGTTTCAAAATAAGAAAATTAAATGGATTCAAGAGGTATCCCTGGAAATTTCAACAGGATTTTGCCACAGACATCACACACACACACACACACTCCTTTGCCAAGAAAGTCTGACACAATGTAGTAGGGTATGTTAGTTATGAGACTGCTGCTGCTAAGTCGCATCAGTCGTGTCCGACTGTGTGACCCCATAGACGGTAGCCCACCAGGGTCCCCCGTCCCTGGGATTCTCCAGGCAAGAACACTGCAGTGGGTTGCCATTTCCTTCTCCAAGTTATTAGACTAGCTAAAGCAATTGGCATCTTTATTCATATATGAGGAGAAAAACATCAAAGATTCATCTTGTCCCTTTTATAAGGCATACTGCAAGTTAAGGGTTCATTGCAAGCTATGTAAGTGAAGAAACTGGGTTTCAACAGGAAAGAATTCAGAAATAGAGACTCTCCATGAAAAGCATGGACTATTTCTAGAAATAAACAGTAAAACAAAAAGAAGCATTTTTAAAACCGTATAAAGCTCAAAGTGTTAAAGAGCAGCCTTTGTATCACAGGTCTTACTATTTCTTACAAGTAATAAAATAGTAGACTTGCTTCTCAATTATCGGAATATGGTTTGTCTAATTTGGGGAGTTACTGTGATGTATCTTAAAACACGTAGTTTTCTTTTTTACCATTTACTAAGCTCTAGGCTGTCTTTGAATTACTTGGAATGTATTCAGATTACATTAACCCAAAGAGAACATGTATCTATATATTGTGAACAAAATAGAATATATATCTATATATCATGAAGCTAATTATAAATTAGCTTGCTGCTTTTGAACTGTGGTGTTGGAGAAGACTCTTGAGAGTCCCATGGACTGCAAGGAGATCCAAAAAGTCAGTCCTAAAGGAAATCAGTCCTAAATATTCATTGGAAAGACTGATACTGAAGCTGGAACTCCAATACTTTGTTCATCTGATGTGAAGAACTGATTCATTGGAAAAGACCCTGATGCTGGGAAAGATCGAAGGTAGGAGAAGAAGGGGACAACAGAGGATGAGATGGTTGGATGGTATCACTGACTTGATGGACATGAGTTTGAGCAAGCTCCGGGAGTTGGTGATGGACAGGGAAGCTTGGCATGCTGCAGTCCATGGGGTTGCAAAGAGTTGGACATGACTGAGTGACTGAACTGAACTGAATTATAAATTATTTGAGACTGTTTTGTGATCTTGTTTTTCCTCCATTAATTTCTCAAATCAAGTCAAAAGTAGACCTTTGGCTAATGGATTCTAGACTGATATCTATGTATGTATGTTTTCGAGGAGGGCAAGGCAATCCACTCCAGTGTTCTCGCCTGGAAAATTCCGTGGACAGGGAGACCTGGTAGGCTACAGTCCATGGGGTCGCAGAGTTGGACACGACTGAGCTACTAAACAACAACAATAAATGAATCTTTTCTGTCAGAATTTTCTTCTCAATCAATTTTATGTCAAACATGAATATATAAACATGGCCACACTTCTTTGATCAGAAAGGATACATAAATAATTTAATTTCAGTCTTGCTGCCTTTTTTTTGAGGGTAAAGGTAAAAGACCAAGTTTTCTCAAATCTAACATAAATTTATATGCAGCCTGGTGATTCTAGGTAAATGAATTAACTAGATAGGGATTTCCTTATCTAAAATCATGGGTTTGAATTAGGTGTGCCCTGGGGATTTTTATAATTTTTGTAATATATAATATTATAATATAATATTATATATAACATATATAATAATATTATGATTTTATAATAAATCAGAAATGGTTTAGAAGAAAAACACAAATACTTGAAGAACTTATTGTTCATTGTTGATATATACAGATACTACCACATTTGATGTTAATCTACTCAATAATTATTCACTTGATAATAATTGCAATAATTATCATGTATGGAGAATGGAACAGGACAACAGTTTCTACTCTTTGTTCTTTATTTGCAGTTTCTCTGTAGCTTGAGATTGCTATATGTCTATCTATCTATACAGATATGTATACATATACATGAAATTGCCTCAACATGTTGATGTGATACACTTTCTCACTGCACTCCAAGAAGCTACAGCCAATCACCTTGCAGACTCTAAAGACCACGTAACGTTGATGGATGCTCCTAACAATTGCAGCTTTCATCTTCAACACTCCTCTGTCCTTAACTTCCTCTCCATAGAAACCATTCACATAAACCTACAGTGATGAGCGATGAATGGAGGCCGGTATGCTCCAATGGAGGCACTCTATACTGCCATTAAAGAAAGTTATTTATGCTTATTTACGTACTGAAAGGTTCTTCCGTACTTTGGTCTTTTTGTGAAGCATCTTCATGGCCACCACCAAATTTCAAGTGGAAGCAGAGTGTAGGAAATCGAGACAAAGTGCCAAGGTCTTGTAGTGCCTGCCCCTGTGCGCTGACCTGTTACCGTCTGCATGTAAGACTCATGAAAGCTCTGATTTTCAATCTGGCCTTCAGTAAACAAAATAAAACTGGTTTCTATTATCCCTCATGACTGACCTATTAGCATACACAATTTGTCAATAGAAGACTATGTAGGCCTGTTAATTTATTTTGGTCATAGGTAAGGGAGGAAGGGATTAAACAGATAAGCAAGTGAACAGGGTTATGTTAGGGAGGAAGTTCTAGAACAATTTTTTTCTTAACAAAAGGGTCCCAGGGACTGGGGATGTTTGGCAAACCCTGTAAAATATCAAAATATTGTGATGTGGAAGAATCTATATGTTCTCTGTTGTAATTTCCAAAAAGTAAGTGTCAGCTAGTCACTATTAAAGACTAAAACAATTTGTTAAATATAATTTGCCTTTATTAAAATATGGGCAGTATGGAATATATACAAATTGTTCTGGCTCCTCAGAAAATTACATTAGAGAACCTTTAAATTACATCATTATGATTAATTACACATAGTAGTGTAGTTTGGATATGTAACCCTGGGGTCTGATGGATGATTTGGTGCTGTAGAGATTTTTCAAATAAGCAAGGATAGTGATGATTGCCAAATATTGGGCTCAAGTCTTTATGTCGAAAACACCTCATAAGTTATTTTATTCTCTGGATCCTGTATCATTTGAAATTTTACTTGCTACACTTATAGGAGATTTCTTTTTTAAGAAAAAAATTATAGAAAGCAAGTTCCTTGAAAGAGAAGACTCAGCATTGGGTCTTTAACTGCTAAACTGTTTTCTTTTCCTCCTTCCCTTTCTACTTTTTAATCTTAATTTTTTAAGGCTTAACAGATAACTAGAGGGATGGTGGAGGCAGAAAATGCTGTCTTGGTTAGAAATTTGATCCCTTCTCCAAAACCATTCAGACCATCAGTTAACAGAGTTGAAAGGGATAGGGCAGGAATACCACTGAAGATTTTTCCCCCGCTCTGCCTGAGATGAGCTCACATTGATTAATTTTCGAGAAGCTAAAGCTGATTAGTATTCTCTGTGTTGGCTTCAATTCCTAGATGTCATTCAGTGTACCTGGAGCATCGGTCATGTGATGTTAGCAGACAGAGCCAAAAGGGAACAGCAGTGACTACAAATCTTGTAGTCACATGGAAAGCAGGCTACAGGAAAAGCTATCAAAATATCTGGGCGGCATCTTCCACGTATTTGCTGATGTAACTAAAGCTCTCAGGGGGCCAGGGGTGGGGAGGTGCTTCTGTACTCTCTAGGCAGAGACAAATGGACAGAGGCAGCTAGTCATAAATCACAGAACTCCTGGGTCAGCTTTCTTCCAGCTCTGACTTTAGCTTCCATCAATGTAAATTTTACATGTAAATGAGGGAAGCTCATTTGAATGAAGTGTATATTTTAAATGTATTAACATGAATTATTCAAGGACACAGCAGGAAAGCAACAGATGTACCCATCCGAGGGGGTCATGCTCAGTTTCACTTGATGAATGTTTGTTTTGCTGCTTTGAAAAATTAATGCAATAAAATATTTAAAATGAATAAAGAGGTTTCAAATTTACTTGGAGAAAAAGAATATTTCCTTCCAGGAATTTTTTTTTTTTGATGTGCCATTGGCATTAAGTAGGATAGTATTAAATAGTTTGTCTTGATGTGCTATAGAAGTTGCAGAGAATATTCATTAAGTGTAGCTATGTGAGCACTGATTATGCATTGAGAGAGAAATTTTGAAATGTGAGAAACTCAGATCACTCAGATATCTCAGAAATTAAGTAAAAGGATGGACAACTTGAAACTGGTTATTTGGTGGAGGAAGATAGAAGATCATATAAAATTTGAATCATTTAATCATCTGTGTTCAAAGTTTCTTCGGTGGTCTTCTAATCTTGAAATATAGTGTCAAGTCATTAAGTCAAGATGCATTTATGAAGAGAACCCAACCATTATTTCCTTAATGAGAACTGGCTTCTCTTGTGGGTAAATCAATGGCATTTATTGTTATTTTCACATTTTTATTTGTTTACTTTTTGCTGCACTGTGCGGCTTGTGGGATCTTCATTCCCTGACCAGAGACTGAACCTGAGTCTTCAGCAGTGAGAATGTGTAGTCTTAACCACTGGACCAGTGAGGAATTCCCTCAATGGCATTTTGTAAGACAAACCTGTCTGAAACATTTGCTAAATAATTATAGAAGTTAAAGAAAAAAATACAATAACAGAAAAAATACAATAACTTCAAGGATCACACAAACCACTGTATGCTTAGTGGAGATTTCCTGGTTTCTAGGGTTAGGGAACTCAAGAGTTTCTCATCATGTGGCATTTTACCATCGTCCCTGGAGGTGACAATAACTTAGAGACCTGTGTTTTCCCCTTGCATCACCTTTCACTCAACCAAAGTCAATCAAAATAATTGATTTTTTAATCCCTCTCATACACTCCCTCATCATTTAAAGGAGAAAATATTTTCTCCAAGTATTTATTTTTTCAATTTTTTACAAAAAGTATCTCTAAGGGATTTAAAAAAACAATTTTCCTTCCAAGTGAAAGCAGAAGCTTTTGTCAGAGAAAACTTTGCAGAAATTCCCTGGGACACTGTCAGAGAGACAGTTTGAGTGAATACAGGCCTCAGCATCCTGACTTAGTGCCTGGTGCCTACAAGTGGCTCAGAGGAGCTGCTGCTAGGCCACCAGCAGGATTGCTTGCCAGCACTTGTCTAGAGAAGCAGAAGACGAGAGTCAGTCCTCAGACGTCACCCTGCAGGCTACTGTTTCCCTTACTCTTCCCCATCTACGTGTTATAAATCAACAGAGCTGTGTGACCAGCACTGAAATATAGTCACTTATATTAACTGTGCTCCCAATGAATGAGGCGCCAACACCTCTGCCCTACCAAACCACAACACAGTGAGTGGAGGGTCGCTGATGCTAACAGGCCCTTCTCTGCACCGTGTCAAAGATTTGAGCTCCAAGCCTAAATCTTATGGGTAAACAGTTTTACCTTTTTACTGAGTCCTTACTGGTTCTTCACATGAATCCTTTGATTTATCTTTAGCAAGCATCTATATTAACTCCCAATCAGAAACAAACATAAGACTCTTCAGCAACTTGAAGGCATTCGTCATCTTTTCTACCTTCATAGATGATGGATGCCACCTATTTACATCTGTACTGTGAGGATGTACTTACTTACATCATTAACCTAAGAGTCATCTGAGAGTCATTCTGGACACCTTCCTTTCCCCCTAACTAACACAGAACCTCTCGCCAGATCTTGTCTCTTCTACCTCAGAATGTAACTGCAAATGTTCATTAACATTAACAATAAATATAATACTAAATTAATATTAATATCAGATATTAATATTGTTAGCAATAAATAAACATAATCTGGGAGATGATGGTATCTACCACCCACCATCAGGCCATCTTTAGTTCTTTCCTGTCCCCAGCAATAGTTCCTAGTGGTCACCCAACTTCCACTCTTTTTTCCCCCATAATCCAATTTCTACACAAGAATCAGTATAACTTTTTAAAGATATAAATGGGAATCTGTCAGTCCCCTGCTTAAAACCTCCCAGGGCACTTAGATTCCAGTCCCGACCTTTAAGGAGGCCTGAGGCTCCAAGGAATCAGACCAGCGCTGACCCCAGCCTGTGATGAAGCCCTGCTCCCTCCTTCCTGGGCTCCACGGGCATCGGTCGTCCTGCAGTTGCACAGACCCCACTCCTTCCGCCTCAGCGTTTTGCACATGGGTTCCTTCCACCTGTAATGCTCCCCTCACCCCCACTCTTTACCTATCCATGTCCATTTCAGGTCTCAAATTAAATAGTCAACCCAGAAAGTTTTTTTTTTTTTTTTGAGAACTAAAATCAGTTCAGTTCAGTTGCTCACTCGTGTCCAAATCTTTGCAACCCCATGGACCGCAGCACACCAGGCTTCCCTGTCCATCACCAACTCCTGGAGCTTGCTCAAACTCATGTCCATCGAGTGAGTGATGCCATCCAACCATCTCATCCTCTGTCATCTCCTCCTCCTCCTGCCTTCAGTCTTACCCAGCATCAGGGTCTTTTCTGATAGGTCATATCTTATTTTATTGTATTCTGTTTTTGTTTTTAAACTTATCAACTAGCTCTCACTCAGACATTAGCTTCAAAAGTTCAGGGCCGATAATTATTTTGGTTGCCACCATATTTCCAAGAGTTTCAGTAAATATTTGTTAAAGTAAAGGAATAAATTCCAGCACAGTTTCACTCAAGCAATTTTACCAGAAATGTTTTCCCTGACTTTTTGTTTAATTATCTTGCCTAGACCAGAAAGTAATTACGGCTGCTAACACTCCACTCCTAAACTTCAAAGTGGTAGAGTTTAAGATATGTTAAAGCAAGGTGACAGTGAATAAATAATACTGACCTCTCTTTGTGTTGGTGCTGATGATAAATTTTATTACTACATAAATACTTACTGAGTACTTACTGGGAGGTGACTCTCCATTAACGCCTTTACATGTATAACCTCATCTAACTTAACAATCCTGTGTGTGTGTGTATGCACTAAGTAGCTTTAG
Source organism: Cervus canadensis (assembly GCF_019320065.1). Taxonomy (NCBI): domain Eukaryota; kingdom Metazoa; phylum Chordata; class Mammalia; order Artiodactyla; family Cervidae; genus Cervus; species Cervus canadensis. The sequence continues at coordinate 54,554,430 of NC_057407.1, forward strand.
TCATATCCAACTCTTTGTGACCCGAAGGACTGTAGCCCACCAGGGTCCTCTGTCCATGGGATTCTTCAGGCAAGAATACCGAGTGGGGTGCCATGCCCTCCTCCAGGGGATCTTCCCGACCCAGGGATCCAACTGGCATCTCTTATGTGTCCTGCATTGCCAGGCAGGTTCTTTACCACTGCACCACCTGGGAATCCCCTAATAATTCTATGAGGTAGGTGGTACTTTTGTTCTCCTTATACAGGTGAAGAGGCTGAGTCACAAAAGGGTAAAGTCACTTGCCCCCCAGTCACACAGCTAGTAGACGGCAGAGCTGGGATTCTGATCTCTGGTTCGAGTTCAGTTCATGCAGCCTTTTTATTCTGAGGAGTGCGTGGTGGTTGAGGACAAAGTGAGGAAGCTTGGTGAGCATCAGAGTGTGGAGACAGAGCATGAGGGGACTCCACTTCAACAGAAGAACTTCGGCTGGAATGTGACATTCATCTGGGGATGCCTGTCCTAGAAATTAAAGTGGGATTTGGATCAAGCACATATTTTTTGATAACTAGAATTGAACCTGTGAAAAATGAATGGTAATTATGGATGAATCTGGGAACCAAGGTTTGGATATTGATATAAATCTATTTTTCCCCCTCTTTTTACTCCTTTGTTACTGTTAGATTGAGAATTCCAAAGGCGCAAAAGAGAAATCATAGCATTATATGGTTAATGGAGAACTTGAGAGTCCCTTGGACTGCAAGAAGATCCAACCAGTCCATCCTAAAGGAGATAAGTCCTGGGTGTTCATTGGAAGGACTGATGCTGAAGCTGAAACTCCAATACTTTGGCCACCTCATGCAAAGAGCTGACTCATTGGAAAAGACCCTGATGCTGGGAGGGATTGGGGGCAGAAGGAGAAGGGGACGACAGAGGATGAGATGGCTGGATGGCATCACCAACTCGACGGGCATGAGTTTGAGTAAACTCCGGGAGTTGGTGATGGACAGGGAGGCCTGGCGTGCTGCGATTCATGGGGTCGCAAAGAGTCAGACGCGACTGAACTGAACTGAACTGATGAGAATACAACACCGAATTCCGGTTTGTGCGCTAAAATTTACATTAATATGTCATTAGACTTTAGATCACCAGGGACAGAGCTCAGCGATGTTCCTGGTTAACTGAAAACATTCAATAAACTACAACAGGATTTAAAACAACTTGGAAATGAAAGTATAACATTATCTTTAAATTTAAAAAAGTAGAATCTGGCCATTATAGGAAAAAAAATAGATTGGTGAGGCTTAAGTACAGGAATAGCCATTATATGCTAGTGCCAATTTAAGTTTCCCATTTATGTGTCCAAGATATTGACATATAACTGCAAAATGCACTGATGTGTCTGTCACAGCTCTGTTAAAGGAAGTCCTTTCTGGTACATCTGCCAACAGGTTGTTAGTGGACTCACCAGGATATCTTAGAAGAGGAGGGTTCTGTCTTGGTTCTCCTAGCTGAGTAGATGGGAGTTTTTGGACTAGAGGACAATTCTAGCCATTTATTGATGAGCTCAACTATGTGGCTCAGTGGTAAAGAATCAGCCTGACAACGCAGGAGACGCAGGTTCCATCCCGGCGTCAGGAAGATCCCCTGGAGAAGGAAATGGCAACCCACTCCAGTTTTATTGCCTGGGAAATCCCATGGACAGAGGAGCCTGGCGGCCTACAGTCCATGGTGTAGCAAAAGGGTTGGATATGACTTAGCTACTAAACAACAACTATGGTATCTCTAAGGTAAGAAAATCCTCCTTCCTTAATGATAAACAGTAAGATCTAGTCCTTATAGATTGGGCCTACTTCAAAGTCATCTTCCAAAAATGGATTTTCTGGAAGAAAAAAAGAAAAGAAACCACTAAGAAGCTATGAATAATGATGCCAGCTAAAGTACACAACTATTTGTTGCTTTTATCATTTATTTGTTTGGATTAAAAAAAAAATGACATCCTGAAATGCCAAAGATGATAGGATAAGAGGCTTTTAAGCATGATTTCCACATCTCTAGTCACTCATTTTCATTTTGCAACATGGTATTTCTGTGAAAATAGGAATACACACAAAATAGGATTGACTCCAAGGCTTTAAGATGAGATCAATACAGGAAATGAAAACGCAATTCTACCAGGCAGCATTTACATAACACCCTTCTTGAGAGAAATCAATGCTATTCACCTACTCACCTCACTTAGGTATGAGAGGCTTTAAAAAAATAAATAAAAGGCCTTCTGAAAGCAGGCTATGTTACATAATTTCACAAACCCACGGTACAGAGGAATAAGGTACATATTCTACAAGGGGCTGGTGTGAGGGTTCCCTGATTTCCTGGACTATCTCCCACACTCACTGAGAGGAGGAGACAAACTTAAACAAGCAGAAAGCCTGGGGAGCTCAGTGTCAGAGGATGTTCACCAGAAAAGAATTAAAAGCTTTGAAAAGTAAATGTAAATCCAATTTGTATTTCAAAGATCGTGCAATTGGGGAAATTTCACTTCATATCAAAGTGGGAATATTTTACTATGGAGGCTCTGAAATAGCTCAGTATTTTCAACTTCAAAATCCCCATAACTTACACAAAAAGCAAGAAAATGGGGCAGGCACACACAAAAAAAAGCAGTCCTTTTGAAAATTAAGTAATTCTCGGGAAGGCTTAATCTCTTCCTGTAAGACACTTGATAAATCACAACACCAGAGAGACTGAAGGGGAGGGGGTAACACCTGGGTCAGTTTGGAGAAGCTCCTACATCTGCAGAGGGTCATTCCCAGAGGCACACTTCTGAAAGCTTTGATATTCAATGAAAAATCATCAAGGCAGTCTCTTCTAATGATTATACAAGGAGTATGGGTTACAGATTACTCAGGAATGAATCATGCTCTTTGGAAAGTCATGGAGCCAAAGTCCACAAAATGCATTCATAATTCCCATCTACACGAAGGTAAACTCTAATCGAGTCCTACTAGTGGCTGGCCAAATTTTAGAATCACTTCAGAAATAAGTGGCATCATGCAAGTGTTTTCATTCTTTACATATGAGATCTAACCTTACAGCACACCTATTTAATATGTTTTGTTTTGATACAATATTTTAACTTTCATATACTGCTTTTCTTCCACCATTTTTTCCCAGAGTGGATTTTTTAACTGTGTTTGAAATATTGACTAAGAAATATTTTCTCATTGTCAGTGCAGAAGAGAGCTTTTAGTTTCAGTAAAAATGTGTTCACAGTTGAAAAAAGTGGAAACGGATCTCAACATGGCTGGTGTTTCTTGTTCGTAGGCAGAGTTATAAGATACTGTAATACCTTCTGCCTTTAAGATTTTGAGTTCTAAGATGCAGAAAATGGATAGCATTGCCTATAGAGTGGAAGTGATTTATGTCACACCATCTAGCACAGCAAGAAACCACTCTGGAACACATGGCTATAATTTGGAATGGCTGCCAGATGATATCATGATTTTGCTTTGATAACAAGCCCTCATGTTGAAAGTCTCCTTTTGAAAACAATGGGTTTGTCTCACTTAAAATTACAAATGAATAAATCATAAAATGATCATACATTGTGAGGTGGGGAGCAGGTAAAAAAATGAATTCCAAAGTTATTTTCTGGGAAAAAATGCAGAAATATTATTTAAAAGAAGAAAACTGCCAAGGAGGCAATGGACAGAAGCCCTTCCACGTGTTAAAACATCATAGAAAATATTTATTATTAAAGGTATAACTAAACACCTGACTTGACAGGTAGATCCATGAGAACAATAGAAATTCCAAGAAAATTTTAAAAATATTCACGGTAACTGACTAGATGAAAAATGGAGCATTTGGATTCAATGAGAAGGGACATATCATTCAATAAATGGTGTTGGAACAACTATCAGGAAATAAAGAAAAATAAAGCTAATTTCTCTCTTTTTGTATCTTATGCCAAAAATCTATTTTAGATAATTTTATAAGCAGATTTGTTGAAATGAAGTGATACTTTTATTTATATGTACACACATATATGTATGTATGTGTATATAAAATTTTACAAGAATCTGCAATGAAAAAAAAAACCACCATTAATGAAGGCAAAAGGTAAGTGACTGACAAACACCTGTTTTCTTTCATGCCAACACCAGCTTTCTCTTCTACAAATGAATAAGAAGGTCAGCTGAAAACTGAACAGACAATATGAATAGAGAGCTTGAAAAGAGAAAATGTCAAAGTTCTAAACACATGAAAAGAGGCCCAAACTTCACTTATATTTCTTTTATTAAGACTACGATATGGTAAATTTACACCTGTTACATTAGAGAAAAACAAGATTCATAACCATCATATTAGCTGAAGTGTCAGGAGAATGAACTTCTTATACTGACTGTTGTGAATCTGACTTAGGATAACCTATAAGAGGAGAATTTGGCAAAATTTATCAAAATCTAGTAAGCAAGAATACTATTTCACCCAGCAAGTCCGCTTCACACATTTTTCCTATAGATAGGTTGCATTTATGTGAAAATGAACAAATATCAATTTTAATTTTTGTGCTATTTGTAACAGAAAAGGATTAAAAAAATAACCTAGATATTCATAAGTAGGAATTTATAAGATTTTTATTAAAAGTATGTGTATCATTAAAGTGGGATACATCTGTGTCTCTTTTTCTCTTTTTCTGTTTTGTAATTAGCCTCCAACTAATAAAAATAAATGGGGGGAAAAAAGAAAAATAAATAAACAAATAAAATGGGATACAAAGCAATCATCAAAAGTAGTGAAACAACTTTCCTTGTACTGCGAACAACCTTCAGATTCATTGTTCAGCGAAAAATAGCAAGGATTATAAGAGAGCGTATACTTGCCTCCACTGGAGTGAAAATCTAAATGTAAATTTTCCTGCACACCCTCTGGAAACATAAAAAATGTTGACATTAGTTTTTCAAGGGGGAAAACTAGGGTGACCACCACAGGAAGAGAAGAGAAACTATTTTTCACTGTGAAGCTTTTTTGAATGTTGCAACTATTTCCATACATTAACAACTCAAAATATAACAAACCAAATGTACATTAAGAAAAAGACTCCATCATAGTCAAGTTTTAAATTTTCCAGGAAAATAAATGGCCTACTATTTTAGAATTAAGCTACCTAAGAGACAACAGGCAAATCAAGGGTTATATAGTGATTAACCCAAGTATAAGATACAATTTAGGATCCACTCCCAATTAGTAGTACCAAAATTTAAATAAATAAATAAAGGACACTGGTATCAAAAATGGGTACTGTGTCACATCTAGTTTTCAAAGACTGATCTGACTTTCAACTGAAGAATAAACCAAATGAGGTACAACAATTCAAAGAAATACCACTCACTCAGCATTAGCAAGAAGTGAACTTTGATCATTCCACAGCAGACTTTTAATCCTTAGGCTGAGAAGGAAGGCAGATTCAGAAGACTTCACACTGTATGATATTATTTATATAACATTCTCCAAAAAGCTAAACTAATGAGATGAAAAACAAAGTTGTGATTTCCAGTGAACAAAGGGGAAAGGGATGGTTTGACCACAATGGGACAGTGTAAGAGAGTTTTCAGGAATTATTCTGTAACTTGATATAGTTACCCTAATAGTATGTTGTTTGATTTTTGGAGGTAGTGTGACAAAAGTCATTTTAAAGTAGGTCTGGAAGCAAGAATAACTAAAAATAAAAAATTAAAAGCTGAAAGTCAGATATAGAGCAGGAACTAGTTCTGTGAGATACACTATACGATCAGACACATGTGTTGGTAGGACCTTTGTGTAAAGTAAGCATACGTGTCACAGGTAATTAAAACCTCATATAGGGAATAGTAATATCTAATGGTATGAAGGGACAGGTTAATTATTAAGTACTGCTGAGATACCCTGTTGAAGAATCAATTTGATATTTAGTTGATACCAAATACACTACAAGTTAAATGCAGAGAAAAAATAAAAGATATAAAAGTGAATGCTGATGAAATCTCTTAACATCTGAGGGTTTTGTTTGGTTTTTTTTTGATAGTATAGTGTATTCAAAATCCTGAGTCAAAATCCAAAATCCAGAGTCATAAAGAATGAAGTCAGTCAGAAAGAGAAAAACAAATATCATATATTAATGCATATATATGGAATCTAGAAAAATGGTACTGACGGGCCTCTATATAGGGCAGGAATAAAGATGCAGACAGTGGGGGAAGGAGAGGGTGAGATGAATTGAGAATAAGATTGATATATATACGCTACCATGTGTAAACGAGATAGCTAACGGGAAACTGCTGTAGACGCAGGGAAGGCCGCTCGGTGCTCTGTGATGACCTAGGGGTGGGATGCAGGGTGTGATTCAGGTCCAAGAGGGAGGGGATTGGATTCACTTTGTTGTACGACAGAAACTAACACATTATAAAGCAATTATAGGCCAATTAAAAAATTAATTTTAAAAAGGTATAGTGGAGAAGGTTACTTTATTTCACTTAAAAGTTAAACTATTATTATTTTTTTTAATGTAAGTTACACTTAAACAGCAAACTAGGTCAAAACACTTGTAAGAAATGTGATAGACAAATACTTAATATTTTAATATAGAAGCAGTTAAAACAATAAAATTGATTAAATTCAGGCTTTAAAAAATCTAACCAGATGGAACATAACCCAATTACCTAGACTGGGCCAAAACAGACCAAACTAGCCCCTCTAGTTCTGCTCAATTCAAAGGATTCCTCAAGCTCTGATCTGGGCATCTCTCCTCCAAGTGGCATGGATCATTCCCTTCTCTCACCCCCATCCTCTGGCCCCTGCATTACTCTTCTTCTGCTGTATGTTTATCGCTCACCCTGGAAATATATTCCCAGGTCTAGTTTACAGTCAAGAATATTTTCTTAATAAAGAAAAAATACTAAATGTCTACTAGTGTAAAGGACTTGAGTTAACATCAGATAAACCAGGCTTCGGGCTTCCCAGGTGGCTCAGCGTTAGAGAATCTGCCTGCCAAACAGGAGACACAGGTTTGATCCCTGAACTGGGAAGATCCTCTGGAGAAGGAAATGGCAACACACTTCAGTACTCTTTTTTTTTTTTTATTTGTTTTTTATTGAAGGATAATTGCTTTGCAGAATTTTGTTGTTTTCTGTCAAACCTCAACATGAATCAGCCATAGCGATACAAATATCCCCTTCATTTTGAACCTCCCTCCCATCTCCCGCCCCATCCCACCCCTCTAGATTGATACTGAGCCCCTGTTTGAGTATTCTTGCCTGGGAAATCGCACCTAGAGAGGAGCTTTACAGTCCATAGGGTCACAAAAGAGTCAGACACAACTGCTTGACTAAAAAGCAGCAGCAGAAACCAGTATGCCATCTTTTTGTGCCTCCAATCACTGAACTACACAGATTGTCCACCATGTTGTTGAGATTTTGATATCTTTGGCCTTAATCTAGGATTGCTGAAATGTTTTTCACTGTGGTAGATATCTTTTATGATTTTGAGATTCACAACCCCTTTGTAACCACAAAAGGAATTCAAGTCAGTTCTTTGAATTAGGTTCCTGTAGCAACTGCTTTTCTAAGTGGTGCTTTTCAGCCTAAAAGAAGTTCTCAGAGCAAGACACCTTCTCCAGTATCTCAGGAATGCAAGGAACAAAAAACATTATCAACTCTCACTAAGTTTCCATGGCTTCTTCAGTCCATTCAGTAGATGGATGCCAGACAGTAGGAGAAAAAAACAAATCTGTAATTCCTCTGATTGAGGCTTTTTAGCAACCTGCCTTTTCTTCTGGACCCAGCTCTCCAAATTTATATGCAACTCAAAACAGCAAAAATTAAAAGAAAGTCATTCTACAGAGTAGTTTATGAAGAAAGATGGTTTCTCTAAAGGAAGTTTCTATAAACATGCTACCTTTCCTTTTTAACAAGAGAACCACTTACGATGTGCTCAGTTGCTCAGTCATGTACGACTCTTTGCGAGCCCATGGACTGTAGCCCAGCAGGCTCCTCAGTCCATGGGATTCTCCAGGCAAGGATATTGGAGTGGGTTGCCATTTTTACTCCAGGGGATCTTCCCAACCCAAGGATTGAACCTGTGTCTCTTATGTCTCCTGCATTGGCACAGAGATTCTTTACCCCTTGCACCACCTGGGCAGCCCTGCTGCTTATATATACTAACTGGGCTTCCCAGGTGCTGCTAGTGGTAAAGAACCCTCCTGCAAATGGAGGAGATGCAGGTTCAATCCCTGGGTCAGGAAGATCCCCTGGAGGAGGGCATGGCAACCTACTCCAGTATTCTTGCCTGGAGAATCCCATGGACAGAGGAGCCTGGTGGGCTATAGTCCATGGGGTCACAAAGAGTTGGACAGGACTGAAGCAACTTAGCACACATGCAAATGAAAAACAAAGTATGTGGTTTACTGAAAGTGTTGAGAAAATATTTCTATTCTTCCAGAAGCTAGAGTAAGTATTGAAGTGAGCAACTGCATCTCAAAGAGGAAGGCTTCAAATATACTAAAGGTATGAAACACTTAAGCCAACAGAGAATACTCTTCTTATTTAGCGAATAAAGAAGAAACATGGTCCTCCAAGCTGGGAATGGGGGGAAAACATACACAGAGGAAGAGTTATGGGATTTCCTTCTGATTTCCTCTCCTAAGTATTTTCCTCTCCATCCAACAACAGCAAAAAAATTATGACTTAGTATAACTACTTACACCTAAAGAACACTTACATATACCAGGAACATCCCACAGACTCCACACAGTGCAACTTACTTAGTCCACAGCCACCTTACAATGATAGTACACAAAGGAACTATGATTATCTCCATTTTGCCTATGAGAATTGAGTCACAAAGAGGTTAAGTAATTTTCCCAAAATCACATGTCTAGGAAACGGCAGAACTAAATCCTGGAATCAATTAGCCCACTTACTATGTGTAAGTCTGAGCAACTGACATAAATTCTGTAACTCTCAGCCTCCTCATCTGCAAAATGGAGCAGTTCTTTTTCACTAAGGGCACTTTGAGAATAAAATAGAATAATCCATAATGCACTAAGCACTATGGTCGGCTTACAGTAACCCCTACTTCATTATCCCCAGAAAAGAAGAGCTGACTGATAGAATGTGGGGACGTAAGAACACAGCCATTTCCTGCCTCTAACTATCTCCTCGTCCCCCAGCTTTACTGAGATTCAATTAACATGTAATGTGTACATTTAGCTTAGGTGTTCAAAGTGTCAGTTTAATACATGCATATGTTGGTTTGATAACCTCCATAGTGTTAGTAAATACCTCCTCTAACTGTATCTTTTAGGAGATAGTGGTGTCAAAAAGTGAATCTGAAGTAGTGATATACAAAGAGATATACAAAGAGAAACATTCCATGGGCAGACAGGAAACAAACAAGCAGAATCTAGAAAGGCTTACATCCTAAAGTTAAAATAGTAAACCCAAAGGCAAAAATTATTTTCACTGCAGAAGCCAAATGAGTATAAAATAAATCTACTAAATCCAGAATGAATGTGTTTCTGTGCCAAACCTAAGGCAGCAAGAGATTAACAATGTAAACAATACAGCTTGATAAAAATTTTCTGAATGAACAGGTAACAGAAGTCTAAGGGAGAAGCTCTTGGTGCAATAGATAAACTTCACTCAGCCACCAGGGAGAAGAGGCATAAATATTTATTCAAATTGCAGTTCAAATCAATGGAAAGGTTAATGAGTCCATTCTGCTGATGGCAAGGCCGTGCAGCCCCCATGCAGGACAAGGACCCAACCTGCAGAACTTCACGAAGAGAGAAACCTTCGCCAGGGCTTGAACTGGGTAAGTGAAAGACAACACGTCTAATTGCTAGTTGTGGAGTTAATTAATTGTAACAACCAACAGGATGTGTGGTATTCTAACACATTTTGTATTATTTTTGCTTCTTTTAATTTTCATAATCCACTATTTTAAAAAAATCTGGAGATAGGAGCAATGGTACGAGGTAGAATCGAGAGATAATTTAAAATTTATGAGAAAGAAAAGGATACATGCTCTTTTGAACATTGACTTTTATCCGAAGAAAGCTTTTTAAATTTAAATATTTTAAAATTTACAAAGAGGAACACAGTACGCAAAACACTTCTGTACGGAATCACTGGAGCTGGTTTCTACTTTCACTTTATAACTATTTACTGATTGAATGTATTAAGACACAGTGTGGTTGAGAAACCACGAACAGTGGGCTCAATGTTTTAAAATTCATTTCAGTGTATCTATATTAAACATTTCCTATGTTTAAATGCTGGTACTGGAGGAGATGTAAGGATTAAAAAAGGCATAATTCTGCCATCCCGTGAGATAAGGTGAGTCCCAAGGCTACATATCACAAATAGAGACTCAATATAGATAAAATGATTTGATGAACTGCAGTGAAAGTTAAGAGAAGAGAAATTGAAGATCAGAAAAATCTGCATGAAAAGTGTTACATCTATATTTGAGCAACATTTCTTTGGGAAAGGAGGGTAGCAAGGGATCCTATGATCTGTGAACTGGAGGTGCAAAGATATGTCATGAGATTACAACAAGAAGTTCGAAATCATTCATGTTTTTATAGTTGTTTTACCTAAAATAATGACTGCCTGAATTAAGATAGCTGTCTTGGTCCAATCAGAATTGTGACTAGTATTTATGAATCTGGGAGTCACTACAGCAAATTTCAGGTAAACATTTATCTGGTGTGCTACTCTTTCTAACCCTGCTAGTAAACTGTTGAGCTCCAGCTGAGATACTTCATTAACTGGACGCCATTCTAGAATGATATGGCAACTATGTGAAAAGCTTGGAAATTGAGGAGTGGTCTTAACCTCACTATAAGGGAGGTATATCTTACATAGTCCATGTACTAGATAAGTCCATCAATGAGGGTACTTTATAGATTTAAAAAGTAAAACTGTGTTTCCAGCCTAGAGGCTGGATGTTGATGAAATGATTCTTATGATGCAAACAAATGCTACTTATAATAGGATTATCTACCATTTCCTACCAGCACTTACGTGGAATTGTACAAAATCTTAGTTAATTCTAGCAACATTTATGTAAAGAAGGCATTATAAACATCTAATGGACTCATTAGGTTCCTTGATGAACCCAGAAAGAGACTAAATAACTTGCCTATGTTCAAAAGTAACAAGAGACAGGACCAAAACTCAAACCAAGACTAATTAGGGAGAAGACAGTTTTCTCTATAGAATATGTTCTCTAGCTAATTAAGTTCACAGAGGCAAAGCAGCATACCCTCCAGAGGACTCTCATTGAAAGCACGTAAAGCAAATGGACATTTCTCTTTCCTTCACCATCCTAAAGTGAAAGTGAAAGTTGCTCAGTTATGTCCAACTCTTTGCGACCCCATGGACTATACAGTTCATGGAATTCTCCAGGTGAGAATTCTGTAGTGGGTAGCCTTTCCCTTCTTCAGGGGATCTTCCCATCCCAGGGATCAAACCCAGGTTTCCCACATTGCAGGTGGATTCTTTAGCAGCTGAGCCAGGAGGGAAGCCCAAGACTACTGGAGTGGGTAGCCTATCCCTTCTCCAGGGGATCTTCCTGACCCAGGAATCGAGCCAGGGTCTCCTGCACTGCAGGTGGATTCTTTACCAACTGAGCTACCAGGGAAGTCTCACCATGCTAAGTGCAGCAAAAGACATAACACTGTCTCTGGGATGAGAAAAGTGCTGGGGCTGTAAAAGGATGTAGAAAATAGTAAGCTGTGTCTTTTCAAAATAAATTACAGTAGACATTACATCTTAAATTGTTATAACTCTTACATGAATTCATTGGGTTAAATCATAATCATTTATTAAGGATAACCAGGTAACTCTTTCCTTAGAGATCTTTCATATTAGGTTAAGAGGCAATAAGCTTAAAAGAATCACGATTTGGGGACTCTAGAACAGGAGACTTTACCATCTTTGAAAATTTTAAAAATATGTGAAAACTAATAGAATGTAGTATTTAATCAGTTATTGATACATGATATTATTTATTTCTTCTTATTATTATATCAGTGTGATTATTTACACCAGCTAGCAAACCTGGAAGTCTGAAGATGCATCCTGCCAGGTGAGCAGAACATTGAAGTACAATCCAATTAGAGACAAGCACTATGTGGAGTCAGCAGAGACCGACAGACAGGCACAGGACGGGGCTTATGATGAGAACAGAACTCCCAAAGAAGGCACTGCCAGAGAATGCTCACACAACCACACAACGGCACTCATCTCACACGCTAGCAAAGTCATGCTCGAAGTTCTCCAAGCCAGGCTTCAACAGTACATGAACCATGAACTTCCAGATGTTCAAGCTGGATTTAGAAAAGCCAGAGGAACCAGAGATCAAATTGCCAACATCCGTTGGATCATCGAAAAAGCAAGAGAGTTCCAGAGAAACATCTACTTCTGCTTTACTGACCAAACCAAAACCTTTGACTGTGTGGATCATGACAAACAGTGGAAAATTCTTCAAGAGATGGGAACAACAGACCACCTGACCTGCCTCCTGAGAAATCTGTATGCAGGTCAGGAAGCAACAGTTAGAACTGGACATGGAACAACAGACTGGTTCCAAATTGGGAAAGGAGTATGTCAAGGCTGTATATTGTCACCCTGCTTATTTAACTTGTATGCAGAATCCATCATGTGAGAAGCTGGGCTGGATGAAGCACAAGCTGGAATCAAGATTGCCAGGAGAAATATCAATAACCTCAAATACGCAGATGACACCACCCTATGGCAGAAAGTGAAGAAAAGCTAAAGAGCCTCTTGAGGAAAGTGAAAGAAGAGAGTGAAAAAGTTGGCTTAAAACAACATTCAAAAAATTAAGATCATGGCATCTGGTCCCATCATTTCATGGCAAATAGATGGGGAAACACAGGAAACAGTGAGAAACTTTATTTTTTGGGCTCTAAAATTACTGCAGATGGTGACCGCAGGCATGAAATCTGCTTGATCCTTGGAAGAAAAGCTATGACCAACCTAGACAGCATATTAAAAAGCAGAGACATTACTTTGCCAACAAAGATTCATCTACTCAAAGCTATGGTTTCTCCAGTAGTCATGTATGGATGTGAGAGTTGGACTATAAAGAGAACTGAGCACTGAAGAATTGATGCTTTTGAACTGTGGTGTTGGAGAAGTCTCTTGAGAATCCCTTGGACTGCAAGGAGATCCAACCAGTCCATCCTAAAGGAAATCAATCCTGAATATTCATTGGAAGGACTGATTCTGAAGCTGAAACTCCAATCCTTTGTCCACCTGATGCAAAGAACTGACTCACTGGAAAAGAACCTGATGCTGGGAAAGATTGAAGGTATGAGGAGAAGGGGACAACAGAGGATGAAATGGTTGGATGGATTCACTAACTGGATGGACGTGAGTTTGAACAAGTTCTGGGAGTTGGTGATGGACAGGGAGGCCTGGTGAGTTGCAGTCCATGGGGTTGCAAAGAGTCGGACATGACTGAGCAACTGAAATGAACTGATGACAGACCCGTGGTTACCCTTCTGGCTTTTAAAGATTGTATTTAAACTCTCCCCAAATTCTGACAGGCTCACATGCCACTCACAAGTCACACAGTTCCATTTCCAAAACCCCACACACCACACACACTGTGTATGCACATTGTTTCGACAAAGCATCCATGTATTCAATCAATATGCTATTTGCTAATAAAAAGATAAAGCATATGTTTAGAAGCATAACCATTGCCTCCACATATGAGAAAGCAAAATACCCAGTATACCATAAGGAATCTATGTGCTTGCTTCCAAAGTATGATAGTGTAACTCCTTTAATAGAAATGTATTTCTTAACCATTCCCCTTAAAATGGCTTCTAGAACACCTCTAGCTTTTCTACCTAAGATTAGAAAGATGAGAGGACATCTTAAGCTTCATCTTTATCATGGCTATCTCCTTTAGTCTTTTCTAATTATGAGAAGATGAAAAAATGTGAATCTTGAGTTTTACTCTAAATCAGGGACATTGTTTTGTTTAACTGTTTCCATGTTTGCATCAGGACCTCTTTATACTCTTAACAAGTATTAAGAGTGGAAATAACTTTCGTTTACATAGGTTAAAGCTATTTACCATTTAAAAATCCAAAATTTTAGACACTTCCTTAATAGCTTATTTTAAAATACAGATGTAGAAAAGAAACACATGGTTTCCAGGAGAAAAGGGGATGAGAAGGGATAAACTGGGTGATTGGGATCGACATATACATACTCCTATATATAAAATAGATAACTAATAAGGACCTACACTATAGCATTGGGAATTCTACTCAATACTCTGTAATGGCTTATGTGGGAAAAGAACCTTAAAAAAAGGAGTAAATGTGTAAGTATAACTGATTCACTTTGCTATATACCTGAAACTAATACAACATTATAAATCAGTTATACTCCAATCATTTTTTTAAAAGACATCACATGATGCCATAGGTGACATATTTTTTATAAAAAATTTCAAAAACAAATAAGCACACGACTGGCCTTCTTTTATATTTGTGCAAATCTCTGTAATTTGGGGCTTAATAGAAGACGGATTCTTGTATCTGCTTCTGCGTTCAATCTGTTGCCGCATCATACATCATATAGCCTCTGGGAAACTCAATTCTACACTCAGGAGAGAATCAGACTGAAAAAGGCAAATAATAAGCCCATATTATGAAAATATGTTGACCTTGCAGACCAGCAGAAAGGGAAAGAATGTCAGGGACCCCACAGGTCTCTGGACCACCATTTGGTTCAAATACAGTACACTATCTTAAAGTGATTGCTCATAAAAATGTTAGTTTCAATATTTCATTCCTATACTTTTGTGCTTTGTAGAGAACATTTGAATTAAAACCCCATTATCTTAAATATTGGTACAGTTTTGATTCTTTAGGATGTACCTTTATCAAAACAAGTAGGATTGGCTGAATCCTGTTAACCAACCAGTGGTCTGTTCACAAGCAGGACACAGGATTGCAATTCTATCCACCACTATAAAGGTCTTTCCCATAGTCAAACTGTCTTTGCTTTTTCCAGAGAAGCCTGTCAACTATTAACAATTGTTACACTACTTAGGGTGGGTAGTACATTTGTCTCTAGGGAAGTCAGTGAAACTTTGGAGACAGTATAGGTTACACCAGGTATTCTCACCAGGAGCAAAAGAACTGGGATGCAGACAGCCCGACACCTGTCAGTCACTGTTTACCAGCTTCCCCCGCCAGGGGGATGTGTCTTCCTAGATCCTCTTTCGCTGTCCATCAGGAAACCAGCCCCCCTCCCCCCTGGCGCAGTCTGAGGGCGAGCCATCCAGAGAGAGATGTAGGTTCTGACTGACGGAAGCCAGGCTAGCACCCAGGAGGTGAACATCTGCTCTACCACCAAACAGTGAGAAATCAGATTTTGAGTCTTTCACTTGAGGCATTTCAATGACTCAACTAGTACCACTGTTTCATCAGCCTCTATTCCAAAATAAGTTCCACTCACAGTTCAAGAGAAAATGGCCCTATTTACAGCTTCCTCTTGCTACTTGCTATAATAGTAATACATCTTCAATGGAGAGATACATTTATTTTAAATGCTTGAAAGTATTTTAATTCTATGAATAATAAGAAACACTCAAATCAGTAAGAATTTAATCAACTGAATAATAAAAACACACAGTTGACCCTTGAACAATGTAGGTTTGAACTGGGAAGTTCCACTTATACTTAGAATTTTTTTAATAGTAAACTGAAATACTGTCCTACTACACATAGCTACACAGGTGGCTCAGTGGCAAAGAATCTGCCTGCCAATGCAGAACCACAGGTGACATGGGTTTGATCCCTGCATTAGAAAGATCCTCTGGAGGAGGAAATGGCAATCCACTCCAGTATTCTTGCCGGGATAATCCCATGGACAGGGAGCCTGGCAGGCTACAGTCCATGGTGTTGCAAAGAGTCAGACATGACTGGGCATGCATGCAAAAAGTACCTACTACATGATCTAAGGCTAATTAAACCCATGGATGTAGAACTGCAGATAGAAGGAATTATACACAGAGAGAACAAACTGTAAGTTATACAAGGATTTTCAACTGGGAGAAGGATTAGTGTCTCAACCCTCAAAGGACAACTGTATATTGGGTTAAAACTTAATAAATGTTGATAATTATCTCCCTGAACTTTTACTTTATGTCTCAAACCTAAGCTTTCCTATGGCACTCAGCTATTCAGAGATTTCAGTTCAGTTCAGTTCAGTCACTCAGTCATGTCCAACTCTTTGTGACCCCATGAATCACAGCATGCCAGGCCTCCCTGTCCATCATCAACTCCCGGAGTTTACTCAAACTCATGTCCATCGAGTCAGTGATGCCATCCAGCCATCTCATCCTCTGTCGTTCCCTTCTCCTCCTGCCCCCAATCCCTCCCAGCATCAGGGTCTTTTCCAATGAGTCAACTCTTCGCATGAGGTGGCCAAAGTACTGGAGTTTCAGCTTCAGCATTAGGACACTCTTTATCTCATCAGAATAGGGCATCATATATGTTTTAGATTTAATCACCTAAAACTCAAGGGTGATACCAGCTTTATAAACTCTTTGAGCCCTTATAAACACTAATGATCTTTTTTTAATAACAGGAATTATTGAAAGCAAATATTAAGGTTGAGAGCTAAGAGATACATATTTGTATGAATTTAGATTTACAGTGTCCAATTTTCTGGGCACATTTTATGGGAAAAAATGGCTTGAAATAATATTTGACTTCATTAGGTCAAAAATAATGTTATCTATACATGCACTCCTATGTTGCATGCAGCACGATTCACAGTAGCCAAGGTGTGGAAATAATCTAAATATTCACCGATGGATGAATGGATAAAGAAGCTGTGGTGTGTGTGTGTGTATACACACACACATATATAAATGGAACACCATTCAGCCTTTAAAAGGAACAAAATAATGCCATTTGCAGCAACACAGATGCAACTAGAGATGATCATACTAGTGAAGTTAGTCAGAAACAGAAGGACAAACATCATATGATATCACTCATATGTGGAATCTAAAATATGACACAAATGAATGCATCTACAAGACAGAAGCAGACTCTTAGACACAGAGAACAGGCCTGTGGTTGCCAAAGGGAGGGGAGAGGAAGAGGGAGGAACTGGGAGCAGGCGGTTGGTGGATGTCAACTATTACATTTAGAATGGATAAATGACACCCCACTCCAGTACTCTAGCCTGGAAAATCCCATGGATGGAGGAGCCTGGTAAGCTACAGTCCATGGGGTCGCAGAGAGTCGGACACGACTGAGCAACTTCACTTTACTTTCACTGTATAGCACAGGGAACTATATCCAATCTTTTGGGATAAACCAGAATGGAAAAGAATATAAAAATAATGTACATATGTGTAGAACTCTATTTCCTCTACAGCAAAAATTAGAGTGCTCACTTCAACAGCATATATACTAAAATTGAAATGATACAGAGAAGATTAGCATGGCCCGGTGCAAGGAGGACACACACATTTGTGAAGCGTTTCATATTTGTTCACAGCAAGATCCTCTATGACCCGCCTCCTAGAGTAATGGAAATAAAAAAAAGAAAATAAATAAATGGGACCTAATTAAACAAAGCTTTTGCACAGCAAAGGAAGCTATAAACAAGGTGAAAAGACAACCCTAAGAATGGGAGAAGATAATGGCAAATGAAACAACTGAAAAGGATTAATTTCTAAACTATACAAGCAGCTCATACAACTCAATATCAGGAAAACAAGCAGCTCAATCAAAAAGTGGCCAAAAGACCTAAACAGACATTTCTCCAAAGACAAATAGATGGCTAATAAACACATGGAAAGATGCTCAACATTGCTTATTATTAGAGAAATGCAAATCAAAACTACAAGGAGATATTACTTCATACTTGTCAGAATGGCCATCATAAAAAAAAAAAAATCTACAAACTAAATGCCAGAGAGAGTGTGGAGAAAAGGGAACCCTCTCGCACTGTTGGTGAGAAAATAAATTGATACAATCACTATGGAAGACAGCATGGAGACTCCTTAAAAATTTAGGAATAAAACTACCATACTACCCAGCAATACCACTTCTAGACATACACTCTAAGGAAACAAATATTGAAAAATACACATGTAACCAAGTGTTTGTTGCAGCACTATTTACAATAGCTAAGACATGGAAGCAACCTAAATTTCCACCAACAGATGAATGAATAACAAAACTGTGCTATATATATATATATATATATATATATATATATATATATTCAATGGAATATTACTCGGCCATGAAAAGGAAGGTATTTGAGTCAGTGCTAATGAGGTAGATGAGCCTAGAGCCTATTATACAGAGTGAAGTAAATCAGAAAAACAAATATCATATATTAATGCATATATGTGGAATTTAGAAAGAGAGTACTAACCAATCTACTTGCAGGGTAGCAATGGAGATGCAGACATAGAGAACAGAGTTTGGATACGGGGATTGGTTGGGGGAGGAGAGGGTGAGACAGAGAGAGAGAGTAGCATGGAAACATATACTCTACCATATGTAAAATAAGAGAGCCAGTGGGAATTTGCTATATGATGCAGGAAACTCAATCAAACCAGGGCTCTGTGACAACCTAGAGGTGTGCGATGGGATGGGAGGGAGGTTTAAGAGGGAGGGGACATGTGTATATCTATGGCTGATTCATGTTGATGTATGGCAGAAAACAACACAATACTGTAAAGTAATTATCCTTCAAGTAAAAAGAAATTAAAACAAAATTAGAACAACATGTTTAGTCAACTATACTTCAATAATAAGCAAAAATATTCTCTGATATATTAGCACTCATCTCCAAAGACTCTCTTTTTGGATATTTCATAGTCTTCAATTCTAATATATCCTTATGAGCAGGTATAAAGGAACTATTAAGTCAAAATAATTAACAACATAGCTTTTACTGTTTAACAAGCCACTCAAATGATACAAAGACTTTTAAAAATAGGAGAACCTAAGACAATCTTCCAGAAGCTGTTTGTAATGTAATTTAGAAACAATATGGATGCTCTTCAGTTGAAATGATTTCTATAATGGTCTACTAGTTTTTTGTTGCTGTTGTAACAAATTAACAAAAACAAGAGGGGTATAAAATGATACAACTGCACCATCTTATACTTTTATGGTTAAAAGGTTGACGCAGATTCCACTGGGATAAAATCATGGTGTCAACAGTGCCGAGTTCCTTTCCTGTCCCCTCAAACTTTAGGGGAGAATCCAATTTCTTGCTTTTTTCAGTTCCCAGAGGCTGGCTGCCCACACTGCTTCATCTTCAAGGCCAGTGGTGGTGAGTCAAGTTCTTCTGTTGCCTCCCTCTGATCTCCTGTTCTGCCCCCCACCTCCACTTTTAAGAAGCCCTGTGATTATACTGAGTCCACTCAAATAATCCAGAATAATTTCCCTACTTTAATTTCCCTACTTTAAGATGAATGTATTTGCAACCTTAACCCTATTTGCAACCTTAATTCATCTGCCATATTCACCAGGAGTGGGGATTAGGACTTAGAGATCTTTGGGGGATGAGGAGATGATTCTGCCTACCACAAGTCGATATTCATTCATTTAATAATTATCAATACTCTCATGTAACAGGAGTCAGTTTAGATGCTTAAAATGTAAACAGCAAGGTGCAATCTTTACATTCAAAGACTTAATGTATTAATTGTTTGAAGGCACAGGGAAAGATAAACATGAGAATTCTTTTGTAGAAAAATGTACAATCTAATGGGACAGATGTCTTTGAAATATATGAATTCTAAAGAAAGATCATAAACATGCTAATTTCCTTTGAAAGATTTCTTCTTCTGCAATGAAAAATGACTAAAATAATAGTAAGCTAATTGATTCATCATTCATAGGCTTAAAGAGGTAAGAAATCAGAGGAAACAGCTATCAGATAAATCGTGCCTGGTTCAGAGCTTGCTTAGTGAGTGTTTTCATTTATATTCCTCTTAAAATATTTTCTTAAATTTTGCAGACTTCTCATTCTAAAGAATTAGATCATAAAAAAAATGATGTGTGCATGACAAGCTTTCTTGATGGTTTCTGGCAAGGAGTGGCAAGAATCTAATTCACACTATTATCCATGTATCCAAAAATTGGTTAGGATATATTTTTAAATCAATCCTATTAAATGAAATTTTAGATTTGGAAATGCACTAAGCACTTAATTATTCAGAGCCTGGTTTCTATGGCTTGTCTCTTAATTGGTCTTAAGCCACTCAACCCTCTGCTTGCTAATAGCACTCACATACACTCATGGTTTACTACTCATTAATTATGCTGTCAGGAGGCAAAGTCTAATATCAACTTAGGAATAAAATTAAGGCTCTGTAATTTATTTTGTGGGTTTTTGTTTTTTTTTTTTTGGCTGCACCACAGGGCGTGTGGGATCTTAGTTCCATGACCGGGGAATGAATTCATGTCTCCTGCCTTGGAAGCACCGAGTCCTAACCACTGGACCACTAGGATAGTCCCTTCTAAGTCTTTACCGTGAAAACTTCAAGGCATAAAAATGTGAAGACCTGAATGGAGTTATCATTTTGGATGAAAATAGATGAAAATGATCTGTGATTCTGGAGATGTATAGAAAACCTGTTCATCCTTCTTCTCAGTTCCATGACCTTATGATGACTTCAATCAGATTCTGGAGCGAGAATTTGCTCTGTAGACTCTGAATAAATTATGCTACTACTCACTGGTACTTACACATAATTATAGAGAACATATGGTCAGCAAAACATATTGACCATACCACACTGATTAAGCATTACAAGCTGTATTATATCATTCTATTATAGTAGGGCTAATAAACCTGTGTCACACTTCCCCTAGAGAGAGAGAAGCAACATTATGCCAAAAGAGATGAAAGTGTAGACCAATAAACCCCTTTCTGTTTTTTCTCATGATATTCACATTTTTATGTGGAGACAATAAAAAAAGGGGTGCAAAGTACAGCACAGTAATAGTGCCTATCTAGATCCAGTGGCAAGAAGTTAAGATCTAGACACTATTAAATTAGGCAAGAACATTACCCATATCAAAAAGCAGAATTCATCACTGTCCCAACCAAGAATGAGAAATTAAAGAAATAACAATTTGATTGTCAGCAAAACACACTGAAAAGCAGTTTTGGAAAAATGAGACTTTCCAAGAAGTAACCAGAACCTTTCTCAACCAAATTGTTTCTTTTTTTTCTTTTTGAATATTTAGCACTTGTTCTGTGTGTGTGTGTGTACACAGATATGGGCTTCCTTGGCTCGATGGTAAAGAATCTGCCTGCAATACAGGAGACCCAGGTTCTATCCCTGAGTTGGGAAGATCCTCAGGAGAAGGGAATGGTTACTAACTCCAGTATCCTTGCCTGAGGAATCCCATGGACACAAGGGCTTGGCAGGCTACAGTCCATGGGGTTATAAAGAGATAGACACAACTGAGTGGCTAGCATGGATATGTGCACGCGTGCTAAGTCGCTTCAGTTGTGTCCAGCTATGAGAGTCTGTGTCTGTAGCCTGCTAAGTCTTCCTGGTTCATGGGACTCTCCAAGCAAGAATACTGGAGTGGATTGCCATGCCCTCCTCCAGGGGATCTTCCTGACCCACGGACTGAACCCACACCTCTTACACATGTGTTTAGATATAGAAATGTGAGAATTTTTGTCAAAAATTAAGAAAAGATTTAAATGTTTCTCTCAGTGTTTCCCTCCAAGTTTGTTGGTGACAGAGAAAGCAGGTGTCCCCACAAACCCTTTGGGAATTTTGTTAACACCAAATATAAGTACAAGGGCTGTTCAATTCATGGAATTGTGTATCAGTTTCAAATTAGATTTATTGAAATTCTCCAGGCCAGAACACTGGAGTGGGTAGCCTTTCCCTTCTCTAGGAAATCTTCACAACCCAGGGATTCAACCTAGGTCTCCTGAATTGCAGGTGGATGTTTTACCAGCTGAGCCATGAGGGAAGCCCGTTGAGAATCTACACTGAACTAAATAGTAGCACCTGAAGAAACAACATGAAGACAAACAAAACTTCTAAACAAAATCCAGATTTTAAATACTCAGAATAAAATGCATAAAGAAAAAAAAAATCACTATAGTACAATTCACCTTCCCTAACCTTCTCCTGTGAAATTTAGGGAAGATGAAGGGAAGAGTGAGGGCTAGTAAGGGAGTCTACAACGTTGATGAAAACCTTCCAAAGTACTAACTGCAAGCCACCGTTGTTCAGCTAAAGACCATCTCCATTTCATTTTTGTCAACTCAAGACATCCCCACACTGGACCCATTAATAATGCCCACCACACAGCCTTTATCTAAGACCAAAACTTCACGGGTTCTTTTCTCTGTGGCATGATTCCCCGTGCCCATCCCTCACCTTCACTTTGCTTGCATCATGACAATTTCCTGGCCCTTCTTTCTCTTCCCATTTTTGTCAATAACCAACCTCTTCACATCATCAGTTGTTCTAGGATCAACCATGTCATGGTGGCACTTCATCATTACGGTGTTGCACATTTCTCTTTCTAAATTTAAACTCTGACTACCATCTGTCTAGGATCACTGATATTCATTTTTGTCATCCCTAATACATGGTTCTGAAAGAGATGGGCATATCAGACCACCTGACCTGCCTCACGAGAAACCTGTATGCAGGTCAGGAAGCAACAGTTAGAACTGGACATGGAACAACAGACTGGTTCCAACTAGGAAAAGGAGTATGTCAAGGCTGTATATCGTCACCCTACTTATTTAACTTATATGCAGAGTACATCATGAAAAATGCTGGGGTGGAAGAAGCACAAGCTGGAATCAAGATTGTCAGGAGAAATATCAATAACCTCAGATATGCAGATGACACCACCTTTATGGCAAAAAGTGAAGAACTAAAGAGCCTCTTGATGAAAGTGAAAGAGGAGAGTGGAAAAGTTGGTTTAAAGCTCAACATTCAGAAAACTAAGATCATGGCATCTGGTCCCATCACTTCATAGCTAACAGATAGGGAAACAGTGGAAACAGTGGTTGACTTTATTTTTCTGGGCTCCAAAATCACTGCAGATGGTGATTGCAGCCATGAAATTAAAAGACGCTTACTCCTTAGAAGGAAAGTTATGACCAACCTAGATAGCATATTAAAAAGCAGAGACATTACTTTGCCAACAAAGGTCCATCTAGTCAGGGCTATGGTTTTTTCCAGTGGTCATGTATGGATGTGAGAGTTGGACTATAAAGAAAGCTGAGCAGAGAAGAATTGATGCTTTTGATCTGTGGTGTTGGAGAAGACTCTTGAGAGTCCCTTGGACTGCAAGGAGATCCAACCAGTCCATCCTAAAGGAGATCAGTCCTGGGTGTTCATTGGAAGGACTGATGCTGAAGCTGAAACTCCAAGCCTTTGGCCACCTGATGCGAAGAGCTGACTCATTGGAAAAGACCCTGATGCTGGGAAAGATTGAGGGCAGGAGGAGGAGGGGACGACAGAGGATGAGATGATTGGATGGCATCACTGACTCGATGGACATGGGTTCGGGTGGACTCTGGGAGTTGGTGATGGACAGGGAGGCCTGGTGTGCTGCGGTTCATGGGGTCACAAACAGTTGGAACGACTGAGTGACTGAACTAAATACATGGTTCACAAATACTGCTATAAATGTTTAAGAGTAATGAAAACAATGTGTTTGGTCTATGAAATTCACTTTACTACTTTAGCTATATCTACTTTCTTCCTCTGGCCTTCCCTATGGCCAGAAGTTTTAAATCAAGACATAATTTTCCAGACTTCTCTGGTGGTCCAGCAGTTAAGACTGCATGTTCCCAATGTAGGGGGTACTTGGTTTGATCCCTGGTTGGGGAACTAATATCCTGCATGCCTCACAGTGTGACCAAAAAAACTTTTTTTTTTCAATAAAAAAAGAGAATTAAATAAAAATAAAAACAAACAATTTCACAATTACTGGATCAGCATCCTTAATTTGAATTCTCCCAAATCAGAGCCTGGAACAAGATAGTTTAATTGAGAGCTGATGCCAGGAAGTAGAAACATAATAGAAGAGGAATAGAAAATCTGGGAAGAAAGAAAAACCAATAAAAGTTGCCCCAGTGAGCTTGTTATCACCATGAGAAACCCCTAGAATCTGCTGATTCTCACATTCTTTTGATGGACAGATGTCTAAGGGAGTGATAACTATCTAAGAATAGCAAAATACCTACATCAGGCTGAGTAAGATTTTCTAGATTTTGCCCTGATTTATGGAAGTAGAGAGATTTGGTGGCTCCTTGATATGGGATGCTTCCTGGAGGCAGCCCTCTTTCACAGCTACGATCACAGGGGAGGAGTGTTGTAGTTTGGTGCATAAAACCCATTCCAACCACTTTTAATCTCCTGAAGATGGTCCCCTGTATTTCTCTATCTGGTCTCTCATTATCCAGATTTCAAAATGCAATTATCTCTGTCTCCTTTCTTTTTTTTTCCCATTTATTTTTATTAGTTGGAGGCTAATTACTTTACAATATTGTAGTGGTTTTTGTCATACATTGACATGAATCAGCCATGGATTTACATGTATTCCCCGTCCCGATCCCCCCTCCCACCTCCCTCTCCACCCGATTCCTCTGGGTCTTCCCAGTGCACCAGGCCCGAGCACTTGTCTCATGCATCCACTTCTCTCTCTTATTAGTTACCAACTCCCCAAATACCTTCGTAGTAACAGGTGTGGTGCCATAGAAAGGTTGAGAGATGACTGGCCAAGAACATAGAATTCACAGCCCTTAAGTCTCAATTAAGCTTGTACTATGAAATTCACTAATAATGTTGCAACAGTGTTTCACCATGAAACAACTGTGTGTTTGGTAGACAGAAATAATCTAGAAGGCATCACAAACATTAAAGATGAGGAACTCAGCAGAAAGAGGTTTCCTAAATATTGCAAAAATCCTTTTATTGATGAGAAATCTAAGCCAACATCCAGTTGGGGATTGTGGTACTTGCAAAGTATATTATGCATATGATGTTTTAGTTTCACAAAGAGGAATAGCTCAAAGTTAGTCAACGCTACTCATGAGTAGAAACATAGAGATATATTTTTACTAAATTGTACATCATATTTTTTCTATTTGCTGCCTTTTATTCAATTATAGTTGCATTTGTGACTTATCAGACTGGCACCACTGAGAAAACACCGCTTAGTGTTTTCATGATAAAACATTTTCCCTGATAAAAATGTGTGTGTCCATGGCTCACATATTCAGATTTGTAATTGAAATTTCATTTTAGTACATTTTTGATATTTTACTCTGGAGAAAGTTTCAAATTTACATAAACAACATTAACTTTTTCATTTTATTAAAAAAAACTATCAGATCGTAAATTTTTTGCCTTGGACACTCCCTAAAACCCTACAGGTTTTTATTTGCATAAACATAAAATAGTATAATTATCTGTCAAAGGATTAAGAAGGCATATCATTTTATTTTATTAAGTAGGAAAATAAGATTCCTCTGTCATGTAAATATTTGTCCAAATTTCTGTTCATCAGAAGATTGTCTAAAATAGAAAGATCCCATAATAGGGTGCACTCTTTCTCAATCCTTCCCTAATTCTTGGACTTCAGTTGGGATCAAAACTACTTAACAAAGAGAAATAAAATCATACTAAAAGAGGGTTGGTTATTCCACTGTTTTCTGGAAAGACTGTTCTACTGACCAGTACATGTGCTTATGGGCAAAAGTCTAATTTGAAAGCAAAATGCGATTTTCCCTCCTCAAACCAGCCTGAAAACACATGTCATTATATATGAAAGCCTTTTCTAGGCAGTGCCACCCTCTGCTCCCCAGCGTCTTTGAACATGAGCCTTTCTATTTCACGCCCTACAGATCCCTGAAGTGCCTGGGAACTTACCCTTTGCTTTTGCCATGGGTTAGAATTTGGAATGCAGAGTTCCAAAGAACAGTAAGGAGAGATAAGAAAGCCTTCCTCAGTGATCAACGCAAAGAAATAGAGGAAAACAACAGAATAGGAAAAACTAGAGATGTCTTCAAGAAAATTAGAGATACAAAGAGAACTTTTCATGCAAAGGTGGGCTCAATAAAGGACAGAAATGGTATGGACCTAACAGAAGCAGAAAATATTAAGAAGAGGTGGCAAGAATACACAGAAGAACTATACAAAAAAGATCTTCATGATCCAGATAATTATGATGGTGTGATCACTCACTTTTTTTTTTTTTCTTTTCTTTGCTGGGAAAGATTGAGGGCAGGAGGAGAAGGGGATGACAGAGGATGAGATGGTTGGATGGCATCACCGACTCAATGGACATGGGTTTGGATGGACTCCGGGAGTTGGTGATGGACAGGGAGGCCTGGCATGCTGCGGTTCATGGAGTTGCAAAGAGTCGGACATGACTGAGTGACTGAACTGATCACTCACTTAGAGCCAGACATCTTGGAACGTGAAGTCAAGTGGGCCTTAGGGAGCATCACTACGAACAAAGCTAGTGGAGGTGATGGAATTCCAGTTGAGCTATTTCAAATCTAAAAAGATGCTGCTGTGAAAGTGCTGCACTCAATATGCCAGCAAATTTGGAAAACTCAGAGTGGCCACAGGACTGGAAAAAGTCGGTTTTCATGCCAATCCCAAAGAAAGGCAATGCCAAAGAATGCTCAAACTACCACACAATTGCACTCATCTCACACGTTAGCAAAGTAATGCTCAAAATTCTCCAAGCCAGGCTTCAACAGTACGTGAACTGTGAATTTGCAGATGTACAAGCTGGATTTAGAAAAGGCAGAAGGACCAGAGATCAAATTGCCAACATCTGCTGGATCATCAAAAAAAGCAAAACAGTTCCAGAGAACATCTACTTCTGCTTTATGGACCATGCCAAAGCCTTTGACTATGTGGATCACAACAAATTGTGGAAAATTCTTCAAGAGATGGGAAAACCAGACCACCTTACCTGCCTCCTGAGAAATCTGTATGCAGGTCAAGAATCAACAGTTAGAACTGGACATGGAACAACACACTGGTTCCCAATTGGGAAAGGAGTATGTCAAGGCTGTGCATCGTCACCCTGCTTATTTAACTTATATGCAGAGTACATCATGAGAAACACTGGACTGGAGGAAGCACAAGCTGGAATCAAGATTGCTGGGGGAAATATCAATAACCTCAGATATGCAGATGACACCACCCTTATGGCAGAAAGCGAAGAACTAAAGAGCTTCTTGATGAAAGTGAAAGAGGAGAGTGAAAAAGTTGGTTTAAAACTCAACATTCAGAAAACAAAGATCATAGCATCTGGTCCCATCACTTCATGGCAAATAGATGGGGAAACAATGGAAACACTGTCAGAATTTATTATTTTGGGCTCCAAAATCACTGTAGATGGTGACTGCAGCCATGAAATTAA
This sequence comes from Cervus canadensis, assembly GCF_019320065.1. Classification (NCBI taxonomy): domain Eukaryota; kingdom Metazoa; phylum Chordata; class Mammalia; order Artiodactyla; family Cervidae; genus Cervus; species Cervus canadensis. The sequence goes on from NC_057407.1 coordinate 54,581,923, forward strand.
AAGACGCTTACTCCTTGGAAGAAAAGTTATGACCAACCTAGACAGCATATTAAAAAGCAGAGACATTACTTTGCCAACAAAAGTCCATCTAGTCAAAGCTGTGGATTTTCCAGTAGTCATAGATGGATGTGAGAGTTGGACTATAAAGGAAGCTGAGCACCAAAGAATTGTTGCTTTTGAACTGTGGTGTTGAAGAAGACTCTTGAGAATCCCTTGGAAAGCAGGGAAATCCAACCAGTTCATCCTAAAGGAAATCAGTCCTGAATATTGGAAGGACTGATGCTGAAGCTGAAACTCCAATACTTTGTCCACCTGATATGAACAACTGACTCATTGGAAAAGACCTTGTTGCTGGGAAAGATTGAAGGAAGGAGGAGGAGGGGATGACAGTGGATGAGATGGTTGGATGGCATCACCGACTCAATGGACATGAGTTTGAGTAAACTCCGGGAGCTGGTGATGGATAGGGAGGCCTGGCGTGCTGCAGTCCATGGGGTTGCAAAGAGTCAGACATGACTGAGTGACTGAACTGAACTAACTGCGGCTATAGAGGATTGCTGAGCAGTGTGTTTTGGGACAAAGAAATGTCTGAGGTTAGGCAAGCAAACAACTCTTGATGCTTTACTTTGTCCGCAGAGCATCAAGATCGATATGCAGGACATGTGACGTTTATGGAACACTGTTTCCTTTTCCCTCTAGAGGAGGGAGAAAATACTGGATGGTCCCTTTCTTAAGAGCAGTAGAATGATTGTTGCTTTTTGATAAAGCTTTTGCTGCTCCTTCCCACCAACTGGTAGTATTAATTTCCTGTACTTCAAATGCCAGAATTCAAATAATTAGAATTTTTTTGCATGCATATCTAGCTTCATTGTTTCAACTAGCCAAAACTTGGGGACAATGTTATAATTCATAGTGAACAGAGCTAGTTCTGGGAGGCTGTGATAGGCATTAGAGATCCATGATATATTCATTAAAATTAGGTCTCTTATGAACAATTAGGAAGAACTCAGAAAGAGAAAGCCTGATCAATGTCAAAGTTTTGGGCTGAGGTAGCTTTTCTTCTCATTCTTCTACCGAAAGGACAGAGGATGGAATTTGGAAACTAGATTATCATCTCAGGAAGTCAATGAACTTTGCAGTTTAAGAGGAATCTTTGTCAAGAGACACAGAACGAAAATGTACATTTCCCCAAGTCATCCCTAAATGGAGAAGGAAGTGATGTGAATATGGTACTGACTTCTCTCTTCTTGCTAAGAGTGAGAGGAGAAGGAGGACTCACTCTTTTCATCTAAGTCTGAAGATCCTAGATTATTTTTTTTGCATCCTTGTGAGTCCCTTATTCACACAACCTTAAAGCATCACACTGAAACCATCCATGTGCTATTCTAAAACCCCACAAATTTCTGAAGTCAAGATGCCAAATCTTTAAAGTGAATGCTGAGGCTTTTACAACTTAAAAAAAAAAAAAAAAAACTATTTTAACTGCAAGTCAGTTAGATCAATTATAGGTGATTTTGTTTAGTTTTTAATTTTTTCAGAGAGAGAGAAGCATTTTCTCTTTGACAAATTATTTTCTGATTCCCAGCATGTTGTCAGCCTTTCCCTACCCCGCTGAGAATGTGTGGGGCTCTGTGTTCCCCAGCAGACTGGAAGGTACCAGCCTTCTCCGTCTACCAGCAGCAGAACAATGCACAGGTCCTTTGGAAAGCGGCATTTCAGCTCAGTGCGTATTTCAGGGCTGCTCCTGAGACAGGAATCAGAGTTCTTGTCCGCGGACAGGAGGATGGAATCCACAAACATGCAGACACTCATGGTAGCAAGCAAATAGGATTTATTAAAGAGGAAGAAAGTACAAAGCTCGCAGCATAGACACTGAGGGGTAAAGAGTCCCCTGTAGGTGATTTTAATTACCAAGGACGGTCTCTCTAAAGATACAATGTATTTTAAAAGTGAAGAAAATCATCTCTTCTCCTGAACAATCAAAGGAATCACTTCTAATCAGATATCAGGGCTCATTGTGACATCTGCTCACACACCTCAAGATAGAATAGAAAACTGGATTAAGATATGAATTTCTGAAAATAAGACCTCAACCATCTACAACAAATAAGCAACAAGGACCAAGAAAGGCAAATACCATGCACACAAATTTAATTATCCTTGTCATAACAGAGGTAATGAGCCTAGCCAAGCCATCTTACTGCAGTGCATTCCAAAATACCCACTTCCTGCATTATGTCCACTTTATTCCATTCCAAACATAAATATCAAAGGTTATCTACCCTTAGGTTGCTTCCATGTCCTGGCTATTGTAAACAGTGTTGCAATGCACATTGGGGTGTCTGTGTCCTTTTGAATTACGGTTTTCTCTGGGTACAACCTAAATGTCCATCAAAAGATGAATGGATAAAGATATATATATGGATAAATGGATACAGATAAAGATATAGATAAATGGATAAAGAATGGATAAAGATATATATCTATATATATATAAAGATATATATAATGGATAGACCTGGAAATGATCATACTAAATGAATTAAGACAGACAAAGAAAGAAAAATATCATATGATATCGCTTATATGCAGAATCAAAGAAAAAAAAAGATACAAATGAACTTATTTACAAAACATAAACAGATTTACAGACACAGAAAACAAACTTGGGTTACCAAAGGGGAAGCAGGGGGAGGATAATTTAGGAGTTTTGGATTAACACATACATACTATATTTAATATCTATATATTTACATCTGTATGTAAAATAGACCTCTGTATATAAAGGTATATCTGTATATGAAATAACCAACAAGGACCTACTATTGCACAGGGAACTATATTCAATATTTTATAATAATTTATAAGGGAAAAGAATCTACATATATATAAAGAGAAAAGAATCTATATATATAAAATCTATATAAAGAATCTATAATCTATATCATATATATATGAATATAGATATGTAAAGAAATATACATAACTGAATCATTTTGCTGTATATCTGAAACTAACAAACATTATAAATCAACTATACATCAATAAAAAAATTGCATGTCTTCTGTTAGCATTTGAAGCCTTTACTAAAATCTATTTGACTTCCAAAGTAAGGATAAATAAGTTAATTCAAGTATTGATGATAATTGATACTGTATATTTAATTGTATCATGTTCAAGGCAAATCTCAGAAGCATAAAGTTGTATCTCTCAAGATTTTTTTTTTAATTGAGCATAAATATTTTGTTTTTCATGGTCCCATGAGATAAAACTAAGTAAGAAACTCATAACTGAGTTCTTGCTATTCACAATGTTTCCATTGGGTGTAGCTATGATATTAGAGAGGTTAATACCACAGCCTGCTTATTCAAGGAAGGATGCTCAGATATGTGGGGGATTTGTAAACTCCGGGAGTTTGTGATGGACAGGGAGGCCTGGTATGCTGCGATTCATGGGGTTGCAAAGAGTCGGACATGACTGAGCGACTGAACTGAACTGTCTTTAGCATTAAACTACATGAGTCAGCTGTATGTTCCATGGGTTAACATAAAACAATTTCAAATCAACCACATCAAGATGGATTTCACTGCCTTTTTCCAAAAAGGAAGAATCGCACAAAACTGAGACCTGTGTTAAAACTTCACTCAACAATAATTCCACCTAGTTTACTCATTCTTGAATTTTTCTAATAGAATCATGTAATTCACATCTAGATTGAATGCCTTCTGTACGTAGACACCTGTAGGATCAAATGAGATGAATAAGCAGAAAACCCTTTAACAATGCAACTCCTTTACTCAGCGATGGGTCTGAGCAGAGTGTCTTTAAATGTCTTTTATCTTAAAGGGAAAAAGAAAAAGTATTTCTCCTAAAACGCAAGGGCAGCTGACTTGCTGAGATGAAAACTGCTAACTCTTTTCCTAACAACACCATATGTCTCCAATTGGATCATAATGCAGCTAGTTCTCAGGAGAATGTCACGCATGGAAACTAACCAAATTGAGTCACAGCCTCACTGCTGACTCATGATTAACCAGGGGTCGTACTTCGGGATTTTTCAGAGCATCCAAATGCCAATCCAAATGGCCTTTCTTCTTTCCCAAAATTCTCCCCAAACTTAGCGTGTCATAAAATGAACCTGAGCCTGCCAGAAAACTATGTCTTTTTTTTTGTTCAGACTTCATTTTCTATATAACTCAATATATTTTAAAGAACCAAAATGCTCAACCTGTAAATGCTTTAGCCATGGATTTTAAATGTAGATACTTAATGTAGCAAACATTACAAAGATGCAACATAAAATTATCAAAAGAAAAAGACTGAAGTCACATTTTCCCCCTGAGAATCACTGAAAATAAAAAACTAACAAACAAACATGTATGAGTCAGATATTTCCTTATCTGTTATTCTCTTTCAGAACTTCACTCAACATTTAATATTTTTATGCATGAGTAAGATGTATTTTTTCTTCCAGTTTTATTGAGATATGAGTAAGATATTTTAACCTACTTAATACACAATACTACTCATATATTTTTCTTAAAAATTAATATCATGTCAAGGCAGTCCTTGTATCATATTCTGATACATATGATATACTCTTTTGCATTGATTGTAATTCTTAATAGCATAGAGTTATATCATCTTATGTGTCAAATATTGAGAATTTTGCCTTCAAAAATATGAAATGCCCTGAAGTAGTCTAAACTGGTGCTTCCTAGATTATCTCTGATGAATGGGTGTACTAAAAAAATTTAATGTGCATTTGATATTTTTGTACAACATGAAGTTATGTGCTAAGATTTCATGATAATGTCATATTGCTATAAAAGTTTCTAAATGCTCTTTCTGCCTTTCTGCATTCTTCTCGTCATAGGCTGTTAAGAACTGTTTGGGAACTGGTTTCAATCTATGGATTACACTGTTATTATTATTTTTACAATATGTCACTCACTGTTCAGATATTTTACAAAGTAGAAATCAGGATACCAATATTAATGATATGCATCACAAACTTTCTTCACGGCAAGTGCATTTTAAACTATTCTTTGCAATTTTCCTTCTAATTCACTTTAAGGAATTAGTAGCGGAGATTCAAAAAGACAGGCCAAAGATGAATCACCAAGAAGCTTTTGGTAGTTTTGAGAAAGATGAGTTGCACAGTATTAAAAAAAATACATATTTATAAAGGCAATAATTTTCCTCCCAATGGAGGAAACTATGGGCCTTACCATGTACTCATTCTGATAGCAGCAATGAGCCTAGGTATTATCTAATGATTACTTTATGGCATTTCTTACCTGGGATTCCTGGTGGTGTTTTCAGATATTTTCCATTAAAATGTTGAATTACCACTTCACATTTTTCAGTAGACTCCATTCTGGGAAAAGAAATAAACAGAGGATTATATACTTTCATGAAGTTGTACATATTAGGAAAAATAAAAAGAGAAGGAAATTAAGAAAGCCCTAGACAAGCTTCATTTGAGAGTTTTACCAGAATCGTCACTAGTTGCCATGACCACCATAGCGATAGAACACCACAAACCCGTTGCTGACAAGAGCAAGGCTTACTCTACTGAAGACTGACTGTGTGGACGGCTCTGTGTGGAGTCCTCACTCAGACATAATCCCGAGGCATCATTTTATTTAATCCGTACAACAATTTAATCCGTACACTCAAAGGGCTCTATTAACACCTTCTGAATGTCCGAGTTAGCAAACATGAGAGGCGGTTCTTGCTGTTGCCTTTCACACCATGAGGCCAGCCAGGCTCAGCAAGAGGAGCAGCCTTGGCAGCATGTGGTTGAGGTGGGCTTGTAGCGGAGGCCGGGGTGACATCCACCTGCACTGCAGCTACTAAGCTGTACCTTGAGGGTCTCCACCAAAGAAGGCGAGGGAGTGTGCTGGCTTTAAGCCACTGGCAGGCTAAGGGAGAGACTCACACAGGAGCGTTGTCATCACGATGCCATTTCATGCTTGCATCATGACACCTTTATTCAACATCATGAGGGGACAGATACAGAAGGGAGCTATTTCTGGTACCAAATGTCTTAGGAAAATAAACATACACAAACCTCAGGTCTTGAACTTTCTTGCTTTCGAATTTTAGATAACCTCCTATTTCTTCATACTAGGTATATGCATACTAGGTATAGGCAGGTTTCTTTTGCCAAATTTTGGCATCTCACATAAAAGCTAATGAACAATATTTGGGACCATACCATCACACTGGCAACATTAGCAGTTGGGTCTCATTTGAGGTTGGCCCACCTTCAAGCCTCAAGGGTGTACTTTCCTTTGCTTGCTGAATAAAACTGAGCTGTAACCAAGCTGTAACACTGGTCCGCTATTTCAAAACTTTGCTGCGGTGAGACAGAACCAAGGAAATTACACACTCCCCTGACATGGCTGGTGCCGTGTCGTGGATTTAACCTGGCTGGAACAATCTCAGCTTGGCCCCAGCAAGGTGGAGACCAAGCAGAGCAAAAGCCCAACTTGGCGGAAGCTCACATGATAGAAGCTGAATGCAAAGGAATCCCAGTGCGGTGGAAGAGACAAGAAGCCTAACATGATGGGAACTGGGACAACAAAAACAAACCTGGCAGAAAGCTCAGGCAGCTCAGTCTCAAACTCCGGAAGACCTCCAGTTAAGGTCAGCAAGCTACAACTTGCTGTGTATCAACAAGGATACACAAAACTATACCCAACCATGGAAAATATCACTCACCCTTAGATGGACACCGCTATAAGGACTCTGAGGCTTGAGACTAGCAAGAGGGGGAGGCCCAATGCCCCTCGCTGTTCCAGCTCAGCAGGAAGTAGCCAGAGAGACCTCGACTACCCTATTCCCAAAGAACTGGGCCTCCCATTTCTTGAGCGGGGAATGTTAGGTAGTTAGAACTGGAAGAAGGAGTCCAAAATGGTGGTGGCTAAAGGACAAGGAAGGACTTCCCTGTAGCTCAGACTGTGAAGAATCTGCCTGCAATGCAGGAGAACTGGGTTTGATCCCTGGGTCAGGAAGATCCTCTGGAGAAGGGAAGAGCAATCCACTCCAGTATTCTTGCCTGGAGAAACCCCATGGACAGAGGAGCCTGGTGGGCTACAGTCCATGGGGTTGCAAAGAGTCAGACATGGCTGAGCAACTAACACTACATCACACTGTCAACATTAGCAGTCTTGCCATCTCCTAAGTAGAATAGTATCAGCAACATTCCTAAATTTTAACTCTATCTGGCCTTTATCATTTGGTAAAATTGGGTGGAAAAGGTAAAATTAAAGGGTCAATTCTAATCAAAAGAAATTAATGCCCATGAGTGGCACACCAGAGGAAAAATAGACTTAAAAAATGGCACGCATACATAGAAAAGAGTATGTATGAAATGTGCAAAATTTGCCCAAAAGGCAAAGTGTATAATTCTGGATTTTCTGCTGGATTTTATCAATAATATGAGATTTCTTGGAATGAAGCCCTTTGACACAATTTGTTAAACTTTTCTGCATCCAAATATTATGTGTGTTTTCATGATCATATCAAATGCAGAGTAAACAAGAAAAGGAAAAAAAATATATAAACAACTGCCAAATGAGTTATACATTTATTATAGTTACAGGAATTCCAATGTGAGAGGAATTGCAGATGCCAGGAAAACTCTGAGAAATGTGCACAGGAGGCCAGAAAGGCCACTGCGGAAATAACTAGGGCAGGGGCCCGGGGTGGGCAGGTGGAAGGTCATGTCCCTGTAGATGGGGCAGAGTGAGCAGAGTGCTGGGGCTGGATGGAGTTTCACTGGGGAAACTGGCGATAAGCTGAGAGGTGAGGCAGGGGCACTTGAGTTATCAAGTTAAGGACTTTTTTTTTTTTTGGAAGTTAGTTGATTTATAATGTTGTGTTAGTTTCAGGTGTAGAGCAAAGTGATTCAGTTATATTAAAAAAACTAAGATCATGGATCCCAGTCCCATCACTTCATGGCAAACAGAAGGGGAAAAGTTTAAAAAAAAAAAAGTAACACAATGAAGCTATGAGCCATGCCATGTAGAGTCACCCTGAAGGAGATGAAACCAGTCAATCCTAAAGGAAATCAACTCCGAATATTCATCAGAAGGACTGATGCTGAAACTCCAATGCTTTGGACACTTGATGCAAAGAGCCAACTCATTGGAAAAGACCCTGATGCTGGGAAAAATTGAGGACAGGAAGAGAAGGGGATGACAGAGGATGAGATGGTTGGATGGCATCACTGCCTCAATGGACATGAGTTTGAACAAACTCCAGGAGATAGGGAAGGACAAGGAAGCCTGGTATGCTGCAGTCCATGGGGTTGTAAAGAGTCAGACACAACTTAGCAACAGAACAACAAAATACATACTTATGTATGTATATACATACATATATATATACACACACATATACATTTACACACATATGTATGTACATACATACATATATACATCTATATATACACATGCATATATATACATATGGCTTCTCTGATAGCTCAGCTGGTAAAGAATCTGTCTGCGATGCAAGCGACCCTGGTTTGATTCCTAGGTCGGGAAGATCTGCTGGAGAAGTGATAGGCTACCCACTCTAGTATTATTGGGCTTCCTTTGTGGCTCAGCTGGTAAAGAATCCTAAAGAATTCACCTGCAATGCAGGAAACCTGTGTTCGATCCCTGGGAGTATGTATACACACACACACACACACACATATATATAATCTTTTTCAGATTCTTTTTTATAGGTTATTAGAAAATATCACATATATTTATTGTGCTATGCAGTAGGACCTTGTTGTTTATTTATTTTATATACAAGAATGTGTCTTTATTAACTCCTAATTTATCCCTCTATGCATTTCCCCCTGTTTGTTTTCTATGTCTGTGACTCTACTTGTTTTACATATAAGTTTATTTGTATCATTTTTTTTAAGAGTCAAGTTCTATGTGACATTGCATTTGTCTTTCTCTATCTGGCTTACTGTAATTAGTATGATCATCTCTAGATTCATCCATGTCGCTGCCAATGGCATTATTTCATTCTTTTTTTATGCTGAGTAATATTCCATTGTGTATATGTACCACATCTTCTTTATCCCTTCCTCTGTCAATGGACATGTAGGTGGCATCTGTGTCTTGGCTATTGTAAACAGTGCTGCAATAAACACTGGGGTGCACGTATCTTTTTGAATTATGGTTTTCTCTGGACATATGCCCAGGAGTGGTACTGCTGGATCATACAGCACCTCTATTTGAAGATGTTTTCAAAAGCACATTCCATCTGGGCGCTCTAATTATTTTACGATTCAAATTTAAAAAAGAGTATTTTCGAAGGTACCTACATTCCTAGGAAACATAGAGAAGATGCACATTTTCCTGCACTGGTACAGATGGTGAACCAGAGCAGGACTGACATCGAGGGCATGAGACCTATGCATCACTGGAGCCCTGAGCCTGGAAAATGTCACTCGATTTAAAGCTCTGCTGTCACTGTCAATACGTTTTAAACAAGGGGGTCTTCTATTTTTAATTTTCACTAGGACCCACAAATTACATAGCTGGTCCTGCTCAGATGAGAAAGCACAGGAAATTAATTTGACATAATATTCACGTATCAGATGCCCAGTGGATCCACATACTGTTGTTTGGAAGAACATCTGAAGAGTGACTCACTTTTGTGTCCACATGCAAAAGGAAAACTCTTTAAGCTTAATGATATCCAATTTTAAGTAATAAAAACAAAAATGGCATTTTGTTCAATGTTTAATCACAGTGTCAACTACAAACTGGCACTTGCCATCTAACTCCGTAAGATCGAGATCAGGCGCTGCTGCAGCTGCTGACGTTCAGACCCCCCTGAAAGGAGTTCAGGGTGAAGAGTAGAAATGAGGCACCCTGCACTGGAAGAAAACTGACAGGGTAAGCCTTCAGACAGTTAGTTTCAGGAATTGATGTTATGAGCCCAGTGCCATCTCCTCATATCTACAAAAGCACTGAAATCTATCGTGGAGATAACTGCTCCTTGTGACTAACAAAATCTGCAAAAAATGTATGCTTGATAGCATATGCTGCCCCTTCACCAAGATCACGGTTACACTGACCTTCCCCTCTACATCTTTGGAGCAGTGTCCCAGAGCTACCTGAGGTGCTGTTCCTGGGCTGCCGTCCTCAATTTGCCCCCAAAGAAAACGTAACTTGCAGCTCTCACATTATTTTTTTTTAACTCAACAACAGATTTTCTGAAATCAGAGGATATTTGGATTAGAAAGACAAGATGAACCATTCCCCATTCCAAATATTGAGGAGCAGCTAAGTACAATTTTGCTAACTCATTCAAGTTTTCTTTCCAGGGGAATATTTCACATCCTCCAACTTGTTATTTTTATTTTTTCTTTTAAGTAGGAAACTTCCACTTCTAGGAACAAAAGAATTCAAATTCTGCTTTCTCTCTGCCCACAGGACCAACTCTCCATTGTCTCTTAGGGAAGATAACCTTCCCTCCAAGCAGAGACATGAATGGGAGAGGAAATGTAAGCCCTTAATTACTACAGATGTTACTATGGAATTTTTATTCCAGGAGAGCACCAGAATGAAAAGCTTATGCCCCAGGGCCCCCTCCCTGCTCAATCTCTCTCCGGGTACTCATCTAGATAAAAGGCAGTTAAGAATCTAAAGCTTGCTTGCCAGAGTCCTACAAATCAAATCCTTCCTCTTTGTCTTGAAAATGACATGGAATTCTAAATGAACACTGAAGCTGGATGGGGGTTAGTTGTGTGTGAGCTTGTTAACACCATGTGATAAGACTTGGGGACTGCAGAGGAAGTCAAAGAAGAAAGACAGGGGGCTTCATCCAGTCCACCCACCTGGTTTGAAAGGCTCACATCTCCCCTTCTGGATGCTAGAATGATCGTCTTTTGTCGAAACTGTTTTACAGCACCATCAAGCCAGGTGGGGGCTGTTGGTGGGAACACAAGATGCCAGCACAGAGCGCTCACTCTGGCTTCACTCGGATTTAACTAAGTGAATGTCTGCAGGAGTCTTTAGAGACTCTTATCTCTGAAAGAATAAATGCAATACAAGTCTGTTTTCTGGAGCTGCTGGCCCTGAGTGCCAAACCACGTTATGTGGCACCAACCACCCAGAAGTGACTATTTCATTTTTATATACAGGGCACATTTAACAAGGCGAAGTCTTCCCAGCAAAGACGACCATTGAGGAGCTGTGGAGTGGAGAGGCTCAGAGTGAGACCCACGAGCTCTGGGGGAGGGGCTGCATTTGAAGGGCCACCTTAGGAAAAATGTGCCCATTTCCTTCTCCAGTTTCACAGTTAGCCTATTTGAAATGCCAGCCTAAGCCATCTGCAATCTGGCCAATGCTCCACTTGAAACTGACCCGAGCCTTATCAAGTGGGTCTGAAAAGGCAGCATGCCAGACAAAGCCGCCTGACGTGGGCCCTTTGGATGGGCCAGTGCACCCATTCTTTCTAGGTGGCACCTGAACCCTCTCACATCCCTCAGAAGAGCTCGCGTGCCAGCCAACCATTCACCTGTTGATGCATTAATCAGGTTCCGACAAGGCTCCAATCATTGTACAAAGCCTCAGGGTATTCTGTTAGGTCTGATGTTTAAATAGAACCACACATTAAAGGTCCTGTTTGACATTCTTTCTTGTCTCCATGCCTAGGAACCTGGCTTCATTCATTTGCAATGCACCACCGAATTGTGACTTCGAGAAAATTTCTTTTTTAACAACAGCTACTAAGAGGTGCTCGTTTCACAGCCAATGCAATCCTCACAGGCAAATTACATCAGATGAGAGCCTGTTTCAATATTAGAGTCTGACTTAACACAAAGAGGTGGAAAAGTATTGTATAAAACCATTTTAAGCCTATCTGTCTCACCTTCACAGAGAATCTCTCAGTATATTATCTTCAAGCAATAAGCACGATTATGCATGTAGTAAAAACAAATTTGTTCTGTCATTTGAGATGGTTAATGAGAGGCTTCCACTAATTGTGAAATTTTTGTGGTTTTGCAATCATAAGATCTGTACAAGTTATTGGCGACTTAGAACATACAGCTTTGCAAGCCAGTCACCTTTGCTTCCAGTAAGATTTATAGAAAGGGTCAACATGAAAAGATTTTTGGAAAAAAGCAAATTATGTCATTGACTTCTTAAACCCTGGTAACAGAAGGAATCATAGTGAGTTTCAGGAAGAAAGAGGGGTGAAGGAGTTGAATTTCCTTCTGTTATTGCAATTTGTTTTCTTCCTTTGAGGTGTTTAACATCCTTAAGAGACAAAAGTCATAAATGTCAAGCCTTCCTGCCTCTTCCCTTTGAGGAAACTCTGACATCTTGGTGGCTCCTTGCTTAGCATCACAGCACATTCCTCTTATGGAATGGAGCTGTGGACAACATTTGGCTCATGAAAACCCACTCCAAAGTTTTAAAATCACATATATTCAGGACTAGAAATAGCCTCAGATATCAACTACTACATGACACAGAGGAAGAAGGTGGTGACTTCTCTAAAGTCGAGTTACTGGATGAGCCTGCAAAGGAACTTTGGCCCTTGACGCTCAGTCCAATGGCTTGTTTGGAAGAAATGGAGCTCCATGGCTGGCCTCCTGTCATCCCTCCTGATTTCCTGCACTGATCTGCTTTCATCTTATTGAAGCTGGGTGGGTCCTTCCATCCCCATGTCATGCAGCTACCGTTGACTAGAGCAGGTGTTCTCAGAAATGGAAATTATACCCTGAGCTGGTATAATGAGAAGGGTACTTCATCGCTGTGGTATTCTTTCCAAAACCTAGACATAACATGGATCCCATCATGCAGTAAACATCACAGAAACTTAGATCTGGAGACGTTTTCCAGGATACCTTGCTGGGACTACTCATGGAAAACAAGGAAAGTCTGAGATGCTGTCAGAGGCCAGAGTAGACTGATGAAAAAGACAACCAAATGCAAGATAGTACCAGGGACCAGATTCTGGAACAGAAAGAGGATTATCAGTGGAAACATCGGTGAAATTCATATAAACTATGGCGTTTAGTTAATAATAGTGTACTTATGTCAGTTTATTAATTCTGACAAATATGTTATGGTAATGCAAAGTGTGGTCAATGGGAAAAATTGGATATAGCGTGTATAAAACCTGTGTATGCTCTTTGTAAAGTGCTCTTTCCATATGCTCTTTCTATAAAATGAAATTTATTCCCAAATTTGAAAAGGCTTATTTTAAAAATGACTCTACCGCTGCACTGGCACAGGAGGCTGAGAGGAGCTACTCCACGTTCAAGGTCAGGAGGGGCGGCCGTGAGAAGATACCCCTCATCCAAGGTAAAGAGCAGCAGCAGCGCTTTGCTGGAGCAGCCGTGAAGAGATACCCAACATCCAAGGTAAGAGAAACCCAAGTAAGACATAGGTGTTGCAAGAGGGCATCAGAGGGCAGACACACTAAAACCATAATCACAGAAAACTAGCCAATCTGATCACAGGACCACAGTCTTGTCTAACTCAATGAAACTAAGCCATGCCGTGTGGGGCTACCCAAGACAGACGGGTCATGGTGGAGAGGTCTTACAGAATGTGGTCCACTGGAGAAGGGAATGGCAAACCACTTCAGTGTTCTTGCCTTGAGAACCCCATGAACAGTATGAGAAGGCAAAATGATAGGATACTGAAAGAGGAACTCCCCAGGTCGGTAGGTACCCAATATGCTACTGGAGATCAGTGGAGAAATGACTCCAGAAAGAATGAAGGGATGGAGCCAAAGCAAAAACAATACCCTGTTGTGGATGGGACTGGTGATAGAAGCAAGGTCCAATGCTGTAACGAGCAATATCGCATAGGAACCTGGAATGTTAGGTCCATGAATCAAGGCAAATTGGAAGTGGTCACACAGGAGATGGCAAGAGTAAATGTTGACATTCTAGGAATCAGCGAACTAAAATGGACTGGAATGGGTGAATTTAACTCAGATGACCATTATATCTACTACTGTGGGCAGGAACCCCTTAGAAGAAATGGAGTAGCCATCATAGTCAACAAAAGAGTCCGAACTTGGATGCAATCTCAAAAATAACAGAATGATCTCTGTTCGTTTCCAAGGCAAACCATTCAATATCACGGTAATCCAAGCCTATGCCCCAACCAGGAACGCTGAAGAAGCTGAAGTTGAAAGGTTCTATGAAGACCTACAAGACTTTTTAGAACTAACACCCAAAAAAGATGTCCTTTTCATTATAGGGGACTGGAATGCAAAATTAGGAAGTCAAGAAACACCTGGAGTAACAGGCAAATTTGGCCTTGGAGTACACAATGAAGCAGGGCAAAGGCTAACAGTTTTGCCAAGAGAACGCACTGGTCATAGCAAACACCCTCTTCCAACAACACAAGAGAAGACTCTATACATGGACATCACCAGATGGTCAACACTGAAATCAGACTGATTATATTCTTTGCAGTCAAAGATGGAGAAGTTCCATACAGTCAGCAAAAACAAGGCCGGGAGCTGACTGTGGCTCAGATCATGAACTCCTTATTGCCAAATTCAGACTTAAACTGAAGAAAGTAGGGATAACCACTAGATCATTCAGGTATGACCTAAATCAAATCCCTTATGACTATACAGTGGAAGTGAGAAATAGGTTTAAGGGACTAGATCTGATAGACAGAGAGCCTGATGAACTATGGACAGAGGTTTGTGACATTGTACAGGAGACAGGGATCAAGACCATCCTCATGGAAAAGAAATGCAAAAAGCAAAATGACTGTCTGAGGAGGCCTTACAAATAGTTGTGAAGCGAAGAGGAGTGAAAAGCAAAGGAGAAAAGGAAAGACATTCCCATTTGAATGCAGAGTAACAAAGAATAGCCAGGAGAGATAAGAAAACCTTCCTCAGCGATCAATGCAAAGAAATAGAGGAAAACAACAGAATGGGGAAGACTAGAGATCTCTTCAAGAAAATTAGAGATAACAAGGGAACATTTCATGCAAAGATGGGCTCAATAAAGGACAGAAATGGTATGGGCCTAACAGAAGCAGAAGATATTAAGAAGAGGTGGCAAGAATATACAGAAGAACAGTACAAAAAAGATCTTCACGACCCAGATAATCACAATGGTGTGATCACTCACCTAGAGCCAGACATCCTGGAATGTGAAGTCAAGTGGGCCTTAGGAAGCATCACTACGAACAAAGCTAGTGGAGGTGATGGAATTCCAGTTGAGCTATTTCAAATCCTAAAAGATAGTGCTGTGAAGGTGCTGCACTCAATATGCCAGCAAATTTGGAAAACTCAGCAGTGGCCACAGGACTGGAAAAGGTCAGTTTTCATTCCAATCCCTAAGAAAGGCAATGCCAAAGAATGCTCAAACTACCACACAATTGCACTCATCTCACACGTTAGCAAAGTAATGCTCAAAATTCTCCAAGCCAGGCTTCAACAGTACATGAACTGTGAACTTTCAGATGTTCCAGCTGGATTTAGAAAAAGCAGAGAAACCAGAAATCAAATTGCCAACATCTGTTGGATCATCAAAAAAGCACAAAGTTCCAGAAGAGCATCTACTTCTGCTTTACTAATTATGCCAAAGCCTTTGACTGTGTGGATCACAACAGACTGTGGAAAATTCTTCAGGAGACGAGAATACCAGATCACCTTACCTGCCTTCTGAGAAATTTGTATGCTGGTCAAGAATCAACAGTTAGAACTGGACATAAAACAACAGACTGGTTCCAAATTGGGAAAGGTGTATGTCAAGGCTGTATATTGTCACCCTGCTTACTTAACTTACATGTAGAGTACATCATGCAAAGTGCTTGGCTGGAAGAAGCACAAACTGGAATCAAGATTGCCAAGGAAAATATCAGTAACCTCAGATATGCATATGGCACTGATTATGGCAGAGTGAAGAAGAATAAAGAGCCCCTTGATGAAAGTGAAAGAGGAGAGTGAAAAAGTTGGCTTAAAGCTCAACATTTAGAAAACAAAGATCATGGCATCTGGTTCCATCACTTCATGGCAAGTATATGGGTAAACAATGGAACCAGTGACAGACTTTATTTTTGGGGTTCCAAAATCACTGCAGATGGTGACTGCAGCCATGAAATTAAAAGACCCTTGCTTTTTGGAAGAAAAGTTATGACCAACATAGACAGAAAATTAAAAAGCAGAGACATTACTTTGCCAACAAAAGTCTGTCTAGTCAAAGCTATGGTTTTTCTAGGAGCCATGTATGAATGTGAGAGCTGGACTGTAAAGAAAGCTGAGTGCTAAAGAATTGATGCTTTTGGACTATGGTGTTGGAGAAGACTCTTGAGCATCCCGTGGACTTCAAGGAGATCAAATCAGTCCATCCTAAAGGAGATCAATCCTGACTATTCATTGGAAGGACAGATGCTGAAGCTGAAAATCCAATACTTTGGCCATCTGATGCAAAGAGCTGACTCACTGGAAAAGACCCTGATGCTGGGCAAGATTGAAGGCAGGAGGAGAAGGGGATGACTAGGGATGAGATGACTGGATGGCATCATCAACTCGATGCACATGAATTTTAGTGAGCTAGCAATGGTCAATGATTCAATCAAATTGTGTTGTGTGATAAGACCTCCATAGACACCACTGAACAGGGTTTGCAGAGCTTATGGGTTGATGGACACATTGATGTGTTGGGAAGGTGGGACACCAGAGAGGGCAGAGAACCTCTGAGTCATTTCTCCCCTCCCCACTCCCTCTTCCCCATGCATCTTTTCTATTTGGCTGTTCCTGAGCTGTACATTTTCTGAAATACAAGTAAATATTTAAGTGTTTTCCCATGTTCTGTGGATAGTTGTAGTGAACTTTCAAGCCTGAGGAGTTTCAAGGGAACCCCCGAATTTGTAGTGGCGGAGAAGAAATGTGGGTTGCCTGATACCCTATGTGTGGTTGCTGTGTGAAGTGGGATGCATCTTGTGGGACTGAGCCCTTGAACCTGTGCAGTCTGATAACTTTGAGTAGTGAGGGTTAAAATGGAAATGAATTGTTAGACACTCAGTTGGCATGAGAGAACTGGATAACTGGTGTGGGAAAATGATATGTAGCTGATGTCAGAAAAATCCACATATTTGGTGTCAGAAATGAAGTCAGAAGAAACAGACATCACTGCGTAGTTACTCTCGTTTGAGCAGTTGCTTTCTCTAAACAGACCCAGTCAGTTTGCCACCGCTCCAATCTGAAGGAGGAGTAGCAGGGTGGGTTTATTGCTGAGCTTGCACTGTTTTCTAGTTTTGTGTTTTAACAGTGGTGTCAGGGGGACTCATCCATGCGTACTGATGTTTCTCTCTAGCCCTCCCCCATGTCTTCTCTGCTCTGTCCTATGCCCCAAAGAAATGGCACTCCCATGGACTATATCATCTTTACTCTGTCACTGGATGGCTTGCACGGGTGTCAGGACTGGAGGCCTGGTGGAAACAGAGGTCCGGCTGGTCCTACTCGTCCTTCCTGCTCCGGTACCACATCTGTCGGGCAGGGGTTACATCCGTCCTGGTCTGTGGTGGTGCCTCCAGGGGGTCCCTTCTGCAAGGCCCTGGGTCGCCCTGGACTCGGGGCACACACCGCCACCTGTTTTCTTCTCTCCGGGGGAAAGGCATGCTCCGCCGCTCATCTTTGGGTGTCTCAGCTCTCCTTCATCAGCTCCCAGAGCTCTGTCACCCCTCTGAAAAGACTCCTCCACAGTAGGGTCTTCAGTTAGATTGTTTGGAATGAAGCTCTGTTTCCAGCCAGCACACTGATGGCTGCCTCATAAAACTATAAGCAGTCAGGAACAAAATTATACATGAGGCTGTGTCTTTCAAGATAAATGTAAGGAAAAAAATGTTTACTCACACATAAGCCTGGGAGCTGCTTATTTCAGAATACCTGCCTGCCCCCAGGCAACATCCTTGTCTGGATGGATCATAATCTATTAATTTATCTTTTCACCATATATTACTAATGTTTTCAAAAGGAACGTGGTGAAGAGAATGGAAAAACAAATCAATTCAAAATCAAAATTGAGATAAGGAAGGAATTGATAACTAGTATGTTCAGGTCTCACCATTCAATGCAACTGAAGTGTATTATCACTTTTGATCAGTCTCTTTGAGCTGTAGCCATATTTCATTACTAGGTATTACTATCTGTTACATCTCTCTTCTTTTTTTCTCTTCTCCTTTTTTTTTTTTTTTGCTTTTTCTCTCTTTCCCAAACATGTGGAACTTGGCCTGACCTTGACCACCCTCCTTTCCTTTGCTGGGATGGAGCGTTCCTCTCCGGCTCTGCCAGGAACTCTCCTGCTGGTTCCTTCTCATCATTTGCATCTTGGGTTAAAGCTCTGTCCTCAGAGGGCTTTTCTGTCCTTGACTTCAAGCCTCTCATTTTTTTCATACTCTCTAGAGCACCCATATGCTTTATACTGTTTTTGTAACACTATTGTTAATATTCATCATTTGATATTTTATATTTGATGACATTCTTATTGTGTCCCCAAATCCAGCAGAATGCCAGTCAGTGAAAGGAGATGTTTTGTGTGTGTATATGTATCTCTAATGATCACATGTGGAATAATTACTGGCATATTAGAGAAGGCAATGGCTACCACTCCAGTATTCTGGCCTGGAGAATCCCACAGACAGAGGAGCCTGGCGGGCTACTGTCCATGGGGTCACAAAGAGTTGGACATGATTGAGCAACCAATGCTTTCACACTGGCTTATTAGTAGTACTCACGTATTTAATGGGTGAACTGAATGAATGGATGAATGAATGCATTTTAAGTATCAGGAAGGGAAGCTAGAGAGTTTAACTAGTCCAAGGACACAAATCAGAAGAACAGAACAAAGATGCAACCTAAGTGATTTCTGACCCATAAAGCCATGTGTATAACCGCACTTCATGGATGGTATTGTTGTTTAGTCGCTAAGTCGTGTCTGACCCTTCTGTGACCCATGGACTGTGTCTGCCAGGCTCCTCTGTCCATGGGATTTTCCAGGTAAGAACACTGGAGTGGATTGCCATTTCCTTCTCCAGGGGATCTTCCTGATGCAAGGATCAAACCCAAGTCTTCTGCACCGGCAGGCAGATTCTTTAGCACTGAGCCACCAGAGAAGCCCTCATGTTAGGGTGCTCCAGCTCACAGAAAGCTGAGCATGTTGGAAAGATATTAAATAAACGAGGGTCACACATGTCTTCCAAACGATACTGCAGAGTGCTTCTCTTCACTGACCGGAAACTAACAGCCTACCTGAAATCCCCACAACCTCCAGGGTCCAGGAGTGCCTGTCAGGGTTTGTGCTTAGAGCAGGTAGAGGGTGAAGAGATCTTACAGTCCCTGAGAACGAGGAATGCCCCCATTTCCAATTCCAAGGTAACAAAGTTCTCCAATTTCAGTTTCACAGGGTGAATAGTACTCAGAAGCCTTCTCTCATTCTACCAACTCTGTCTTGGGAATAATGTCATGCCAATTTCGGCATAATAAAACAAGAAACTGTATGGTTTTTCTCCTTCTCTAACTTTTTATAAAATCATGTATACAGCAGGATGGAAGCCCAGAGGATTTCAGAATAATAGATTATCCTGTGAAATTTAAGCCATTTGTTTGTTTAGTTGATAGACTGATTGGTTGGTTTGGGTTTTGAAACTTAGAGACTGAATATATGGAAAAGCAAGGATACTGTTCTGCCTTCTTTAGCGATGACCATGATTTTCTGATGTTAAAAGACAGAAAGACAGAGGCAACGTGAAGAAACAGATGAAGACAAGCACACAGAACAAGAACAGAGATGAAGAAGCTAGAGGGTGTTCCAGAGGTTTGTTCCTCCTTGGATCACATCTGCTGGCAATCGAGAGAGGAACTAAAATTACCAAACAGAATAACAGTCCTCCTCCTTTTCAACCTCAGCAAACACAATTCTAACCTGTTTCTGTGCAAACACAGCTGTAGTTTGGAGGTTAGTAATCACTAAGTTTACATTTTAGAGATTTTCTCTGCTCAAACTTGATTTCCTAGTTCCATGAATTTGAGAGAATGATGGTGAATGAATTGCCAAAACAGCAAGGGAGGAATATTAACACAAAGATGTAATTAAGGTAGATAGAATCAAAACATATCCCAGACAATAAAATCACATTTAGATAAGCTTGATGGTCATTATAAAGCATCATAGAGTTGCCTAAAAAGACAGTATTGGCATTTGCCTTGTAATTTTAAAAAATTTCTTTATTTTCTTTATGTTTATCCTGAATTGGGGTTCTATTTCAGGAGGTGGGAAACGATAGGGAGTAAGAAGTATCAGGGAGAGGATAATAAGTGAATAAAATTGCAATGATAATTAAAGTAATTAAAAGAAATTACAAAAACAATATTGTAATCCATTTATCCTGATTTTTAATAGTCAGGCTGATATTTGTCTTCCTATAACCATGATTTTTTTTTTTAACTTAGTGAAAAGAAAGAAGAACTGAAATGATTTACTTGTAAAACCTGCCCGTTTGGTAGGAAGCGATAGAACACAGGGTTGCCCAGATGTTAAAAGTCATTCAAACAAAACTCCATGAGAATCAAATTAAGAGGACTGAGAGAGGTGAAAAAAAACTGCAAAATAGAAAGGTCTCTGTGCTCAGCAGTCTCTCACGCTCTCTAGCTCACGAGGGAACATTAAAGGCACTCCTTAAAGAGGGTCTATGTTCCCAGATGTTGAAGCTGGATTAATTGTGAACATTCATTCCTCATCCCGTCTCCATTTTGGGTCACTCTTTCCTGGCCCCTCATAACACTCTTTCAATGTGATTTTTGTTAGACAAACGGTCTCATGTTTCTGGAAATGGGAAGTGGATAACGTGAGCACACAGTCCTGTCCCTCTAGACCCAGGCTGATTTATGCTCGGATCCTCACGCTGGAAGGCAAGGTGGCCTGTTGGCACCCGCCAGCCCTGCAGCCGCGGCTCTGACTGTCTTGACTGTCCGCATTCCCACCATAAACTTTTGCTTTTAGGAGTTTATGACTTGGCTATAAAATGCTGCCTGCAGCAGGGTGGATCTTACAAAATTGTTTTATGTTACAAGAATGGAAAAACAAAATAATAAAATAAAATAAAAGGTCTGTAATTTCAGACACTATCTAGTGCTTCTGGGACTTTAAAAAGCCTGTAATTGTGCTGTCTCTGCACTCTCCTGGTGTTCAAATCAATGCTTTGAAGTTCAGTGGTTTAAATATAAAACGAAGATACCACCTTTACTTTGAAGAAGTGATTTTCAAAGATGGTGAATGTATAGCTGGCAAGTAAAATAACAATGAGGGGTTTTCTTTAGAATCGAAGGAATTTCAGGATCTCTTCCACGTGAATCAAGAACTTCTGGAGAGAGTAGCATGGAAACATATACACTACCATATGTAAAACAGACAGTCGGTGGGAATTTGTTGATTAACTCAGGGAACTCAAACTGGGGCTCTGTGGCAACCTAAAGCGGTGGGAAATGGTGGGAGGGAGTTTCAAAAGGGAGGGGACGTGTGTATACCTATGGCGGATTCATACTGTCCTATAGCAGAAACCAACACAATATTGTAAAGCAATTATCCTTCAATTAAAAATAAAGAAAGAAAGAAAAAAAGAACCACATCTGGAATTTTGTTTCCCAAGACAGAAATGTAAAAAAAAAAAAAAAAAGTCCTGAGCTTACTTCCTCCTAGAAGCACACCAAAATCACTATAATCCCTGTGGTTTTGAGAACATAGGCTTTTGTTCATCTGTACCTGAACCTATTGGTAGGGTCTCCTGTTTATCTTCTGTAAGATTTTATATAGGATTTTAACTTCTCTTGCCCTTATCTTTTCTATAATTATAAAATGTGAATAATAATAATAAAACAATAATTAACTCAAAAAGTCAAACAAAAAAAAGAAGAAGAAGAAGAAGAAGGAACCAGAATGAAACAGGAGGGACAGAGTCACGGTATAGTCAAGAACTGTGCCCATCTGTGGGCACGGATAACCATAAATAAGAGGGTAATTACATCTGTGAAAGTTCTTCCCAAGGAGCAAGCGGTCTGAAACCTACATTAGACTCCCCAAACTGGAGCCCACGGAACATCTGGGCTTGAAGGCCAGTGGGGCTTGCTTTTACATAAGGGCTGCTGGAAATAGAGACTCCACTCTTAAAGGGAGCACACAAAATTTCACACACTCCAGGAACCGGGGTGGAAGCAGTCATTTGAAAGGAGCCTCAGTCAGACCCACCCACTGATCTTAGAGAGTCCCCTGGAGAGACAGGAGGCAACTGGGATTCCCCCTGTGGATGGAGAAGCTGGGAGCTCTTTATGCCTTAATAAAGAAAATGCCATAGTGGAAGCCTCCCTCTAGTATATTAGCCGTGGGACTCAGCTCTCTCCCCACTCACCAGCCGGTTGGCACCAGTACTGGGAACCCGACTAACTGGGATGGGACCCAGCCCCACCCACCAGCAAACAGGCGCTGCAAGAACCTCTGAGCCCACAGCCACACCTGGACATAGCCCTGTCTACCAGAGATCCTGGGGCCCAGTCCTTCACACCAACACACAGGGACTAGACCTGGAATCCCTAAGAACCTGCAGCCAGGGACTCTGCTATCCAGCCTTACATATCAGAGGGCAGACGTCAGTCCCAGGACAACCGACAAAGCCCTGCCGCCTGCTGTGGCAGGACTTACCGACCCATTAGCAGGTCAGCACCATTTCAGGCCCACAGACCAGCAGGCCAAAACAAGCCTCAAGACACTTCACACCCCACAGCAAGCTCTCTCAGAAACCACGCCTGGGCCCTACGGCCAGACCCCAGGACACGGCTCTGCCCACCGGGGAGATGACACTGTCCCTGGGACCTGGCTTTACTTTCCGCTTCCCAGGTGGCGCGAGTGATAAAGAACTCAGCTGCCAATGTAGTAGACATACAAGACAGATGTGGGTTTGATCCCTGGGTCAGGAAGATCCCCTGGAAGAGGAAATGACAACCCACTCCAGTATTCTTACCCGGAGAATCCCATGGACAGAGGAGGCTGGTGGGCTACAGTCCATGGGCTCGTAAAAAGTCAGACATACTGAGTGATTAACACTTTAACTTTCTTTCACTCACTGGTAGGCAGGCACCAGTCCTGGGGTTCCTGGACCCTGACCTCACCCATTAGTAAGCCAGCACTAGCCCCAGGGTCCCATCGGGTTCTGCTGCTAGCCACCTCATGACCCATGCCTGCCAATCAGCAGCCTCTCTAAAGGGCAGGGCCTGGCAATCACCTGGACTGGGTCGAGCCATGATAAGCAGACCACCCACAAGATGTCTCCTGCGAGGTTGGAAAACACAACCAACCTACCAGATACACAGAAATAAAATAGCAATTTAAGAAAAATCAGGTAACAGAAGAACATATTCCAGATGAAAGAACAGATGAAACCCAGAAGAAAAATTAAGTGGATATCTATCTGAGAAAGAGTTCAAGGTAATGTTAGCAAAGATGATCAAAGAACTTGGGAGATAATTAATACTGTTAAAATCACTCTGCATCCTAAGGCAATCTACAGATTCAGTGCAATCCCTATCAAAATACCAATAACAATTATCACAGAAATAGGACAGATATTTTAAATTTTTTATGGAAGCATAAAAGACCCCAAATAGCCAAAACAACCTTGAGAATAAAGAATAGATCTGGAAGGTGTCATGTTCCCTGACTTTAGGTTATAGTACAAAACTACAGAAACCAAAACAGTGAGGTACTGGCATAAAAACAGATACATAGATCAGTGGAGCAGAATAGAGCCCAGAAGTATATTCACACACTAATGGTCAATTCACCTACAGTTGTGTTGGGAAACCTGAACAGCTGCATGTAAAAAAAAATGAAATTAGAAAAATTTCTCACACCATATACAAAGTGTATTAAAGACCTAAATGTAAGACCAGAAGCCATAAAAAGGTCCTAGAAGAAAACATAGACAGAATACTCTGATGTAAATCACAGCAATTTTTTTTTTTTGGTGGATAATTCTAAGACCAAGAAAATAATAGCAAAATAAACAGACGGGGCCTAATTAAACTTTAAAGATTTTACACAGGAAAGGAAACCATTGACAAAAAGACAACCTTCTGAATGGAAGAAAATATTTGCAACTGATATGACTGATAAGGGCTTAATATCCAAAACATACAAATTCAATATATAAAAAAAAAAAACCTCAATATCTAAAACTGAACTACTAGATTTTAAAATGGACACAAGTCCTGAATAGACATTTTTCACAAAAAGATGTCGAGATGGCCAACAAACAAATGAAAAGATGCTCCACGTCACAAGTCAGCAGAGAGCTCTAAATCAAAACCACAATGTGATATTACCTCACATCTGTGAGAATGGCTATCATCAAAGAACATGAATAGCAAATGTTGGCAAGATGTGGGGGAAAGGGAACTCTTGCACACTATTGCGGGCATGTCAGTTGGTACACGCACTGAAAAACAGAATGCAAAGTCCTCAAAACCTACAAACAGAAATACCACGTGATCCAGCAATCCCATTCATGTATGTACATCAGAAGAAAACAAAAACAGTATTTCAAAAAGATATATGCACCTACACGTTCATAGCAGTATTTTTATGATGACCAAGGCATGTAAAGAACTGTGTCCATCAATAATAGATGGATAAAGTTGCGTGCGTGTGTGTGTGTGTATAAACATTTTTATATTAAGTTCATTAACTTTTTACTTGGAGTATAGTTGGCTTACACTGTTATATTAATCTCTGCTACACAGCAAAGTGATTCAGTTTTACACATATATACATTCTTTTTTAAATGTTCTTTTCCATTATGGTTTATTCCAGGAGACTGGATTATAAATCACGTATATATAATGGGTGGATCCCAGTTCAATCTGACTGATGGGAAGACTTTAAGGAGAGACTCAGAACACACATGAAGGGCAGACTGTGTGAAGACACAGGAAAAGAAGACCATCTATTGATACAAAATGCAGACAGGAAACCAAACCCTACTGCTACCTTGATCTTGAACTTCTAGCCTCTAGAATTGAGAGAAAATATGTGTCTGTTGTTTAAAGTTACCTAGTCTGTTAAATTCTGCTATGATTGTCTGAACAAACTAATATATTCATAGTTTGCACCAAAAATCTTTTGCTTAAAAATAATTAAAAAAAAAACATAGACCTTCTTGGAAAAAGGTGTTCACTTGATGAATTTGAAACGTTTCTTTCTCAGCAGCACCACACATGAAGGAGAAACTGATTTGTTAGAGAGAGGTTTGAGCCGGCAGGGATACGCTATGTGAAGTGGAGCGTGGCAGGCGTTCACTATGCCAGGCCTCCAAGATCAGCCAGTACCGTCTCCAAGAATGACTACATTGGCAATTTCAGAGACCCCGGTGGTCTGATTAGCTCTGCTTTGACCATTAAAATCAACAGTTAATAATGTTCTGAAAACTTGAATTCCTCATGAATATATTCAAGTCTGGGACATGTTCTTGATTCTGCTGTCTTCTCTTCAAATCATAAGACATGCATCTTGTAGAGGTCTCCCAGGCTAGTATGTGTAGAACATTGTGTAGACATTAAGACTTGGTCCATGACCTCCAGGAAGTCAAGGTAGAGATTAGTTAACAATTGTGTTTTCGTATCTTTCCGAGTGTGTTCACAGAACTTGGTTTGGGATGATTTTTCCGAGAGATGGCAGGGTTCCCCACAGGCAGACGTGCCTGTCTGCGAAGGGCTGGCTTCCAGATTACATGTAACATCCATCCATTCATTCACGTTGAGTCCGCTGAAGACACATAAACACACCCAGCCGTGGAGACACAGCTTTTCCTTTTCTTCTTTGCCACTGAGCAGCTTCTTTCTCTCTGCAGCTTCCTTCACTTTGTGTTTTTTCATGAAGGCACAGCAGGTACAACCATTGTAACTCCATTTCTGGCTGAGATCCCCTTTGGTAAACATTCCCTTAAAGTTAAAAAGAAAACTACTCGTCTTTTTCCAACAATGAGAAAAGTGCAATTTGTTCTTTTTTGTTTTGATTAAAACATCAAAAGCTCGCAGCAAGGGCCTCTTAAATGCAAATGCCCTCTTCACCTCCTCTTAGATTTCTGAGTTCCTTGGGACTTCCCAACAATTACTGTTTTTCTGAATCTTCTCTCTTCCCCTGGCTGAGAAATTCTACCATCTAGCTCTTTGGAAATCAGTGTTAAATCATGTGGATGCTTTGTTCAGCCCGTGGGGTCTTTGACTTTGGGGTTCTGAGCATTTATTACCCTTAGTGAAATTGACAGCATCTGATTTTGTTCATCTATAGGCATAGAGAGGACTGGGAAAGTGTTAGGCATTTCATTATGACGTGTGACAGATATAAACATTCTGTGTACATATTTTAGCAGGAACAACATATTTACAGTTGCATTGGAATTCTCTAACTCAAAGCAAAGATACAGAGTCAGTTTGATAAGCTACTTCTCTTTGAATAGTCTACATTCCAGCACTATTCTAATGTTAGAAAGGGATGGAATTAAAAGTGAATATTCAGGAAAGAGCAGGTGTTTTACCTGGCAAAGCCAACGCCTCTGCTGACTCCATTAGCATCTCTTAGTATTCTCGTGGAAATGACATGTCCAAAGGGTTTCAGCATATTCTCAAGTTCCTGCTCATCCATAGAAATGGGGAGATTTGAGATGTATAGGTTTGTTGGGTCTTGCTCTTGTTGCTAAGGGAAAAAAGAAACACATGTGGTAAGTTCTGAATATAGAGAAACACTGCACAAATGGATACATTTTCCTTACATTGCCATCTAGATTCCAATCTCTAACATTCTGCTCAAGTTCTTTCAGTAAGGGCCATGTTTCTTTTCTTTTCTTTTTTTTTTTTTTTAAGAAAGAAAAGAAAATTTTTATTTGAGCCAAATTGAGGATTATAGCCTGGAAAAGCATCTCAGAAAGCTCTGAGAACTGTTAACACCCGTTAGAAGTCAGTGCACAGTTATATGTTTTTTTCCACTGAATTTCAAGATGGGCCAGAATGCTTCTCATAGAAACAATGTCACCTGTGACAACCAAGCTTTCTGTCCAGCCTTCCTTAGAAAAGACTAATGAACTTTTATTGTAATTGAACAAAGGTAAACACATATATTCTATGACCACTAACTGGTGGTTCTATAACCAATCTAACTGCCTTCACCACTAGTTACTAATGTTGCATTTAGAGAGTGTTCATCGTCGTGTGTGCGTGCGTGCTAAGTAACTTCAGTCGTGTCCAACTCTTTGTGACACTATAGACCATAGCCTGCCAGGCTCCTCTGTCCGTGGGATTCTCCAGGCAAGAATACTGGAGTGGGTTGCCATGACCTCCTCCAGGGGATCTTCCTAACCCAGGGATCCAACCCACATCTTTTACATCTCCTGCATTGGCAGGCGGGTTCTTGACGAGTAGTGCTACCTGGGAAGCCCTTCACAATACACTAGGCATTGTTTTAAATCCTTGATATAGACTATTTCATTCAATATTCCCAGTATATATAATTGCTACTATTTTAGAGAGGACAAAATTGAGCCATAGCTTGCCTAAGATACATAGGTCGTAAACGTCAAAGCCAGGGCTGAAACTCCCCAAATTCGGGGGTTTCCCTGTCTTACTACATTGCTTTCCACTGAATCAATGGGGGAAAAGAAGTATGGTCCTAGAACATCGTTTATCATCGGCCTCAGCATCAGTTGGGAACTTGCCAGTAATGTAAATTCTCAGGACCCACCCCAGGAGCAGAAACTTGAGGGTGGGCCAAATGACCTGTGTTTTGACAAGCCCTTCAGGTGATCTTATGATCGCTCAAGTGTGGCACTCACTGCCACAGAATGCAACTAAATATTTATACGTGAATGAGATTATGAAGCAGTAGTGCTTAAATAAGCTTTTTTAATAGGATGGGAAATCAAACAACCTGCCACCATTATTTCCAAGTACAGGAATATTTGCTATTTTACAGGCTGAATTTATATGTTGGAACTCAGTTATATGTCTCAAAATAACGCACAGCCAAAAACTTGACGTGATTAGTTAATATCAAAATAGATCAGATAGTTAAATGAACTATTATATTTTAATTAAAATAACAAGAAACACAATCACAATGGGAAAAGCAGTTCTGAAGTCTGTAGCAAATGAGATTATATAACAGTAAAAATATCTGTTGTGAAGAGATGATATCTTCTGTAGAAATTTGAGGTTTTAAACACAATGAACAAGATTCCAATTACTATTACAGGTCAAGAAACAA
Source organism: Cervus canadensis (assembly GCF_019320065.1). Classification (NCBI taxonomy): domain Eukaryota; kingdom Metazoa; phylum Chordata; class Mammalia; order Artiodactyla; family Cervidae; genus Cervus; species Cervus canadensis. Next base: position 54,610,238 of record NC_057407.1, read on the forward strand.
GTTTGGCATGACAGTAAACTCCATTATGTTTAGCAGTTCTAAATATTCATGCAGGTCATAATGTTTTTATTAGGCTTTGAGATGAATAAGATCTGTTATTAGGTTCTTTTTGAAACACAGTTTTCAAGCTTTTTGATCACCAGGGAATTCTCTGCAAATAAATATGCAATCAATCAAAAAATACAACACAACTTTAGCATTTGGGAATATAGTTTAAATGGAGCAACTGTATAACTGTGGTCAGTTTCTCTCTTTCTCACACACACACATCACTAATTAATGGTATGATCCTAGAGAGAAAACAGAGATAGTACTTTTTCCTAAGTGACATGATCCCCACCCCCAGTAGGGGTGATTAAAAAAAAAGTGGTATTTCAGATACGTAATAACAAGCCTATGCACATACAACTTTCACCTTTATATTATTTTACTGCCCATCCTCTAATTTTAATCTTCATATCATCTTTCCAAAGGCAGGTAAGCAAATAGCATCATAGTTACTGGATAATGAGGAAATGGAGGCACGAATTTTTCATCATCTTTCCTGAAGACAATTTGATAATTAGTGACAGGGTTCAAATTAAATTTAGTCAGGTTTTCTATCTTCCATCTCAGTGCATTTTCCACTACTCCAGTCCAGTGTTATCCACGCTTTAATCATTTGCATATCATCTTAGAAAATGTGCCAGCCATGTACTGATTTTACTTACTTAATACTTTTCTTTACATCAAAATACCTTTGGGCTTAAGTAAACCCATTTAAAAAGGCAACATTATGTTGCCGTGTAGCTAAAAGGCCAGGATCACTTGGCATAAGTAGGTTACTATCAAAACTGGTAACAAATTAATGTTATTAAATTATATTAGATATTGCTTCTTCACAGAAGATTATGACCTTGGTGACTGACTTTCTCTTAGTTACAAACAAGATCTGTAATTAGGAGAGGTATTGACTACACTAGGACCAGACAGAGTCTTTTTCCTGGGAAGAATCAGAGTTGAGAAAAGAATAACTTTCTCATAGTGTGATTTTTGGGGCTTACACTTCCAGGTCAACTCAAGTCCCAGTGGGAGTTCCTTCTTTAGCCCAGAGAGCAGACTGCAACATATGGTTGTCTCAGGAATGGGTGGGAATTTGCCCGATGTTCTGCACCCCTTTGTCCTAAATGAGGATAAACAACCACAAGCAAACAATCCCCTTATGCCAGCATTCTGTACGATCTTTTCATCTTTCAAGTAGTATTAGACCAGTGTATCCTGATTCATTTACTTGCACCTTCTCAAAATGGAGTGCAACAAACAGACAGAGCTTAGTACACAAGAGAATGCTCAGTAAGCCACTTTCTGAATTCAAATTCAAAGAGCAAGGCCAATCCTTAATCTGCATTCATAGAGACAGTACAGAATTGGAGAGTGTCATTCCTTGATTTGTGTTCACAGAAAGACTATAGTGTTGGGCAGTGTTATTCATTAACTCATTCTCTCCTTTGAAATACAAGTCTTGAACAAATATATTTGTTGACTTGACAATAGAAATTAATTTCTGTACAGAATGAACTTTAAAATAATATATACATCTATATTTTACTATTTATATATCAGATTTATGTAAACAGATGGTTTCTTTTGAAAGGGTCTTTGGCACTTCGGCTCTTTGAACCTGAAAGACTATGTCTTTTAAATTTGTAAAAAAGCATAACTCATGTGTGTGATACCTACAATCTAGAATCTTTTACCAATCTGTTTTTAACTTTTCATGATCATTAAGCTCCAGAATGGAGCTGAAGGGGCACTTCATCCAATCGGATCATTTAACAGATGGGGGAAGATAGAGATTGGAGCAGTGCTTATGAGTTACTCCAGGCCACCCAGCTAACTAGTAACGGGCCGGAAATAGAACCCCTGTCCCTTCATTCTTGGTCTAATGTCCTTCCCAATTCTTCATACTGCCTTTCCCCATAAACTCCAGAGAATGGTAGGCAGAAGTTTGCAGTTCAAAGAACTATTAGTACAGAAAAGAATATCTCAGCATATCTTATTTTATTCACTTTTGCATATTCATTACTTAGTTTAGACACAAAGTTAAGGCTGCCAAGAAAGGGGGTCCCTGGCCTTAGTTGGCATCTCACGTATCATCACTGAATGACTCCTCTGCAGCGAGTAATCTGTAAAAGTATATGACTGTAATTCATACATCTACTACATTTAATTGACCGTGTCACCATAAGTAACTCCTCCATTTGGTCTGTCTGTATCTTTTCATCTGTATAGGGATTTCTTGATTTATTATTATTTAGCTTTGTCAAAAGATTGTGAAGAAGTTAGAATGGTACCTGCCCCATTATTAATGGGAGCAGAGACCTTGCCATTTTATGTAAGAATATGCAAACATTCATTTCATGACTTCACTTTCCATGGATTTTTGGTGTTAGATTTATTGGTATTCATTCACTTTTTAAATGTAGTTTGGAACAACTTCAGAACATTTTGAGGAAGCTTAGCAAATGAAGACAAATAGAGGACAACATTATTACTCATATCATGATCAAATATTATGTCTGGGTCTCTGTTGGATACATAACTATTATATATACATGATTCTAGAAAAGGTAACAACTTTTGAACAAGATTTCAACACTCAATCTGTTAACAGTCATGCTTGATGAAATTATATTTAAATATTCAGGAAGTAGTTATTGGCATTAGAGATTTTAGAGCAAAGTTTCTCAAGCCACCTGTGGTGGGAACCATTTTTATTTCCAACCTGTCACAAACTGATATTTGTAAAATATTTATATTTGTCAAAGCTAATAGAATGAAATTAAAAGACACAAAATGCAAGTTGCAGTTTTTTATTGCCATATTCAACAGATCAAAATTACGTTTGGATTAAATGTCATGATAATGTGAAATTGTTATACAAAGTTTTAAATGCTTACTCTATTTCTGTATGTATTTCATTTTGAACAAGTACTATTTGGTAGATCAAATTATAACACTAATTTAGGGGATTATATTTCTATTTTTTCCATGATAATATATTACACTAAGTTACCAGTCTTTGCCTACTTTATATACTATCAAGTTGTTTGTTTTTTTTTTAAAGCACAGCATTATGTACAATCAATTAATAGTCACTTTTAACTGTTAGGTAGACAAAATTGTCTCAGAATGAATTGTCCTGAGCAGTGGTGACAAAATATCCTGAAATATCCTGAAGGTGTCTGAAACAACTCTAAAGCAAACATAGAATTTTAAATATTTTTAAACACAATGAAGGGGATGGTCATATAGACTACAGATAATGATATTATTCCTTAATGGAGCAGAGTTTTACAGTATTTAAGGTGTTTGGGGGCATTTATTTTATTGTGTATGGCCCTTTCTAACACTTTTAGGCAGTAGATAGGCAAGAGTTATTATCATCACTCTACAAACGAGAAAATTGATTCTGATATTTTAAGAAGGATACCAAACACACATGGCAGGTAAGTGAATAAATGACATCATAAGTGACATTTTTGATCTTGATCAAGATCAAGATCAAGATAGTACCCTTTCTACTACAGTACGCCAACTCTTGGGATTGCCAACAAACATTGCTATTCAATGGATCTCACTAGTAGAATGAAAAATCAATGTGGAAACAAAGGTGCAATTGCTTATCTTTAAAATTTATTTTAATTGGAGGATAATTAAAATATTGTGATGGTATTACTTTTTAATGGAAGAGCTTATTTTAAATGCTACAGCAATTTAAAAATTAATAATAATAAAAACAAAATGTTTTCCCTTTCCCCGAAAACAAAAGCTTGGAGTCAGAGCCTCTTGCATTAACAAGCTGCCCTTAAAGACATCAGAGGTTTTAGAATTCGTTTAACACTGACTTTGTACACAAATGTTCTTACCCTTCTAGCAACATCATCAGCCTGTTTGATGCACGGCTCTAGGAGTTCCAGCTCCTCTCAGCAAGATCTGGAGGGAACCAGCCGTTCGGGACATACTTCTCTGATGACTGATTTCATTTGCCACCTGGACTGAGCCACACGATGCTCAGAGAATTGGTCAGGCATTATTCTAAATCTAGCTCTGAGAGTGTTTCCTGAATGCTGTTAACATTTAAACTAATTTGTTTACTGAGTAAAACAGATCACTCTCTCTAATGTGAGTGGGCCTCATCCAATCACTGAAGATCTGAAAAAGGCTGACCCTCCCTCAAGTTTAGTTTGACCACCTTCAAGCTGGGACACTTTCTTTCCTGTCTTTGAACTCAAAACTGAAACACTGGCTCTTACTGGGTCTCCAGCACAGCTTGCTGACCTCAGATCTTAAGACTTGTCAGCCTCCATAGTCAGGCAGATTTCATGAAATAGAACTCTTCTCACACACACACACACACACACATGTACCTAACTAATACAATGTGTTAATTTTGTCAAATCTGTTTTGCCATAAAAATAATGAGAGAAGTCTCAGCCCTGACCTTCACAGTAGGAATTTTTGTTCCCTAGCCACAAAAACATGGTCTTGGACCAGAGAGCCAGAGTCTTCCCCTTCCTCTAGAAGCATCTAATGCATTAGTTAAAGACTGCTAAAGGGAAAGTAAAGAACGACTACTAAGAAGTAGGCTTTCACCCATAAATAGGGCCCAATAAAGGTATCCTCTGTCTTATTTGCTAAGCAATGACGGCGGCTGCCCTCTATTTTCACTTGTCTTCTCCCTCTGCTTAGAGTGAGAAGGTGATTTCTCTTCCCCTGCTCTCACATACCTATGGAGTCAGAGCAGGGCATCCACCAGTTTTTCCTCCTGAGGCACCAATAAGAACAATTTCCATAAAAGAAGAATCAATAAGACCAATTTCCCTAAGGGACGCATGTTGCAAAGAACGATTTCATTATTTCAGATTTCATGTAAGCACAGTGTTGGCAATTGGAGTTCTTATCCCCAAGTTCACCTGGGGACACGGGTTAGCTCTGGACAACACACTCATCAGAGAATGAGAAATCGTGTCCAAGGCTCAGGACACCCTGAACACTGGGCCACGTGCTGCTATCTACAGTAGGGCTGCCAGCCCTCGGGTGAGGCGGGCAGTGAAGGGCTAAGTGAGCGCCCTGGGTCTCAGAGGCTGAGTGGGAGTTACCTGTGATCCTGGGCCAGGCGGGGTCCTGGCTCTGTGTGACGCCTCCCTCCACAGGACCTCCTGAACTCAGCCCAGTATCACCTGATGGGCTGGCTTCTCCTGTGAGAAAACGCTAAATTAACATTTTACAATATTGAGGTCTCTCTATAGTTTTATTGTAATGTACTGTTGTATCACAAATACGTATGGTTTTGTACTCAGAGTCCTGACGGTCAAGAATGAGAACAGAAACAAAACTATAGAGAAACAGACTCAATATTGTAAACAAATTCCACCCCTTTCCCTCAGTCTCATTCACCTCTCCAACGGGGTTTTCAACGCCATGAGTTTTAGAATATAATGTCATCACCTGATTCGTGGACAATGACAATGGTTCTTCTTCAAACAACTGAAATTCTGGAAAGGGCATGGATGTAGCCATCCATTTGCTACAGCACCCTGTTCATTTCTTCTGGAATGATCATCACAACACACACACATACAGAACACATGCAAACCATCTCTGTGTCTTCTGCCCAGAACACAACAGCTGGGCCTTGCTGAGGCTCACAGGCATGTGGGGGGCACACACAAATGTTTCGTCGAGTGAGGCGTAAAGGTGTTAAGGATATAGAACTCCACTCCAGGGCAACCATTCCCACTCTGCTCAGCGTCAGTGACACCTCAGCCCTTATTTTCCGTGAGAAAGCTGAGGTTAAAAGAAGACATGCAATTGTCTAAGGTCACACAGTTGTTAAATCCAATAATTCAAATCCCAATCTATCTGACTTAGAGATCCGAGATTTCAACAACAGCAATGTGTTTAAGGGCTGGTTCATAACTTCTAACGGATCACGGTGAAGAAGCCAGCACTGGGTAGATTCCTACAGGTCTTCAGTGGAAGCACAATTTACCTTTCTATGAATGGAAATCCCTTCATCCTACTGAGGGAACAAGTTTGAGAAAGACCCAAAGTTAAGTTCTGTTTTCAAGGCTGGCATAATAAAAAATTTCTCAAGTTCCTATGAAAAACACACCTGGCTAGTTTTCTTCTAACCTCTATTACATGAGGATGCATCTTAAAACTATATGCTTTATATAGAGGGAGTGAAAAAATGACAGCTTGGTTTGTGAAATGTTGCTGTTACATTGCTGTTTTGCTCAAATCTACTTTTATTCCAAAATTGTCCAATGTCAATTTCACAGGAAACCGGTTTTGTAAAGCCATGCACATTTCACATGGAACAGAGAAAGAGGATGCCTTCAGTTCTACACCAGTACCTACTTTAAGAAAACAAATTCAGCTGTACATGTAAATCCTGTCAGTCTAAGTGAAGGATGGCATATCCTAGGTTTATTTAATCCCAGTCTTTCTGAAGACAGCCTGAAAAGACTGCAGAACATGTGGTGGCCTGTGATCCTTAACATTACCGATTACCATGCAGAAAATCTGTGCATGTGTTTGACCATGAAAACTGATGTATCACTATCAGTGCAGGGAGAAGGATGTCACCAGGATGCTACCATCTTGTTTCATTTCTTGTATTTCTGGTATTAAAATCATGAGCTTGGTAGAAAAACAGCAAGCAAGATGTACACAGAGGGTTGTAAGTGTTCAAAGGAGATAAACCATTTTACTTTCGAAAACTATTAACTTCCGTCACCAATGCCAGCTTTTTTTGGGCACATAAATTAATTGCAATTTTCTTGAAACATATCAGTGGGAAAGTGATCAGTCTTATTCTTACTGTGACTCAACACTGAGTTAGAAGGATGCCCCCAAGACTTCCTGGAAGATGGATGAAAAAAGCTCGCAGAAATCTGTTTGCCCCCAGTTCTGCAGGAATCCTGGGCTCCGGGCCAGCACACCTGGAGAACTGGGGGCTCTCAGGGACACAGTGAAGAAGGAATTCATAGGGCCTGGACTCCATCTCAGGCCTGTCCGTGCTGGCCGTGCTCGGCTGCCTCTCCAGCGGACTCTGAACTCTCTGCTTAGTGCCTGTGGGGACGACAATGGAAGGATAAGACCCCCTCCAGGCAGGGGAATCTTGACGATCACATCCAGGCTACTCATTGCCTAAGAGGAAGCATACCGTAATCACCCCTGTCTCCGGACAGGTCATAAACTTTTTTTCGTATTTATCAGGATGTAGTCACAGGCTTATCGATTATTAACTGGTTGGAATGTAACTGCGGGCTTATTGACTATTGACTGTTTGGACACGTACACATGGGATAGGTGGTGGGTTTAGACACGTACACATGGGGTAGGTGGTGGGTTTAGACACGTACACATGGGGGATAAAAGATTTTCACAAGTGCTGGACGGGGTCCTTGGCTAAGAGGAGACTCTGCCTTGGGCCCGCCGGTGTAATAAACTGCACTCCACTATCTGCATTGTCCTTCTGAGTGAGTCTGTTTCCCGGAAAGCGTGGCTATAACAACAGTACTGATGCCAGCCAAAGCCACTTGTGGATTTACATGTCTTGACTCAAGGCACTTTACCAAATAGACCATCCTCTTATATTTTATACCATTCCTATCGACTGTTCAGCTTCCCAGGTGGCTCCGCCTGCCAACGTGGGAGATGTAAGAGACTTGGGTTTAATCCCTGGATCGGGAAGGTCCCCTGGAGAAGGAAATAGCAACCCACTCCAGTATTCTGAAGGCCCATGGACAGAGGAGCCTGGTGGGCCACAGTCCTTGGGGTCACCAAGAGTCAGATAGGACTGTGCGTGCGCGCGCGCACACGCACACACACTGACTGTTCATTCACTCACTCATCAAACATTTAACTGTCTAGTCTGCATCAGTCACTGAGCTAAATCCTGACAACAGAGACATGATGGGCATGTTCCCTGCCTGCCATAGAGAGCTCAGACTTATGGACAGTGTACAACTGAATCTCAATAAGAAAGCTATTTCCCGTCAGTGAACACATGAGTGCAACCAAGGATGGAGACATCTGCCTCCTATACTCTTATTCTCCATAACGTGAAATTCTGTTTTCCTCAATATGGTGATTAGACAGTCTAAATTATTTATAAATGGTGTCTCAGCTACATTATGAACATAAAATTAATTCCTGAAATATATAGCCCCTTAGGAGATATTAACCACTAAGACAACCAAAATTTTCACTGTGGGTTTAACAAAAAATTTTATGTATAAACCTTTAGGACTAAATGTTAAATAGGAATAACCTGTAAACAGATAGTGACACAGTGATTCTGACATTGAGTTTTATCACAGTAACTAGTTATCATTTCTCAGCAAATTTCCTGAACTGTAAAATAGAAATAATAACTAATAACTTCACACAGTTATCATGAGAATTCAATGACACAATATACTAAAAATTTAGGGGAGTTCCAGACACATAGTAGAAACTCTGTAACTCATTATTCTCTCTATAATTATGAGTAATTATAGAAATAAAAGCATTTAGGACATTGTAGAAGGAGAGTTACGAACTAAATGTAAGTCATGTTCATAAAACAGCAATTATTGCTATTTAGAATCTGTCCCGTTGCATTTCTCATGGGTGCAAACTTACCAGACCTTATATTAAATTACACAGAGGTGGACATATTAAACTGATGATGAGATTCTTAAAATGTGGCCACTGGATCAGCAGGAGAATCTAGAAATGTATCGCAGGGGGAAACAGAACACTGTACTTATCATTTATGAGCTAAAAAGATTAATGATTTATTACTAGGCTCATTAATCAAAACTGTGTGGCTTTTTTTTTTTTAAGGAGCAATTCCACTGTTCAAGTCAATTAGCCCACCAAAGCTATTACACCAAAGAAGCTTCAATGCTATTCAGACTTCCCCAGGAGTATTTGGAGTATAAAATAAATGCTATTATTCAGAAGATACCGAATTGCTAAGCTTCTTAAATTCATACAATTGGGAACCTACAGTACATTAACATGCTGAAACTCATTAAGAGTCTTTTTTTCCCCAGCTTTAGAGTCATTGGCATTCTCGGCACAGTGAAGAACAATAACGTGCTCCAGGCCTCCAAGGAGAGAATGCCTTGCGCTCCTCCAGCTCTACTTCAGTGCATCCCTGGGGCAGCAGAGGTGCCCGTCCTTTGAGAGGGTGGCAGCTTCTGCTGGACGACCCTAACTAATACCTGGGCAGGACTGCAGAGCTGGATCATACTGTGTGCGGAAGAGGAGAGGGAAAGGAGTAGCAGGTTTATAGCATCGTTTATCGTTCCCTTGTTAGAGTCTCTAAAACATTCCAGAATAAATATGCAAAATATGAGTAATGGATTTCACCCATCAATTAGAATCTATGAGGCTCTTCTTTTTTTCTTTTAATTGAAGTATAGTTGATTTACAATGCTGTGTTTCAGGTGTAGAGCAAAGTGATTCAGATATGTATAACAAATATATACGTAGTATATATACGTATGTGTGTGTGTGTATATATATAAAACCTATACAGTGGACTTCCCTGATAGCTCAGCTGATAAAGTATCCGCCTGCAATGCAGGAGACCCCAGTTCGATTCCTGGGTCAGGAAGTTCCGCTGGAGAAGGGATAGGCTACCCACTCCAGTATTCTTGGGTTTCCCTGGTGGCTCAGGTGGTGAAGAATCCGCCTGCAATGCGGGAGACCTGGGTTCAATCCTTGGGTTGGGAAGATCTCCTGAAGAAGGGAATGGCTACACATTCCAGTATTCTAGCCTGGAGAATTCCATGGAGTGTATAGTCCATGGGGTCACAAAGACTCAGACATGACTGAGCGACTTTCACTTCAGCCTATACAGCAGGCCCTTGTTGGTTATCTGTTTTTATGTGGTGGTGTGTATCTGTTAATTGCAAACCCTCATTCTATCCCTCCTTTCCTCTCCCCTTTGATAAGCATAAGCTTGTTTTCTGCATCTGTGGGCCTATTTATGTTTTGTACATAAGTTCATTTGTGGCATTTTATTTTAGATTCCACATATAAGCATTATCATATGATATCTGTCTTTCTCTAACTGGCTTACTTCACTAGGGATGACCATTTCTATGTCCATCCAGGTTGCTGCAAATGGTATTATGTCATTCCTTTTATAGCTGAGTAATACTCATTGTATATATGTACCACATCTTCTTTATCCGTTCACCTCTTGATGCACACTCAGGGTGCTTCCATGAGGCTTTTTTAAGTGAATAACTAAATAAGCGAGGGATCCTTAAAGTAGAATGCAAACTAATAAATATGAAAGCAATGTTGGAATTACAAAATCAATACTTGGTGACAATAATAGTAATAATGGACTTAAGCATGAATGATCAGAATATGTCAAAACGAGTGAGTAAAATTTGATGAGAACCAGGAACTGTACATAATCCCAAAGAATTTCCCTCCAAATCTCAAAGAATTTCCCCTGAAAGGTTACTAATCACAAGGGGAAAATGGTAACTTATCCACGGCGATACCTCTCAGACAACATCTTACAATCAGTTCTATCACCGACATGGAGTGGGTGGACACCATGTGCCCCCTCCCGTGTGATGCGTCTAAGGAGAGGAGTGCTCTGTGGTCTTTGCTCCAATAGTGCAGGCCTGAATGGACTCACTGGAAAGTATCAGGCACACGTAAGTTGAGAGACATTCAATATACAGTAACTGGTCTGTAATCTTTAAAAAAAAAATCAAGATGACGAAAGACTGAAGACGAACCAGAGATTAAAGGACACTAAAAAGATGTGACAGGTCCATGTAAGGACTCACACTGGACTGAACGCTGGCTCCTGCTCTGATAAAATGCTTCCTAATTATAAAGGAGTCTATTGAGACTTTAGACATTTTTAGCGTATCAGTGTTAATTTCCTGATTTTGATCATTTTACTGGGTATGAATGTCCTTGTTATTAGGAAGTACACTGAAGTGTTTATGGACAACAGGGCACCAAGTCTGTAACTCAGTGTCAAGTATCTTAGAATGACAATAATGCTACATATATATATACACATATATATATAAATATATTTCCAGAGAAAATGATAAAGTAAAAGTGGGAAATGCTTAATATGTGGAAAATCTAGGTGGAAAGTGTTATGAGATTCTTGTAACTTTTTGGTAACCTTAAAATTATTTGAAAATAAAGCTAAGACAACTGTAAAAGTAAAATAAACAAGCTATTAGTCTACATATATAAAATCCAAAAATAGAAATATTCGTAAGCACTTCACCTTACTCAAGAATCAGAAGGCACGATATATTGTTTGACTTGCATTCAAACTGTACTCTCTCAAGATAAAAAGAGCAAGAAACATGCAATTCAGCATTTGTTCCCCTTAATACCATGTGATTCTTACAGTTAACAAACCATGGACAGCCCCTATCTTTTGGAATCATATGTATACTCCTAGATCCTGCTATCCAAGGAAAGGATTTAGTAAAATGTCTGTGTGGGAGATTGAACAGAGAGAATGAAGATGGAGGTTCAAATTGAATCTCTGGTCTCTAGAAACAATAGAGCATAAAAGAAGAGCCAGATAAATTCTCTTTAAAGGCAGACATAATTCTTTTCCCATACCACCATCTCTCCATGACCCGGGCAGATTTTCACCCCATAGTGTAGCCCACACATACACCACCCTCACTGGCAGACACAGAGCTGATGATGTTGAGAGTCTGTAGCCCCAGACACAACAGGGGAAGAGGCAATGGTTGCTATAGTTATGCACAGGCCACTGATTTTGAAATGAGGCAATGCTGCCTGTCAGGAGACACCTGGCAATATATTGAAACATTTTTACTTGCCATGATGGCAGAAAGGAAGCTGCTATTGGTACCCAGTAACATATAAGAAAGCCCTCCACAACAAAGTATGTTCTGTGCATGACAGTATCTATTATGTCAAACTTGAGACACCCTGGTACAAACCCCTTTAAAGTTGGGAAAAACATATATACAGGGCACAAATATACTGTTATTACATATCTATCACTATGTATAATAATATATCTTATATAAATATACATGAGACTCCTAGTGTTGATTTAGTTACTTTTATGAAGAACTTAAACTTATGTTTAAATATTTAATCAATTATGTATGTCTATATTATCTGTTTATAGCTCCAATACAAATAATAAACCAAGAGTGTTTAAAACTACATAAAAGTGGGACTTCCTTGGTGGTCCAGTGGCTAAGACTTCACACTCCGAGCACAGGGGGCCCGAGTCCCCTGGTCAGGGAACTAGATCCCACACGCTGTAACAACATCATACCTGCTGCAGCTAGAGAAGCCACGCACTGCAACGAAGACCCAGCACAGAGAAAAGAAATACATTTAAAAAGTAAAATGGCATAAAAGCAAAGTTTCATGACCACTACAATTTAATTAAAACATTAATGTGATATCATGGAGGATGTCATTTTGCCAAATCTAAATTGCCACTTGCTGTGTGAGCATGTTCCTGCTTGCTGCAGGTTTTTGAAGTTCATGGGCTTTTTTGCCATGTGACAGCATGCTTTCCCATCACTTTTCTCTACTTAAATTGCTATGAAACCTTCATCTGAGCATGGTTTGCCAGGCTAACAGTTTTCATTTGGCCTAAAAGCATCATTTACTTGTTACGTCTGCCTCGTTTTCTCCTCATTAGCCCCAGACAGTGACAGTAGGTCTCCTTGGCACCATGCAATTATAGACACAAACACACACACAGGCAGTGGCATCAGCTGGTCAACCAGATGACCTCAAATATGCTTTCATAATCATTTCAAAGGTTGTTATAGAAAGGAAAATCCCAGATTCATAAATTCTCACAGGAAATCCATGAAGACTTAAAAATATTTCCACAAGCTCCAGTGAGAAAGACGCCGTATGATGAAACGTTATCAGGGATTTCCAAGGCTGATTTGGTTTCAAATGCATAAACAGGTACGCATTATATTACACACACACACACACTCTAATTATGGACTAGTGAGTTCACTTGCTTGAATGTCTCCTTACCATTTAAAAGAAGGATACTTCTCTCATAGGTTTATTATGAGGATTAAATGAGACTTCACAGAGGTTAACATCTATATCTTTTTCCCATCTAAGTTGCTACACACATTCACGGAGTGCCAGCCTCTATTTTCTTCTTAAGTAAATTAGAAACAAAATTGTTATACGCTTAAACAAAATAAAATTAAGCTTAACTTGAGGGAACAGGTAGCTGGATCAATTTCAGAAACTTACATTAAGGTGCACACTAAATCAAAATGTATCTATTTAAAGGTAATGGCATTTCACTTATTATTAATAGCTCTTCTGTGAAAACTGCCTGCTTTAGCAGAGAGGAAATCAGAAATCAAAGAAGATAGGTAGGAAGGGCAGCAAGGACAGGAATGGTGGCTTCCTCTGACTTTTCTTTTTCCTTTCCACCACTGTTTGCTTATGAACCTTTAACACAATGGCAGATTACAATTTACAATAAAATTAGGATAAGATTTATATAAAGAAAGGATTGCATATGGTGCATATCAGATTAACTGAAAAAATTACAAAATTCATAGAATTCAAAACATTTTCCAGGCAGGCAGAAAGGCCAAGTTCCTCAGCAGGAACGCGCCTCCTGCGCCCAAGGAGAGGGGCCAAGGCAGCTGGGACACAGTGAGCTGAGGGGGGCAGAAAACCCCCTTGGAAGGTAGGCGGGATCCAGAGCAGGCAGGACGCTGAGAGTGTGCTGAGGCTACGAACGGGACCAACGATTTTCTTCTTTTTTAAAAATTATTTTATACCGGAGTACAGTTGATTTACAGTCTTCTGTTCAGTTCCTGCTGTACAGTGACGTGAACCAGCTCCACATAAACATATCTGCACTCTTTTGGATGTCCTTCCCGTTTAGGCCACCAGCGAGCATTGAGTGGCGTTCCCTGTGCTACACACGAGGGTCTCATCATCTCTGAATATCCCTTGGAAGGACTGATGCTGAAGTTGAAGCTCCAATACTTTGGCCACCTGATGTGAAGAACTGACTCATTGGAAAAGATGCTGATGCTGGGAAAGATCGAAGGCAGGAGGAGAAGGGGGCAGCAGAGGATGATATGGTTAGATGGCATGTGATGGATGTGAGTTTGAGCAAGCTTCGGGCGTTGGTGATGGACAGGGAGGCCTGGTGTGCTGCAGGCCGTGGGGCTCCAAGAGCTGGACACGACTGAGCGACTGAACTGAACTGATAATGAAGAGATCTAGACAGGTTACCACCAACTGGCCCTGCCACGACATTGTGTCTCTGTGTCTCCTTCATTCTGAAGCCGGCACTGAAATCACCAAGTCTCATGTCTCATGCTCATGAGGTGAGAGGACTCTAAGAGTTCAAGCCCCATGTTCCTCTGCAGCCCGAGCAGGTCAACAGACCCGTTCCTGTACACGCTGACAAATAGTGTTCATGGTACGGAATGGCCAAGGATTTTTAAACATCAGTGATTTAGTAGTTCTGATTCAAAAGCTACCAATCCATGAAGAGACCCCCAAAACTGGAGCTCTTGATTTTGTCATCATTTCATTTTCATGATAGTAATTGACAATTTATATTTTAACAATACTTGGTATGAAGAGAGAGGAAAAGGGGAAGTGTGATTATTATAGAAAGGAACACCTAACACAATGTAGAGCTGAGGAAAAGATCTTCGACTGGAAGTGAAGAGAGAGAGTGTGGCAAAGGCTAAACAAAACCCCAATAATATCAAAAGACCAGAGCCAAGGATGAGCATCAGGTACAGGTGCATCAGATGACAGTGCCTCTCATGAGGCACCTGCAGTGTCTTGAGCCCCGCCCTGTGTTGTCTCCAACACTTCTATCCTTCAAGCTGGATGTTACTGTCACCACTATCTTGCAGAAGAGTAAACAGTGGATAGAGGACTGATCTAAAGGCATACAGCCACCACAGTCAAGGTCCAAGTCCAAGCCGGTGACTCCAGAGCCCCAGCTCTTTAAAGATACGAGACGACCACCAATGACACAATTATTCCACCCCAAATTCCAATGTATGTGTGCATTAAAATCTTTAATTAAAATTCTTTACTGACTGAGCTATGAGGGAAGCCCATATATATATATACATATATATACACACACACTCACACATTATGTCAGTCCTAAAGGAAATCAACCCTGAATATTCACTGGAAAGACTGATGCTGAAGCTGAAGCTCCAATACTTTGGCCACCTGATGCAAAGAGATAACTCAGTGGAAAAGATCTTGACGCTGGGAAAGACTGAAGGGAGGAGGAGGAGGGGATGATAAAGGATGAGATGGTTGGATGGCCTCGCTGATTTAATGGACATGAGTTTGAGCAAGCTCTCTGAGATGGTGGACAGGAGAGCCTAGCGTGTTGCCGTCCACAGGGTCACAAGAGTCAGACACAAGCTAGTGACTGAACAGCAACAATATAATGTATAGTAACTTCTGGACTTATTATACCAGCCATAGAAGTGACTTACTAAGAGAGAAACAGATTGGAATACACATACTGACCCGGACTCTGTCAAAAAAGCTTCAGCAAATTCAGAATCTACCAGAATACAGAGCACAAATAAATTAATAAGAAAGGAATGTGTAGGTAAATCTTGACCTGCTATCATCAGAGTACTTCTAAACAAAACTAGAAACAACTAAATTTCGTACACGATGGGATAGTTTAGTGAACTATGTTTCCATAAAATGGAGAATCTTGTGGTTATTAAAATGGATTCTTGTAGAAAGTATGGATAAAATAAAGTATCGATGTTATATAATTATATGGGGAAAGGAGGGTGAAAAAACATGTTGGCACATTATGCGTTTGCACAGAGAAGAACCAGAAGGAAATACATTACTTTTAAATGTTGTTTACCAAGTGGCATCCAGAATATACTTTCCTTCTCCCTGTTTCTTATTTATTCATGATTTCAAAATTTTTAATACAGAAAAGTAAGATTGATTACATATCAAAATAATAAACTTAATATAAATTCAGAGAAAAAAAATTTTTTTCTGGAGTCATCAACAAGTCTTTGCTTTTCAAGGGAAGTGCAGAATTCCAGTGCCTGTATGAGTGTATCTAAGGGATATATTTCCAGAAGTAGAATTTCTGTATCAACAGAAAGACTAATTTAGTATGTTTCAGGTACTCCATAAAATATGCACCAGTTTTTACATCTGCCAAGAGTATATAATAGATCCATGCTCCTTACACATAATCTATAGTAATGTGACCCATCTTTTTAATCTTTGCCTACTTATTTGCTAAATTTAAGGACCCATTTATGCCTTCCATCCTTAGAGTCACTGAAAGTTTATACTTTGGGATCTTTTTTTTTTTTTCCCACTTCCTAGGAATAATAAGGCAGAGCAAAAGATGAAAAAGCATCAAAGGGTAACAGAGTGGTTTGGGATTTGTGAGGACAAATGACCATGCATGCAAGCAATGTGCACAAATGTGATAAGGCATCTGATGCACCAACGTGAATAGCCCCTTCATGGAACACACACAACATCCCAGCAGGCAGTCTGTCCCCAAAAGATATTATTTATGACTAGAAAACTAGACCCACGGCTTCACCTCTGACCTTAAGGTTGGTTCTTCACCTCTCAGTTACCAAAAATCACGTTGAAAAAAGCTAACGATGGCAACAGCCATTCGATGGGCAGTGAGGATTAGGGCAGTTGTACACGGAAGAGGCTGGGAATTCTCCAAGAGGAGACACTGGGAACACAGCTGTGATCACGCTTGGTCACACGATTGACAGAGACTAGGCACTGATTCTAGGGAAGTACAACAGGTACACTGTCAACTTTAGGAAGGTCTGCTCGGTCAGCCTTAGGTGGAAGTTCTGGTAGCGCTGCAAAAAGATGTGGTGTGACGTACAGAGAGAAGAGCACAGAATCTGAGCTGCAAACACTCATTTTACTTCTTGACCAGTCGCCGAGCTCTCTAACCCTCACTTTTCTTGGCCACAGATGAAGCTCACCGCGTCGTATCACCGGGCCGTGAGGTACATGAGCTGAGGTTGTTTGTGGAACATCCAGCACGGTGTCTGGCGTTGACAGGCACCCCCAAGCAGCCCCTGGATTTCACACAGGTTCATTAAAGGGAAATTCCACTTGACTGCAGGATGTCATTTTACAATTCACAAAAGGCAGTGGGATCACTTTCCAGAAAATATTCTTCAACCAAAGTTTCACCCAAAAAAAAAGCCCAAAACAAAAAAAACCCAACCACTAATTAGGCGGAAGGGGTGGGGGAACAATACAGAAGAATGAAGCAATCTTCAAGAAGTGCTACTCTTATTTCTTTCCCTCCAAATTAAAACAATTCTCCATTATGTATCTGATGAAATGACACAAGCTCCTCTTGTGCTCTGTAACATGGAAACAGCACACTCCCCAGATAATCAGAGGTAGGCCCAGGAAGAAAGATTTGCCTCAAGGCTTGTAACTGCTGTTACCTTCATCATGGGCTGAGTTTCAAAAAGATCCCATTCAAGTCTGTCCCCCTTCTTCTAAGCCATCTGAAAGCATGTATGCATGCCTGCCTGCATGTGCGTGCCCAAATATCTAAACTTACTTACGAACCCTAACTTTCAATAACCGAATTCTATATTCTATGTTAAAAAAAATAATTCTACCTTCCATGTTAAATGAAAGTAAAATAATTAACTTACAATATATACCTGATCTTCATGTTTCTACAGAGAAGAGAGGTGATCATTCACTTGCATCTAGATCTTGTCTTCCCACCCCTACATACAGTCCCCACAGGGCAATCTTATCAAGTCTCAGGAGTTTAAATTCCATCTCCAAGCCATCTCTCCAGTCCTGTGCTTTCATCTCCAGATGCACATGCCCAACTGCCTGCTCAACATTTCCACCTGCAGGTCCCACAGACACTGCCCTCCCCCCTAACTCACTCCTTTCCGGCCCTCTCCATCATGTAAATGGTAACGCTTCAGGGGCTCACGTCATAAAACTCTGTCATCCCAGA
The DNA here is from genome assembly GCF_019320065.1 of Cervus canadensis. NCBI lineage: Eukaryota > Metazoa > Chordata > Mammalia > Artiodactyla > Cervidae > Cervus > Cervus canadensis. Next base: position 54,628,329 of record NC_057407.1, read on the forward strand.
CTCCCCTCTTCCTTTTTCTGTCTGCATTCAGTCATTAAATCCTATAAATCCTGCTTTCAAAAGCATTCAGAATTCACAGACTTCTTACCTCTCTGTGTGATGCCCATGGTCCAGCCCATGGTCCAGCCCATGGACCTCTCTCTCCTAGGTTCTTATACATAAACAGTGTCCTCACTGATCTCCCTACTTCCACACCTGCTTCTCAACTCAGCCTATCAGCAGATTGAGTCATCCTTGCAAAGCTGTAAACAGGTCAGATCATGAGCCTGCTCAAAATCTACCCAGCTTCCTGTCTTAGCCAGAACAAAAGCACATGCCCATAGAATGACCTGCAAGTCCCCCACTCTGCCTCTTCGGCTTCCTCAATGATCCTCAACCACCACAGGCCCGATTTCCCCTCAGGGCTTCTGTGTTTGCTCTTCCTGCTGCTTAGCATCACCTTTCCCCAGAAAATTACATAGCTTTCTTCCTTACTCCTTCACACGTCTGTACAATGTCACCTTCTGAGAGAGGCGGCCCCTTACAACACTGTTCAGAGTTGCACACATGTACCTTTTCCTCTCCCTTCTTTCCCATGCTTTGTCTTTCTCCACAATAATGTGGAGAATAACTCTCTCCCTCCTAAGACTAAGTTTCACAGAGCAGGGTATTTGTTGACCTTGTTCATTTATGTGACTCCAGCTCTTGGAAGATATCTTTGCACACAATGGGTGCACTTTTGAACTGTGGTGTTGGAGAAGACTCTTGAGAGTCCCTTGGACTGCAAGGAGATCCAGCCAGTCCATCCTAAAGGAGATCAGTCCTGGGTGTTCATTGGAAGGACTGATGCTGAAGCTGAAACTCCAGTACTTTGGCCACCTCATGCGAAGAGCCGACTCATTGGAAAAGACCCTGATGCTGGGAGGGATTGGGGGCAGGAGGAGAAGGGGACGACAGAGGATGAGATGGCTGGATGGCATCACCGACTCGATGGACATGAGTTTGAGTAAACTCCGGGAGTTGATGATGGACAGGGAGGCTTGGCGTGCTGCAGTTCATGGGGTCGCAAAGAGTCGGACACGACTGAGCGACTGAACTGAACCAAACTGAACTGAAAAGTTTGTTGAAAAAAAAGAGTAGGTTTTAAGCAAAGTTTTGGAGCACCAATTTGTCGCACTGCTCTCAAGATAGCGTACATACGTGGGGGAAGCAAGGATCCTGTGTGGGGACAAGGATTAACCTGGGAGCATTTCCTTACCTGTGCCGTGGCTAGCAGAGTGGAGGAGAACGCAAGGCCCAGGAGTCAAGACATGCAAGCAGCTTAATGTACATCAGCAAATGAATGGATAAAGAAGATGTGGTACATATATAAAATGGGATACTACTCAGCCATAAAAAAGTTAAATCATGCCATTGGCAGACACACGGACCTAGAGATGATCCTACTAAGTAAGTCGGACAAAGAAAGACAAAGATATGATATCACTTACATGTGACCTAATATATGATACAAAGGGACTTATCTAGGAAACTGATTCACAGAACAGGCTGTGGTTGCCAAGGTGAAGGCGGGTTTGGGGGTATGAAATGGAAGTTTGGAGTTAGTCAATGCAAACTGTTACATACAAGATAGATAAATGGATAAACAAGGTCTTACTGTATAGCACAGGGAACTATATTCAATATACTGTGATAATCCATAATGGACAAGAATATGAAACAAATATACATATGTATGACTGAATAACTTAACTGTGCACCAGAACCTAATACAACACTGTACATCAACTATACTTCACTAGTTAAAAAAAAAAGAACACAGTGATTCTGTTATTTACAAGCCACTCAAAGATATATAAATGTTTAACTGCTTTAATAATTATGCTACTGATCAATATTGTATTTGCTGTGCTGTATTATTTTCCTTTTCTTCAGTCAGATATCGAGCCAGATATTTGTTCAATTAAAAAAGACAATAAAGCTAATCCTTATTATAAAGCCATCCAAACTTTACAATGTTCCACCCTACTTATTAGATTAAGACCAAGGCAAGCCAAAAATTACAGCCTGTGCATGGAGCCATGGAAATAGCAACCCACTCCAGGATTCTTCCTGGAAACTCCTGTGGATGGAGGAGCCCGGCAGGCTACATCCATGGGGTCACAAAGAACCAGACACAGCTGAGCACACACATGTGTAGCCACGGGAAGAGGGTGGTCTTTGGAGGAGAGAACTGAATTCTGTTCTGGCTTTTGCCACAAGTTCATTCTGAGACCCTGGGCTAATCATTTGACCTCTCTTGGCTCTGGAGTGTCCACATCTGTTTGAAATGGTTGAACAAGGTTGTCTCTAAGGCCTCGTTCAGCTCCAAATTCCATGACTGTATTCATCAAGCAACCTCGTAGGCCAGACTCCAAGTTCCTCTGAGGCCAGGAACACGACCCAGCTGTTCACACTGTGGCCAAATCCACAGACCCAAAGCATCGAAACTCTCTTCCCAAGCATGTTCAGAACAGCCCAGAGAGCCAGCACATGTAAAGGAAAATCATTTCCAGGAACAGTCTCAGGGGTGCACTCAACAAGGGGCCAAAATTACACATCAAGATGGTAGGGGTGGTGGTCGTGAATCCAATCCAACTCCAATAAATAGGAAGGATGACACTGAAATTTGGATGAGATTATAATGAGAATCTGTTCTTTGCAGACATGGCAGGAATCCGAGCTAATATGCTGGGGAGGATGACCCAATATTTGGAAACAGTTCTGCAAAAGCTTAGGGCTTAAGCTGTCTAGGTCTTTGTGAATCTTAGTTATATCAATTGGGTTAAACACAGAGGTACAACATTTGCGGAGGGGGAAGGACTGAATATAAAGGGAAATATAATAATTTGTGTATCTTACATAATCATTTGTTTATCTTAGTACTTTATATAAAATATATGCAATAATCACTGATATTTACAACAATTAATAGTTTTAAGTCATGTCAACAGGCAAATATATGCCTCAAATCCTATTATTTGCATAGTACATTATACTTATACTTTTTAAATTAATTTTGATTGGAGTATAGTTGCCTTACAATTTTGTGTTTGTTTCTGCTGTGCCACAAAGTGGATCAGCTACACATATACATATATCCCTTCCCTTTTGGATTCCTTCCCCTTCAGCTCAACACAGTCCATTAAGGAGAGTTCCTTGTGATATACAGTAGGTTCTCATCAGTTATCTATTTTGTAATAGTATCAATAGTGAATATGTACCTATCCCGACCTCTTAATTCATTCCATCCCCCTCTCCCACCTTCGTATCCATATATTTGTTCCCTATGTTTGTGGCTCTATTTTTGCTTTGCAAATAAGGTCACCTATACCATTTTTCTGGATTCCATATATATGCATTAATATACGATATTTGTTTTTCTCTGACTTATTTCACTCTGTATGACAGTCTCTAGGTCCATCCACATTTCTAAAAAAGACCCATCTTCATTTCTTTTTATGGCTGAGAAATATTCCATTGTATAAAAAAAAACTACATGTTTCGTTGTTTTCAAGGCAGAGATCAGAAAAATATTTTCCTTAGAAGTAAATTCCTCTTATTACAAAATGTGCTCAGGTTAAGAATGCTAACAGCTCACTGATGAATTCACTAGAGCAAATTATAATCAACTGGCTTCTAGAAATCATGGTGCTTACCTCTTTTCGTATAAAGAAGTAAAATCAGGAAAGTGGGCACAATATCTATTTTCTCTACTATTCTATATTCAGTGCCTGTCAAAGTGATCCAATATTTTTTGATGAATGAACTCGTGTTCCTTGGCATGTATTCAAATGACTACACAATTGTTTATACTGAAACAGAGAAATTAAGGCATTCCCATAAAGCATAGCAGTAACTTACATCGAGTAACGAAGCCATGCAAGGGGTAGGTTGCTACTTCATAGAGGCCTCCAAAGAGAATAAGTAGTTCCTTAAACACAGACTCAGAGGTTCTAGAAACAAGACTGGTGACATGCCTGGTCTGACAGTTAAACTGGATGAAGATAATTCACTGAAATGAGACAGACGATGGTTTCCCATCTCTGAACGAACACACCGTGATTTTAATTGAAGTGGGTTCTATACTTTCAGAGGACACAAGGCTGTCATCCACTACTATTCAGGATTTTGGAAGAAGCCCTGATGGCAGAGTCAGACTGATCTTGCACACCAGGTCTGCTCCTTTCTAGCTTGGTGACCTTCGGTGACTTATTCAAGCTTGCTGAACCTTAGCATCTCAGGGGGTTAATGTGCCCTTCCCAAGATTTCTGGAGAATCCAAGAGAACATATATGTAGATACACAAGTATTGTGCCTGCACAGGCAATATATGCAATGAAATATAGGTCTTATTATCACTGAGATATCATTATTTACTGCTGACATAGTGAAGAAAGAGAATATTTAAATTTAACTCTCCTTCAATAAAAAAAAGTCCATATGAATTTATTTGGCCAGAGTCCTTATTTTTCACAAGGCTGAAAAGGCAAATAAATAAAAATTCCAACAGAAGATAGGTGAATATTTAAAATCAAAATGGCTTAAAGGGTTGCTCTGTTAAGATTTTTCATACATGCAATAACCATGAGTGTGTGCTAAGTCACTTCAGTCATGTCTGGCTCTGTGTGACCCCATGGACTGTAGCCCGCCAGGCTCCTCTGTCCACGGGATTCTCCAGGCAAGAGTTCTGGAGTGGATGGCCATGCCTTCCTCCAGGGGGGGTCTTCCCAAAGCAAGGATCGACTCTGTGCATCTTTGTCTCTTACATCCCTTGCATTGGCAGGTGTTCTTCACCACTAGCACCACCTGAGAAGCCATCTCCTTCCATTCTGTTTGTGGTCACTAAGGACATTCTGAATGTAATCTGAAAAATGCAACCTGCTTTCCCCGCAAGCGTTTTTCCACTATCCACTCACTCACTTGACCCCATGGCCCCTCTGGAGCCTATTAGTGTCCTTTGTGACTGATAGGACACCAAAACTGACCTTTATGCGAGGTTGTGCTTCATCTTTATTACTATGTTTGACTATAACTTTCTTAGTGAAAGAGACAAATGTAAATATAGTTTAACAGTCGACAGGCAGAATATCTGAAAATTATATTTTTAAAGGTGCATTCCATAAGGCATTTGTATTCCAAAGTAAAAGAAGTACTTAGGGGAAAAAAAAGATTCTGGATAATTCATTGGTTTCATTGATCTTGGCCACCAGTGCCCTTCACTGTAGATACCTGAATTGGCAGCATCACTGAGTCCTAAGAAAGAAGGCAGTAATTCTTCAAAATCTTAAATCAAAGGGTCTAAGTTTTTTAAAAGGCAAAAATTTATAGGGTCATACACATAACTCAAAAACTGTAAGAACTTCTGCATGGACTAAAACCAATATACTTCTCACGAAACAGAGAGGCTTTCGATTTGTCCAGTCCAATCAGGTGCCAATGCTTGATCCCAGATGTAAAGATAAAGCCTTGAGACCTTCTTTCTATAAATTCACATCACAAGTCTCTCTTTTTAATATTAGCTGTGAGGGTGCTTGTATTGCTAACAGGACTTATCACAGGTAAAACAGGATTCAGTTCAGTTCAGTTCAGTCACTCAGTTGTGTCTGACTCTTTGAGATCCCATGGACTGCAACATGCCAGGCCTCCCTGTCCATCACCAACTCTCAGAGTTTACTCAAACTCATGTCCATTCAGTCTGTGATGCCATCCAACCATCTCATCCTCTGTCCCCTCCTCCTCCCACCATCCATCTTTCCCAGCATCAGGGTCATTTCAAAGGAGTCAGTCCTTCGCATCAAGTGGCCAAATTATTGGACTTTCAGCTTCAGCATCAGTCCCTCCAATGAATATTCAGGACTGATCTCCTTTAGGATGGACTGGTTGGATCTCCTTGCAGTCCAAGGGACTCCCAAGAGTCTTCTCCAACACCACAGTTCAAAAGCATCAATTCTTTGGTGCTCAGCTTTCTTTATAGTCCGACTCTCATATCCATACATGACTGCTGGAAAAACCATAGTTTTGACTAGATGGATCTTTGTTGGCAAATGTCTCTGCTTTTTAATTACAGTCCTACAAAATCAATTGTAACGGAAACTGCAAATCATCCAGTTAAAGAATCCTCAGTGTGCCTGGCTGTCTGTTGGCTGTAGCTTGGGCTCCCTGGGAAGATGATCATGGAGTTTTATTTATTTATTTTCTAAGCACATCATTTAAAACCATGGTCTAGTAAACTTAAAAAAAAGTAAGAATTTATTTTAATTGAAGTATAGTTGTACAATTTTTAAAAATTTTTATCTATTGGAGAATAATTGATTTACAATATTGCACTAGTTTTAGATGTACAGCAAAGTAATTCCGCTATACATATGCATCTATCTATTCTTTCTTTAAATGCATTAATACTTATTGACTAAAAAGGATGTGACATTAAACTATAACCTTAACCTTCACAATGAAAAGTGAAAGTGTTAGTTGCTCAGTCGTGTCCGACTCTTTGCGACCCCATGGACTGTAGCCCTCCAGGCTCCTCTGTCCATGGGATTCTCAAGGCAAGAATACAGGCGTGGCTTGCCATTCTTCCTCCAGGGGACCTTCCTGACCCAGGGATCAAACCCACATCTCCTGTGTTTCCTGAATTTCAGACAGATTTTTTTACCCGCTGAGCCAGTATGATATCTGTCACTAGTTTGTTTTTTTCCTCATCCATCTAGGAGGTTTGTCTGTGGTAGAGATGGAATTTTAGAGCATCGTGTGAGTTAAGGATGGACTTTGGGATGGTTGCCTCTGAAAAGGAGTGGGCGGAGGGGGAGGTTTAGTGGTGATGCAGACTTGACCTTGGCTGCTCCCAGAGCTAGAATGGCCCTTAGTCATTCTGATTTGGCCTAGAGAGCCAGGTGCTAAAACCAGCACACAGATCAGTCCTTGGATGTGCCCACCCAAGAAAGGCTAGCCTCGGCCCTAGTGTCCTCTGCGGCTCTGAGCATCACTGTTAATTCTCTTGTCATTTCACAGCCTTTGAAGCAGGTGAGGTGACAGGCTCTTCACTCTGGGGCATTCAGCTGGCATGTCACAATGTCACCACACCCTTCAACACTTCCAAGGTTAGCTGGTTCCCTAGTTATGATTTCTGATAGATCTAGAAGAAATGGGATAGGGATGCCACCGAAGTCTCTGCTTCCCAACTGAGATGACTGGCTTGGATTCATCCATCCCACCACTGACAGAACAGCGGCCACTGCTAGAATCATCCCCATTCCCCAAGACTCCTCTTGACATCCCAGTGAGAGCATCAAACCCAGATAATGACCATGAAGAGAGCAAATTTGCACAGATTTTAATATGTTAACAAGGAGAATTTTTCCTTTCCCACAAGATCTAATTTCAACTCTATAGGGATTACACTGTTTACTATTCCATTTTTCTCTGATAGAACATCTGCTATGGATAAAAATGTAAGGAAATTCTTAATATTCTTGTATCCACTTAGAGCCAGAAATAGCCATGTTCCTAAAGCGCTGGCTACTTTCTCTCTCAAGACTTAGGTCAGTGACTATTTAATAATGTAATCAGCAGGCTTCAAAACTTTCCAGCTGCAATGAAATAATGCCATTTGCAGCACCATGGATGGCCCTAGAGATTATCACATTAAGCAAAGTAAGTCAGACAAAGATAAATAGAACATATCATTCATATGCGGAATCTAAAATGACACAAATAAACATGCATAGCGAACAGAAGGGCTTCCCTGGTGGCTCAGTGTTAAAGAATCTGCCTGCCAGTGCAGGAGACTCGAGTTCGATTCCTAGGTCAGCAAGATCTCCTGGAGAAGGAAATGGCAACACCCTCCAGTATTCTTGCCTGGGAAATCCCTTAGAAAGGGGAGCTGGCAGGCTGCAGTCCGTGGGGTGGTACAGAGTCAGACACAAATGGAAGCGACTCAGCACAGCCCGTGGTACAGAAACAGACTTTCAGAATAAAGACGAGACTTGTGGTTGCCAACGCAGAGGAGAGGTGGAAGGGGGAAGGGTTGGGAGTTTGGGATTAACAGATGCAAACTAGTGTATAAGGATGGATAAACAGCAAGATCCTATTGCGTAGCACAGGGAACTATATTCAATACCCTATGATAAACTGTAACGGAAAAAATATGAAAGAATATAAACAAGAATGGATGCATGTGTATAACTGAGTCAGTTCGCTGTACAGCAGAAATTAACATTGTTAATCAACTGTATTTCAATAAAATTAAAACCAAATAACAAAAAAAAAGTAACCTTTCCATCTGCCATTGAAATGGAGAGTAATGATGATTCAGGTGGCACTAGAGGTAAAGAACTCACTTGTCAATGCAGGAGACTCAAGAGATGAGAGTTCAATTTCTGGGTCAGGAAGATCCCCTGTAGAAGGAAATGGCAACCCACTCCAGGATTCTTGCCTGGGGAATTCTGTGGACGGAGCAACCTGGTGGGCTACAGTCCATGGGGTCACAAAGAGTTAGACACGACTCTCTCTCTCTCACACACACACACACACACACACACACATGAGTGATGACCAGTAAGTTCATCTTCAATCTGTCCTCTTGCCTTGTGAATTCTAAAGGAATTCTTGTATGAACTACCCCCTAAGGGTATCCAGTGATATCCAATATTAATCTAATTCCTATACGCTCTTTTCTACTTTGCTATAAAAGATTAAAAAGTATTGTGTATGCATGTATATATGTATGTATTCAAACGATATTGTCATTTGCTTTGAAAGAAGTATTGATCATCCTCAGCTAAATTTGATTTACAGAAAACATTTGTGAACAGTAAAGTTTTGATATGGACTATTTAATATGAACATAAAGTGTGATCTAAACTGTCAGAAAGAAAAACATAAATACACTAGCAGTTTCTAAACCATAATAAAGCAAATAGAAGTTTGAGTAGCCATTTGGTGAAAAAAAAAAAACAAACAAAAGCAGCTCCCAGGGCTGTCACTCAGCAGGGGCTCTGCCCTGCTCTTTACTGCAAAAGGTAAGCTACTCTCTCAATGGAAGGAGCCATCAGCCCAAGTCAAGCCTGCCACCAGGAGCGTTTGACACTATCATACTTGAGGGCCATCGCATAGGCTGGGCCCATCAATGGAACTTAATAAAACAGACCACAAGAAAAGTGTCGGCTGGAAACACCCCAGTACATAGCTGTAAGCTGTCCTGTATTTTGTGGGCTTTCCGAAATGAAAAACCTTGACCTGTCTTTTCTCAAATGGGCTTCCTGGCTCCTGACAGCCTTTCCATTCCTACTCTCATTTGGCAAGAAATCCAGTAAGAAATTGTCCCATGGAGGACAGAAATGGCAGGGGACCAAAAATAGAAGTGTCTGATTTCTGTAAACACGAATTGTGTCTAGTTTCTCCTTATGTGAGTTTGAAGGAACAGACGACAAAAGAACCAAGGAGTATTTTTTTTTGTATGGGAGAATAGGAAAAAAAAAACAGTCAACTGTTTTGCGGGGTGAGTAGAAGTTGGGGGTGAAAGACTGATTTAGCTGTTTTTCTTGTTGCATGTTTATTTTTATAGTGAAGATGGTGATTAATAACTCATTGCTATACTTATGAGAAAGCACTTTCACACTGAACTGAAAAAAATACTTAACACTGTCCTCCAAAATGAGGACGGTCCAGAAACGATGGCTCTTGTATTATAAACTTATAGAAATGTCACTCATCTCTGGTATTCCATCTAAATATTCTAGAGTAAGGATGAAGGTGTTTCTTAACCCAACTGGCACAGTCTACCCCAGCACAAAGAAGTCACTTATTTCATACAACTTACTTCATTTCTCACAATAATAAACTGCAAAGGAGAATTTAAATATGCATTTGCATATTTCTTTATTTGCATAAAGAAATTTATTTTCTTTAAATAGGCAAGATAAAACTTTATGGTGATTTGGGGACAGAAATAATAATATAAACATTTTCCAGATGTGAAAAACACTACCTTTCATGAAAGATATTAACTTCAAGGTAGAGACAGCTCACAGAACATCCCTGCCTCGACTTTTACAAGTACACAGGGGACCCTTCACCATTCATTTCCACGGTGAAGGGATGCAGCAGTGAACTCTCTGAGGCCTCAGGGTTATGTCAAGAACAGGGAAACAGCAAACCATCCCTGAACTGAATTTTCTTCCTTTCAAATCCAAGAAACTGAATATAAGACAATTCTGGGGACTTTAGCTCCCCTAATGCCATCTTGTGTTCTGAGGGTAATTTGGAAAGGCAGTTGTACAAGTGTCCTGGACACAGAAGTTTCTGGGAAACACATGAGCCAATGCAGTTTTCCTAAGACACCCCTCTGTTAGGTACAGAGCATCTGAACGGTGGTGAGTGAATGTGCACTCATTCGTTCTGTTCTCAGCTCCACCCCTGAAGATCCCTCACTGGTGGTTCTGCCTCAAGAGCTCCTTGTGTGAGAGTGGTGGAGAGGGTGCGTGTCTTCACACTGGATGAGTTCTGCCAAATCCTGAGTCCCCACCTCACTCAAACACATCCTTGGAGACACTTCTATAGACAGCTCCCCCTTTTCCCCTACCCCTCGGCTGCCTGGGCCATAAACAAGACAGCAGACAGTGGAGCTCTCAGACATGAACGTCTGCATCACGTGTCACTCCTGATAGACGGCCTGACAATATCACCACGGAGCAAGAACAGGAAGCTGCAGTTTAAGATGCTTCAATATGTTCAGAGACTATACTAGAGGCGGGGGCGGGGGGGAGTTGGCACACACGTATCAAGGCAGGAAAATACAACACTGGGATTATGCTATAGAAGAGAAGTAATTATAGATGTTAGAACGAGAACGGTGAGTGGGGAGCGATTGTCACAATTTCAGGCAGATGGTGTATTCACCTCTGTAGATGGTTTCGCTTCCTGACATCAAGCGGCAGAGTTCTCACAATCAGCAGCATATGCTTCTCTTGTACCCGGGGCCAATTAGTCTGTCACAACAGACTGGAAGCCTTCAGCAGGTGACCGTGTGTCCTTGGAGCATCAGTGGCTCACAGTCTCTAGAACCAGGCTGATGGGAAAGACAGCCAAGGAGGGAAGGCAGAACCCTCGCTGGAACACCTGCAGCTTTTGTGGAAGGATCAGGGAATACTCAGTCGGGAGCCTTCCCTCTCTTGCTTTTGGGTAGTAAACAAACCTGAAATTACCACCATTTCTTATGCTAATAGCAACAGCCACTGTGTGGCTTCACCAGCCCCTGGTTCTCAGATCTAAATAACAATGCTAATTCCTCAATCTCAGTCCATCTTTCCCACAACCTTGAGATATAATTATGCGGCAATAAAGCTTCTCTTTATGTGAATGAAGGCTTCCACAGAAATCATCCATAAATGACAAAACTATCTCTGCTAAATGTTTAAGTTAAAAATGGAATTTTTAAAGCTTATGCACAATTTCATACGCTTCCACTACCCTTTGTGCACAAACGGTATACTCTTGTCTCCTCTGGAGGGACTTCTCTCATTCTAGCTTCAAAGAAAAGCAAGTGCTCCTACCACAGGTGATTGTCTATGTTACAAAGTCAAGAAAAACTGAGAAAGTGAACTTTATTTGCATAATGGGCTACTCTTGAAATCCATGCCCTGTTGGGATTAACATGTACACAATAATACATATAAAATGGATAACCTATGTATAACACAGAGAACCATACTCAATCTCTTGTGATAACCTATGAGGAGAAAGAATCTGGAAAAGAATAGACATATGTATAGCTGAATCACTCTGTGGTACACTAAAAACTAACACAACATTGTAAATCAACCAGGCATGCTGCGTGCTAAGTCACTTCAGTCAGGTCCGACTCTGCAACCCCATGGGCTATAGCCCGCCAGGCTCCTCTGTCCATGGAATTCTCCAGGCAAGAATACTGGAGAGGGTTTCTATGCCCTTCTCCAGATGATTTACTAGCCTTTGATTCAAAAAAATAAATTCTAAAGAAATGCCCTGATCCAAAGGAAAAATGGGGGGATTTATACCATATGGTTTTCTGTCCTCACGAAAAATAAATTTAAACTTTACACAAGATATTAGATTTAAATGATCCACTTCTAGGGATCACAGTCACTAGCAAACCTCTCCTCCTTACCCTTCAGTGTAACTGCTATGATGGGCAACAGGACTGCCCCTCACTCTGGAATATGACCCAGAAAACTCCATCTTCACTTGGTGAGTCAAACAGCCCTTAGCTGAAACCTAGTTTTACAAACATATGAGACTTGACACCAGGAGACATGTTCCCTTGGAAAATGGTGGAATCACATTTTAATTAAACCAGCGGTCATGTGACAACAGTCTTGCTAACTTTCAAAATTTGGAATTAAGATCTAGCCTTGCCAAGCAATGGTCAAAGCTAATAGATATCAAGTTGGCCTCTTTTATTAAAAAGATATATTTGGTCTTAATAAGTAAACTGCTAACTCTTCAATAGAGATAAAGTATAGTGGTATGTTTGTTTTTCCCTCTTAAAAATCTAAACTCTTCACTGATAATTAACTTTTCTTTAGTAATTATTTCATTTGGAAAGCTTGTAATCAGCAAAGTATTTTGAAAAGTAATCTCAGCATTTTAAAAGAGTGGCAATATAACTGTAGTGTCAAGCAAGAAAAATAAAATCAGCAATTTAAAATTGGTCAGATGCCCACTAGATGCCAGCTACTTCACATGTGTTTTCTCAGAATGGTCTTACAAAATAGGCATTATTATTGCCATTTTACAGATGAGGAAATGGGGACTTTGAAGAAGATAAGTCACTTGCCCAAGGTGGAAGAAATGAGAGGCTTCTGTTGTTGCTGGGGTCCTGTTTTTACCTTTAGAAAAATGGTGAGGCATTTAAAACAAAATGTGGTTGTGTCAAAATATACCTCTATTTCTATACTGGTAACATTTATTCAATACATAGTTCTATATATGCCAATTTTTTTCCTGGAACATACACATGTATTTTTCATTCTTTCTGGAGTTATTTCTCAACTGCTCTCCATTAGCATATTGGGTGCCTGCCAACCTGGGGAGTTCCTCTTTCAGTGTCCTATCTTTTTGCCTTTTCATACTGTTCATGGGTTTCTCAAGGCAAGAATATTGAAAGGGTTTGCCATTCCCTTCTCCAGTGGACCACATTTTGTCAGAACTCTCCACCATGGCCCATCTGTCTTGGGTGGCCCTACATGGCCTGGCTCATAGTTTCATTGAGTTAGACAAGGCTGTGGTCCATGTGATCAGAGTGGTTCATTTTCTGTGATTGTGGTTTTCAGTCTGTCTGCCCTTCTGATGGTGAAGGATAAGAGAGAGGCTTATGGAATGTTAGGTCCATGAATCAAGGCATATTGGAAATGGTCAAACAGGAGATGCCAAGACTGAACATCAACATTTTAGGAATCAGCAAACTAAAATGGCCAGGAATGGGTGAATTTAACTCAGATGAGCATTATATCTACTACTGTGGGCAAGAATCCCTTAGAAGAAATGAAGTAGCCATCATAGTCAACAAAAGGGTCTGAAATGCAGTACTTGGATGCAGTCTCAAAAAAGACAGAATGATCTCTGTTCGTTTCCAAGGCAAATCATTCAATATCACAGTAATCCAAGTCTATGCCCTGATAAGTAATGCTGAAGAAGCTGAAGTTGAATGGTTCTATGAAAACCCATAAGACCTTCTAGAACTAACACTCCCCAAAGATATCCTTTTCATTATAGGGGACTAGAATGCAAAAACAGGAAGTCAGGAAACACCTGGAGTAACAGGCAAATTTGGCCTTGGAGTGCAGAATGAAGCAGGGCAAAGGCTAATACCGTTCTGCCAAGAGAACACACTGGTCATAGCAAACACTCTCTTCCAACAACACAAGAGAAGACTCTACACATGGATAGAAGCTTAATACCGAAATCAGGTCGATTATATTCCTTGCAGCCAAAGATGGAGAATCTCTATACAGTCAGCAAAAACAAGACCGGGAGCTGACTGTGGCTCAGATCACAAACTCCGTATTTCCAAATTCAGACTTAAATTGAAGAAAGGAGGGAAAACCACTAGACCATTCAGGTATGACCTAAATCAAATCCCTTATGACTGTAACAGTGGAAGTGAGAAATAGATACAAGGGATCAGATCTGATAGACAGAGAGCCTGAAGAACCATGGACTGAGGTTTGTGACGTTGTACAGGAGGCAGTGATCCAGATGATATCCAAGAAAAAGAAATGCAAAAAGGCAAATGGTTGTCTGAAGAGGGCTTGCAAATAGCTATGAAAAGAAGAGAAATGAAAGGCAAGGGAGAAAAAGAAAGATATTCCCATTTGAATGCAGAGTTCCAAAGAATAGCAAGGAGAGATAAGAAAGCCTTCCTCAGTGATCATTGCAAAGAAATAGAGGAAAACAACAGAATGGGGAAGACTAGAGATCTCCTCAAGAAAATTAGAGATACCAAGGGAACTTCTCATGCAAAGATGGGCACAATAAAGGACAGAAATGGTAGGGACCTAACAGAAGCAGAAGATATTAAGAAGACATGGCAAGAATACACAGAAGAACTATCCAAAGAAATCTTTGTGACCCAGATAACCAACGATGGTGTGATCACTCACCTAGAGCCAGACATCCTGGAATGTGAAGTCAAGTGGGCCTTAGGAACCATCACTACGAACAAAGCTACTGGAGATGATGGAATTCCAGTTGAGCTATCTCAAATCCTAAAAGATGATGCTGTGAAGGTGCTGCACTCAATATGCCAGCAAATGTGGAAAACTGAGCCGTGGCCACAGGACTGGAAATGGTCATTTTTCATTCCAACCCAAAAAAAGACAATGCCAAAGAATGCTCAAACTATCACACAATTGCACTCATCTCACACGCTAGCAAAGTAATGCTCAAAATTCTCCAAGTCAGTCTTCAACAGTACGTGAACTGTGAACTTTCAGATGTTCAAGCTGGATTTAGAAAAGGTAGAGGAAACAGAGATCAAATTGCCAACATCTGCTGGATCATCGAAAAAGCAAGAGAGTTTAGAAAAATACCTACTTCTGCTTTATTGACTATCCCAAAGCCTTTGACTGTGTGAATCACAACAAACTGTGGAACATTCTTCAAGAAATGGGAATACCAGACCATCTGGTATTCTCAGGCCTCCTGAGAAATCTGTATGAAGGTCAGGAAGCAACAGTTAGAACTGGACATGGAACAACAGACTGGTTCCAAATAGGAAAAAGAGTACGTCAAGGCTGTATATTGTCACCCTGCTTATTTAACTTATATGCAGAGTACATCATGAGAAACACTGGGTTGGATGAAGCACAAGCTGGAATCAAGATGGCCGGGAGAAATATCAAGAACCTCAGATATGCAGATGACACCACCCTTATGACAGAAAGTGAAGAACTAAAGAACCTCTTGATGAAAGTGAAAGAGGAGAGTGAAAAAGTTGGCTTAAAACTCAACATTCAGAAAACAAAGATCATGGCATCTGGTCCCATCACTTCACAGCAAATAGAAGGGGAAATAGTGGAAACAGTGACAGACTTTTTATTTTGGGGGGCTCCAAAATCACTGCACATGGTGACTGCAGCCATGAAATTAAAAAACGCTTGCTCCTTGGAAGGAAAGTTATGACCAACCTAGACAGCATATTAAAATGCAGAGACACCACTTTGCCAACAAAGGTCCATCTAGTCAAAGCTATGGCTTTTCCAGTAGTCATGTATGGATGTGAGAGTTGGACTATAAAGAAAGCTGAGCGCCAAAGAATTGATGCTTTGAACTGTGGTTTTGGAGAAGTCTCTTGAGAGTCCCTTGGACTGCAAGGAGATCCAACCAGTCCATCTTAAGGAAATCAGTCCTGAATATTCATTGGAAGGACTGATGTGAAGCTGGAAGTCCAATAATTTGGCCACCTGATGCAAAGTAATGACTCATTTGAAAAGATCCTGCTGCTGGGAAAGATTGAAGGTGGGAGGAGAAGGGGATGACAAAGGATGAGATGGATGAATGGCATCACTGGCTCAACGGACATGAGTTTGAGTAAACTCTGGGAGTTGGTGATGGACAGGGAGGCCTGGCATGCTGCAGCTCATGGGGTCACAATGAGTCAGACACGAGTGAGTGACTGACCTGAACTGAACTGACACATGTATTTTATTTTTAACACTCTTACAGAAGTAAGGATTAATGTTTAAAAGTTATACAGAAAATAAAATAAAATAAAATAAAAGTTATACAGGTCTTTCAGGCTCTGACTGGGAATGTGGAATTTAGACTCAATCTTCTAAATCTATTCTAATCAGGTGAGTTTCTACCTACTTTAACAGTGATTAACTTGCTAGAAATGGACTGATGAAAATAATACCGTACTGTAACATGGCATGCCTGGGTAAAACTTAAAGCCAGCTACGTGTACACATAATCTGGGCATGGTAGAAATGTTAGAGGACACTTGCGCCAACATGAACATAGGTACAAAGATCCTACCCATAACTCTCTGGGTGACAACCAGATGTCACTCTTAAACAGCATTCCCTAAGAAGTATCTGATCTCTTTGTAATGTCTGCTATAGACAACATTTTTTTTTATCATTTCACCAGCCTTTGTGTCAAACCCCCACTCCCCACTGAATTAGAATAATATGTACACATATTAACCAACTTCAAGCAAAAGAGCTATACCTGCTTGCTTTATCTTAAGACTGCATGGGGAGGCATATACAATCCAGTATTGAGGTGAGTTAGCCTGGGGACCAAACTGCCTGAGATCAGATCATGCTTCTATATCTGTCTCGTTCCATGGCTTCACAAATGTAATTCAACCACACTTTTGGTACAGCACACTTAAATGTAAGGGGAGATGATTTTAGTATAACACATGTACCTCAACAGGTTGTTTGAAGAGTTAAATAATACATTTTAATGTGTCAAAACAGCACTTGTGTCTAGTACTGGACTCTAGCACTGACATAAACACTCATAAATGTTAGTCATTATTAACCTCTCCAGAGCCCTGAATCAGTCTTTTCATCCTTCAGATATGCTACTCAGGAACTCATTTTCCAAGCTATAATGAGTGGCTTTTGTGTCTTTTGGAAAGCGGAGGTTGACATTCCCTGTTTAGAAACTTAAGAGTTCCCCATAGTCTTAAGAATTAATTTCAAAGTTTAAGCTGGGTTAATAAGGCCTTGAATTACCTCTACAACTTTCTTCATTCTCCTTCAACAACACAGTGCTCCTTAGCCCCACCCCACACCCACACCCACACACTCACTCTGTCTCTCATACTCTCCCCCTGTATCCTCGAGACCCAGATTTCTCACAGTTCGCAATTTGCTTTTTCCCTCTTCTTTCTATTTGTACCTATAAACCTTCTTACAAGATATTCCTTCCTTCCAGGACTCACTTTCTTTTTTCCTAAACCTCGTTTTCACTTTTCCTGGAAAAAGTGAAATAGTGCATTCTGCAATAGTGAATTATGATTCCTCCCTCTGTTAAACTACTTACAACATACTAGGGACATTTACCATCCATAAACCTCTATAATTGCCAAGTATCTTGCCTGTCTGACCTCCTGAAATCCAAGATCCTTGAGAACAGCTATAACTTGCTACTCACATTTGTTTTCCTAGAACCAGCCAGTCAAATGTTTGGATAATAAAAATTGGGGAACATGGGCCTTGCAAGAGATGTAGAAAACATGTCTTCCACACAAATTCTGGAGTCTTATCAGGTCTTATCTCACCACCTGCCTCATTGGAAGGGCTTCAAACACAACACAGTTTGGGGTTAATTCAGCAACACATGAGCAGAATGCGAAGGCAGATTGTCCTCTGACTTCTCACAGTGAAGAACCTCCATATCTGCATGTTGAACTGTAACAAATCTCTAGCAGACCTAAGGGTAGATACTGAAAAGTCAGACAAAAGCGTCCCTGCAGTTAAAGTTCTCAGGAGGAAGAAAGAACATCCAGAGGTCACACTGTCCTGGAGTCTGATTTTATTTAGGATTTGGCTAAAATATCCTAAACTGAGTTTCTACCTCAGAAGGTGTCTTAGAAACTCAATAAATGTAAGAACTAGGGTGTCTACTCACTTTCACCTTAGAAGATGTCTTAGAAACTCAATAAATACTAGGGTGTATTTTCATTCTCTGAAGTCCTTGTCCTGTCTTTGAGGAAGTGAAATAAACTACAGGGCCATCATCATCTTTCACACAAGTACTAGCTGAAACACCATTCAGGGGTCAGCTGCACTGTTCAGCATTTGTTATGAATGCAGAATCTCAGATTCTGTCCCACATATGCAGGATTACAATCAGAAAAGAGGTCTCCCAGGCAGCCAGCATAGGTATAAATGCACTGTTGTTTACAATACAAATCAGAATGTCTTTCCTTAATTGTAACAGAGCGATGTGTGTCAGAAGGCATAATGTGTCTACATGTTATGGAAAAGTTAATTATCTGACAATATGATGCAGACATTACGATAATGTTTATGGAGAACTGTTTTTGACACTGGTAATACTTAGACCACAATGTTGACGGAAAGAAAAGCTGCGAGAGTCTGTGTATATCTTAGACTCTTGTGCTCTTAAGGTTGCGTGTATTTGCAAACAGCACAAAAGCTGGAAGGATGAGGTTAACTAACAGTCATCATCTCTGGGTGGTAAGATTATAGATAAAACTCATTTTTGTCTTTGCACCTTCCAATTTTAGCCATGAGAAAATGGCTCTATATATGAAATTAAAAGGTACTTGTAGAAAAATTCTTTGAGTATCTTAAAAGCTCTTCATTGGAACAGTATTTTCATAACAAATAACTGGAAACAAGCCAACTCTCAGTCTAATGGGAATTGCTTTATTAAATTGTGATATATTAACAACTTAATATATCACAGGTACATGCATACTAAATCACTTCAGTCATGTCTGACTGTTTGTGGCCCTATGGACTGTGGCATGCCAGGCTCTGGTCTCCGTAGGATTCTTTAGGAAGAATACTGGAATGGGTTTCCATGCCCTCCTCCAGGGGATCTTCCTGACTCAGGGTTGGAACCCACATCTCTTACATCTCCTGCATTGGCAGGTGGGTTCTTTACCACTAGCACCACCTGGGAAGCCCGTATCACAGGTGGCTCAGTGGTCAAGAATCAGCCTGCCAATGGAGGAGACGCAGGAGATGCAGGTTCAATCCCTGGGTTGGGAAGATCCTCCTGGGGGAGGAAATGGCTACCCACTCCAGTACTCTTGCCTGGAAAATTCCATGGACAGAGCCTGGTGGGTTACAGTCCATGGGGTTGCAAAAAGTCAGACACAACTTAGTGAAGGAGTCTGATATATTCATAAATTGGAATTTTATGCATCTGTCAAAAATGAATGGGGAATGTTTACATGTGCTATTATAAAGGAAGCACCAGGGTATTTAGTTTTGTGGAGAAAGTAGATGGAGAAAACGGAGTAGTATACTGTCATTTATCTAAAACCTAGGGAGGAGGTGTAAATACACACATATGTTTTTGCTTCTATTAAAGAAAGCATAAACTGTAATTTGAAAAATTATTTATGTGTGGGAGGAGGATAGAGAGGAAAAGGATAGAAAGAAGACTTACTTGAATATATCATATGAATTTTACTTTGGAATCAATCATATTAATATTTTACATAATTGTAATAAAATTTGAATTAAATAAGCAATCTCAAACAATTGAAAGTAAAATAAAGCAAATAAACCCAAAGTAGAATACAGCTAGTATCACCAGCACACAGAGAATAATTTATAATATACAAGTGCTTTTAATACACAGTACTTTAATACTATTATAAATCTCCATCAGGGTATGTACCTTATGGAAAATAAAAAAGAACTACAAACGTGCTTTAAACTTTCAATATAATATTGCAGGTAGCATGGACTTATTATTATTCTAAGAGTCATTTTACAAATGAATGATCCACTAATGGCTAACTTAAAAAAGAGGACTTTTAACATAATGAAAAGGAATACAGATATAAAATCAACAATGCTAAAGAAAAAGCCAACAATCCTGAATTTGAGTTGGAAGTGTATTTATAAAATCATACTATAGTTTATCCTGAAAAAGTCCTGCTTCTGTCTGTCATAAATGAGTCAAACCAAGGATCAAAACCAAAGCAATGAGCAATCTTAGCTCCCAGATTTTGGCTTTTAATGACCGTTTCCCACTAAACAGAACAAGAGCTGCTTGCAGAATTAGCAGACTCCAGTGCTGGGATAGGAAAAGTATAAAATGAACTTGGAATATCTTACCCTACCTGAAAGCAAAGAAAGTGATACTCCTAGTATTGTGTCAAAATGACTGCTATGTACTAAACTGTGCCTGCCAATATTTCAACATTGACACTCTAACCCTCAATGTGACGGCATTTAGAAAGGGACCTTTAAGAGGTTACTAGGTCAGAATGACATCATGAGGGTGGATGACTAGTGTTTGTCTTCTATTCTTCCTTGGCCACATGAGGACACAAAGAGAAAAGTGGCCATTGACAAAGACGGCTTTCACCCAGACCCAAGCATGCTGGACTCCAGATCTCAGTCTTCCAGCCTCCAGAAATGTGAGAAATGAATTTGCTGTGTAAACCACCCAGACTCAGAAGCCACTTTGCAGGGGTTCTCATTGATCTCTCAAATGGGACAATTTAAGCACCATTAAAAAAATAATAATAAATAGATCAAAACAGAGCAAATATGCTTATTTCTGTGAGTTCAAAATGATCTTTAAAACAAAATAAAATGAAACATAACCAAAGAAACCTTTACCAATCACCATTACAAAGTATTAGGGAGGCAAGTTGTTATATTTGATTACAAAGGAAAAGAATTAAGCTTTGATCTTGCCTTTCCTATATAAACGATCTTACAGAGCACCTAAATAGTGGAAACGGGGCCTTTATATAAGTATCCCAGCTAATAAACAAGACAGGGATAACAAAATTAGAACACAATCATTTTGCTATTCCTAATGAATAAATGGAACTTGACAATAATCACCATACTGTCGCTTCACAAAAAACTGGATAACCAGGCAGTACATGCCTCCTGCCACCACTTACGAAGTGATCTTTCCAAGAAGTAAAATCTACCTAACAATCCACAGGAGACATAGGGTCAGAGGAGCATTTTAAACATACACAGATGCTATAGCAAAATCCAGACTAAAGTAAACTCTACAGAGTAAATAACTTGGTTTCTTCTTAAAAAAAAAAAAAAAAAAGAAAATTCGGGGGGAAAAGCGAGAAGATATGACTTACAAGTAAAACAAGATTTAAGAAATATTTCATCTAATCACATGCATAGACATTCTTTGGATGCTGATTCAAACAAAATGAAACCTTTAAGAGACGATCTGAACACTGAACATTTAATTACATTAATAAATTATTAATTTAGCCTTCAATTTTGGTATTGGGGCTTTATATTTTAGAAATATAAGGAGAAATATTTATGGTTGTTATAATAAATTTATAGTTTGTTTCAAAATAGTTTGGAAGGAAAGAGGATAATTGGAATTATAAATGAAACTTGTTGGGTGATGGAGGCCAGAGTATTCATTATATAACACGCACTGCCTTTGAATCTGATATACAGATTCAAAAACGAAAGATGTAAAAAACCAATAGAAAAGTGAACAAAGCACATGAACAAATAACTCACAGAATCAAAAGGCTAATACATATATTGTAAAAGACTAATATCAGTTTACAGTAAAGTGTAAATTAAAACCAGAACTTGTTTTACACCTATAAGATTAATACAAATAAAAAGAGATTTTTAAAAGTCAGAAGAGACTTACAGAGAAATAAGTTTCAGAAAGAAAAAAACAAATATATATTAACACATTTATATGGACTCTAGGAAGATGGTACTGATGAACCTACTTGCAAGGTAGCAGTGGAGATGCAGACATAGAGAATAGACATATGGATGTGGGAAGGGGAGAGGAACGTGAGGGTGGGACGAATGAAGACAGAGGCATGGAAACATATACGTTACTAGTGGGGAATTGCTCTATGACTCAGGAAACTCAAACCGGGTCTGTGACAACCTAGAGGGGTGGGATGAGCTGGGAGGTGGGAGGGAGGCTTCAGAGGGAGGGCGCATATGTGTACCCATGGCTGATTCATGTTGATGTGTGGCAGAAACCAATGCAATATTGTAAAGCAATTATCCTTCAGTTAAAAATAATTTTTTTTTAATAAGGAGTGGCTTCAAAGCTAGGTTCTGTGTGACTTAACCTACTAACCTAGGTATGAAAACGAAACACACAATCTCAGTTTTTTCTCTGATACACGTGCCTTACCAAAGTGTTGCTGAATGAAGACATAAAGGCCTCAACGGGATAGAAATTATCAGTATCATGAATATGGCTGAGAGCAAATGTCCGCCCTGAAACAGCCACTAAGTCTCTCACCAGGGTCCCCTTCTTAAGTGTTACTTTACAGAATTGCCAGCTTTAACTGCAGCTGATAGCAAATGGCATATTTTCCTTTTTGTTACTTCATGAGGAAATGACTTGATTCTGAAGGCTTAAAAGACGATATAGTGAACAGAAATATGAACTATCCATACTGGAGAGAGAGAAAGAAATTTAAAGAATGTTAAATCTTTAATCTTTGTCAAAGAGCTACCAGAGCACAGATAACACGGCCACAGAACCAAGGGCCAATGGGATTCAAAGAATCACATTCAAGCTTGTGAACAATCATGTTTTTCATTGGTTGGTTGCATTTATGGGTATGTCCAGGTCATTTCATTAATTGATTAGGATCCATCCCACTGTATACTCTACCCTGAAAGTCCAACTATTATCCTTAAGCCAAATACAGTAGCAAGTGAAGACAGAATTTTATAATATTCTTTAATATGGTTACATAATTCTATAAATTTTTCTTACAATGAAAATATGTAATTATATTTAAACAGCCAAAACAATATAGTAAGTTCTATATATTGACCAAAATGTCCTCCCCTCAATAAATCTTAGGAATAGCATAGTGCACATGCTGCTAAGTCCTGTCCGACTCTGTGCGACCCCATAGACGGCAGCCCACCAGGCTCCCCCATCCCTGGGATTCTCCAGGCAAAAACACTGCAGTGGGTTGCCATTTCCTTCTCCAACGCATGAAAATGAAAAGTGAAAGTGAAGTCACTCAGTCGTGTCTGACTCTTAGCGGCCCCATGGACTGCAGCCTCCCAGGCTCCTCCGTCCATGGGATTTTCCAGGCAAGAGGACTGGAGTGGGGTGCCACTGCCATTGACTTCTTGGATAGTCCATATGGAATTCTTCTAAAGTTCTTAATATGGTGAAAAATGGGGATATAGTAAAAGTAAATGATTGTACTCATTTTCCCTTAATGTAAGACATACACAAATTGTCTTCCTGCTCACAGAAAATATTATTCCATTTAAGCCCAAGTCTTGGGACTTCCCTGGTGGCTCAGATGGTAAAGAGTTTGCCAGCAATACTGGAGACCCAGGTTCCATCCCTGGATAGGGAAGATCCTCTGGAGAAGGGAAAGACTACCCACTCTGGTATTCTTGCCTGGAGAATTCCATGGACATGGGAGCCTGGCAGGGCTATAGTCCATGGGGGTCTCAAAGAGTTGGACTTTCACTTTCCTTGACCAACCATTCATAAAAGTAGGTACATTTCAATGAGTAAATAAAGAAAGGAGTGTTGAGAAGTTTTCTCCAAAATACTGTAATTTTCCATTTGCAAATTTCATGACAATGCCCATTATATCCTGACTATAGAATTTACATGAAAAAAAAATCTAGTTTACAGCACTTTTAGACACAAACTGCTTCAGTTTTATTATTCCAATAAAAGCAATGGATTGTTGATTCTCTGTTTTTCTCTCACCAGGGATTCCATTTTGCCAAGGTTACATTTGCTGTGTATGTAGAATTCTGTGCATTACTCAGAACTTTCTGGACTCTTATAAAACTGAAGCCCCGTGGCTATAAATAGAATAAGAGGAATCTGAAAAAGGAACATTAATTTCACAGGAATGTGGGCACAGGCACAAGCCTGTCCCTTCAGGGAGCCCACATAAAATGAAGCACCAGGTACGGAGATTTCTGTGTTGCTTTTCTTCCTTAGTTGTTAAGACTGAGGTACACACGGTGCATGTCAGAGGAATAACAATTATCAGTAACATAACAAAAGGACAGAAGCTGCAAGTGAATGCATCAGACGGATCAGGAAGCAGAAGAGTTATCTAAGTTTCCTCCTTTGTGAAGCAGAATAATAAATGGAATAAACTCTGCCCTGCCAGTTCATGGATAACCTATTGATATGCAAAGTAGTTTAGGAGGTTTAGAAGAGAAGAGAATGAAAAGAAAGAGAACTTGGGTGAAGCTCTGGCCACGTTCCCCCAAAGTTTCAGAGAGATTAGGCATGTGAACTAAAACTGATAAAGATGATGGTACACTGGGACCATTGAGAAGCCAGTACTCAAGGATGAATGGTTTGGGAAAATTGTCTAAAATTCCGTAGGCATGTTATAGCTTTTCATTATGAAAACTATGTTTGTTTCCACATTGAACTTCAATATAAACCTTTGCACCCTCAAAAATATATATTCAGGAAGATTCTCATTAAGACTTTATTATTATTATCATCATTATTATTTTGCTGCACCATGAGACATGTGGGATCTTAGTTCCCCAACCAGGGATCAAACCAGCATCCCTGTGTTGGAAGCTTGGAGTCTTAACCACTGGACCCCCAGGAAAGTCCCAGAAAGATGCTCAATAAAACCTTATACAAATAAGTAATTGAAACACACTTCTGGTGCCCATCTATATGCTCTTGTTTTTCTTACCACTGGGTACACAGACCCTGCATTTCTTTATGTAAGGACTTCCCTGGCTGGTCAGAGCTACACTGGGTTGGTGAACTAACAAACCACTAGGTGTGATCCCTAACAGGTGACTACCAGGGGCTGGTGTATAAATATGTCAGCTCCCTCGCAATGTGGCTGATATAAAAAAAGATTCCTCTATCCACATTCCCATACATGTATAACATGTTTTCAAGGGCCTCTGCAAAGTAAAAGCTTAATTGTTGAGTTTAAATGATTGTCATAAATTAACTCACAATAATAGCAGGTATCATCTATCCATAGTTAACTTATATGCAGAGTACATCATGAGAAACACTGGATGAAGCAAAAGCTGGAATCAAGATTGCTGAGAGAAATATCAATAACCTCAGATATGCAGATGACACCACCCTTATGACAGAAAGTGAAGAACTAAAGAGTTTCTTGATGAAAGTGGAAGAGGAGAGTGAAAAGGCTGACTTAAAGCTCAACATTCAGAAAACTAAGGTCATGGCATTCAGTCCCATTGCTTCATGGCAAATAGATGGGGAAACAGTAGAAACTGTGGCTGACTATTTTTTGGGGCTCCAAAATCACTGCAGATTGTGACTGCAGCCATGAAACTAAAAGATGCTTACTCCTTGGAAGGAAAGTTATGACCAACCTAGATAGCATATTAAAAAGCAGAGACATTACTTTGTCTACAAAGGTCTGTCTATTCAAGGCTATGGTTTTTCCAGTAGTCATGTATGGATGTGAGCGTCGGACTATAAAGAAAGCTGAGCACCGAAAAATTGATGCTTTTGAACTGTGGTGTTGGAGAAGACTCTTAAGAGTCTCTTGGACTGCAAGGAGATCCAACCAGTCCATCCTAGAGGAGATCAGTTCTGGGTGTTCATTGGAAGGACTGATGTTGAAGCTGAAATTCCAATAGCTTGGCCACCTGATGCAAAGAGCTGACTCATTTGAAAAGACCCTGATGCTGGGAAAGATTGAGGGCAGGAGGAGAAGGGGATGACAGAGGATGAGATGGTTGGATGGCATCACTGACTCAATGGACATGAGTTTGGGTAAACTCCAGGAGTTGGTGATGGACAGGGAGGCCCGGCATGCTGCGGTTCATGGGGTCTCAAAGAGTCGGACACTACTGAGTGACTGAACTGACTGATCATCTATCCAGCACTTACTATGTTTCATTCCATGTACTAAGATAATTTTACTAATGAAACAGGCACTATTACGGTCCATTTTAAAATTTTTAGTAGGCTTTTAAAATTTTATTTATTTCTTTATGCTGCATTGGGTCTTTGGTGCTGTGCGAGGACTTCCTCTCACTGCAGCTTGTGGAAGCTGCTCTTCATTGTGGGGTGTGGGCTTCTCATTGTGGCAGATTGGCATGTTGAGGAGCACAGGCTTCAGGGAACATGGGCTTCAGTAGCTGCAGCTCACGGGCTCAGAGTGTAGGCTGAGGCACAGGGGATCCTCCTACGACAGGGGTAGAACTTATGTCCGTTGCATTGGCAGGAGGATACCCAACCACTGGACCACCAGGGAAGTGCTATAGTCCCATTTTAAAGATGAAGAAAAGTGAGAGCCTAACTCAGGACAAGCCACAGAGCTAGCAAGGGGCAGAGCTGTGCCCTAGAGGCAGGATCAGGTGAGTAGGATGCCTGCAAAGCTTCCATAATCAAGTATCACAATCAGTGACACTTGATCAGGTCAAGATTCTAAGGGTCTTATTTTTTTTAACAGAAAATAAGAAGAATTTTTAAAATACCAGTGCAAAAGAGCTGAGGGGATCTTTATCTAAGGAAAATAGGAAGAAAGAAGCATTCGAATCCAAGAGACTGGTCTTGGTTTAGGGGAAACACTGCAGCCAGTGATCCCTGCATCCTACTGCTTGTCACATTATTATCTTGTTGCTCAATCTGATGAATGCCATCAACAGAGAAATGGACAATAAATAAAAATCAAATTGGAAATTAGTAAAACTTTTGCTGTGGAAACTGGCTAAAATTTTGAGGAAAAAAATTAAGTTTGTGATTGTTGGGAGACTAAGCAAGAATTGGCAATGTATACAGAGTTTGTTCTCCATTGCTGCCTACATACAGTTTTTGAATTAAAAAAAAAAAAAAGACATTTTGTCATCTTTCAGTACAAGTCAGCAATGTCATAATTTCCTGGCATTACTCTGATAGGACATTATTGTTAATTTTTCACATGAAAGTGTTACCGGAGGACTGCCTGAGAAATTACTCGAAAGTTACTGGGGAAAAAAAAAGAGAAGGAAAGAAAGGCAATCCATCAGAATAAAACCTCTAGAAGAGAAGGACTCACATTCAAAGAGTCAATAGTAAAAACTAAGTTCTACACATGGAGTGAAACGCTGCTTCCTTAATTGACATTAGGAATAGAACAGTTGGTACAGGTTTCTAAGAAGCTAGAAGAAAACATGCATTTATAGAATGCCTACAATGTGTCCAGGCAAATGCCCACATTATTTTATTGAGACATTGTGGGAATCTAATAAATTCAGTAGCACTAGCCATCTTTTAGAATAAAGAAAAGGCCATATAGCTAAGACCTGAAGCCATGTTATTTTGATTTTTACAAGTTTGTCTTATTTACTCTTTTTTATACTAGATTTTTGCACAGACAGAGTAGGAATTCATCCTCCCTGTATCATCCAGAATCCCAATGTGAACAAACTGCATCTTGGTACTAGTAATAGTAAAACTCAAAGCGGAATTTCCTGTTCCTTTGAGCAAAGGTATTGTTTCAAACAAACTGCCAGACTTGCTCTCAAAGTGAAGGGATGAGTGAGCAGGTGGTAGGGCAGGAACAAGCAGCAAGGTTGCTAAGGTTATGACAACCACACCAGGAAGTGGTATCCACATACTCTCCATGCCCAACAATTGTTACGTGAATATAAAGTCATCTGCTTTGTTTTCTACTTCTTTATTTGTATGCATCTTTTTCACTGTGCTAGATTTTTTAATTCAGAGGCATGGGGTGGGCAGGAACTTTCTTTGTTCTTTTAATACTTCCTCTTCTGTAGCCACAACATCCGGGACAGTGACTTACATAGAGAATGAGCTTGAAACACAACTGAACTCTAACCTCATGCAAATCCTTCATTGCCTAGAAATTCAGAAACCACTCATATTCATTAGAATCTTAAAACTCAAGCAGGGGAACTTCCCTGGTGGTTCAGTGGCGAAAACTCCATGCTCCAATGCAGGGGGCTCAGTTTGATCCCTATCTAGATCCCACATGCCAAAACTAAGACCCGATGCAGTCAAATAAATAAAATATTCACTGCCTAGAAATTCAGAAACCACTCATATTCATTAGAATCTTAAAACTCAAGCAGGAGAACTTACCTGGTGGTTCAGTGGCGAAAACTCCATGCTCCAATGCAGGGGGCTCAATTTGATCCCTATCTAGATCTCACATGCCACAACTAAAGATCCCACATGCTAAAACTAAGACCCGATGCAGTCAAATAAATAAAAATAAGACAAAATATTAAAAAAGAAAACACTCAAGCAAGAAAACACTGTGACCACTTTATATACAGATTTCCAGGCTAATTGTCAGCCTCTGCTAACAATGTGTCTCAATTAACCCAGAATGCACTACCTCTCTCAAACTAGTTCTATAGTCATAACTTTTAATAAGATTAACTAAGTTATCCCTGGGCTTCCCAGGTGGTGCTACTGGTAAAGAATCCACCTGCCAATGCAGGTAGACTTAAGAGACACAGGTTCAATCTCTGAGTCAGGAAGATCCCCTAGAGGAGGGCATGGTAACCCACTCCAGTATTCTTGCCTGGAGAGTCCCATGGACAGAGGAGCCTGACAGTCTACAGTCCATGGGGTTGTAAAGAATCAAGCACAACTGAAGCGACTTAGCACACATAAACTTTTCCCTATAAAATATTTTAAGACAGTTTTGTTTTTTTTTTCCTTGTGGATTAACAGTGGTAAGAGATTTGCCTACTAATGGTATGAAGCTGTCTCGCTCAATCTGCATAAATTTGTTATAAAGACAAATGCAACTGTGAATAATTTGGGGAGATTGGAGTTAGAAATAAAACAAACATAGTTTTACATTTGGGTTAAAATGTATGTGATGAAGAGATGTTACAATTAATCAAAATTTAGTGAAAACTAGATCTCAGAAGTGGAGGTGACAAGGCCAGCCATGACAACCCAAGGTCGCTTTCTTCACCTCTCCAAAGACTGCTTTAAAAAAAAAAAAAAATTAATTAGCTTATCTGGATGTGCCCAATCTTAGTTGTGGCATGAAGGATATTTAGTTGTAGCATTTGAACTTTTACTTGTGGCATGGAGAATTCAGTTCCCTGACCAAGGATTGAACTCAGGCCCCCTGCATCGGGAGCATGGAGTCTTAGCCACTGGACCACCAAGGAAATCCTTCCAAAGACTGTCTTAGCTTACTAAAACATTGATTCCAATCATTTTCCCATCAAGAAGCAAAGATTTATTTAAAAAGTCAATATACAAGAAGCAAAGATTTATTAAAAAAGTCAATATACAAGTGACGTATCTTAGGCTTTCATATATGTTAATATCAGTTAATCCTTGCACTAATCTTATGAAGTAACATGGTCTATTTTATACATAAGGAAACACAGACCTAAGAAGACAAAGTCATTTGTATAAGATCACAGTCAGTAAGTGACCCAGTGGAAAAAACAACCTGTGTCCTTTTCTGGTCCCCTACCCTCACTATTGGGCTTCTCAGGTGGTGCTTGTGGTAAAGAACCTGCCTGCCAATGTAGGAGACGGAAGAGATGCAGGTTTGATCCCTGGTTCAGGAAGATCCCCTGAAGGAGGGCATGGCAACCTACTCCAGTATTCTTACCTGGAGAATCCCATCGACAGAGGAACCTGGTGGGCTACGGTCCACGGAGTTGAAGAGAGTTGAACGTTACTGAAGTGACTTAGCATACCTGCACCCTCATTATTGAATACCTATTTGCTCATGACTTGGGCTATTCATTAGATTTAGGACTGCAAACGGTGGTTATATAGCAGCCGACCATTGAAGGACCATTCGAGCTGACTAAAAATTCTTTTTTTGATCTAAATATTCCTGGATATACTTTTGAAGCAAAGAAATTAGACTGTCTCCAGTATTTCAACATCTCATGCTAAAAAGCCAACTTCTATACTCACTTCTATAGAACTACACATAAACAAGGGCACTCATGTGTGTAGATGTGAACATGAAATCAATAAATACCATTATTCCTCAGTCATTAGAATACATTTATATATCTAACTAGACAGCAAAAGTCATATTTATGAATCTTAGATCCACATACTAGTCTGAATTTGCCATCAAACATTACAATCAGGCATTCTTAATAAACATTTTCTGGTGAGCAGATGTCTTTAATTTATTTGAAATTTGATGGAAAAGGAAAAGAAGAGCCCTGTGTTTTTACCAGACACCATTATGTTGAGTTGTCATAGAAGCAAGTGTCTCAGCAGAAGATCACTTTAGTCTCAAAATGATTATAGGAAAGTGTTTCGACCATTAAACAGAATGAGTTATTGTAAATGCTTATGAAACTATATATGTAAATCATGATCTCTAGCCAGTGATTTAAAAGTACTGAATGAAGTGATCTTCTAAAGCATCCTTCCATGCCAAAAACTAAATGAGCACAATGTACTTCTTATAAAGCAAATGTAACATTCATCACTTATCCTAAAGAAAAGAGAATGTAATTACTCTCATTATTATGTTGTCTGCTTTGCAAAGATCCATCTTAACATTAGGCCTTCTGGAGTTACTAGTAGATTAGTTACTATTATGCAGAAGCAATGCAGCTAGTTGCATTTGCATGTGCTTTGCAATGATATTACTAGGTAGTCTGTATACAGGAGGAGAGGAATGGTTTTATTATATACTGCCTTCTCTCCTCCTGTCTTCCCCACTGAGAGAAGAGTTGAAAAGGAGTCTAAGGATCACATTGATTGATGTCTAAGAAACAGTAGGAGTGGATTACAAATAACCAATCCTTAAATAGGCTACCCAATAAGGTCTCTTAGTATAGAGGTTTCATTAATATCTTGACATGGTTCTGGTGTATTTCTTCTGTTCTGTCGTTTCATTTTTAATGTCAGCATGTCAGGATATTCAAACATATTCATATTCAACTCATTAAAGCTTTTAATGCTTATTGCTACACCTCATTGCAAACGAGACCTAGACAATGAATACTGGCAAGAGGTACTAGAGAGTAAAAATTATACCTTTTTAAGTTTTAGTGTGCTGGGCTGAATGGTTAGATATGCAAGATAAAATTAAAATAGAAACATGACTTGTTAAAGAATATAATGAAGAGCCACATATAGATAAGACTGTTTAAAAATTTGTTTGATTGCTACCAGCATTTGATGGCTATCCACAGAAACTCCTAGCAGACATCCACATTGATCTGTGTTGGGAAGAAGACAGTTTTTGTAGATAAAAACATGCCATTTACTTTCAATAAGTGTCTTTTCCATTAGATTTAACTCTAGGGCAGAAGTATGAGTCCCTGTCAGAGGAACCAAACAAGAAATAAAAATTTAACCTGGCACTTATACTTCTTATGTGACAGATGAAAGGAGAATCTGTAAATCACACGTGTCAAGAATTAAGCCATTTTGTTTGGCTTTGTTTTTCCTTTCGGGTATTTCTGTAGGACTTCTTGACTTTTCTTCTCTAGATGAGTGAAAATAAAGAACCACTAAATAAGTTATTGCCTATTATGAAGAAGTGCTGGACTGGTATTGCCAGAAACCTACAAACATGTCATAAAGGAGAAGTAACAGGGGCAGGTGTGACCATTTCTTAACAGCAGAGCAGGCAGAGAGGGTACCTTTCAGCCGTATTTAGGGCCAAACTCAGGAGGTGAGAAAGTCATAGTCCTCATGTCAAGGGCAGCTGTTTTGGGAGGAGATACAGACCCTAACCGTCAGGTCCATTTTCTTCTTTGTCCTCTTGTGACCGAGAAGACTTGGTCTAAATACAAGAGAAAACTTTTGTTCTGCAAGATACTTATAGGAACTTATGCATCAAGATTTAATGTTTTATTCTCTCACGTTTTGAGGGAAGTGTTAACACAAGATTCTGATGTCAAACCATGAATGGCATATTTGTGTAATCTCTCTTCCTGCCTGCGATTCTGTAGAATTAGACTTGCCTTTCAAACCACAAGATAATAGAACACCTCTGGTAGATTGTATTTTCTGTACCTAATCCTCTGAAAGTGAAAAAGTGAAAGTGGTAGTTGCTCAGTCACATCTGACTCTTTGCGACCCCATGGATCCTGGAGAGCCAGCCAGGATCCTCTTCCATGGAATTCTCCAGGCAAGAATACTGGAGTGAGTTGTCATTCCCTTCTCCAGAGGATCTTCCCAACCCAGGGATTGAACCTGGGTCTCCTGCATTGCAGGCAGCTTCTTTATCATCTGAGTTATTGGGGAAGGCCACCTAATACTCTATACACATATAAACCTTGCTAAACATTGCACATGAAGACTATAGATGCTAATTCTGAAATTTAAAATAAAAATAACCCCATGCTTTTGGATTGATAAATAAGATACTTAGTGTAATGAATTATAGTGATGCAAAAATACCTAAAGAACATCAATTTCTGGTCAGTGTTCACATGGTAAAATTAGCCCAACTACTCGAACTGTAGCAAAGAGGCAGAAAAGTATACATACAAGTTTAATGGCAGGGGATAAAAGTAAGAGTGTTTAGACAAAACACAAACACAAAACACAAACACACAATCCAATGTATGGGACGTACAGAACCTGACAGATGATTCTGAACTTTAACCCTTCTGTGACAACGCCACTAGCTCACGGCAGTGACTCAAAACTCTTCTGGTGATGTGAATAGAGATGATTTGGCACTTGAGTATTGTCAAAGCTGAGCCATAAAACCAGTTTCAAGGATATAGCAAGGGACTTCCCTGGTGAGCCAGTGGTTAAAAATCCACCTTCCAATGCAGGGCACACAGGTTCAACCACTGTTTGGAGAAATAAGGTCGCACATTCTGCGGAGCATCATAAATGGAGAGAAGCCTGCGAGCTGCAATGAAAGATCCTCAGGACACAACGGAGATCCTGAATGCAGCAACCAAGACCTGACACAGTCTAACAAATCAAAATTTAAAAATGGCATGGCAGAAGAATCAGTTCATTAAACATTCCTAGGAGGTGAAAGGCAATTTGAATCAAAATGTAAAAAAAAAAAAAATTAACAACAAAACCCCCCACTTATGTCATGTTATTTTCCCTTAAATGTCGCTTATATTACTCTCTATATAGTGAGAGACATGAAAATAGCATTTATACTCCCAAATGCACCATAAAAGCAGCATACTAAGCCAAGTGTCTTATTTCTTTTGGGCGACTAGTGTCTAGATTATCAAAGAAGCAGTCATCTTGGACCATTTGCCTTTCGAGAGGTTCTTATAAAGAGGTAACAACATGTGGATGCAAAGATTGCTCTGTCATAAAAGTTATTTTCTGTCTCTTTCTTGGTCTGATAACCCAGAAAATAAAATCATTTGCATACTGTTTCCTCACAAGGTAAGCAATCAAGTTAATCAGGACGTGTAAACAAACTCTATTGAGGGCTGCATTTTGCCCCTGTAGGATAAACCTGGTATATATTCCACTCTGCTTCCTTGGTAAAATTTCCCAAATGAAATGTTGTAAAACTCATAAACCTTCAACTCTCGCCCTATGAATAAAATTAAACCCCTGGGAATACCTACTGCTTTTTTTTTATTAGCCTGACTTTAAATATTCAAAATGTATGGGTCATAAAATTAAGCTCAAGGCTATGTTTTCTCATAAGTTAATTTGTGTATTTTAAAACCATTAAAAATAAAAGAGTCCTAAATAATTTCTACGTAAATCCGTCTCTGTAGTCATGGAGAGCATAGAAGCAATGACAAAAACAAGATATCGGTCCTCCTTCACAATGATGCATTTTGCTCTAAGACAAGAAGAATATCCAGGGGACATTCTAATAAATAAGTTAAATTCCTAAAGCAATCCACCCCTTAAAAAATATTATTTGCCCAAACCCACAAACTTTTAAGAAAGGCAGGAAACCAATATAACATAAACAGAAGGATAAGCTCTAGGAATTGTGGGACAGGGTTTTTAGACCACAGGATTGTGAGTCTCCCCAATATCAAGACTAAATCATGAGCTTCTCTTCACAAATTCTCAGTTCTCTGATTTCTTCCTATAAATCTTCATCAAGAAACATCCTGTGGCTTTCTGTGCCTGACTTGACTGTCTCCATCTATTCACATGGGAAAATATTAATATATCAAACTAAACATTAAATTTAAAATGTGGAAACCTCTACACTTCCAGAGCATCTACAGCCTTTAAAAGCAACACCATTTGGGAACTTCCCTGGTGGTCCAGTGGCTAAAACTCTATGCTCACAATATAGGAGGCCCAAGTTCAATTCCTGGTTAGAGAACTAGATCCCACATGTCTCAGGTAAAGATTCCACATGCTCCAACTAAAGATCCCACATGAATCAGCAAAGCTGGAAGATCTTGCTGTGTTTATTGCAACTAAGACCCAGCGCAGCTAATTATTTTTTAAAAACATTACCATTTGAATACAGGAAAATGTCCCTTCTGTTTGTTCTTTACCAAACTGACCAAAGAACTCTTATCAACAAGAAGGCATTATGCCCTCTATCTTTAAAAATGGGGAAATAAAATGAATGCATATGAAATCACTGGAAGACTACTCATTGTTTGAGAATATGATACTGCTTAAGTATAATAGGAGGAGGGAGATGAAAAGAAAAATCAAAAAGTAAAGCCTGAAGAAACCACTTATTAAATAGAAAGATGGTTTTTGTTCTGGGAAAAGCATTGCATAACAATGGTGGAGCTGAGTAAAAACAAATCCATCTGGATGTTCCATGAAACTGACTGGAATTGTTTTTTCTATTCCATGCAGTTTTCTTAAGTACCATAAAATAATAATGTGACTACTGGCTTCTATGGAAAGAAAATATTAAAATATCTATAATCTGGAAATGTTCTACTATGTGTAATTACTAGTCTACATTCTACATGCTTGACTTCAGTTCATAGAATAAGCCCTTCAAGACTAGTTGTTTCCACAACTAAGGAGGTAGCATATCATGTTATCATCTTTTACAACTTATTTCTAGCAAATCACAATAGTGAAAAATTGGTATTTTCCCTGTAGCCCAGAAAATGGGAATCCAAAGTTTGATGGCCTCAATTCTTTTCCTCAAATTGTTAGGGAAATCACTGACTAAAGCTGCCCACCATGGCCTGGCACGATAGTAAACACTTTTAGACCAGTTTGGAGAGAGACTTCTACTCTACCAGGCAGGTCTATGGGGCTTCCCTCAGCTCAGTCGGTAAAGAATCTGCCTGCAATGCAGGAGACATGGGTTTGATTCCTGGGTCGGGAAGATGCGGGTCTATAACCACTCTCAGCTGGAAGCAGTTACAGAAGAAAGGGACCTCCAGCCCGACTCCCTAAATGAATCTTGAGTGTGAAGTTTCTCAGGGCAATGCTGTCAGGGGAAACACTGACTGTTAGGGAAAATATTGCCTGCCTTGACCAGGCACCATGATAACCACTTGCATGAGTTATCTTAAACAGGAGGTCCTAGTAAGGAATGTGGAACTAAAAAGTTACCATCAACTGGAAGAATCCAGGAAAGGTCAAAGGAGAGAGGAGACTCCAGCCCATATATCCCACCAACCTACTAGAGTCCTCCTCACTGGAGCCCCTGTGGGCTGAGTGATGCGCACACCACCAGGAAGGACCCTGAGTCAAACTGACCGGCCAGAGGCGGCCTGGAAACTAATGCCAACAGCATAAAACGTGAGACCGTGGGCCACGTGGCAGAGCAGTCCTCCTGGGTTCCTTTACCCCACTGCTATGTGCCCAGGCACCCCTTCCCAATAAAGCCCCTCTCTTGCTTCGTCACCACGGATGTCTCCTTGGACAGTTCTTTTTGGAGTGTTAGATAAGAGCCCACTCTTGGCCCTTGCAACAAAATCAATGGCAACACAGCATCCTTGCAAAGCCTTTGTGCCTGACTACCAGTTGTTATTTATCATTTGTTTCTCAAAAATTAATTAGCTCAATGCCTGTTCAATGAAGTAAAATGGGGACTAATTTGACACACTTCATGTCGAATAGAAAACATTCTTTGTTCCACAAGTTTGAACTGAATCTGTATGTTGAATAAAAAAGAATTCCTGTAGATAATAATGCTCAAATACCTAGATGACTTAGTCAAAGCCAACTAAATAACATAATGCATGTTGCCTATGGACTGGATTCTTTGAAGAGTCTTCCCTTTTGATTATTTGCAGATGATCATATAGCTTTAAACACCAGGAGCCCACGTTACATTCTAAAGGCACTGAATTAAACAGACAGTTAATTGTTTTGGGGGCTTAGAAAAATCTCTTTTTGTTTAGTGGCTTTTAAAATCACTTATATTATCTGTAACCATGTCCTCAACTGACACAATTTATGAGATTCTGTGTAAAAGTATAATTGAAACCTGAAAAGGAAAAGAAAAAAAAAATCAGACTCAAAAAGAAGCCATGGAGAAAGAAAATCCACAAAGCATGCTGCACTCTCAAAACGTATGACCTCATTCTTTCCTAGTACTACATGGAATGCAAACAAAACCAATGATATATACTTGTGGAGGGGAACACCTAGGCAGAGCCTGCCCTTTTATCTCAAGAGGAAGAAAGGTAATTGCCATGTTTACAATGGACAGCAGGCACCTACTCCTGAAACAAAAGAAAGCGTTCATTTCCCCTAAACCTTCGAATTTTGTTGCACAAAGAAATTGAAGAAAAAAATAACAAATGGAAGAAACTGGGGGAAAAAAGCTAAAATCACAAATTAAGCTGTTTAAAGTTACATATTATTTCACAGTTTGTATGCACCATGAAGGCTATGTAAGATAAAAGGAAGATATATAGGTAAATGTAAGCAATCATTGCTTTTATATTTAATTTGTTACCTATTCTTTTTCTTTTTTTTTTACTTCAAGTATTAGAGTTATCCATAATATTCTATCCAAGCAGAATTATGT
Source organism: Cervus canadensis (assembly GCF_019320065.1). Lineage (NCBI taxonomy): Eukaryota > Metazoa > Chordata > Mammalia > Artiodactyla > Cervidae > Cervus > Cervus canadensis. Next base: position 54,665,421 of record NC_057407.1, read on the forward strand.
ATACCAACCCACTCACAGACACACTGAACTTGCAAATATAGAAAGAAATATTTCTCGATATGCAGGGACTCAAGGAAACGATACCTTTATGGAAAGAAATGCAAACAGATTAAAATATGCTCTTTAAAGTAACAGAAATATAGTCAAGATGGGCAAATGAGAGTTCAAAGCAAAAAAAATCTCTTTTGTCTAAGTACCCAGAGAAAGACTTAGAATGAGAGCCCTCAAGAATATATACTAAGTCCCAGCCGGCAATCACCTCTCAGCTCTGCCTGTCGGAGGGCAAGAGGGCTGCCGTGGCACAGGGCCTGCCTCCCTCTGCAAGGGACGCTCCAGACAGGGACAGAAGAGCCATCCAGTTCCAAGTTGGGCCCGCCAAGCCCCTTTGGAAGGACTGTTGGTAAAGTATATCGGACAGAAAACCCTCATTAGAAGTCTTCAAAAAAAAAAAAGAAGACGTCCTCCTGAGTCACCCAGCTGTAGAAGTGGGGCAATGGTGGTGGCGGTAGGTAGTGATGCAGAAGGAGGGGGTGAGGTGGCAGTAACCATGTTCACTGGAAAGTGCCCAGAAATGTCACTGGAGTTCTCATCAATATGAAGATGCACGCAAGGCTTAGGTATGTCTTAAAATAATGCATGTGTGTGCTTAGTCACTCAGTCGTGTCCAACCCTTTGTGACCCCATGACTGTCGCCCGCCAGGCTCCTCTGTCCATGGGGATTCTGCAGGCAAGAATACCAGAGTGGATTGCCATGCCTCCCTCTAGGGGATCTTCCCCACCCAGGGATCGAACCCAGGTCTCTCGCATTGCAGGCGGATTCTTTACCATCTGAGCCACCAGGGAAGCCCAAATAGTGCATACAAGCCCTTAAAGAAAGCTGACTTAACAAACCTAGGTTTTTCCTGGCTATTATGCCTGCTCGTTCAAGGTCAAGCCCTGTGGTTCATATGCCTGCTTTGTGAATTATTTCTTTTTAAATATCAATACATCTTGATCTATGTCTCCTTATCTGTCTCTTTTCATGACTGAGATGGCTAAAACAATGGCTAAAGAGCAGTGGCAACGAATGCTTTTTCCTTTTTAGAGAATGGAATGGAAAAAAACTAGGTTTCGTTCCTGTGAACTCCCATGAAGAGGTGGGGGAATGGGGAACAAACTTGGAAAATAGGTTAAGTAGTTGAGTATTTTATCATCTGTATTAAAAAAAAAAACCTCATATCAAGCATAATAAAAGTCCCTTTACCAAAAAAACCTAGAAGTTGTTTTTACCACTGAATACCACATACATACACTGAAAGGAAAATTAGAGTCTAAGGAAATAACACATGTAAAATAAAGCAAAGGGAATTTTATTTGGGTTTCTCAAGAAACAGTAAGAAAAAGAAGTGCTATTCCTCAAATTACATAGAAATCAGCCTACTCATCTCACTGTGTGTGTGTGTGTGTGTGTGTGTGTGTGTGCGTGTGTGTGCACGCATGCACATGTGCCTGGTAAACCCTGAACGTGAGCTGTTTGAATTCTGGCCAACAGGTACACCTCTCTAAATTTTTCTGGTATCCTCTGATATCAGAAGCCACGTACGATAAAGACATTAAAACTTTGGATAAAATACAATATTTAAAAAATGTTACCCTATGATTAAAAAAAAAACAGAAGGGAAAAATCATATGTGAAAAGAATCTAATATGAGAATTTATGAGAAAAAAAAATTTTTTAAGTGCCTTTATCCTGCAAACAGGAAACGACCAATGCATTCTAGGAAAAATGGTCATCCTACAACTCTCTGATGTAATTTTATATGTAGTTAAGAAATCTACTAGAAGTGATGTTTTACCAGGCAGTTTCATTTGATTATAAAAATACTTTAACCATATGGTAAAACTTCTTATCATAGAGATACTCAGAAAAATACACTGATGTACCTCGTTTCACAGAACTGTATGCTTTTGAAAACCTCTATTTTAAAACATTAAAGTGCATTCTAATATGGTGCTTGAAATTCTTCAGTGTCAAGAATAACAGAAAAAGGCAGCAGAGGTAAAAATGTGAACATTAGAACTCATCTTCAAGTAATGAGTATTGCATTTATTTTATTTTTGAGTTTTACTTTGTATACTTCCCAGCAGGGGACACAACACAACAAATATGTTCATTTGACATATTACTAAGTATATCTCTGAATGCACTGAGAAAATTCTATGTCACGCACTATTCAAAAGAGAAAACGAACCGTACTTTGAACACATTGATGGAGATAATTGGCTTCGTATAAAAATATAGATTGTGGCTCCTTTTGTCTATTACACTGCTCATACTTTTCCTGGAACAAGGAGCTGTCTGCTTACAGAAGCACAGACATCCAGAGAGGAACAACAGCCTCCATCTGTGACTGACAAGGAAACTGTCAGGCCAGAAGCTCTGGGGACTGTCATTTTCCAAAACTGCTTAGTCATCCCTGTCTAGCCCTGGGATGTCCACGTATGGGCTGAGAAGCCTATCATGAAATGTTAATTTGGCTCTTAAAGATAACATGCTTTTAAGAAGCGATAAGAAAGAAAAGTTGAGCTGGGTTCAGACAGACTGTCTCTGTTCCCAAGTTCTGAAAATGCACTCCCAGAAATATTTTCTGCAGCCTTATCAGCAGCAGCATTCCTCAGCAATCCTGATGAAATAAAAACGCTCTCCCTTCAAGGAGCGGGGGGGTGGGGTCTCTTCCCCCTCCTGTGCATTTCTGGTCAGGAGTTCACACAGGAGACTTGGTAAGAAAGCCTGCCCTCCAGGCATGCCTCCTTCAACTTCATACTTCCCTGAAAGGCTTCTTTTAGCTTTGCTCTCTTCTGAGCCTTCCCTTACCAGCCCCACATCCCTCCCCTCTGCTGCAATTTGGCAGCGCATTATGGCTGTCATCTTTATGAGACCTGGCATTTGAAATAAACTCACACTCCATCTCAGCATCTTCTCTTCTCTCATCTATCTGCCTCGGAAAAGTGTGATAACCTTTGTTTTCGAAAATACTACTGATGTGTGTGTGTGTGTGTATTTGCTTTGAAAATCAAGTCTTCGAAAAATGCTTCTGGGCCAAGCAAGTCACACTTGGAGAAACACTGCAATGAAGAGCTACGAGCAGCAAACACACCGTCTTGACATCTGCTGAGGTGTTATAAATAAAGCTGGTGAGTAAAAAGATGAAAGCAAAGCTGGATTCCTCTCCCTTCGGTCGTGGCCCACGCACAAAGAATAATTTGACTGACCCCGTCCCATCCGTATCTATTTGCCTCTTAGAGAAAAGCAGTAAAATGAACTGGGTATTGTCAACCCAGAGTAGTAGTGATTCAAATCGTTCACTACTTAGAACTTTACATTTTGCATAAGAAGGGTGATTCCTAGAGGATATCAGCCTTAAGGCAAATGGTGACACATTTTCATTCTTAGAATTACTGAAGGCATCAGTCCTCATCTTCCCCTCTTTTTTTTTTTTTCTTTTTTTTTTTGCCTGCCTTGGTTTTTTTTGGGTGCATCTTATAGCTTGTGGGATCCCGGTTTCCCAACCAGGGATTGAACCCAGACCCGGCAGTGAAAGCTCAGAGTTTGAACCACTGTCCTGCCAGGGAATTACCTGCTAATTGTGCTTTTCAACCCCATTTAGACATTCTATTTGCGGGTAGGACTGTCACAAAGCAACACTGCTTATTTTAATAAGATAGAAATATGAACTACGGGACATCCCTGGTGGTCAACTGGTTAAGACACCGTGCTTCCAGGGCAGGGCAGGAAACCAAGGCCCTTCATGCCACAGAGCACGGCCGAAGAAACTTAAAAAAAAAAAAAAGAACTATGGCAGAGATTCACTGTCCTTCTGCCCTTTTCAGTTGCCTGTTCAACCTAGCAGTGCTTTTCAATGGCTACATGGAATATTCTAGGAGCTCACTCATGTCTAGCAGGTAAAAGGAGGACATGCCTGCAGTTGCTCCCTGGGCCCAGCTTTACTGTGGCAGACATCAGTAAGCAATTGTGGTACCTTCACACTAAGAAAAGACAGAGCCTCAGCATCCTTCTTAACACAGCACTCCCAGCAACCATCAACTGTTAGCAGTGAACCAGAACATCAAATTGCCTTCCTGATCTGGCCATCTGTCCTGAGAAGCAATGAGCTGGAGCAAGCTGTGGCTCCATCATCATGTGTCTATTTACTTTTATGAGAGGTGGCTGGTGAGGGAAGAAAGTTGAATAAAACTCGCCCATGTATCTTGGCATTCTACTAATTTTGATGAGCATTAGAGAATTTAAGAAATCATGAGCTGAGTGTAGGGTATGCAGGATGGCAATTAGACTGAGTAGCATGTCATTTTCATAAAGTAAAGGAGCAGAGAAGATAAACATATAAGCCCCCACAGTTATCATGTAAAGCCCTTGGGGAGCCTCATTAAGAAAAGTGTCAAAGGTCTAGCAATATGTATATATCAATTCAGAATACATAATTAATTTGCAGGGTAATGAGCAATGTTCTATATGTGAATAGGGCTTGGATGACAAAGATGGAAACATTTGGCAAAGCTCTTTGAATGACATACTTAAGGTCAGTGTGCTTCATTTTATGAAAGCTCAGAAACAAACAAAAAACAAGCACTGAATTCTAGTTAATGACACGCATGTTGAGGGTTTAGAATTAAAGTGTACTGCTGCTTGCAACTGACATCTTATTGAGAAAAGTAAGATGGATTGATGATTGAAGAGAGGAATGAGCTTACAGTAAAGCAATTGCAGTAAAAAAAAAAATTATAACAATTGTCAAACAAGGAACCTAGAACAGTCAAATTCATAGAGTCAGAAAGTACAGTGGTAGATGCAGGGGTAGGGAATGGGGGGAGGGGGGCTAGTGTCTCTTCATGTATTTATTTTATTGCTGGCTGTGCGGAGTGCTGAGTCTCCGCTGCCGTGTGGGCTTTGCTCTAGATGCGGCAAACGGGGGTCACTCTAGCTGCAATGCCGGGCCTCTCACTGTGCTGGCTTCTCTCGCTGTGGACCACGGCTCCAGGCTCTAGGGGGCCTGGGCTTCAACAGTTGTGTCTCCAGAGCACAGGCTCAACAGCTGCGGTGCAAGGGCTGAGTTGTTCCGCGGCCTGGGTGTCTTCCAGGCTCAGAGATCACACCTGTGTCTCCTGCATTGGCAAGCAGGTTCTTTATCACCGAGCCACGAGAGAAGCCCGGAGTCAGCGTTTAACGGGGCCAGAGTTTCAGTTCAGGAAGATGAAAACATCAAGAGATGCATGTTGGTGAGAGGGGCACAACAATATGAATATACTCAGTTCAACATGGTTAAAAGAGTATATTTTGTGTTATGTGTCTTTTACCACAGTAAGAAAACATTTAAAAAGAAAATGAAAAATTAAAAATAGATTAATTACAGATTCTAGACCACGAGTTCACTATAAATTGATCTCCACTTTTCTGTATATTTGAAATTTTTCATAATAAAATATGGGCAAAAACTACAATATATAACTTTTTTTGAAGTGTATGGAATCTAGGTATTCTTTCTTTTTTTTTTTTTTTTTTATCTTAGAATAGTTTTATTTTATTTTTTTTTTTTTAATTTTTTTATTAGTTGGAGGGCTAATTACTTCACAACATTTCAGTGGGTTTTGGGTATACTTTGAATATGAATCAGCCATGGAGTTATATGTATTCCCCATCCCGATTCCCCCCTCCCACCTCCTCTCCACCCGATTCCTCTGGGTCTCCCAGTGCACCAGGCCCGAGCACTTGTCTCATGCATCCCACCTGGGCTGGTGATCTGTTTCACCATAGATAGTATACCTGCTGTTCTTTTGAAACATCCAACCCTCACCTTCTCCCACAGAGTTCAAAAGTTTGTTCTGTACATCTGTGTCTCTTTTTCTGTTTTGCATATAGGGTTATCATTACCATCTTTCTAAATTCCATATATATGTGTTAGTATGCTGTAATGTTCTTTATCTTTCTGGCTTACTTCACTCTGTATAATGGGCTCCAGTTTCATCCATCTCATTAGGACTGATTCAAATGAATTCTTTTTAACGGCTGAGTAATATTCCATGGTGTATATGTACCACAGCTTCCTTATCCATTCATCTGCTGATGGGCATCTAGGTTGCTTCCATGTCCTGGCTATTATAAACAGTGCTGCGATGAACATTGGGGTGCATGTGTCTCTTTCAGATCTGGTTTCCTCAGTGTGTATGCCCAGAAGTGGGATTGCTGGGTCATATGGCAGTTCTATTCCAGTTTTTTAAGGAATCTCCACACTGTTTTCCATAGTGGCTGTACTAGTTTGCATTCCCACCAACAGTGTAAGAGGGTTCCCTTTTCTCCACACTCTCTCCAGCATTTATTGCTTGTAGACTTTTGGATAGCAGCCATCCTGACTGGTGTGTAATGGTACCTCATTGTGGTTTTGATTTGCATTTCTCTAAAAATGAGTGATGTTGAGCATCTTTTCATGTGTTTGTTAGCCATCTGTATGTCTTCTTTGGAGAAATGTCTGTTTAGTTCTTTGGCCCATTTTTTGATTGGTCATTTATTTTTCTGGAATTGAGCTTCAGGAGTTGCTTGTATATTTTTGAGATTAATCCTTTGTCTGTTTCTTCATTTGCTATTATTTTCTCCCAATCTGAGGGCTGTCTTTTCACCTTACTTATAGTTTCCTTTGTAGTGCAAAAGCTTTTAAGTTTCATTAGGTCCCATTTGTTTAGTTTTGCTTTTATTTCCAATATTCTGGGAGGTGGGTCATAGAGGATCTTGCGTGATTTATGTCGGAGAGTGTTTTGCCTATGTTCTCCTCTAGGAGTTTTATAGTTTCTGGTCTTACATTTAGATCTTTAATCCATTTTGAGTTTATTTTTGTGTATGGTGTTAGAAAGTGTTCTAGTTTCATTCTTTTACAAGTGGTTGACCAGTTTTCCCAGCACCACTTGTTAAAGAGGTTGTCTTTTTTCCATTGTATATCCTTGCCTCCTTTGTCAAAGATAAGGTGTCCATAGGTGCGTGGATTTATCTCTGGGCTTTCTATTCTGTTCCATTGGTCTATATTTCTGTCTTTGTGCCAGTACCACACTGTCTTGATGACTGTGGCTTTGTAGTAGAGTCTGAAGTCAGGCAGGTTGATTCCTCCAGTTCCATTCTTCTTTCTCAAGATTACTTTGGCTATTCGAGGTTTTTTGTATTTCCATACAAATTGTGAAATTCTTTGGTCTAGTTCTGTGAAAAATACCGTTGGTAGCTTGATAGGGATTGCATTGAATCTATAGATTGCTTTGGGTAGAATAGCCATTTTGACAATATTGATTCTTCCAATCCATGAACACGGTATGTTTCTCCATCTGTTTGTGTCCTCTTTGATTTCTTTCATCAGTGTTTTATAGTTTTCTATGTATAGGTCTTTTGTTTCTTTAGGTAGATATACTCCTAAGTATATTATTCTTTTTGTTGCAATGGTGAATGGTATTGTTTCCTTAATTTCTCTTTCTGTTTTTTCATTGTTAGTATATAGGAATGCAAGGGATTTCTGTGTGTTAATTTTATATCCTGAAACTTTACTATATTCATTGATTAGTTCTAGTAATTTAAAAATCCTTAACAAAATTCTAGCAAACAGAATCCAACAACATATTAAAAAAATCATACACCACGATCAAGTGGGCTTTATCCCAGGAATGCAAGGATTCTTCAATATCTGCAAATCAATCAATGTAATACACCACATTAACAAATTGAAAGATAAAAACCATATGATTATCTCAATAGATGCAGAGAAAGCCTTTGACAAAATTCAACACTCATTTATGATTAAAACTCTCCAAAAAGCAGGAATAGAAGGAACATACCTCAACATAATAAAAGCTATATATGACAAACCCACAGCAAGCATCACCCTCAATGGTGAAAAATTGAAAGCATTTCCCCTGAAATCAGGAACAAGACAAGGGTGCCCACTCTCACCACTACTGTTCAACATAGTGTTGGAAGTTTTGGCCACAGCAATCAGAGCAGAAAAAGAAGTAAAAGGAATCCAGATAGGAAAAGAAGAAGTGAAACTCTCACTGTTTGCAGATGACATGATCCTCTATATAGAAAACCCTAAAGACTCTAGGTATTCTTTCTTCTGCTTCTTTCTGATTGGAAGAAGTAGCCCGCTTTTCATACAATATAATTACATGTGATGACCTGTTACTGAAATGTCCTGACTGTCCTCTAAAGAAGGACTGGGATGAACCTATGTAACTCTAGCCAGGAGAGAAGAAGACAGACATGTTACCCAGACTCTGCTGTCCTCGTCACACCCAGAGCAACGACAGCGGTCCACCCCATGTCATCCTAAGCACTTCTGATGGGCAAAGCATCCCTCACATGCAAACTGCCCACCCTGATTAGAACACTGGTGGCATTTGTTGCTCATCTTTTTGTCTGAGAGAGCATTGACGCTGACTTGCCAGACCATGGTTGATATACCGCTTGTTCTATCAAACCCAGTCCAGAGATTTCAGGGTCTAAAAGAGGGACATGGTGGGGCACACAGTATTCAGACTTCAGGCTTGTGTCAAACAAGTGCAAAGAGCTCATTGAAAACCTATCATCGCTGAGGGAATGGAGATAACACCACAAGTGGCCCTTCATCAGCGTTGGCCAGCATCAAATTCACATGAAATGTCTTCTAATGATCATCCCAGTTTAGTGGGTTGAGGGAAGCTGGACATGGCATGCTAAAACTCGGGCATTTTTTTAACCGAGCAGAATTAAGAACAGGATATTTAACCTGTTCTATTAATTCTCATAGCACTGTGTAAGCTAACACTCCTGGCAATAATTTATAACCTTTGACCAAAAAAAATCATATAGCTATCTTTTTTCCCCCCATTGCTCTAGTCTGACTTCGGGAACTACAAGCCCCACAAAGCAGGATGATATAATATGGTTGATGAGAATAAGTGGGCACACTACTGTATGCTTCAAAGGGTCACTGCTCAGCCTGTGAGTCCATACTTTTTAATTTCCTTGTACAAACAGGGAACTGAAAAGTGGGAAAATCCATTTGGCTGGTCTGAGCTACAAATTAAATCCATGATTAAATTTAGGCAATTACATCTCCTGGTTGTTTCCATTTAAACATATTAAATACATCGAATAAGATTCTTAATCATGATCTTGGCAATCTATTGTAGGGCAAAATGGACTCTAATAAATACTATTAAGAGGCTAGCTGACAAATAAAAAAATGGAAGGATCCTGCAAGAAATACTTCAGCACACAAAAGTGGAAGGATCCTGCAAGAAATATTTTAACACACAACTCATGGTGTGTGCTGCCAAGAGGTGGAGGGAAAGAAAAAGAAAAACACACTCGAAGAAAATAAATATGTGGGCTCTTAACCAGTAAAGAGCAATCAAATTCAGTAATTTCCAAATTTTAGCATGCATAAGAATCACCCAAAGGGCTTGTTAAAAGGCAGAATGCTGGGACGCCAGCCCTAGAGACACTGACTGAGGTCTGGGCAGTGCCCATGAATCTATTTCTCGCCAGCTCCTGGGTGATGCTGGTGCTGTGACCAGGAGACCACTTGGAGCAGAGCTAAATGTGTGTAAGCACAGCGAAGCAGCTGTTGGAAGGTTCAGAGAATACCGTAAGTTCAGCGTAAATCATCTGTCCAGGTTTTAGCGATCTCCAGAGGGTGACTTCATCGTCCCACCGAGCAGTCGGTGGCTAATAGTTCCTGTGGAGGGTCGGGTCTCAACAAAACAGGGAGGCAGGTGGGCCCCCAGACTCCACAGGCTGTAGACTTTCCGCTCAGCCGTAATGTGAATTTCTCCCCACTTTAGGAACCCAGTGTTCTGTTGCCCTCTCTAGCAGCTATTCCCATGCTCCCCAGACTCCAAGGGGGTAACCCCTCACTGCAAGGATGCCAGACTATGCTTCCACTGTCTGGAGTTTATCATCAAGTAACCAAAGTCAATTTTCATCTGCCCCATAATCACTGGAGACAAAGAATCTCATTTGGTTATTAATCCCATCTGTATCACAAGTGGTAGAGTATTAAACCGCACCTCTGACTTTCTTCTCCGAGCAAAATCCTATCAGCTTCTTCAGTGTCTGGTATAACCCCTAATGATATTTATAAATCCCCTTTGAATCCTCTCAAAATTGACTGCAAGTAAGGACTTGAAAGCCAAGTTCTGATGTGATATATATTTTTTAAATCCTTGTCTCTACCTCTCTCCCATCATCCCCAATCCAACAGAACACTTTCTATCAACCAGTGAATCACACGCTGGCAGGGGAAGAACAGGAAAAGAGAACTTCCAAACAGACTTGAGAAGAGTTGAGCACACCGGAAGGACTGTTGTCGTCCTGCATGGACGGATCACTTTCTATAGCCTGGTGGTGCTTTTCTTTCCTTTTTAAATACTTTTTTTGGCCATGCCACAAGGCATGTGGGATCTTCCTCAACCAGGGATTGAACCCATGCTCCCTGCATTGGGAGCATAGAGTCTTAATCACTGGACTGCCAGGGACGTCCCAATTGCTCTTCAGTAAGATAATAGTAACTTGCACTTCTATTTATTTTCATGGGTAATTTCAAACAGGTTACTTATTTGACCTCACTTTCCCTCACTGGAAGGAAGCAGAGGTACACAGTCTTTTGCTGGTCTCCTGGGGTTTGGAGAGCTGGCGGGTGACAGACAGAACCCTGGTTCTATGTGGGCCTAACTCCCACTCTGGGGCTACTTCCCACACTAACCCAGGAATGTGACAGCTCTTACTGGTTACCCTTCACTGGATCTAATACTCAAGAAAACCACCTCAGACTGCCTGTAGAAAAATGAGCATGTTTTCAAGAAAACCCAATAAAATGAAAAGAAAAAAAAAAAAAAAATCCAGGAAGCTGAGGCTATATAACAAGACTGGGAAAACACTAAAACTCTAGACAACACATGTTGAGGTTTATCTGCCAAAAACTGAGAAATTTGGAATGAGAAGCAGAATAGATGTTTCTGAAAACCAAGTCACAGATCTGGCGCACAGGCTTCAGGAAAATCTACCTAACAAAAATATTCAAAAGGTTTAATTAAATATTTCTTTAAAAATCAATAAAGACCTCCATAAACCTACATCAAAATGGAATACCAATATTTTAGGAAACATTTTGATACAAAAAAAGTAATAACAAATAAATTTCAGGGATAGAGAAAGAATCCTTGAGGCACCCATCCTCAAGAAATTTACAAATAGGAAATCAGGGTTACTTTAGCAACACCAGCGCTGGAAAAAACACACAATGAGGCAAACAAAAACAAAACAAAGAATTGCAGTGCAATGAGTTTTGAAGGGAAAGTGACATGAATTTTATACCTGATGTACAGTTGTCATTTACGTATGAACATAAAATATTTTGTTGTTTAGTTGCTAAGTTGGGTCCAATTCTTTGCAACCCCATGGGTTGTAGCCTGTCAAGCTCCTCTGCCCAGGGGATTCTCCAGGCAAGAATACTGGAGTGGGTTGCCATTTCCTACTCCAAGGAATCTTCCCAACCCAGTGATCAGACCCACGTCTCCTGCATTGGTAGACAGGTTCTTAACCATTAAGCCACCTGGGAAGCCCTATGGTATAAAACATAAAAGTCTGAAATATGCACAGACATTGAACTATAACACTCACAATAGTTTCTCTAGAAACTACCAGTTTATGAAATTCAGAATATTGTGATGCAAGTAAAAATGAAAATTTAAGAACTGCACAGCCATAATATAAAATGATCGGAAATGAGTGCTAATTTTGTTTAAATGTAGACCTAAAACTGAATAATTTTGACTATGTTATATAACAACATGTAAATACTGCAAAACTAGAGAGAAAAGCAACATGAATAAATAAATTTGGAAACTGGAGAAGAGAGGTAATGCTCGCGCAAAATAAGTTTGCTGATTTTGTAAATAACAGATATATCTATATTATTTAATTTTAAAAAGCAATGCACACAAGAGCCCAAAAAAAAAAAAACAATAAAAACCTTCCAAATGATCAGAACAAGCAAGAGAAACACCACCACTACAACTAAAAATACATAATACAAAATAAATACAAAAAGGCATTTAAAACAGGATACATAAGCATGAAGACATATTTAAACACTGAGACATTCTATTGAAAAACAATGTCCTGGAAGAGAACTTGACTGAATAAAATGAGTTTCATATATAATGCAGGTAGCAGGAGGGATGAATTCAGGCCTGTTTTCTAGGACTATCATAATGATATATTACAGACTGTATGGCTTAAACATAGGAATTGTATTGTTACGGAGGCTAGAAGTTCAAGATCAAGGTGACAGCAGGATTGGCTCTTCTTAAGGCCTCTGAGGGCAAACCTCCCTGCTTCCCTCCTGGCTCTTGGGAGAAGTTGGCAATCTTTGGTGCTCCTTGGGTTTGCAGAATTATCACTCCAGTCTCTGCCTTCATTTTCACATGCTGCTCCCCTGTGTGCATGGCTGTCTCCAAATACTCCCTTTTTTATAAAAAAAAACATCAGTCATATTGGATTAGGGACCTGTCCTATTCCAAGCATGACCTCAGGCTGACTTAACCAATTATGCCTGCAACAACCCTACTCCCCAATATGGGAATGTAAGGGCTATAATGGGAAGTTAGAATTTCAACATATAAATTTCAAGAGGACATAATCCAACTTATAATAAGGTCCCTTTCAGTCTTATGTGCAGTTGGAAATAGATTAAATACTATTTATTCTGAATGAAAGATTTTGGCCATTACCAGAGATCAAGGAGCAATTGCCAGCGATGACTGAATGGTCCTTCTATGTGAGAATAGGTCAGAAACTGAAAAAACAAAACAAAAACCCTGACACATGGCAGGTTACAGGGCCGTTTATAAGACCGTGGAATCTGAAGCTTGGCAAAGAAAATCTTTGAAGACTGTCTTCAGAAAGACAGTGAGACATGATACTATGAAGGAGCCCTTGCCAGCAGAGTCCACGTGAAACAGGGCTGGATGGACAGAGACTAGTGCATCCAGTCAGCTCCAGGAAGAAGTCCATCCTTGTTCTTTGGCACACATGGTTTGAAAAGTAAAATCACTGGAGAGAGTGTGGAGAAAAGGGAACCCTTTGACACTGTTGGTGGGAAGGTAGACTGGTAAAGCCATTACGGAGAATAGTCCCTATTTTTAAGAAAACTAAAAACAGAACTACCATATGATACACTCCTGGGCATGCACTCAGAGAAAACCATAATTCCAAAAGATTCATGCACCTCAGTGTCCACTGAAGCACTATTTACAATAGTGCCAGAATATGGAAGCAACCTAAATTTCCATCAACAGAGGAATGGATAAAGAAGATGTAGTACCTGTATACAATGGACCATTACTCAGCCATAAAAAGGAATGAAATCATGCTATTTGCAGAGATATTGATGGATCTAGAGACTGTCATATAGAGTGAAGTAATTCAGAAAGAGAAAAAACAAGTATTGTATATTAATGCAAACATGTGAAATCTAGAAAAATGGTACAGATGAACTTATCTGCAAAGCAGAAACAGAGACAGACCTAGAGAACAAACTTATGGATACCGGGCGGTGGGGGGAAATGGAGTGGGAGTGGATTGTGAGACTGGAGCTGACATGTACACTACTATGTATAAACAGATAACTAATACAGCTCTGGGAGCTCTCCTCAGTGCTCCGCGGTGACCTAAGTGAAAACGAAATCCAAAGAAGAGGGGATATATGTATATGTATGGCTGATTTCATTCCAATCCCTAAGAAAGGCAATGCCAAAGAAAGCTCAAACTACCGCACAATTGCACTCATCTCACACGCTAGTAAAGTAATGCTCAAAATTCTCTAAGTCAGGCGTCAGCAATACGTGAATCGAGAACTTCCAGACGTTCAAGCTGGTTTTTAGAAAAGGCAGAGGAACCAGAGATCAAATTGCCAATATCCACTGGATCATCAAAAAAGCAAGAGAGTTCCAGAAAAACATTTATTTCTGCTTTATTGACTACGCCAAAGCCTTCGACTGTGTGGATCACAATAAACTGTGGAAAATTCTGAAAGAGGTGGGAATACCAGACCACCTGACCTGCCTCTTGAGAAACCTGTATGCAGGTCAGGAAGCAATAGTTAGAACTGGACATGGGACAACAGACTGGTTCCAAATAGGAAAAAGGAGTACGTCAAGGCTGTATATTGTCACCCTGCTTACTTAACTTATATGCAGAGTACATCATGAGAAACGCTGGGCTGGAAGAAGCACAAGCTGGAATTAAGATTGCCGGGAGAAATATCAATAACCTCAGATATGCAGATGACACCACCCTTATGGCAGAAAGTGAAGAGGAACTAAAAAGCCTCTTGATGAAAGTGAAAGAGGAGAGTGGAAAAATTGTTTTAAAGCTCAACATTCAGAAAACTAAGATCATGGCAGCTGGTCCCATCACCTCATGGGAAATAGATGGGGAGACAGTGGAAACAGTGCCAGACTTTATTTTTCTGGGCTCCAAAATCACTGCAGATGGTGACTGCAGCCATGAAATTAAAAGACGCTTACTCCTTGGAAGGAAAGTTATGACCAACCTAGACACCATATTAAAAAGCAGAGACATTATTTTGCCAACAAAGGTCTGTCTGGTCAAGGCTTTCTTTCAGCTTTCTTTCAGCTTCATGCCCCCATTTTGTGTATTACTCAGTATCTCAGATACTGGGACCTTGAAAATTACATTTCCAGGTCAGACTTTCCAGCTGTCTTCTGCTTAGGTCGGCCCATGGGAAGTACCGGTGGGATACTAAAGGAGAGGGGGAAGGAAAAGCAAACTTCCTCTTGGCTTCAGGAGGTGTCACCAGCGTTGGCAGGGAGCTACATGTTCCAGCAACCTTCAGAAGTTCTAATTCAGCTGCTGGCTCCAGCAATATTGCTGGAAATGGCAGGACTGGCCAGCCTAGCCACAGCATCGGGCAGCTCGCACAGAGGGATTCGTGGCCCTTTCAATAGTCGCAGAGTCTTCTAGGAGCGTTAGGGACTGGTGTGTGAGGGACCTTGTCACATGCTGACACCACCCCTGAGTTTTGTTTGACCAGCCTGAGGAGTACCTGCAGTTTCTTTTATTTGTTAATCTCTGACTTACTATATCCTCCTCTTCTAACTCCTTCTCCGGTCCTTCTGACATCTTATAAGCAATTCCTGTATTAAAGGTTCTCATTCAGAAATACCTAGAGTGGTTTCTGTCTTACCTGTCTGATTACTGACAGATTCCCTATCCATGAAGAAAGTAATATGGTTTACGATGGGAATGACATCAGAGGCGGTTAGTTGCAGAGCTCAGAAACAAAAAAGAGCAAGTGTCTTGCCAGATGGAGGGGGGAAGCACCTGCTATCCTTATTCTAATCAGTTATTCCTTGCCCCATTTCTTAACTCAAAATTCACATGGACATCAATAAAAGAGAATACTAGTTTTGCATTACAATTTTCATGAATATGTATTGCTATCTGTAGAGAATTACTGAAACTTTTCTGTTTTATTTACACTCTTTCACGTTACAAACTAAAATTTACCAACATGAATTTAATTTTATGCAGATAAAACTAAAACCAAGTATCAGGGGAAGACCATGTCAAGGTGTGGATCTCCACCGAGATGGTCCATGTGTGCCAGTGAAGACACTTCAGAAGACTTTCCTTCAGAGTCTTGCCAGTTAGAGTCTTCAGCATAATTTCCTCTGTGAGAGAAGATGCATTTTGCATCTTTGTTGCCCCACCACACATTGGGTATATATTTTTCTTTTCCATTATTATTATTATAGGATATTGAATCAGTGTATTATATATATTAAAAGGCTCTATACATATTGACCAAATAGGATTAACTGGCATTTCTCAAACTAGCTGCAAACCTAAACAGCGTGTTATAAAGCAGAGACATCAGTTTATTTACAAAGGTCCATATAGTCAAAGCTATGGTTTTTCCAGTACTCATGTACAGATGTGAGGGTTGGACCATAATGAAGGCTGAATGCCAAAGAATTGATGCTTTTGAACTGTGGTGTTGGAGAAGACTCTTGAGAGTCCCTTGGAAATCAAGGAGATTAAACCAGTCAATCCTAAAGGAAATCAACCCTGATTATCCATTGGAAAGACTGACGCTGAAGCGCCAATACTTTGGCCACTTGATGTAAAGAGCCAACTCACTGAAAAACACCCTGATACTGGGAAAGACTGAGGGCAGGAGGAGGAGGGGATGACAGAGGATGAAATGGGTTGGATGGTATCTTCAACTCAATGGACACGAGTTTGAGAAAACTCTAGGAGATAGTGAAGGACAGGGAAATCTGGCGTGTTGCAGTCCATGGAAACTCTACAGAGAGTCAGACATGACTTAGTGACTGGACAATAACATCAACAAACTAGCTGCATCTGAATCACCTCAAAGTGAGTGATTGGGCTCCACACTCAGAAGTCTGGAATGAGGACCTGAGAATTGACACTTCAAGTTCACAGGGATATTGATGTTGTTGGTCCAGGTATCACACTTTGGAAACCACTGGGATAGATTATAGAACCCACTGAGAGTTAAATGCATCCAAGTGAAGGCTTCTTACCCAAGAAAAATGGATATTTCCAGCCTATGTCAGTGCCAACCTGATAACAGGTATAAGTTCTATTTTTCAAAACTATGTTCCCGCACACACAGGTTGCCAGACCTCATTCATTTATCACCCATATTTTCTACTTGTTATCTTTTCAATTTCTTTGGGAGCAAGGAGGGACAAGCACAATATTTCCCAGAATTTTCGAGGCAGGGGGTATGTTTGGTTAAATATTAAATGTTAATTTATGTGTTCAGATAATTTTAAAAACTGACTTACTGAGTATAAGATAGAGCAATAAAATCTCTCTTTTTTTTCTTATTTGTTCTGTTAGTTGCCAGCAGGATAATCTCTTGTTTTAGTAGATTATTAAATTGGACAGGTCATTAGGGCTTAGGTGAAATTATTGAATTTCAGAGCTAAAGAATGTTTTGAGGGCTAATGAGTAATAATTATAATGGGCAAATCTCTACTGATACAAGAATGCTAAATATTAAAGTATTTTTATATAAAGTAACAAGCTTGAAAAAATAAATATATTTTCTTGGCAGATTTAAATAGCTATTTATACAAAGTTATGATATTAATGTCAGTGAGGTAAACAGCATTGTATTTAATTCTGTTAATATTCAGCTAATAGAGAGAATGATTAAAAGATAGTATTTGCTTTACATAATCACATGCTTGTTTATGTCAAATAAAGGAGTTAACCTTTCCCTCTCTCTCCTCTCTTTCCCAGACAAGATTCCAGAACTCAGAAACACACATTGCTACTGACATAGGTGAAAAAGTTCAAGAGCCCTGCGGAAATTTAAAATGCAGCAAATATGCATTTCTTTGTTCACTGAACAGATACCTAAGCAAACATTGAATACCCACTGGACTCCAGGCACTGCGCCCTGGGCCTACAGGACAGTTGCAGACAAAGATACCTGCCATCAGCAAGGCTTTGTTCTGGTGGGTGGACATAAGCAAGAGTAATTAGTCAATACATTACAGGTGCTATGAAGAAAAATAAAGTGGAGGTAAGGATAGGAAATATCGGAGTGAAAGTGAAGTGAAAGTGTTCATCGCTCAGTTGTGTCCGCTTCTTTGCTACTCCATGGACTGCAGCCCAGTCCACCAGGCTCCTTTGTCCAAGGAATTCTCCAGGCAAGAATACTAGAGTGGGTTGGCATTTCCTTTTCCAGGGGAGCTTCCTGACCCAGGAATTAAACCTGGGTCTCCTGCATTGCAGATTCTTTACTGGCTGAGCCACCAGAGAAGCCCATAGGAGAGAAGGCATTGAAGTGGGGCTGATTTAATTTCCAATAGGGCATTCAGGGGATGCCTTATTAAGAAGGTGACATTTGAACAAACACTTGAAAGAGATGAGGAAGGCAAATGGATATGTGGGAGAATATGGGTTCAGGAAGAAGAAATGCCATGCACGCAGGGCCTGACACCAGCCTGTATTTATGGAGCGACCAAAACTGCAGAGAACCCAGTGTGACTGGATCAGAGGGAAGATGGTGGAGAGGGTTAACCATGGACCAGAGACAGTCCAAGGCCTTGTCCATTATTCTAAAGACTGGCTTTTACTCTGAGTGAGATGGAGAGCCATTAAAGATAATTTTATTAAATATGAGATGTAACTGGTAGTTTCAGATAATGGCACTGGTATTTAATTAAGATTAGAAACTTTATCTGTGCTGGACAGTTGGACAGTTTAAAATAGAATCCCCACCACAGTACCAGATGTGAGTGACAATTAATCCTTTTTTCCTTCTTGGAGCAAACAAAACATACAAAATGAAAAAGATCAGACTTTTTTTTTTAATTAATTTATTTTTATTGAAGGATAATTGCTTTACAAAATTTTGCTGTTTTCTAACTGGTTACTAACAAGTTGTTCTCAAAATAAAATAGGTTCTGAGTAAGATACAAAACCTAATAGACAAAAGTGGAAGAACTTAAGTGCTTACTTATTTGGAACAACTGCTTATATTGTCATCAGTTCCATTTGCAAAGAAGAGAGCTATTATCAGAATGTTTATGTTCACAGTATCATTCCTGAAAAACTGACTACTTTAGGCTAAGAAGGAAAGAAAGGGAGAGAGGATGCAAAGAGGAGGAGGGAAAAAGAAACCTAAGTTACTGAAATATTTCATGGCATAAAATAACAGAATCATCAAATCTAGCTAAGATTAAAATATACGAACTATTTCACTTTCAAAATATATTAATGTTTTACAAAGAACAAATGACAGAATTCAGTTATTAACATGAATCACTGATACATAATGGGTTCTGTTTTTCTTAGGGGCGATATAGAATTTATTTTTCTTCAGTGACCCTCTTGTTTATAAAATACCAGTAAAGAAGAGGTTCAATCTACCCAGATTCTTACACATGGAATAATATTGCTAAATATTCATCTTTCATAAATCTGATAAGAACTGGTTTCCAAAAGTTTGGATGTGCCTAATTACAGCCACTAGCATTTTCATCATGTATTCTACGTGTTTCCTTAGCTGGTACAACCTAGAGAATTGGGATATTATTTTCACTAAACATTATTCCTTAAAACTACTGTTACTGTTTCTACTTAAACTTGGGCTTGGAATATTATTCTTTTCCCTCTAGCCAGCTTGAATAGCAATCCCTTTTCTTTTCTTATTCTTCCTACCCATTTAGTTCTTACACTGTATAACAATCCATAATGATTGTAAATGTGGCCTTTATTTCTTATTTTGTGCTCAGAAATGAACCCTATTAATCTAGAAGTGTCCTAAAGGATGCTTCAATACACATATACAGCTGGGCTTCAATTAGCAAGGTTACTGTTAAAAATGTTTAAGTAGCTTCTAAAGATGCTTTCAGCTTAAAATCTGGCCCCAAAGAAATGCAAAATATTTTCTTCTCATCTGAGCTTATTATCCGTTGAAGTTTAGTAAGAGAGACTTTCCTGGCTGGATTCTATTTCTCTGCACAGTGCTGTATCACCCCAATTCCACTTACCTGCTATCTAAAGAATCATTGGCTTAACTTTAGAAAACAATGACAAATCATAAATATATAGGCTAAAAATAACTTTGATGAACAAGTGCCGTTGGCATCCAATCCCCTTAAACATCAAATTTCTGAATTCAAATTAGACATATTAATCTGTCTTAAAAGCGCTGAAAGCTCAAAGAGAGTTCTAAATAATTTCGCCATTTTCAAGGGGATTTATGTTTACTCATAGATGAATTCAACTGCAGTATTTAGTACAAAACAATTTTAACAGATTTTTGAAGTTTATCAAAATTAGGAAGATAAAGCCATAGAAATTATCCAACAGAATAATTAATCCATTAATGCAGCCAAAATATGTATTGTGTTCCTACTAATCCAAGTACATTCTAGGCACTGGCAACACAGCTTTAAATCAACTAAGAATTTTCTCCCAAGGAGCTAACCAAAAGCTTAATATTCTCTTTATCAGAAATATCAATTTTAAAAAGAAATAACCTAAGACTATTACGGATCACAGTCTATTGTGAGGCATTTGCACGGTACTGTCAGACTAGTCACAAGAGCTCTCGAGTAGCCCTGACTTCTCGGAGCCACTGCGGTGCTCACGTCTCCCAAGACTGCCTCCGGTGACTACACACCCGTGACCACTCAGGGCCACTGCACTAGTCCAGGCCCCAAGAGACGGTATTTTCCTGTTGTTGTTCCCTTTGAGAAAAATGCTGTAACACTACTAGGAGAATTATAAAAACCGTTTCATTAAAGGCTGCACAAATATTGTCATAGCCACCCTAATAACCCAAGCTATAGAAAACTGCTTTTCTTTCAGTTCAGTTCAGTGGCTCAGTCATATATGACTTTGTGACCCCATGGACTGCAGCACGCCAGGCCTCCCTGTCCAAAACCAACTCCCAGAGTTTACTCAAACTCAAGTCCATTGAGTCGGTGATACCATCCAACCATCTCATCCTCTGTCATCCCC
Source organism: Cervus canadensis (assembly GCF_019320065.1). Taxonomy (NCBI): domain Eukaryota; kingdom Metazoa; phylum Chordata; class Mammalia; order Artiodactyla; family Cervidae; genus Cervus; species Cervus canadensis. The sequence goes on from NC_057407.1 coordinate 54,686,029, forward strand.
TTCTCCTCCTGCCCTCCTCAGTCTTTCCCAATATCAGGGTCTTTTCAAATGAGTTAGCTCTTCGCATCAGGTGGCCAAAGTATTGGAGCTTCAGCTTCAGCATCAGTCCTTCCAATGAATAATCAGGACTGATTTCCTTTAGAATGGACTGGTTGGATCTCCTTGCAGTCCAAAGGACTCTCAAGAGTCTTCTCCAACACCACAGTTCAAAAGCATCAGTTCTTTGGTGCACAGCTTTCTTTATTGTCCAGCTCTCACATCCATACATGACTACTGGAAAAACCATAGCCTTGACTAGATGGACCTTTGTTGGCAAAGTAATGTCTCTGCTCTTAATATGTTGTCTAGGTTGGTCATAACTTTTCTTCCAAGGAGCAAGCGTCTTTTAATTTCATGGCTGCAGTCATCATCTGCAGTGATTTTGGAGCCCCACCCTGCCCCTGCCAAATAAAGTTTGTCAATGTTTCCACTGTTTCCCCATCTGTTTGCCCTGAAGTGATGGGACCAGATGCCATGATCTTAGTTTTCTGAATGTTGAGTTTTAAGCCAGCTTTTCATTCTCCTTTTTCACTTTCATCAAGAAGCTCTTTAGTTCTTCTTTGGTTTCTGCCATAAGGGTGGTGTCATCTGCATATCTGAGGTTATTGATATTTCTCCCGTCAATCTTGATTCCTGCTTGTTCTTCATCCAGTCCAGCATTTCTCATGATGTACTTTGCATATGTTAAATAGCCACCCTAATAACCCAAACTATAGAAAACTGCTTTTCTTTATATATCCCCAAATAGTACTACTGATTCAGAGTAGAAATCTTCAATGTGCAAAAATTCAATTATAATTATTGGACTATGTTACCTTTGACTACTATGGAATTTTAACAGTCACTGGCCCTTTGTGTACTTCATAGGTATGATATGCATTAAATCTCTCTTCTTTCTCTCTCTCCTTCTGTCATGAAATGTTCACAGACATGATTTATAACTAGAAACTATTTTTTATTTATTACATTAAACCACAGGGGGAAAGTGTGGTGAGACAGCATTAATTCAATCTGTTTTTTTTTTTTTTTTGGTTCCTACTCTATGAGAGGCATTATATGACCAAGAATGTTAAAATAAAGCACAACTTTTGTCTCTGAAGAACTATCCATTAGGCAGGAGTCTCTGCTCAGAAAGATCCCACTGTCTTCTATCTTGGTAGATAACAAGCTTATACCAACAAAAACCCCAGACACGTATTAAAACTAGGTAAGATTTATAGTCACAGCTAAAGATACTCTTGGAGGGACCAGATGTACTATATCATTTTGTTAATAAATAAAGTATAAAGCTGGTGTCTTAGTAGCACAAGCTTTGTATGGCCAGCCTGTTGGCTCTCATCTGGTAAAATCTCTCATTTCCATGTCTTTCATTCCTGGCTTCCCAGGGAGAAGAAACCTCAAGATGTGAGAAGAATCACGTAGGTAGGATTTAGAGGTACCAGTCATTTGGAGAAAGGCAGAGCTGTAAACGATTTAGTATGGTGAGATAATTTTGGGGGGTGGAGCCTCTACTTTCAATCCCCGTTTTCTCCTGGTGTTGCAATTCAGCGTGTTCACAGTTGGTGTTGACATCTTGGCCCTATCGTCAACTTTTGGCCATTTTGGGAATGCCTGCTTGTTCTTCATTGTTAAATTTTGTACCTGGAGAATATCCAGCTTTACTGTATAGATTTGAAATGGGTTAATATTTATATATACATGGCATTGTCTGTTAGCCAGAAAAATACATTTGTTCACTGTCAGTTAATCTTAATGTCCCCTCTTTCCCAAAACTCATAAATACTCTTTGTGGCCCCATGGACTGTAGCTTCCCAGACTCCTCTGTCCATGGGATTTCACAGGCAAGAATACTGGAGTGGGTTGCTATTTCCTTCTCCAGGGGATCTTCCAGACCCATGTCTCTTGCTTTGGCAGGCAGATTCTTTACCACCGGTGCCACTGGGAAGCCTAATCTTAAGGTCCCCTCCTTTTTATCCAATACTCAGAAATAGGTAATATAAACTGCTACTTTTGCTGAAAACAGTAGAAGATGTCAAAGAATATAATTAGGCTCTCTTTCAATGCTTTCAATTTAAAAAAGTTATGACTCATAACTCTATACATACATGGCTAATTATAATCACAATTATCACATGCCTTTTCTTTTTCTCCATGTTACATTTTTAAAAGAACAATCCCATGTAACAAACCCTTTAAGTATAGATTTCTTTTCCTTAAAATAGGACACATAAATGCCATTATAAGATGTGTACACTGCTCAGTTGATAATTATGCAAAATAATAAACAGAATGGTTGACTATGAACTGAAAATATGTGTATCGAGGGCACACAGTGGCCATAAGACCTTGGCAGGAAGTAAAGGCTGGGATTTTTATTAGACAGGTGCCCTGGATTTCTAGCTCCTGGGAGCTTACTTCTCTATCTCTGAGCTGTATGCTTATACCATTTGACATGGAAATACGCAGAAGGAAAAGTGCAAGGAGAAAAAGAGAAAGTGGAAATTCAACCCTCTATAGAGGGTCTTCAAAGCCCAGCAGCAGACAACTGCCAACATCACCCAAAACCTTGACCAAGCTGTATAATTCTATTAAAATAAAGGGAGGATTTATCCCAGGGATGCAAAGATTCTTCAATATATGCAAATCAATGTAATACATCATATTAACAAACTAAAGAATAGAACCATATGATCATTTCAATAGGTGTAGAAAAAAACTTTTGACAAAATTCAACACCCACTTATGATTAAAAACTCTCCAGAAAGTGGGCATAGGGGGAACTTACCTCTACATTATAATGGCCAAATGTGACAAACCCATAGCAAACATCATTCTCAATGGTGAAAAGCCAAAAGCACTTCCTCTAAGATCAGGAAAAAGACAAGGATGTCCACTCTCGCCACTATTATTCAACATGGTTTTGGAGAATCTAGCTATGGCAATCAGAGAAGAAAAAGAAATAAAAGGAATCCAAATTGGAAAAGAAGTAAAAATGTCACTCTAGGCAGAGAACATGAGACTATACACAGCAAGTCCTAGAGATGCGACCTGAAAATGCCGGGAGCTCACCAATGAGTCTGGTAAAGCTGCAGGATGCAAAATCAGTACACAGACTCTCTTACATTCCTAAACATTAGCAATGAGAGGTCAGAAAGAGAACTCAAGGAAACAATCCCATTTACCATTGCATCAAAAAGAGTAGAATACCTAGTAATAAACCTACCTAAGAGGGCAAATATCCCAATACTTTGGCCACCTGATGTGAAGAACCAGTTCACTGGAAAATACCTTGATTCTGGGAAAGATCAAAAGCAAAAGGACAAGAGGGTGACAGAGGATAAGAGAGTTAGATAGCATCACCAATTCAATGAACATAAATCTGAGCAAACTCCAGGAGGTAGTGGAGGACAGAGGAGTCTGCTGTGCTAGTCTATGGGGTTGCAAAGAATTGAACACAACTTAGCAACTGAACAACAGCAACAAGGAGGCAAAAGACTTTACTCAGAAAACTATTAATATAAGATACCAATGAAAAAAATCAAAGATGACTGAAATAGATGGAGAGATACATCACGTTCTTGGAGTGGAAGAATCAGTACTGTAAAAATGACTATACTACCTAAAGCAATCTACAGATCCAGTGCAATCTCTATCAAATTACCAATGGCATTTCTCACAGAAGTAGGACAAAAAAAATCCACAAGTTGTATGGAAATATGAAAGACCCTGAATAACCAAAGGAGTCTTGAAAAAGAAAAACAGAACTGAAGGAATCAGGCTCCCTGACTTCAGAATATACTACAAAGCTACAGTCATCAAAACAGTATTGTACTGTCATTAAAAAAAAAAATATAGACCAAAGGAACAGGACAGAAAGTCTAGCGATAAACTTATACATCATTAGTCACCTAGGCTATGACAAAGGAGGCAAGAATGGAGAAAAGACACTCTTGGTGGGAAAGTACAACGACTATGGTGAACAGTATGGAGGTTTCTTAAAAAACTAAAAACAGAACTACCAAATGACCCAGAAATCCCTCTCCTGGGCATGTACTCAGAGGAAGCCATAATTCCAAAAAATACATGCGCCACAGTGTTCACTGCAACACTCTTTAAATAGCCAGGACATGGAAGCAACCTAAATGTCCATAGACAGATGAATGGATAAGGAAGGTGTGGTATATATACACAATGGAATAACACTCAACCTTAAAAAGAACACTTCCCTGGTGGCTCAGACGGTAAAGCGTCTGCCTACAATGCAGGAGACCCAGGTTCAATCCCTAGGTCGGGAAGACCTCCTGGAGAAGGAAATGGCAACACACTCCAGTACTCTTGCCTGTAAAATCCCATCGATGGAGGAGCCTGGTAGGCTACAGTCCATGGGGTCACGCAGAGTTGGACACGACTGAGCAACTTCACTCACTCACTCACTTAAAAAGAACAAAATAATGAATTTTGCAGGAATATGGATGGGCCTAGAGACTGACATACTGAGTGAAGTCAGACAGAGAAAGAAATATATGATATTGCTTCTATGTAGAATCCAAAACTCAAAGGGTAAAAATGAACTTATTGACAAAACAGAAGTAGAGTCACAGAGGTAGAAAATAAACTTATGGTTACCAGTGGGAGGAATAAATTGGGATTGATATATACACACTACTATATGTAAAATAAACAACTAATAAGGACCTACTGTATAGCACAGGAGACTATACTCAATAATCTTTCATAGCTTACACAAGAAGAGAATCTTAAAAAAGAGTGGATATATGTATATATATATATACTGATTCTCTTTGCTGTACATGTGAAACTAACACAACATTGTAAATCAACTGTACTCTAATTTAATTTTTTAAAAATAAAGATAAAGGAAAAGAGGAAGCATGGAATACCTAGAGAGATGACCAACAGATATGAAGAGGTTCAGAATCTGAAGCTTTAACAATGATGCACATGAAGCAGAATAATGCATTACCAGGTAGACAATTAAGGGGAAAAGTTTATATTAATGGAAAGAGTAGTGATCTAAATTTAGTAATTTAGCAAGAATCCTAAGACACTACTCTGAAAAAGAGATGTGGCAACCTTTACAGAAATAAGAGCCAAAAACACTAGACAAACTTAAAAGTCAACTGCTGTCTTTCAAAGGAGATCAGTCCTGGGTGTTCACTGGAAGGACTGATGTTGAAGCTGAAACTCCAATACTTTGGCCACCTCATGAGAAGAGCTGACTCATTGGAAAAGACCCTGATGCTGGGAGGGATTGGGGGCAGGAGGAGAAGGGGACGACAGAGGATGAGATGGCTGGATGGCATCACTGACTTGATGGACATGAGTTTGGGTAAACTCTGGGAGTTGGTGATCAATAGGGAGGCCTGGCATGCTGAGATTCTTGGGTTGCAAAGAGTCGGACACGACTGAGCGACTGAACTGAACTGAACTGTCTTTCATTTAAATTTCTAGTCTTTTCTTCAGCATGTTGAAGAAATAATAATGCCAGATCAGCTAATGGTAGACAATAGCCCAAAGGAATCATGTTAAAATAAAAAACCAAAACAACAAAAAAATTTGCAATTCAGAATAACAAAAAGTTCCATCAATGCTGAAGTCCATCAACCCTGTATCAGTGACTCTTAAGAAAACTTTTCCAGGCTGTAATAATTCCTGACACAAAATATGACACACACGAGATTTTGGATTACTTCCTTTGCTTCTCAAGCATCTCATTCAGCAGTATCCATTGCTCATTTATTGAAGCTTTTCAGATATTTTAAACCATGAAGAGCAATTTCTCTTTCTCATCAACTGCCAGGAATCAATTCATCACATTCCTAGATAAACAACAGACAACTCAATATTTAGATTATGATATACCATAAAGTTTAATGTTTTGCATTTAAAGTCTAGTCCAAGGACAAGCAAAGTCAATGTAATTTAGAAACTTGGAAGAAATACATAATTTCAGGCTCCGTGGCAGACCTAATCAACCAGATCTCCATAGCAACTTGATATTTAGGTACTGATATGTATGCCCATGACATTTTGAGCAGTATTGTTTTAAATCACTTTTCTCTGTAAGGAGATGCTTTTCTTTCTCTGCACCCTTATAACAACTTACCTTACAAGTGCTTCTTAACTTGTCAAAACTTGTCACAAGTTCTTCACAAACATCCACTTATTTATCCTTGCTAAGGTATTATGAGTTTTATTTTTGTTATAATTTATTTTACAGATGAAGAAACAGATTTTTTGCAGGGAATTGCAGACAGGACTTGATATGCCTAGGACTGAAATCTGGGGAGTCCATGTCTAGAGCTCTTAATCCCTATAGATAAACCATTATTAGAGAATATTTTTGTCACTTATTTACCTTTCTAGAAGCTTTCCATTTTCATGAATTTTTGAACAGAAGCTCTGTCAAAGGTAAATTAAGCCTCTGTTTTTCATACCTACTCAGATTCCCAATCCTCATAATAAGCACCAGCTTGGGTGAGAATGTATCTATCTTCTTTTCCCTTACCATTTATCAAGCATTAACAGCCATGCCATATAAAACATCGTGCTATTCTAAAACAGCAAAAGCATTTGTATTGCTTTGTATGCATTGATTAGTACTGACTGTTTATACTAATCAAAGTCACTGTATAATTGCATAGTATTTAGTCATTTTATTACACCACACTCCAATAAGAACTCTGCCTCCCATGACAGTCTCAGAATCAAACACTAAAAATAACGAACAGGTATTTTTGTTTCTGCCCAGGGATTAATCATTTCTACCAGGAGCCATAACTACGAACATTATAGACAGTCTCAGGCGATGTTAGCGGCTGCCTGACAACACAAGTATTCAAATTCAATACTCCTCATTCAATGGAGGGGCTCTCCTGCTGGTTCAGTGGGTTGAGACTCTGCCTTACAGAGCGAGGGATGTGAGCTCCACCCTTGGTCAGGGAACCAAGATCCCACATGCCTCAGAGCAACGAAACCGGCCTGCCACAGCTAGAGAGAAGTCCGTGCACCCTAACCAAGACCCAACTCAGTCAAAAACAAATAAATAAATAAGTATTTAAAAAAAAACAAAACACCTCAATGGAGAAGAAACTGCCCTCTCAAGGAACAAGATGAAAAATGCAATTAGCAGATGGAAAGAACACAGGGGTTAAAACAGAACAAAGCAAAAGCTGACACAACAGTTTAAAATTTCTTTTTTTAGAGTAACAAAAACCAAGAAGCTAGTAATTTAGCTGTAGAGACGCACCAGAATAAAGGGAAGAGCAGGCTCTAACTCCAGCGCCTTGTGCTAAAGGAATCAACTGTATATTCAGCAGGTGATAAACAGGAGGACAAATGTCTGAAAACATCCGAAGCTTGGCAGTGACCATGGACAGTCACAGAGATTTCCTCTTCCTTAGGGGGTGTGTGACTGTTTCCCAGCCTCCCTTGTGCAGCAAGGTGACCGAGTTCTAGCCAAGGGGATGTGAGCAGAAATGGCATGTGCTTTCAGGTGAGGCTCATAATCGTCGTTCACAGGTAATGCCCTACTCTCTGACTTCATCTGACAGCTAATGGGGGAGGCCCAGAGCTTGGAGAGCCACAGGATGGGCAAGTGTCGGTTTTCTGAATCATTATGGGACATGCCACCCACCAACTAGGAGTGTCTCAAAGACACGCCGACGGTAATTGGGTGAATGTAGTGATGTGTGGGGGTTTGTCAGTAGTTAGTCTACGCTAGCTGTTGTAGGAGAGAGTAAATAAAGGACAATTTGATCATAGCGTAAAAAAGGACTGTGAGCTGGACCCTTAGGTACACAGCTCATCCGCATTTGCTCCCACTCTTCCAACAGACAGAAAATCACAAACTCACACAGTGAGAGTTTGGCTCTCTCCAGGTTACATGCATGGTTCAGAACCATGGACACAAACATGGCCCCCAATGTCATTCTGTAGTTCTCCCAGGAGGCAGTCATGAAGAAGTATTTCCAGTCTCTTCCTCCCTGGCTTCCTCTCTTATAACTCCCTGCAGAGGGGGAGCTAAATGGCCCAACTCTCTTTCCATGAAAGCTCACATAATTCAAACACTGTTAGCATGTATAAGCCATCGCTCTTCCAACCAGCAAGGAGTGCTTAACCAAATGACCTCATTCATCTTCCCAGGCACCACGATCCTTGATTCTTTGGAGACAGAGAAACAAATGCTCTTACCCCTATTTCACAGATGAATACACTGAGGACGAAAGTGTGAAGCAAAGAATAAAATAAAACAAGAGGGCTTGTTTAATAAAACAAAAGGGCTACAGCTTAATGGCTATATGAAGCAAAGCATGCTTGCATTTACAGGCAAAATTTCAGGCTTCTGGGGCCACAGTCAATGAGGTCAGGTTTTGTTATCTAATGGTGCCTTATTAAAATGGTTGTTAATGTTTAAAAATCATACATTTATACACACACACACACCAATTTATGTATTTCAACTTCTTTTGGAAAATCAGAAGATGAGGTCACACCCAGCACATATTTCTGCATCTCAGGGCCCCTTAGAGTAGAGATGCTCCCCTATTCTCCAGACTTCCACTGTTGATTTTCTACAGCATCCAGGTGACAGCCTGTGCCCTGTAATCCCCGGTGACCCTACAGGCATCTGAGTTTGTGGCCCTATATCTACATGTCATTAAAGAAATAAGAAACCTTGATTCTTCCACCAGCAAATCCCTCCCTTACAACATGCAAGCTTATCATTTGAAAAATGGGTTTAAAATGATCAGAAGTGGGATTATGGGCAGTGTTTCTTCTGTCAGTCTTCCCCCACCACTTTTTCAGTTTTTTCCTCTTTTCCAAATTTTTTATTGGAGTATCTTTGATTTACAATGTTGTGTTAGGTTCAAGTGTACAACAAAGTGAATCAGTTGTACATACACATATATCCACTCTTTTTTAGATTCTTTTCCCATATAGGCTATTAAAGATGATTGAGTAATTTCCTTGTACTATATAATAGGTCCTGATTAGTTACCTATTTTATATATGATACTGTGCATATGTCAACTCCAATCTCCCAATTTATCCACACTCATTTTTACCCCCTGGTAACCATAAGTTTATTTTCTACATCTGTGACTCTATATGTTTTGTAGATAAATTCATTTGTACAATTTTTTTAGATTCTACACATAAGCAATATCATATGATATTTGTTTTTCTTTGTCTGACTTAAAAACTCTGTCTATAGCAGCAGCTGCTAAAATGGGTGGGCAGAGGTAGCAGTTAAGTTACTTACAAATGGACTCAATGTCAACCCTTCCTTCTTGCATAGATGGAGCAGAAAGGAAGGCCACTCAGAAAGGATGCAAAATGCTACACACTTGGGAATTCTTGATCACAGAACAGTAAATATGTGCCAAATGAGTGAATGCATAACCAGGTTTGTGGAGACCCTGAAAATAAGGCCTGACCAAGCACACCTTGGACTTGAGGACAGAGCAACTGCTGTTCTAAGGAAAATACTAGACTCTCCCAAGCATGGTATCATGGCCAAGAAATGCGACTCATTGCAAAGTCATGAGAAGTAGAATTCTAACAGGATGATTACTAGAGATACATTATGGTGCTTGATATTGGTGGTTTGGAGGAGTATCTACAAGGCTTATTGGGTGAAAAAATATACCCCTGACTGCTGCGGGCAAACACCACAATGGAAGTGCTATTACTGTGTTAGGATGATTATGTTAATCAAGATTTAGGCACAAAGACTATTATCACCTAGAAGCCCATAAATACACATTGTCATCCTCGTCCATGGCTTAGAATCCTTCAGCTTCAAGGAAGCAAGATTAGTACTGAAATTACTGCATCTCTGGCCTTGAGTAGCTAAACATGGTTCAGAGATGTCTTCCTTCAGCTCTGCGTCATCTTTGAGATTCTCAGGAGAATTATGCCTCTCAGCGATGATGGAGAGGAGGATAAATAAGAGAAGTCACAGTAGTGGTTAAAACTTAGTCTTTTCCAGGTCTTACATTAAAATTAACCTGTTCAATATCTTTAGTCTTCAGAATAACCACGAAATGTAAGTATGTGTATCTCAGTTTTACAGATGTTGAGATGTTACTTGGAGAGTTTAAGTGGCTTAACTGAAATCTCATAGCTACTAAGCAGCAGGTTTGGAAACAAACACCAGGTCTGCACGGATCTAATGTTTGCCATGATGTTGCTACTAAAAAGGCTTCTAAAAAAAAATAAATAAATAAATAAAATAAATTAAAAAAAATTAAAATAAAAAGGCTTCTAAGCAAATCTTACCAAGTAATATTTATGAGGGTTTTTCTTTTTCCAAATCATGACTCTTTTCTAACCAATATCTCCAAATATCTGTCCTCTTCTTAATCTGCTCTTTCCCGTGGAATCTGACTACAGAGGCTGTTTCTAGTCCACATGCCCACCTACAAGACTCCTGCTGCTGTGTTTCTTTGCTTCCTACAAATTCATTCTTCTAACTTTCATATATGTTCAGTCCAAAGGGAATAAAGTAGACTTTGGAATTTACAGTTCAGCCACTAGTAGCAGAAAGTACAATGAAGTTTGCATTTCTGGCAACTTCAGAAATTCACAAGAGAGCATGTGACTCGGTATAGAAGTTTCCTCGACACCTCTGAGATAAGAGGGCTGTCACAGGACAAACCTTGGAAATATTTAAGAAACAGACTCCAAATATTTTGCCTATAAAACACCATTAACCACCTCCTCTTTCTCTCTCTTTTTTTACCTGAATTAACCTAGAAACTTCCAAAAACACCTCCCATTGAGAAATTTTAGTTTTGTCTCTTGTTTCACATATGTGAGCAACAAAATTCTGCCACAGCTTCTTAGTGAATTCCTCCTCAAATAGATGTCAGGTATGTAATTATAAGATCACTAGCAGGGGAACCTAAAATTATGGCTTTGCGAATAAATATTAATTAGCTAATGGAAAGCATAGACATTTAAAAAGTCTTGGATTTCTTACTTAATCTGGGTTCCATATACCTTGACAAGCACCTTGGTGATATCTTAAATAACTGTCATTTCTATGAGTTTTTGGTTTTCTCTTTATGTCATTTCCCAAATCCCTACAAAATTGGTGGAAAATTTACAGATTTGAGTAAAATAATTTTACAAGAGAATTTATATTTATAAAAACTAAACAGGATGGAATTACACTGAGGAAGTTATAGCCACACCCATTCCTGTGTGTTGCATGTTTAGGACAATGGGGATATGTCAACGCATAGAAATCTCTGTATTTCTCAACTGTTTGGAATCAAGGAGCTCCTAGTTAGCAAAATAAAACAGGAATGTATTTATATGAGCTAAAAATGTCATGTGTTAGAATCTGATGACAAAAATGAGACAGGGCTGGTGCACTAGGATGACCCTGAGGGATGGGATGGGGAGGGAGCTGAGAAGGAGGTTCAGGATGGGGAACATAGGTACACCCATGATTGACTCATGTGAATGTATGGCAAAAAACCACCAAAATACGGTAAAGTAATTAGCCTCCAATTAAAATAAAAAAAAGTTTTGATTGGTGACATGGCCTTTGCACAACTCCAAATGAGGCTAGCAAGATCCTCTAGAATTTAGGATAGAAATTATCTTAATGATGGTTGAGATGAGAAGGAGATGCTTCTTGACATATATTGCCATGTGAATGTATTACCTATTCAAAAAGTAAATAAAATATAAATTCAAAATAAATTAAAAGTAAAGGAAGATAATATGCGAACGGAAGGGATGAAGGGAAGGGGAGAATGAGGGAAGAACAGATGTTAGGAAGCTTGGATGGAAGAAGTCATGCTTAATTTAAAATCACAATTAGTTCTAAAATTAGAAATTAGGACAAAGTTACCAGGTGAATTGCATCAAAAAGCCTAAGGACACCTTCTGTACTCTCAAAACAAGTGATGAAGTTGGATGTTTCTTAAGGGATTTTCCTAAAGCTAGAAGAATGAGACAGTTTGTTCTCCTGTACGTGGTGTTTCAGTGACAAGAATGAACTCATATGCAATTGAAAAATAAGATAAAGATGTAAGGATAACATGGAAGTGTGTTGGTTCCTCTGAGATTCTCCCAAGCATGCTAATGTTTTGAAGTGAGTAGGGGTAAGCTTTCTTACAAGTAAAGAGTAAATAAATAACACAAAACAATGCAAGATAAGTAGCCGAAATAGTAGATGCTTTGAGATCTTTAGAAAAAAAATTAAGAATTCTGCAAAATCGCCTTCTATGCATGCAGGGTGGTTTAGAAGCTTCAAGAAACTCTCTGCTTTCTACTTTACTAATTCATCTGACAAAGCTGTGAACGCAGGTCAAGAAGCTGCAAAGACATTTTTTCCTGTGTTAAAACAATAGATTATTATTGTTTTAAAGGCAGCTGAAGTTAGTTTCTGAAATTCTACTATAAGGAGTCTCTGGGAAAACTGAACACCCTCCAATACCTACATCTGGAAGGTACATGTACTCACCCCAGGGTGGAAACTTGCATTGCTAGTATTTTTATAAGTGCTGGGGTTATGAATTTTCGTAGATTTTATGGGGTCTGTCATACCTCTATTTTTCTTCCATAAGTTTCATTATATTTAGTGCATGATTTTGCAGAATATGACGTCCTTAAGCAGCTCACACGTACTGTTACATCAGAACCTCTGTGTGACTTTCCATTTGGTAGATCCAATGGATTTTAGTCATCCTTACATAAATCTTCACTGTGGACTCATTCATTCAATCCTTCAACTAGTATTCATATACCTCTCCCCATGGAGCCACTGCACCAAGGATATAAAAACCAGTAAGATATGGAAAGTGGTCACTGGAATTCAGTGGGGAAGTGTGGTCTTAGGTAGTATCAGGACCTCATACTTAGCGTCTCTGAGATCAGCTGGGCCGGGGGATATCTGGTAAGGAGCATCTGACATGACTGCCAAAGGCCTTCCTTCCTGGTCTTCACACTCTGTGTAATGCCCTCCCCATGAGTGTGGGCTAGACTTAGTGACTTGTTCATAATGAACAGAACGGACCAAAGAGATAGGATGGCCTTTCCAAGATTAGGTAACATAAGGTTGTGATCCTGCCTTTACATTTTCTCTGGCTCCGCTCACTTACCATACTGCCAGCTGGCCTATGGGCAGGCCCATGTGTCAAGAATCTGAGTCCTTCCAACAACTGGGTATGTGATTTTGGAAGCAGACACTCCTTTAGGTGCAGCCCTAGCCAACACTCTGAGTACAGCTTTGTGAAACACCCTAAGCCAGTGTCCAGCCAAGTCACCTGAGGATTCCTCAGCCACTGAGACTGTGAGTTCATAAAGGCTGCTGTATGCCTCTAACTGTTGGGGTCATTTTTCATGGAGCAATGGACACTTCCCTACAGACGGAGCACCGAGCAGAGGTAAGTGATGAACCCAAGTTCTCCATGCAGTTGATGGTAAGAGTGCATTCTAGTTATAGTAAAAGTGGGGCCCAGCTTCCTCCAGGAGCTGCTGTATGCTAAATATTGCTAAAATATGAGGTGCATATGGTGGGAGGTAGCAGATAAGAAAGTAAAGGTGAGCAGCAGAACACTGATAAAAGGTTTGAGAATTAAAAAAAAAAAATATATATATATGTGTGTGTGTGTGTATGTATATATATATATATGTAATAACCTTTATATTTTAAGAGAAATGGGTATGATCAGTTGAAAAATTATGCCAAGAATTCAGTTTAAAAACTCATTTATCAGAGTGCTATGAATTCTCCAAATCTTACCCTTTCAGGGTTGTCTCAAAGCATGTTTATAGAAGAGGTTACCTGAATACACAGTCTGGTCAAATATAACACATTCCTAATCATCCTGAGTTCTTCAAATTCCTAAGCTTTTGAAGACACAACCTCTTTTATTTTGTGCATTTTATTTTCTTCCACAATGAATTATCAGAGGCTTCTCTGATAGCTCAGTTGGTAAGGAATCTGCCTGCAGTGCGAGAGACCTGGGTTTGATCCTTGAGTTGGGAAGATCCCCTGGAAACGGTAAAGGCTACCCACTCCAGTATTCTGGCCTGGAGAATTCCACGGACTGTGTAGTTCATGGGGTCGCAAAGAACTGAGCACCGCTGAGTGACTTTCACTTTCACAATAAATTACTGTCTTGAATTTTCCCTTCCACTGACAATGCAACATTTAGTCTTCTTTCTTGTGATCATTTGATGGGAAAAGTTTGATCAGTTTTGAAGTTTGATGAGTCCCCAGCTTTCAAGAACAAGAATACATGTCCACAGAGAGCAAAGACACTTCCTGGAAGGGGCTACCGCAGCCCCATGAGCATATTCAGGGTCTAGCATTTGATAAAAACAGAAGGATGCTTTAGAGGCCAGATGTCTGCTCCCAGATAATCCTATGGACACACAATTCAGAAGGAGGATGGAAGCGCCGAAGGGAGCTGACTTGCCTCAAAGCCTTTCCCACTTACACCAAGAGGGAGATTCTGAAAACAGAATTTCTAGTGTAAAAGACACATTTAAGTATCCCCATTTTCTTTCCTTTGATAACTAAGCATCATAAAGCAGAACTGCAGGAACAGGGCAAGACCGGGGAAAGTGAAGAAGAAGAAGAATGAGCCCTTGGCTGGCATGGGATAGAGGTGACTTTGAAAGGACAGAAAACAGAAGCATTGCTTAGAAGCCCTAACTAGTATTTGAAGGTGGACATATTTGTAAGAGTCCTGAGGTGATACGTTAACAGCAGTGAAATAAAAAGACAGAGCTGTCAAGTGGCTGCTGGCCCTGTGCCTTAAAGAATGAATAAAACCAACATTTGAATGATTTCATATAATTGCAATGAGAACACATGATGAGGTGTAATTACACATGTGTACCTCTGAGAGTCTCATCTGCTTGTATTGACTCTGCTGCTTCTGGTATTGAACCTGGAAGTGTCTGGCTACAATTGCTCTCCGCCTCTGGGTCAATGGAGGTCTCTCTTCTGGAAGTCTGTCAAGCATTTAAGGCACTACTGGCCACCAGCACTTCCTGCAATGACAGAAACATTCTACATCTGCTTGTCCAGTCGGGAAGTCGCTACTCACACAGAGTTCTTGAGCACTTGAAATGTGACTAGTGCAACTAATGAACAATTTTTAATTTAATTTCAATTTAAAGACATACATATGACAAATGGTTACTCTATTGGACAGTACAGATATAAGGGAACATCATGAAGATAACAGAATTGTGTGTCATACAGTATGAGGCACACCCAGCAAATAGTACCCAGCATATCAAACAGATGAAAAGTAATGTAGGGTTTTGCAAGAACCCCCAAATGTCAGCTATGCCAAACTGCGCATAATTAGAGAACATAAATTTAAAAGACTATATACTGGGGAGATGGAGGGCCTTGATAATGGCCAGTAATATTAAATGATTCACCCAAACTGTTGATTTTTTTAAATCTCCACAAAGTCACTGAATGATTCCAATACAGATGGTAAGCCTTTCGTACTGCAAAACGCCAAATATCATCTTAGAAATTCCTAATTGTGTAAAGAAGTACAACAATCACTGGTCTGATGTAGATTTTGACTCAAAACTAAAACACATCAAATGAATTGAGTTTAAAAAAAAAATAATCCAAGACAAAAGTGATGTAGAATAAACAGTATTAAAAATGATAGAGTGAAATGTAAGATCAAAAATACACAGTGGATCAAAACTCAAAATAATTGCTTCGTGATTTAACTAAAGTTCAAAGTTGATAGCATTCTTTGTAAAAAATCTAACTTGATTGAGGGCAGGTTGATCATTCATATATGGTAATAAAGGAATTTATTATTGTTCTTTATATAGAGACCTTTTTGCCCTGGGACTTTCCTTAGACAGCATCAGATACCCTAGCAAGGAATGAATAAAACACAGAGCTGGAACGTATACAAAGCCAGATATCAGCAGGTATTAATTTGAGCAAAGGTATCAATAATGCCTACTGATTTGCAGATAATAATCATGTGTCATTCAAGACCTAGTGTTTAGAACAGAGAAAAGATGCCACATTTGCAGATACTTAGTGGTTCCATGGAGAAGGAAATGGCAACCCACTCCAGTGTTCTTGCCTGGAGAATCCCAAGGAGGGGGTTGCACAGAGTCGGACACGACTGAAGTGACTCAGCAGTAGCAGTAGCAGCTCAGATAGACTCTTAGTACGCAGTGTCCTTAGTGAGTTTCATGCATTCCCAGATCGTTTTACTTGTACTGAGAAATAGGCTTGCAAAATGTAAGAACTGATGTTCTTTTTTTTTGTGCCAATGAGATACTGAGATGCAGGGATCATTGCAAATCATCAGCATATAGTGTTCCTCATTTTGATTCTGTGAGAAGCAACATTTCTGTAAGGATTAGTCACCATGGCATTAATTTCTCAGGAACATTTTCTCATTTTCAGATGAAAGTTGCTATATAGAGTGATACAGTATCGACATGTTTAAATAAAATTATTGGGTAAGCATTTCAATGAGTGACCTAGAGAATACATTTCATCTGAATGGAAACACACATTTTGAGTCATGGAAGTATTGATATGCATGCCCAGCATGAACAGCTCTTCAAATGTAATATTACTTTTATCCATACTTTAGAATCAAACAATTATCATTATTGCAATCAGAGAATAAAATGTGTATATTATATTGGATACGAGTGCCAAACTAGGGCTTGTTTGCTGTTTGCATGAACTCTTTAGATAAACTCAGAGCAGTACTTTTTGTGGAATCTAAATCCAGAACAAATACAGAGATGAGATCCTTAGGAGCAGACTTATGGATCTGAGATCAGTCTGTGGGCTCCATCCCAGACACACCAGTCTCCAGGCCAATGTGGTTTGTTTTCTAGGTCCCAATACACCTGTGGTTCAACAACAGTTTCAGTGTATACATAGAGGCACATACCCCTAGGGGAATGCACTTTTATGTACATAAAAATTTCAAGTGAGAAAGAATAAATTGTGGCAAGCTGCTCAAAATTACCAAAAATTGAACACAGCCTTCTACATTTCCTCTTTTTCATTGTGTCCACCTAATATGTTGTGTTATGTTTGCGAGAAACTATTTGGGAAGCCCATTTACCACAGGTAGCTTGGGGGAAATTACTGCATTATAAACCTAAGAGTGCCTGGAATTCCCCTCTTTTAGATTCAAATGTTTGGATTCAGAATGACCAGGCGGTGATTATGCAAAGATGGAGAAATGTTCAAAACACAGGAGGAGGAGAAAAGAGGTCTGGTGCTGGTATAATGATTTTTCAGAGACACTACAGTTTTGGGAGTGTCGGAAAGCCATGCACTAGAAAAACATTCTGATTTACAGGAATAATATGAAATTATCCTAAATGAGGGTTTTCAGAGAGAAAGAAAATGGCAGGGTATTAATTACCGTGGCGACACAAGTTCTCCTGCTCAGTGAATATATTTTATTCCTTCTCTTTTTTTCAGTCTTCAAATTCTCTATTAAAATGGTGATGATGGAAAAGATTCATGATTGATATTGCCTTAGAGCTTGACATTCAGAGTCACCAACAGACTAAATATGTGCTCATTGTCTCTTCTCTCTATAAAACCTCTCTAAAATCATCCACATCAACAGAGAAATGACATGCAGAACAGTCCACAAGTACAGTGCTCTCCCTGTAGGAAAAGAAGCACTTCACCTTTCTTTTTTCCCCTGAAAACCGTGTAGCATCCTTCATTTATCCCTGCGTGAGACAAGGAGTGGACCTCAGAGTCAGCGCCCTTTCCTGCTGCATTCAGAAAGAAGGCCGGAAGCCTGCCTGACTTAGGACTTGAGGTTGAACTAGGACCGTCTTAACCACGCAGTGAAGGAACAAGAAAAACAGCAACGAGAACCACGAGAGCAACCAATCTGAAGGACTCAGTCAGCACGGGGGAGGTTGACAAGGAGATCTCAGCACAGTGAAGCCCTTACTGGCCCCAAACCTCGTTCCTGAAAGCTCCCTTCGAGCGGCCGCCAATGCCCGGGCAATGTGATTAGCTGCCTGAGAAAGGCCTAGAATTACTCCTGTCCTGACTAGATTACCAGGTAATTAGATTGAGAGCACTCTCCCCTGACTGGGGCTGTCAGAGTGAATCTGGCTGGCTCTCTCCAGATAGCTGTCATGTCCCACAATAACACACAGAGGCTGACACAGTGAGGACCTTTTTAAAAGATGTTCAAAGAATTCGAGTGCCTCCGTTTTCTCCACAATAAAACAAACGTTCCCTGAATGGAAGGGTTTATTCATATTGTCATTGTAGTTGATGAAGAAAATGTTACCAGACAAAGCCTGGCCACACAGGCTTAACCTGTGCTGGCAACTGCAAATCACCAGGCGGGACCAGCTGATGGGGGAGGCCGGAATCACCCAGAGAATGAAGCCACTTGGCTGAAGCGAGGCTGATGCTCTGAGTCACTAGGCCTTTGTTCAACTGAAGTTAAACAGGGCGTGCTAAGCACCTTCTCTGAACAGGAGCGCAACCTCTGAGGCTCTTCTTTCTTCCCCTCTGAGACAAGGACACTCACCCTTCACACTGTAAAGAGGTCTCCCCGGTTCCTCCCGGGACCACAGAGAACAGAACAAGAGCAGAGAAACCAACAGGAGGAAGGCAAGGTCCCAGGTCCTGTCCTGCCATCTCCAGAGACTGCACTATTCCTATTGAGGACACTGGGAATGCAGCAAGTGTCCCCAGATGGACACCTGCAAAGTGCCCTCGTCTCTGGCAAAAGGAGGGGGGTGAAGGAGTGACATGATTTTATGTGGTACACAGGAAAGCATATGCTTTTATTTATTTTAATAAATATTAGTAAAATATTTAAATTTTATAAAATAATTAAATTTTATAAAAAACCCAAAACCTTGAAAAATAAACATGAGATCAATTTAAGGAAGAGAAGCATAGAGCCATGGGAAAACTCACAAATGTATCAGAGACTTTTTAAAGAAAGCTGAAAGCCCAGGTGTAAATTGCAGTGGAGCTGGGAGTCAGAGCTAAGGGTGAAGCCAGCATGCCCACTTGCAGCGGCAAACTCTTAGGCAAGTTAGCTCACTTCACGGGCAGCTCCAGGAGTTATGCCTTTTCTGAGTACAGGCGGGTAGAAAAACATCAGCAGATGAAAGCAGTTATCGTTTTAAATAAGGGAAACTGGGCATCTTTATCTCTATGAAAAGTGCTCTAGAGAAAAAAAAAAAAAAAAGTGCTCTAGAAATGTCGGTTCCCTTTAACCTCTTACACCACTGGCGGAAATGTAAACTGCTGCAGCCGCAATGGAAAACAGTATGGAGGTTCCCCAAAAACTAGCAATAGAACTCCCATACAATCCTATGATCCCACTCCTAGGCATACACCCGGAGAAAACTCCAGTCAGAGAAGACACATGCATCCCTATGCTCATAGCAGCGCTGTTGACAACAGCCAAGACATGGGAACAATCTAAACGGCCATCGACAGGTGAACGAATAAAGAAGATGTGGTATGTACACACGATGGAGTATTACTCGGTCAACAAAAAGAATGAAATGATGCCATTTGAAGTAACACGGAAGTCAGTTATGCTCACTGTTATCTCACCAATGCAGACCTTTTGTAGCAACATCAATGGACCTAAAGATTAATGTACTAAGTTAAGGAAGTCAGACAGAGAAAGTCAGATATCATATGATATCACTTATATGTAGAATCTACAAAACTGACAGAAATGAATTCATTTACAAAACAGAAACAGACTCACGGACATAAAATACAATCTCACTGTTACCAAAGGGGAAGGGGGAAGGATAAATCAGGGGCTTCCCAGGTGGCACCAGTGGTCAAGAACCTGCCTGCCAGTGCAGGAGATGTTAGAGACGCGGGTTTGATCCCTGCATTGGAAGATACTCTGGAGAAGGAAATGGCAACCCACTCTGGTATTCTTGCCTGGAGAATCCCATAGACAGAGCAGCCTGGTGGGCTACAGTCCACGTGGTTGCCAAGAGTTGGACATGGCTTAAGTGACTTAGCAGATACACACACACACACACACACACACACATACACTATATATAAGATAACCAACGAGGACCTACTGTATAGCACAGGGAACTCAACTCAATATTCTGTAATAACCTATATGAGAAAAGAATCTGAAAAAGAATGAACGCATGTAATGTGTATAACTGAATCACTTTGCTCTACACCCGAAAGTAACACAATATTGTACATCAACCATAGTCCAGTTAAAAAATAAAAAATTCTCTTTGGGTGGGACTTGTCAAACTTTCCAGTTCTAGGTTCTCCAAGAGGGATCGCTTGGCTTCTGAAGTCTCATACACATCCCCAGGCCCCCAGAGGTCCCAGGCACGGGTCACTGGGCCCCCGCTCCCCTTAGACACACCGACGGAGCCCTGGCATCTGTCCGCTCCCCACCTTGCAGTGTGCCTTCCTTCAGTAGGTGATCAACCAGTGTCTCCTCAGCTAAAATATTAGCTCATGTAGTACTGAGTACTGCAGGGTTTAAAATTGGGTATTAGATTTGGTGTGGGTTTTTCTTGTTCCCCACATTTAGAACTTTTTTGTTAAAAAAAAAATCTAAAAGTCAACTTTATTTATCAAAGTTTAGCCACTTTTTCCTCTGTTATAAAGATCATATATAGTGGAGGAAAAAAACAAAACAAGACATGAAGCATTTTTAACCTCAACATGCAGAGATGACACTTCTGCCTTTTCTGGTCTGTTGTTTGGCTCTTTCCTGTGTGTGTGTGTGTGTGTGGAAGCAAAATGTTCATAGGACTACCCAGGGCTTCTGCACCTCTGGTGTCCCTCTTACACGCGGGCAGTCACTGAGACGCCTAACACATCCGCGTGTGTCCCTGGGTCACACTGGTTCATCACAGTGCTCTTTCTCCCCACCTTGCTTCCAGATGTGTGCGGACTGCAGCAGTGTCTTTTCCCTTAAATCCCCCCCGTGCATGCTTCCTGAAGGTCAGGGCGTGGGACAGGGATTCCAGGAAGGTCCAGGACAGCGCTGCATGGTAAAGAGTTTAAATTTTAGCCGTGCCTCTGTGGCGCTGTGTCCGCAGAATCTGTTATAACTCAGTGACTCATTAATTCATCAGTTTCTTCACTCTTTACTCTCTGTTCAGCATCCCTTCCTTTTCCTTTTAGACACACATGTTCTGACCCAAGGACATACGCAGGGAACTAAAACTCCCTGCCCCTTTCCTGCAGGCTTTTTGTTGTGCTCTGTCTTCTGCTGGTCCTTCTTTTTTTTTTTTAGCACATTCACATCTGGGTATTTCCTAAATGAAAAGGGGGATGCCTGAGGCCAGCTTTAATATGATACTTTTTATTTTTGGATGCGAGGTTTGTGGGTTGTTAGTTACCTGACTAGGGATTGAACCCCAGGCCACAGCAGAGAAAGTGATGAATCCTAACCACTAGGCAACCAGGGAACTCCCTACAATGATCCTTTTTATTTATTCTCGTCTGCCTTCTGAATGTACTTCTGTATAGTTTTATATTCTGGGTTTTTCATCATTCTGTATTTTATTGTGAATGTTTCCTCATTCATCTTCCTACAAATTCTTTGGGAGCATCTAAATCTAATGGCCAAATAATATTCTACTTTACAGATGCAATAGTGTGATGCTTCCAAAGTTTGCAGAAATGTAAGAATCACAAGGGGTATTTGTAAAATCTACAATTTCCAGAAGCTTCCCTTGGGGTATTTTTATTTGGTCGCCTGCAAGAGAATATAGGAGTTTGAACTTAATAAATGACTCCAAGTTATTTTTTCTGTGTGTGACCATTTCCTTTCTTATAGACATGAAGTTCATTTCCAAATTTTTGCAAAAGTAGATAAATAATAATGAATTCTATAGCCTTTCAGGCAGAGATTAAGTGAAACGGCTTCGGAATTCAGCTGAGGTAGACCCTCTAAACATGCCTCAAATCTCACTTTTTCCAAATTGGACTGTTCCTAACAATGGCACTTTTGCATCTTTACTTTACAAGTCAACTATAGTAAATAAATTGAAAGGAAATCTGTAAGACTTCAAAAGAAAAGACAATAAAATTTTAACTCTTGGGGCAGAGGTTTTTCTGATTAATATTTTAGCAGATACAGAAATCTGAAAGTGTTTTCCAATTTATGAAATTAAAAGAATGTGGTCTTATTTTATATTGAGATAGATTAAGAAAATTTCCAAGTTTAAAGCAACTAACAGGGTTAATTTGTAAGAAGAGACATAAACAACCAAAGAATCTAGACTTATTCAGCTTAAAAATGATCTAACTTAAACACGTCTTTAAAAATGGCACATTTTTCAACTTTTCTTTTCTACTCCAAGTCAAGAAATGCCAAGAAATTTTAAAGTAGGAGAAACTATGGGATGTGTTGGCCTGTCTTTCCTTGCAGATTTTTGCAGATTTCAAATGCTTCACAAATCATTCACTTGAAAGCTGATTGAATATCTAAGAACAGATGCTATATTTTAGTAGCTCCAGGATGAGAAACAAGCTGGGAATCATAGTCCAATAGTGACTGGGAGACACACATCAACAATCTCTGGGATGTGTTGTGTAGCAGAGGATGATTACAGATAAACTATCAAGTAATTTTGCAGCTGTGTATGAAAATCTTATAAGCCACATGATCCAGAGAGATTACATGAAATTCTCAGGATAATATCAGAGTATCAAAAATTATGAGTTACAGGCATGGTGGCTTAGTGATTTTAAATAGATATCCATCACCTACTCTAAGATAGGCTCATAATCTATTGTTAACTTGGATTGGATTTTAATACATGGTTTTACTGTAGGAGAATCGCACGCCTCAAGATTCTGTCTGGGCAAGTTTTCCAAGTACTTACAACATGCAGGAAATTGACTACTGTGAAACTTATCACTATACTGTTTACAGTCATATTAAAACTGTGTTTAGGCTCTGGTATCCTTTTGTCTGGTAGGAATGGAGAGTGGCTACTCTATCTCCTCTGCTTTCCAAGAACACAATCCCAACCTGCTTACCTACCAATACACACCTTTCCCACAGGTCCTAATAAGGAAAGTATCCTTCTGATACTGAGGAAAGTATCCTTCTGAAACCCACAACTCCTCTGAATGGAATGAATGTTTCAAACAGTCGGTTCTTCCCTAGTGGCAAAGCCCAAGGAAGAGGGCATCTGCATAGGACCAGTGGCTTCTAAGTGAAAGTGAAGTCGCTCAGTCGTGTCCGACTCTTTGCGACCCCGTGGACTGTAGCCTACCAGGCTCCGCCATCTGTGGGGTTCTCTAGGCAAGAATACTGGAGGGTGTTGCCATTTCCTTCTCCCGGGGATCTTCCCGACCCAGGGATCAAACCCAGGTCTCCCGCATTGCAGGCTTTACCCTCTGAGCCACCAGGGGGTCTTTAAAAACTTGCAGATTTTGGCACTGCTAGGAAAGTTTCTTTATTGCTCTTTAAGCTATTACTTCCACTTTTTGAAGAGAGAAATGGTCTACTCCAGTGCCCATGTTACTAAACACCTTATAAGTGTATTCCAGTAATAAATACTGCATAATGAGGAAACAGACTTTCAGAGATAACCTTAAACTTTGTGTTTTCAGTCCACGATCCATCATACCCATTCATACAAGAGAAGCCTTCTGCAGCTTGCCTTGATGATAAGAACAATCAGCATTACTTGTTATAAGAGTACCACCCAGCCTTAAAGAACAGAATTTCCAAGGGAAGAATCCTAAAGAAAAATTTTAACCACACATGTATCTCTTATAATCAGGCAAATTTAGAATCATTGAGTTATAGAAACAATTGAAGGCCTGAAATGTTGTGTTTGAGGAAGACATTAATGAAAAAGAATCCTTTAATTTCTTCCAACCAACCTTAATGAAATTAACTTGACTGCTATGTCTTTTGGGGATGTTGGTGGGCAGAGGGTGCCAACCCAGGTTTCAGGAGGGTTTTTACAGTTCTTCCTCCAGAAACCTAAAGTCACCACCAATTTAGTAAACACAGAGCTCCTGCATGCGGCCTTCATCTGCCAGACACCAACAGGAACCTGCAGTACCCAGAGATGCCAATCTGGCATCTCTTTGGATCAACAAATTAAATAGGAATAAACCCACAAATGAGCAATAAGAGACAGAAAGAAAAAGTGCTACTTCCTGCTGAAACAAACTTTGATTTGTAAATGAAATGCAGGGATGTGCCAAGGAGAGAAAGCTTCCCCATCCATGTTGGAACCTTCTTACTGCTTTAAGTTGGGACTGAAATTAGTTATATATCACACATGCAAAATATGTTGCTGATGTTTCCTTGAAATGACTTGCTTTTTACTTTGTATAACTTGGATGAGAGTTGTTTGCTATTTTTGCATGGATGAATCTTTTACGCTTGGTTTAGTCAGTAACTTTACTTGCTAAAGAAAATAAAAGCTAATTAAAATGGGGATCCATATACTAATTCATAAAATCACCTGCCAGGACAGAAAGACTGAAGTAAGAGACTGTGTTTATTTACCTGGTGAGGCCTTGCTGTGCCAATATGCCAGAGGGGACAATCATATTTTAAGTATTCCCAGCACTAATTCTCACACAAAATAGCTCTGCTTCTAATACTCCACTTGACAACCAGAAGAAACCCATTAAATGCTTTACATTTTATTTCCAAGGTGAAAACTTGTTAGGCATTCTATAATTCAAAAGCCAAAACAAAACCAGACCAAAAACAATAAAATTCTAAACTCGGTCCAATCCCTCACACCCAACTCCCCCTTCACACACACATTAGTGGTTCTAGTGACAGAGCATTCATTTACGAGTCTTAGTGAGTTTGATTTCCTTTAGGAAAATTTTTATTTGCACTTTACAACTATCATTAACTTCAAAGGATACTGACAGTTTTCAAGTTATTAAGTTAAAAGGCAGCCAACTTTCCGTTGGAGTCACTGCAAATTAATTCTGTCTTACAAGGCCAGATTGGGTCATTTCCTGAGCCGATGGTAATAAATAGCCCTTATTCTAATATAAAAACAAGTGAGTGTAGTAACGCATTTCTGATTAAAATGTTCAGAAATAGGCAGGACCGAGACCTGTTATAAACCACAAGAAATTTTACACCAGCTGTGTTAGAAATTGCTAGTTATCTACACAGTATACATTCTCCATTTCTTTTTATTTTTCTCTTCCTTTCTACTTAACTGAAAACAAAACTAAACAAAACCAAAAAACAGATTTTCTTCATAGCAGCAACATACCTTTCTAAAAATTGCATTTCCAGCATCCTTTACTGCTAGGGTGACAGTATTCAGCCAATGAAGAGTAAGCCAAAGGTTATGAAATTTTTCCAAGTTGTTCTTTCTAGCTTTGGGAATGACTTGGCTTTTTTTTTTGCCAAGCCTGAACCAGCTGAGATATATAATTAGGATTATACTGTAAAGTTACTACACTGTAAAAGCTAATAGAATCTAACCTTTAAGAGGATAGGAACCATACATTTCTTGTTCAATATTCACTCCCAACACCCAGAACATGGCAGACACAGACCAAATACTTAGAAACATCTGTTGAGTGAATGAGACGACTAACTCATATGACAGTGGTGATGCGAGAAATGGGAAAAGTAGTAAAGATGAGGGTCAGGGTGATAAAGCAAGTCCTCACATCAGCCCTGATATCCCGGTAAGGAGGCTGGCTTGTACCCTGAGTGAGAGGGGAATTCCTTGATTGGCTTTTTGCAACTGGGGGACATGATCTGACCCAAGAGTTTTAAAGGAACTTTGTCTTCTGCACTGAGAAGAAAGAAAAGATTAGAAGTGATTTGTGGGGAAGGGGGCAATGATAAATCAAGGATATCTCCTAAGTTTTGGATCTAAAAAAAGGGAAAAATGGAGCTGCCATCACTGAAATGGGAAAGACTGCAGAATGAGCAGGTTTGTAGTGGGGAGACCAGGGACTCAGCTCTGACATTTCAAACTTGAAATGTCTAATAGACATCCAAGTGCAGAGGTGAAGTAGGGAGGGTACCCAAAAGACTGGCATTTGAGACAAAGGTTCCACGGAGAAATATAATTTTTGGGCATAAGTGGCACATAGATATTGAAAGCCATAAAGTCACTACTACAGTAGTGACTATAGGAACCTCTAAGATTCTTGGATGCTGGGACCAAGCAACCAATAGATAATTAGCAAAACTTGTCTGGCAGTGGTTTACAAGATTATCTGAAAGATATAAAAGCTGGAGGTAGAAATTCTGGTTAGAATATTGCTGCAGTGATCCAGGCATCAGTAGAAGATTACCAGAACTGATGTCCCACGGCAAGGGGAGCTTGCTGTGAAAATGTTAGTGATGTCCTGAATATGGAGCATGGGGAAGGAAATGACGAAGTCTTGGAATGACTCTCATCTGAACAGGTTGTATTAGAAAACGCTATTATTTTGGTTAGGATTCCCCCAGAAACAGAGTCTGAGAGAAAAATGTGAGTACAAGTATATGAATTGGGAGGTGATACCAGGAAATGCCTAGTGGAGGTAGGGGATATAAATCAGGCAAGGAAAATAAGGTAATAAAAAGTGCATGATCAAGGGACTTCCCTGGTCGCCCAGAGGTTCAGAATCCATTTTCCAATGTAGGGGAGACAGGTTTGATCACAGGTGAGGGCATTAAAATCCCACATACCATGTAGCAACTAAGCCCAAGCAGGGAGGGCTGTGTATGCAGGGAAGACCCAGCGCAGCCCCACACAAAAAAGTACATTATCAAGTGAGTGACCTCTGTGACCACTATGGGAAAGTGAGGAGCTCTGTGACCTGTATAGAACCCACATCTGAAAATCGTCCCAAAGCAGGGGTGAGTCTTTACTTCTCTGTTGGTTACTGATCTCAGAGGAAAAGTCTGCACGTAGAGAGGTGGACAACAAACCATGGAAAATTCTTAAAGAGATGAGAATACCAGATCATCTTCCTTGTCTCCTGAAAAACCTGTATTCAAGTCAAGAAGCAACAGTCAGAACCAGACATGGAACAACGGACTGGTTCAAAATTGGGAAGAGAGTATGTCAAGGCTGTATATTGTCATCTGTTTAACTTCTATGCAGAGTACATCATGAGAAATGCTAGACTGGATGAAGCACATGCTGGAATCAAGATTGCCAGGAGAAATATTAACAACCTTAGATATGCGGATGACAGCACTCTAGTGGCAGAAATGGAATAGGAACTAAAGAACCTCTTGATGAGGGTGAAAGAAGAGAGTGAAAAAGTTGGCTTAAAACTCATCATTCAAAAAACTAAGATGATGGTATCTGGTCCCATCACTTCATGGCAAATAGATGGGGAAAAAGTGGAAACACTGACAGATTTTATTTTCTTAGGCTCCAAAATCATGGTGGATGCTGATTGTAGCCATGAAATTAAAAGACACTTGCTCCTCAGAAGAAAAGCTATGGCCAAATTAGACAGCATGTTAAAAAGCAGAGACATTACTTTACCGACAAAGGTTCATACAGTCAAGGCTATGGTTTTTGCAGTAGTCATGTATGGATGTGACAGTTGGCCATAAAGAAGGCCAAGCACCAAAAAATTGATCTTTTCAAACTGTGGTGTTGGAGAACTCTTGAGAGTCCCTCGGACAGCAAGGAGATCCAACCAGTCAACCCTAAAGGAAATCAACCCCGAATATTCATTGGAAGGACTGATGCTGAAGCTCTAATACTTTGGCCACTTGATGCAAAGA
The DNA here is from genome assembly GCF_019320065.1 of Cervus canadensis. Lineage (NCBI taxonomy): Eukaryota > Metazoa > Chordata > Mammalia > Artiodactyla > Cervidae > Cervus > Cervus canadensis. Next base: position 54,713,838 of record NC_057407.1, read on the forward strand.
GCTGACTCATTAGGAAAGACCCTGACACTAGGGAAGATTGAGGGCAGGATGAGAAGGGGGCAACAAAGGATGAGAAGGTTTGATGGCATCACTGACTCAATGGACATGAGATTGAGCAAACTCTGGGAGGTAGTGAAGGACGGGGAAGCCTGGTGTGCTGCAGTCCATGGGGCAGAAAAGAGTCAGACTCGACTGAGCGACTGAAGAGAAACAGTAACAACAGAGGTGTGCAGACAAAGAAGCTAGATCTAGTGAGAGCACCAGCAGTGGCTGCTAGGTTGCTAAATAGAAGGAGGAAAAGGGAAATTCGGTTGATGAAGTTAGCCCATGATCCCTCTTTTAGATGATAAAAGTGTCTGTGTTAACACAGGCAGTTACACATAATATGCTTCTGCATATTAAAGGAATTCATTAATAGGTTGAAATGCTATAGACCCAAATGCCAACTAGTAATACGTCACCTCAAAATGGGCAGCGACAAAGAAAGAATACATCTCTTTCCTTCCTTTGCACCCCGACAATGGCTGGGACAGTACTAAACACTGTCAGTAGCAATAGCAGTGCACTTGGCCAGTCGTGTCCGACTCTTTGCTACTGCATGGACTGTACCCGCCAGGCTCCTCTGTCCATGGGATTTTCCAGGCGAGAATACTGGAGTGGGTTGCCATTCTCTTCTCCAGGGGATCTTCCTGACCCAGGGATGAAACCCAGGTCTCCTGCATTGCAGGCAGATTCTTTACCATCTGAGCCACCAGGGAAGCAGTGATTAATAAATACCTATGAGATCATTTAATTTTAGTTATTCTGGTGATATAAACATTTTCCTTTGTCAGAAACAATAATTAATACTGTAGGTACTAAAATAGACATGAGAGCAACTGAACAACAACAAGATACAAAAACATTGTTATGAAATTTCCTTATGAGATAGTTGTCTCCATTTTGCCAATGCTGTTGCAGGAAAAAGAAATGAGATTATTGAGTGGGATGATTGAAATGCAGTCTTAGGCTACTGAGAGGTATTAATATTCAGCAGATGAAATGTGGATTGAGAATCAGAAACGATTGTGTTCAATTTCCAACCAGCCAGGAAATCAGCCAAAAGTACAAGTTGGATGTTTCATCTGATTACAGCAACATAGTGGGGACCTGGCATATTTCATCTGTGGGTTCATCTTCCTCCCTCTTCTCCAGGGAACTTAAAAAGAGAAGGAATTCTTCTTTGTCTTGCACTCTGAGTAGGAGGTCTATGGTTCAATGTAATTTTCAAGTCAGAATCAAGTTTTTGCCATTGACCAATCCAGCAACTGCTCAAGAAAAAAGCAACTTGGAAATCAAATATATATGCCTATATGTATACACATATATACACACATATATATATATAATCTCCTTTGGTGGTTTATAAGACTAAGCAAAAATAGCAAAATGCTATCCAGATGCCCAACATGGTAGTAAATTTGTATTAGCACTAATTTTGTTTCTGGATTTCAAAATAAAAGACACTGGAAAGGAAATAGCAATATTATATTATGTAAAAATAATTTGGTATGCCACAATCCTACCATCCAAACTCTACCATTATTACCTAGAGGAGATACGAAGATATAACACCCTCTGCCTACTCTTTTTATTTTCCTCCTATTGTCCAGCTGCATTATCCCCATGGTACACGTAACACCCTTGAGAAAGTTTTCTGTAGGTTAAGGTGTAGGGTATAAATCTGACTACAAGTTTCAAGGAGAAAAATGACTTTACTTTCTTCATTCTTAAATGTTCAAAGTTTTAGACAGCCACAGAGAAATTTCACTTTTTGGTGATTTTATACATGGAGGCAAATGTAACTATTTTTCCAATGTCTGTGACCTCCCCCATCTCAAATTCATGTGTTGAAAGGCTAATGCCCTATATTATTGGCGGGGGGGGGGGGGGGGGTAGTGTGTGTGGGCTGGGTGGCGTTTTGGAAAGTGCTTTGGTCACGAGGGTGGCGACCTCCTGAATAGGATGACCGCCCTTATGAAAGAGATACCTGAGGGCTCTCTAGCCTCTTCTACACAGGCTGTGAACCAGGCTAGAGCTCCCATCAGAATGAGAACGTGCCTTGGTCTGGGAACTCCTAGCCTCCAGAACTGTGAGAAATTAATTTAAATTTTTTATCAGCTACCAATTCTGTGGTTTCTGTTATAGCAGCCCAAGTGGACTGAGCAAGAGCTATGGATAAGTGGATACTATGAATTGTAAAGAAAAAGCAGAAGCAGAGATCATGCTTTAGCAAAATGAGTATAGTGAAAACCTGTAATGTCCTCAATTATTCCCCTGCAGTGTCAATTATGATTTCTAGAGATATAGTATAGGATTTGCTTGGAGATGTTTATAAAATTGCTTTTAGCACACAGTAAATCTCACTAGAATAAAAATTAAAACAGTTGTGCCAGTTAATCATAAGAAAATATATATTGTCATTAGAAACTACAGAGAATGAAAGTGTTAGTCACTCAGTTGTGTCCGACTCTTTGTGACCACACAGACTGTAGCCTGCCATGTTCCTCTGTCCATGGGATTCTCCAGGCAAAAATACGGGAGTGGGTTGCCATTTCCCTCTCCAGAGGATCTTCCCAACCCAGGGATCAAAGCAGAGTCTCTTGCATTGCAGGCAGATTACCATCTGAGCCACCAGGAAAGCCTCAGAAACTACATAAGGTGTTGAGAAATCAGCAGAAGAGAAAAATCCACAGGTTTGCTCTCCTACTGTCCAAAGAAAACTTCCTAAATTCAATGTTGGGAAGAATGCACATAAAGATACCTTCCTTGCTTGTTAAGTTTTGTTGTTGCTGTTTAGTTGTGAAGTTATATCCAACTCTGACCCCATGGACTATAGCCCACCTGGTTCCTCTGTCCATGAGAATTCCCAAGCAGGAAAACTGGACTGTTGCCATTTCCTCTTCCAGGGAACTTTTCCGACCCAGGGATTAAACCTGTGTCTCCTGCATTGGCAGGCAGGTTCTTTACCGCTGAGCCACTGGGGAAGTTCTTATTAAGTTTAATCTCATTTTAGAGAAATTATCATCCAGTGTCTTTAAAATGAGCAAAGACCCACTTAGTCATGTTCCCTGGCTTTTGGAGTGGAACATACTACTTACAATGCTGAGCATTTTCAAAGCCATGACAGATTCCTTTTAATAAATATCATCAAAACTCCTAGCCACACTCCACAAAGGAAGAATTCTCAAACCCCAAGGTACTCATGTGCCCAAGTGCCTAGCAGCTCTCGGTCTTGAAATGAAAGAGAATTCAAAGACTTGTATTATGTCAACTAGAAGAGAAAACTTGTCATCATCAACCAACAAGTTTGAAATAACTGTAAGCATATTCAGTTGCAAACGTTAAGGCCTTTTTTCTATTTTACTTAGACTCTTCTCCCACCAAGATTGTTAAGGAAGTTTATTAGCAAGAAAACAAGAAATAGGGCAGAACAAAGGTAATTCCATGGAAAATCAAAATTTTGATTTCTCATAGTGAGTGAATTCTCATACTATTAGTTGATCAACAGTCTTGGGAGACTTGCTAACTGCTTGGAGCTCAGGGCCTTCATTCATGCAAATCTTGGCTGATGTGGAATTCCACTCTCCTGGAATGATACTGGGGAAAACCTTATGAGGGCACATGTCCAGGGTCTGAACTGAAGCAGCGCCACAGAAGCAGGAGCAGGAGAGCGTCTTATCTAAGGGCTGATCTTTCGCAGGAGGCACTGTCAACAGACTTTCCTTCCTACTCACTTGCTCTTCTGGGTGCCACGCAAATGCCTGTATCTGTATCTGTTGTTCTTCTCTGGGGCTGACACGTTCTCCTGGTGTGTTTGGGGGTGGGTATTAGTGGGAATGTTGCTGATGGGGACAGCGCATCAGAGGACAGTCGCTTCTTGCTTTTCATTCACCCAGTATAAAGAAGCTTTGAAAAGTTAACCTTGCCTCTTCTCTACTGTTTAATTTGCAAAGATCATTAGCAAGTGAAAGGTGCTCAGTAAACACAACAAAATAGGTTTTCAGATAGACAAATAGTAATTTACAGGGACTAGAAGAAACACGCTCAGACGGGGCTATTCACTGCCAAAAATCTCATTATAAATGAATTGATAAGCCAGGTGTGATACAGGAAATGTGTGATTATTTTGGCTCTGATCAACTTTTGTTCTAGTGCGATGCTGGCATTTGACCTATGGAGGATCACCATGCCTTACTGAGAGAAAGTAATAATATAAAACTTCTATTTATACAAACATTATGTGGGAATTTGAACCTCTTATTTCCTCTGTAATCGAGCAATCAGATCACTCAGTGTTTATAATACTATTTACAAAAGTATTTGTCATGCTGTATCTGATACAGACACTAATAATAACAGAGAGAAGCAATTAGAGATGAAATGGTGGTACCAAAGTTATGTGTTTGAAATCAGAAATGTACACAAATAGAGTTTGGCAAGGTGACTATGACTGTCTTAATGACTGCAATTAAAAGCTGTTATCAAGTAGAGCCTTAAGGAATGTTCTCATTTTGTTTTTTTTAATGTTCTCATTTTTATATGATCATATATTATTTTAAAATAATTTCTTATTATTTATTCTCTTTACAGGAATAGGTACAATGTAATTCATATATGGAAAAGATTATGATTTTCTGGATCACTTTTTCTCTGAATCAATATCAACTTAACTCCTTTAAAAAATACTCAAGTTCCTGAGCACTGGAGAATAATAGGCCCTCCAATAAGAATAAAATTGAATGTTTTTCTGCTGCTCAATGAGAGGGAATAGACAGCTCAGGAAGAAGAACAAAATGATGGTTTCAGAACCAAATTTAAAACAATGAAACTTTCTCTCTTTTTGCTGCCGAGCACCATGTTTCCATATTGGTCAGAATTGAATAAATTATTCAATTGAATTGAATCCTAACATATTTTATCAACTTAAGTGAATTTAAAAAAATATTGTCTTGTGGAATTTTAAAATAATTACTCAAGCATAAGAATCACCAAGAGTGATAATTATAAATTATATTTTTATTACACTATTTTTTATAATTATAAATTATAGTTTTCCAAACCTTGCTCTTGAGGATTCAGATTCAGTGGGCCTAGGGTGGAGCTCAAGAATCATTTCCAATCATACATTCAGGTGATGTGCATATGATTAATTCAGCTGCTTTGCCCTATCGGTGATATTCAGAAAGAATTCAAGAATGTTCTCTGAATAGCTAATTTCCTCTCTTCCCTTTCCCATCCTGCTCTTACTAACTCTCCTGCTATGCAGTAAGAATTACTGAATGCCTGCCACATGGCAGTCCTGTACTAGGTATTGGGTGAAGTTGACAGGGAATTTGTATCCAACCTTTGCTTCTAGATTGCTCATTGCCATTCTAGGGATGATAAAAACTGATAGAATAGTAAAATGCATATGAATCAATAATCTGTTTCTTCAAAATTCTCTAAACTTGAACTGTAGCTGTTAGTTAACATAAGGACATTCACCAGCTTGTCTATCCCAGGAGACAGAAGACAAAATGAAGATGGTGTTCAACAGAAGTCCTACTTTACACTTCCTGAAGGAAACTAGAATCTGTATCTTGCGCTATAAAAAATGAGATCTTTTTTCTAGATTCTTCAAGAGTTGGCAAGATGAAGAAGCAATAGAAATCAGGAAGAAAAATAAAGCACCAAGGTTAGCCAGCTGCTCCCAAGCTTTAGTTACCTTCAGGGAGAAGCCATATACTGCTTTTAGTTTCTGCCTTCCTATCCTTTTCTGTTTCATAAAATAAGAAACATGATATCCTGCAAACTACTATGAATTTAATACAGAATTGTCACCAGGAATAAGAATGCTCATTCTTTGATCTGAACTTTCAAGCCTATTTCTGGAGGTACAAGTTTTATTAGCATTGCACTAGGAGATACACATTAGTGTCAAATAGAAATAGCCTTAACACAACTGGATTTTAAACCATGTCTCTCTGATTTAGCCATGTTTCTGTTTAAAAGTTGGACTGAAAATGGGTAGAGGAGAAAGAATATAATCAAGTATTTGATCTATTGCTGATTCAACATGTGACCTCACCAAAATTTAAATTCTTGATAGGAGGAATTTTTAAAATTGACAGACAACACAACCATAGATGGGCTCTCTGTTAGGTGAAATAGTTTGCAAACCAGGCTATCTGAATAGAAACTTCATCTTCTAAAAGTAATCAGTTCATTATTAAGACATAACAACTTTACCAATTTTAATAATCTCCATCTGTAAATATCAAATATAAAACATTCAACTGAAGTGAAAATATCAGTTCAAACTGAGCTCTTTTTTCACAGAAGGAACATATTTTGTATAAGTACTTAGGGCAAGGAGGTCTGTTTATATTTATTACTCCCAATAATTCTTTCAGACAAGTTTTACACATGAGGAGACAGACTTGGAGGAGTTAAATAATTTGCCCTCATTAAAATAGCCAGTAGACAGAGGAATATGAACCCTGCGCTGCTGGGCTATAAAATCTACGTACTTTGCACTCTGAATTCTGTCAAGTCTTTAGAAAAAGACAGTTCTCATCATTAAGGTGTGAATTTCTTATTTCATCAGTTCTAAAATGCAAATTTTTATTTCATATTTTAATGGCTCTAAAATTAGGATCCTTCTTAAAGTAGCTGTCAGCCATATATAATCAGGATGCAACCATCTTTACCCATGTGTGAGCTTCAAAAGGGCCAGGAATGGTGACTTAGAGGAAAACCTCAGACACAAGTGGAGCATCGTTCTAAGCAATGCTATGCCACCAATGCTCCTGATGGCATACAAGATCATGCTGTGTGGGGAAAGACATGGGATATGACAATTCTTAGCTATAAAATTAATCAGAATTAGATTCAAATTGTGAACAATTGTTTAGAATAACTTAAGTAGTTTAATTGTATTTTCTTTTTTATGGGTGCACAAGAATAATTTTTTAAACTGTTTGCTTAAATAAGTCTAAAGAGTTATATGAAAATGACCTATAAGATTGTGTTGTCAGCTGAAAAGATAATGTGTTTTCTTGTGGTATATGAAATAATGATCTCAAGTAAAGCAGATGAAATACATTAATCAGACCCTTTAAATTCTTAAATCCAGAGGATTTAGGGGAAGATGCTAGTGCATTTGTTTAAGTTCTCAGTACCCTCTGATGGTTGGGATGTGAAAGTATCAGCCCACTAGAGAGACCACAGGCCCTCCCTAATTCATCCCCACTGAGGTCACGTCTGAAAGGTAAGGAGACACCAGCCTGAGTCCTGTGCAAGGAAAGCCTCAATCCCTCCCTTTCTCCGGGGAGAAATGTTCCAGTTGCATTGACATCAACTGTGGACCTCAGCCCATTTTAAAAAATTGTTTTGATAAAAAATATGGACTCATGGAACAGCTGAGGCAGCCTGTGCATTTCATTTGGCTGGTGAGCATTAATGAAGCAACTACAATTGAGCTATGCTGGGAGTTCCCTCACAAAATATGTGTTATTCCTTGAACATCCCTCTGAATCCAGGGCTACTTCCAGGTTCTGTTCTGTTTTATCCAGGGATGGCAAGTGTCTGCTATCAGAGGATGGAGACTCATGTAACAAGAATGAGTCAGGGTTTGCAGAAGCTGGGTTTCTCTCTGGGAGTATATGGAGAGCTCTGCACACTAACTCCTCAGGAATGTAGTTACCTCTGCATCTCTGCCCCAGTGTGGGCCTGGCAAGGCATGCAGTGGATGCTAGACAATGCCAGGACCAGCATCCCATTTTCCAGATGAAACACAGACAGACTAACTGACTCCTCCAGGACTCTTAAGAATTGGCATGGCCAGATTATCTACCTGTCATCTGCCCTTCCTCCCCCTCCCTCTTTTCCTTCTTTCCTTCCCTCCATTACAAATTCCTTCAACAAATACGTGTTGAGTACCTAAACCAAAGGTGAGAAACAAACAATTCCTGGCCAAAGTAAACTTACAGTCCATACAGGGATATGAATAAATAAACAGGTAAATATGGCTCAAGGACAACAATGATCTGGAGGTGGACATACATGAGCACAATAAGAGAAACAATAATGGATGCTCAGGAATGCTTCCTGGAGGAAGTAGCATCCCATTCAATCTTTCATAATGAGAGAGGTAAATATTCTTATTATGATTTTTTTTTTTTCAGATAAAAAGGCAGAGGTTCAAACAAAAGAAGTGGCAGAACCAGGGTGGCAACCCAGACTTTTTTATTCTCTAGAATAGCAATGGGGAAGCCAACTCTTTCCTGTGTGTTGGGACTGTTCTGGTCATTTTTAAGATATTAACATGAAATCCTATTAGTGTTCCCAGTTTACACATAAAGACATGCAGAGACGGATAAGGAGCATTCCCACTGGTTCAGTGGTGAAGCTGGTGAAGCCAGATGCTCTGGCTCCGGGGTCTGTGCCCCCCATCTCAGCATCACACCCTTGCTCTAGTCACTGTGTTCCTCTTGATAACGTTTATTAAGAACTGGCACTGACAGCCAGGTCTACTGATAGGACAGGTGCTCCGTGTTTTTCACTCCTAATAATGATACTACTATTACAAAGTTTGTATATTCACATCTTACAGCTCAGGGATTGCCAGACAAGAATGGTCAAAGCACCATTCATAACTAACAGTAAATCTGCTGGGCCACTACTTTAGATAAATAATTATTGTCTAATGGTTTAGATGTAGGTCATCTGCAAGACTCACACTTCAAACTGTATGTCCCATGGACTAATACATGTTTCCCCTGTTATCTCAAGGCAGAGCATTCCCATGAAACCTTTCATAAGCCCAAATGGCATAAAGCGAAGAAATGATTACCTTAGCAAGACCTTGCTATTGATGCACATTATAAATTGAGATAACTCACAGATGCTCAGAGATACAGTTCAAAGCTCTGGCAATTTGATGCTGAGATGCTGAAGGCAGGACTGAGGCAGGCGCTTAGTGGGGCCGTTCTCACTGCTGGGGGAGGTGGGGGTGCTGCCTTGGTGAAGACTTCCTGCAAACAAACACTGAAGGGTATTTTCGCTTTTTGCTCTTTTTCAGAAAAGCAAACATCCTCTTTGGATTCCTTTTGGTTAGCCAAAAGAAGTATTGACATAGGTCTTTCATAAATGTGAAATGGCATAAAGAGATTTTCAAAAAGTGGGGAGGACCTATATTGACGTCTAGGCTTAAGACGGCATGATCACGTTTTGTCAAAATCTAAAGGCTTTTACATTCAAGCAGAAGTTCCTGACTTTCATGGAGTCTTCTGTGATTTTTACCCTCACATTCTTTCTTCTTGGAACTACAAATTTTCGAGATGGGAGTGAGCTAAGTAGTAGGCTTTTCATTTTTCCAATGACCCTGAAACAGAGTTTCCAGCGACTTGTCTGAGACCAAACAGCTAGCTGAAGGCAGGGCTGCTCAGTCTGGATTACCCTGCCCACACCAAGGTATTCCACGTAGTTTCCAGATCAGGGAAGTGGCCTAAGTTATCCTTTCCTCTTCATGCAGTTAAGCATAGACATATGCAGGCATTCAATACATAAACTATCATATTTTTAAGGGCTTTCGGTTCATCACTGAAATCTGTAATTCAGTCACTATTTGGAAACACTTCTTTTCCCAATGACTTGGGGGGGGGGGGCGGACAGGTATGTATCTTCATGTAACTCAGCAAATGAACTGCTTCGGTGACCTTCTTAACACCTGGGAGCACATTTGCAGCTTGGGAAAAGTATGCACTTTGTAGATTAAGTAGAGGTTATTGGCCATAGGTCACAGAAAGTTGTCAAAACTGATGAAGGGTAGGGTATATATACAGAGGCGTCACCAAGAAAACACATCTTGCATCAAATTATCTTCCCCAAGGATCAAAGGTTTTGCTTACACTTGTTTTAAGTTGGTTCCATGGGGTCTGTTACAGAATATCACAAAAATGTTGGGGAAAATAAAAAGCCTGTGTTTAGCAGTACCACAGTCTGTGTTCAGTGCTGAAAAATTTACATAATTTCTAATCCTGATGGAAGCAGGAAATACATTCTTTTCTGTCAGAAGATATCATCATACACTGAGCCTTTTGAGGGAATCAAAATAATATGTTCATATTTATTTATGTTCATATTTATGCTCTTTTTGTTTTTCAAATGAACTTATCTACAAAGTAGAAATAGTCACAGATGTAGAAAACAAATTTATGGTTCAGTTTTCAGTTCAGTCGCTCAGTTGTGTCCGACTCTTTGTTACCGGTAGGTAAAAGGGGGATAAATTGGGAGTTTGGGATTGACATATACACACCTCTGTATACAAAAGAGATAAACAAAAAGATCCAACTGTACAGTGCAGGGAACTATAGTCAATTATTCTGTGATAATCTATAAAAGAATCAAGAAAAGAATGGATATATGTATGTACATAACTGATTCACTTTGCTGTAGAACAGAAAGTTACATAACATTGTAAATCACCTATACTCCAACATTTTTAAAAAATTCCTAAGTTTCTAAATGAAGATAAGAGATAGAAAACCATCAGAAACAAAAATGGATGGTGGCCCATTGGGGTTCTCTGCCTCTTATATTATTCCTTTCTCTCACCTTGCTCCTCTTTGCAGTAGTCACAGAAAGATTTTAAAACAACATTAAAACACAGTAAGAGGAAGAGACAAGAAATCTGGCCAATCAAGGCTCTATTTTCAGGGTATTCAAAAGTCACTACCCTCAAGACAATTCCCTTACCAGACGTGTCATTTAAAAGCACCCATTTGTCCCAGGAGGAACATCCTTCATCCTCGTTGCTCAGCCCACTCCCCTCTACCCAGCTCTCCATCACACCACTGGCATTCGCCATCAAGCAGGCATTCCGTTTTCCAATAAGGTGATGAAGGGCATTTGGGTTACCTTTCCTTTAGTGGGGTTCCATCATTTTCTCCAGCATACTCTAGCATATGCTTTCTCCACTCGTTTGCTTTGAATATAGCCTTTCAAAAAATGATACTTTTCAGTAATGGAGAAGGTCATTGTGGAAGGAGCAAAAAAGAGAACTGACGTCTATAATGTTTATTCATTTTCTAGTATTCAGCGCCTACTTAAGGGTAAGGATTTTATTATACCAGGACCAGCTTATAATTAAATATATTGAAATAGGATATTAATAATAAAGAACTCCCTAAAATAGCAGATTACCCTATTCATCCCCAAGCAACTTTATAGACTAGAGTCTACTCTTTTGTATTTTGGATATGCTGCATGGCATGTAGGATCTAGTTCCCTGACCAGGGCTTGAACCCGTGGCCTCTGCATTGGGAGTGCAAAGTCTTAACCACTGGACCACCAGGGAAGTCCCAGGGCTACTTTTTACCCAGGAGGACACTGAAACACAGGGGAGGAAGTGATTTGCCTAAGTGTCTACAGCAAATGTGAAGTTTCTACAGCTGGAATGCGAAAGTGTGTATTCTGCCTCCATAACCTATGCTTTACATCACTACACATGGATTCCCTGTGGTCAGCTATATTTTGATAGTACTTATTATTTATTTAAGATTTAGGGTCTGTCCTGGGCACTTGGTAATTTTTTCACCTTGGATGTTTCTGCGATGTGGGACAGTGAGGTGAACAGGTCAATTTCATGGTATACTTCATCTGATTGATAGAAAACTATTCTGCTGCATAGTATTTCTGAGTCCAATATTTAAAACTGTCTCTGAATACATCTTGATCCATTTATTGAATGAACAGTATTTAGGTTCATATTATGAAACTAACTGCATATGTACACTTTCAACAGTATCACTTTGCCTTCTGAGCTCTATTCTACTAATATACATAGCTCGCCCAAACACTGTCGTATCATTCTATGTGCTTCTGTTACTTCACTCAGTTATGACTCTCTGGAATTACACTTTATTTATTAGCATTTTTCAGGTTCTTCTTCTCTTCCTCAGATGTAAACCACCCTCTGTCTTGTCTACCTTTTCGCCAGTACCTACAGCACGACTCCTAATTCATAATAAACATCCACAGAAAGAATAAATGAATATATTCATTGAGTTTTTCACATAGGACATCAGAGGTGGAAGAGTATAGAGAAGCTCAGTTTCTTTCAGTTTATGAATGAAGGAACCACATTCTGGTAATAAAGAGCATGAAAGTCGTAACTTAGTTTTTATTTCTGGGGTATTCTACAGTGCCTGGTACAAGACAGGTGTTCCATAAATGTATTTACATTTCACTATGACAAAGTCAAAGCTAAATTAAGGGTCTCAACTTCAAGGTTGGAGCTAATTCCATAAGCTATGTTTTCTATTTTTTACAGGTATATGGTAGCTTTTCAGTTAGGATTTTCCTCTTTTATCTGAGGGATTTTCTTCCTTTCTTTTAAAAATGGCACAGGGCATACTTTTTACTGCCACAACAAAGTTGAATGCTTGAACCAGGGAACCTTAATCTCAGCCAACACAAACATTGTCTTCACTCCAGAACTTGATAGTAACTTGCCAGAAGACTTTTCTGATAGGTTATAGTTTGTCCTTCTCAATAAAGGGAGATAAAATGCTCGTCAAATTTACTAAAGAGTTTAATACAAAACACTGTAGTCTCTTTGTAGATACAACCTCTATCCTCTGTGCTTATTATTTTACTAATGATGTGTGTGAATGCTCAGTCTCCTCTGACTCTTTGCTACCCAACAACGTAGCCCGTCAAGCTCTTCTGTCCATGGGATTTCCCAGGCACAAACACTGGAGTGGATTGCCATTTCATCCTCCAGGGGATCTTTGTGACTCTGGAATTGAACCTGGTTCTCCCGTGTTGCAGGCAGATTATTTACCACTGAGCCAACTGGGAAGACTTTAGTAATGACAAAGATCATCAGAGTGAATCTGCAGCCTGAAGACAGTCAGGAGTCCCTATCTTTCCCACTGATCTGTGAACAGCCTTCTCCTTTTTTTTTTTTTTTCCAAATTTTCCCCGGTTTATTTATTTATTTAAGTGTGTGTGTGTGTGTGTGTGTGTGTGCACGCGCGCACACACACTGCGTCATATTCAGCTCTTTGTGACCCCATGGACTGTAGCCCACCAGGCTCCTCTTTCCATGGGTTTTCCCATGCAAGAATATTGGAATGGGTTGCCATTTTATATGCCATGGGATCTTCCTAACCCAGGGATTGAACCCACGTCTCCTGAGTCTTCTGTATTGGCAAGTGGATTCTTTACCACTGTGCCACTATTTATTTTCACAGGAGCAAAACTGCTTTACACTGTTGTGTTGACTTCTGCTGCACAATGAAGTGAATCAGCTACATGCAGACATACATCCCCTCGTCCACGTGCCTTCTGCCCCACCATCCCGTCCCTCTGGGTCATTGCAGAGCACCAAGCGGAGGCCCCTATGCCATTCAGCAGCCTCTCCCTAGCTGTCTGCTTTACACATGGGGGTGCAGATCTGTCAGTGCTCCTCTCCCAGTTCATCCCACCTGCCCTTTCCCCCTCTATGCACATCCTTCCGAAATGGAGACTATTTAAATTTTTTAAAGTTCAGCATTTATAACTACATAAGTACATACAGATTTATGTTTCCATTCCAGCCTCTTCAATGATTTTGGAGTGGGAAAGAGTTTAAAATTCTATGTGATAGATCAGCTGCATTTAAGGAGATAGAATTAACATGTTCTCTTTCACCAATAGAAGCATAAACAAGCAGGCATGTGGAGCAAGAAAACATGAATGAAGAACCCAGAAGGTTTACCAGGATGGGATGCAACACTAGCCTGACTCTCATGTCGGCCAGCATCTTCCAGCAGCCATAACAGCTGTGGGTCCAGGCATGTGTTTGGGAGGCACTGGAGGGAGCGCTTCATTTAAAAATAATCACTGTTACATTTCTTAGACTTAATAGATACATTCAAACATTTAAAAAGTTGACTTGTGTTTTACCAATATCTAAAATAATAGTAATACTGAACTAATTGATTCATCACATTATTTCATTTATGAATAAAACCACCCAATGTAATTCCCTAAAACAGTGACCTTTTTAAAAAGGGTAAACTGGTGGCTTTAGATTACGGAGAATAAGCACCTCAAAATAGCCAAGGATTGGCTCCTAAGATGACCTGTTAACAAACATGTCTAGGAAGAAAGTTAATAAAGACCTTTATACCCCCTAAATGAAAGTCCTTTTAAGAATGCTAAAGTTTACCTACACGTTTGTCAAAAAAACTTGTAATTTAGTCTCACTTTGCATTTTCATAAGGCAGATATGGAAATCTAGTACACAAAGATAATACACTTAAATTTTTTTCTGCTAACTGACTTTTTAACAGCACTTATATAGTAAGCAGGCCACCTTGGTTAAAAAATAACTGCCTTTGTGACTGCCCTGGTGGTCCAGTGTTAAGAATCAACCTGCCAATGCAGAGGACATGGGTTTGATCCCTGGTCCAGTAAGATCCCACCTGCTGCAGGGATCCTCCTTGGTGCATTCAACCATTCACTGGGCACACTGCCCCAACTACTGAGCCTGTGCGCTAGAGCCCATGCTCCGCAACAAGAGAAACCACTGCAATGAGAGCAAACGAGAGTAGACCCCGCTTGCCACAACCAGAGAAAGCCTGTATGCAGCAGCAAGGACCAAAACAGTCAAAAATAAATTCATAGGTTAAAAAATAAGATGAAATCAAAAAAGAACCACAGCCTATGTCACATGAGCTTTATCCTAGTGAGAGCCTCTAAAACTGTTGTTACCATGACGAAAGGTTACTGGTGACGCATATCTGGCTTCGGTGGCAAGTGAGATATAAGCTGTGAATTTGGACATGTGAAAGAGATATCATTCGTAGCAAAAGTAAAAACTTTTCCAAAAATAATACAAAGAAGTAATTGGGAAATGGCCAATTGCATGAAATAGGTAATTAAAAATGTATGAAAACATTTGCTATATATGCTAGAATTCTTAATAAGGGGCATGTATAGGAATATCAACAAAAATAAGAAGGATGGCATGCAAATCTAACTTCTAATGGGCCCAGTTTAGGAAACAGAATTTCATGGTGGGTGAAAAAGTTATAAAATTTAGTCTTGCCATTGGCATACTCAACATTTTCATTTGTTTTTTGAACTGTTAAATCTCTCTTCACCATTATTCACTCTTATTTTAACTCCCAGTAAACTTTTCTCAGGGTTCCAAGCACATGTAAGTTTATTTTCCTGTGCTCAGCTTTCATTTTCTAAGATCCAGGATTCATGGGCTTTTAGTGAATACAACACACTACACCACGGTTTCTTGGGAACTTAAAACATTCAATAGATGATCCTTGAGAAGCCAAGAATAAACAGCCTCAAGTGCAAAAACACTTCACTGGACCAGAACATAATATATTCAGCAATGTGGCCTTAAGTTGGACACATAATCCAGAGGTGTGTGAAAGGTGGTATCAAACAGTAAACTTTGTTTTGTTAATAACATCATCCAGAAGACTTACCAAATCTTCTAACATGGAAATTTTGGAGTTTTCAAGTGAATTGAGCGAGTTGTATGAATATTCTGCTGACCGACGTTAATTTGAGCAATGTGCCCAGTGAATGCATGGACACACTGAGGATGATAAGATGAGAAATGGGCCCAGGTCAGCAGAGAGGCTCTTTCTTCATTCCCTGCCTTCTCCACTGCCACACTGCCCATCTGGCTTCATAAAGTTCTCTTACTATACGCCTCCATCTATAGCAGCAGGGGCCCCAAAGAAACAAACAACATGGTCCTCACCATCATAAAGTGACAATAGCAGGTCTGTCACTGTGACTGTAAGTGATTTACAACTATCCTCAATCCTAATAAGTACATGACAACTTTTGGAGGGAGATTTTTTTCTCTTCTATAAACTGTTTATATACTCTTGCCTCCCTATCCTTTTCAAAGTATAATAATGAAAAAAAAATTTATATGTGCATTTTCCTCCTTACATGCCTTCCCACACACTTTACAAGAAGATGTGAAAAAGGTTTCTCATAGTTCTTTCCCTATCTAATTTTCTCTGGGCTTGAAAAGAGTCACCACTCCTCTAGCAGATGCTACTCTAGTATTTCTTGCTGTTGTGACGCTCTTGCTGGGATGAGAAAGAAGGAAAGGAAGTTCAAGTAGCATTCAGCTGCTGGACACAGGCTACAATGGTAGGTGTTCTCTACAATTACTGTGGTTTTTAAAAATGCTTGGTGAGTTATCTGATGTTCTTCCCTGACAGAAATCTCTAGAAACCAACATGTTTTTGGTGACATTATGGATCTCAGGAAAAGAAGACTTCATTTTACATCTAAAAGTTGACTTTTTGCACGAGAGTATCTTAGATGCTTCATCGTCATACCATCACCAGTTCCTTATAACCAAGAACCTATCGAGAAATGACAAGGTGAGGAAACTTGGGCTTAGACCTCTGTTTCTTAAAATATATTTAATTTCCTAAATTGCTAACACAGTTGTATACTAGAAACCAACACTATTCTGTAAAGCAATTATCTTTCAGTTAAGAACTAAATATTTAAAATTTAAAAATTAACAATAAGGGATGCTATATAATGGAAACTAACACAACATTGTAAATCAACTATAATAAATTTAATAAAAAAAACAGTAACAGGAGATATTCTGTGTAAAGGCCCCCACTCTCATCTCCCATCTCTCTACCCCAAAACACTTCGGAGGCAGTTTTAGATCATCATACAAGAAAAGGTGACTATATCTTGCCTTTTCTAACATAAAAGAGTGGTTTGTATTATTTAAAACACACACACACACACGACTATCCCCTAAATAAAAAATAGCACATTATCAGTAACCCAGAAGCATCTGCGCTTCTTCCTACTTATCACCCTCTACCCAGAGGTGGCACTCACTCCATCATCATTATCGCCCAGTGTTGGCTCTTTTCCAGCTCCATATATACAGAAATCATAATGGGTGTTCTTTTTTGTGTCTGACTTGTTATAACAACATGCATGACTTCATTTAATTCTTAAACCAACCCTACAACACAAATAATATCATTCCTATTTTACAAATCACAGAAATGATGTTCAACAAAGTTGAGAGAGGGACCATGTCATGACACCAGTGTTGGAGCTGGCTCTGAAACTGGGTCTCCCCAGCACTAAACTTAGGTCATTAGCAGGCAGCACAGTCATAAGAAAACATTCTTTCTCCTTCAGCCCTTCAACTTTTGATATTACTACAATAGTCATGGGTAACCTGGATGTGGTCTCCCCTGACTTCCTACCTTCCTCATTTTCACCATCTACCCATCTTTCCATCCATTTTGCAATACCCGCCTTCCCACTCTTGGACAGGCACTGAAGGGAGAATGAAAATAACTTTACTCCTGACATATCTATAGGAATTCAGGAGCTATTCTTTAAAAACTGGTCTTCCTGGGATTTCAGCTGTATATTTCTCCCATATATCAGCTTGGATTTTGCATAGTAAGCCTAATTTTGTTCTGGCTTTCCTATTGCACATTTAAGATTGTGAATATTGTTTCTTGTGCATAATTGTTTCCAATTATTAAATGAAATTGGGCAACTGACTATAAAATATATTCTTTTTATTTCCCCAGGAATATAGTGAGAAAATAGAGTGATTTAAAAAAAAAAATAATTCAAGGGAAACAGCTGATAAGCTTCTCTGGGGACATGGGAAGTGGCATGATCAGGATGCAAGGCTGCAGTCCTCGGGGGCAGCTGTGGTACCCTGGGGTGGTGGACGGGCTGCAGAAGCCAGCTCTGAGCCAGAAAGGGCCCTGAGCCTTGTGGGCCTCTCAGTTGCACACACCTGTCAAAACAGATCGCTTTGTACATTTCCAATGTATGCAGCAGTTTGTTGAACATAAATTACACTTCACTAGCATTGACTTATGGAGAAGGAAATGGCAACCCACTCCAGTGTTCTTGCCTCGAGAATCCCAGGGACGGGGGAGCCGGGTGGGCTGCCATCTATGGGGTCGCACAGAGTCGGACACGACTGAAGCGACTTAGCAGCAGCAGCAGAAGCAGCAGCAGCATTGACTTAAAAGAAGAAAACTGGAAGAGCAGAGATGAGCTGAATTTTCCTACACTTAGAGGCCGCTTCTTTTCCGCTTGCTGGTTAACTCGTCCTGAACACAGAAGGGCTGCTACAGCGGCTCCATCTCTCCTCAACCAACGCTGCTTCACTTCCTCAAACCCTCATTTTGTAAATCCCCAAAGCAAGTACTTTTATCGCCCATTTTGAACACTATTGCGTTCTCCCATCATTCTATGGCTTTTAAAACTCAAGCAAGCCAAAAGTAAAGACACGGGGTAGACTTTTCATTTATATGAGGAAGTGGAAAAAGAAAATAAGAATTGACTTCAGTTCTCTGTGTTCGTTCCTAAAGATGACAATGATCTCAGTTCAGTTCAGTCCCTCAGTCATGTCCGACTCGTTGTGACCCCATGGACTGCAGTACACCAGGCCTCTCTGTCCATCACCAACCAACTCCTAGAGTTTACTCAAACTCATGTCCAATGAGTCTGTGATGCCATCCAACCGTCTCATCCTCTGTCGTCCCCTTCTCCTCCTGCCCTCAATCTTTCCCAGCATCAGGGTCTTTTCAAATGAGTCAGCTCTTCACATCAAGTGGCCAAAGTATTGGAGTTTCAGCTTCAGCATCAGTCCTTCCAATGAATATTCAGGACTGATTTACTTTAGGATGGACTGGTTGGATCTCCTTGCAGTCCAAGGGACTCTCAAGAGTCTGCTCCAACACCATAGTCCAAAAGCATCAGCCCTTCAGTGCTCAGCTGCCTTTATAATCCAACTCTCACATCCATACATGACTACTTGTAAAACCATAGCCTTGACTAGATGGACCTTTGTTGGCAAAGTAATGTCTCCGCTTTTTAATATGCTGTCTAGATTGGTCATAACTTTTCTTCCCAGGAGCAAGTGTCTTTTAATTTCACGGCTGCAGTCACTATCTGCAGTGATTTTGGAGCTCAAAAAAATAAAGTCTGTCACCGTTTCCACTGTTTCCTCATCTATTTGCCATGAAGTGATGGGACCAGATGTCATGATCTTAGTTTTCTGAATGTTGCGTTTTAAGCCAGCTTTTTCACTCTCCTCTTTCACTTTCACCAAGAGGCTTTTTAGTTCTTTTTTGCTTTAAGGGTGGTGTCATCTGCATATCTGAGGTTATTGATATTTCTCCTGGCAATCTTCATTACAGCTTCTGCTTCATCCAACTCAGAGTTTCTCATGATGTACTTGCATATAAGTTAAACAAGCAGGCTGACAATATACAGCCTTGACAAACTCCTTTCCCGATTTGGAACCAGTCTGTTGTTCCATGTCTGGTTCTAACTGTTGCTTCCTGACATGCATACAGATTTCTCAGGAGGCAGGTCAGGTGGTCTGGTATTCCATCTCTTGAAGAATTTTCCACAGTTTGTTGTGATCCACACAGTCAAAGGCTTTGGCATAGTCAATAAAGCAGAAGTCAATATTTTTCTAGAACTCTCCTGCTTTTTCGATGATCCAACGGATGTTGGCAATTTGCTCTCTGGTTCCTCTGCATTTTCTAAATCCAGCTTGAACATCTGGAAGTTCACAGTTCATGTACTGTTGAAGCCTGCCTTGGAGAATTTTGAGGATTACTTTGCTAGTGTGTGAGATGAGTGCAATTGTGCAGTAGTTTGAGCATTCTTTGGCATTGCCTTTCTTTGGGATTGGAACGAAAACTGACCATTTCCAGTCCTGTGACCACTGCTGAGTTTTCCAAATTTGCTGGCATATTGAGTGCAGCACTTTCTCAGCATCATCTTTCAGGATTTGAAATAGCTCAACTGGAATTCCATCACATCCACTAGCTTTGTTCGTAGTGATGCTTCCTAAGGCCCACTTGACTTCACATTCCAGGATCTCTGGCTCTAGGTGAGTGATCACACCATCGTGGTTCCAGGTCATGAAGATCTTTTCTGTATAGTTCTGTGTATTCTTGCCACCTCCTTGTAATATCTTCTACTTCTGTTAGGTCCATACCATTTCTGTCCTTTATTGAGCCCATCTTTGCATGAAATGTTCCCTTGGTATCTCTAGTTTTCTTGAAGAGATCTCTAGTCTTTGCCGTTCTATTGTTTTCCTCTATTTCTTTGCATTGATTGCTGAGGAAGGCTTTCTTATTTCTGTAGTCCAAACAAATATTTTACAAGTCCTAGATTTTTGGATCACCTCTGTGGGTGATCCAATATTTAACACTTGAGCAATTACTCTGGGACTCAAGTTTTCTCAGTTACAAATGAAGATTCTGGAATAAATGCTCCATAATATCTTTTACTGTTATAAAAAAAATCATCTTACAGAACATGCTATGAACCTAAAACATGGGTTTTTTGACCAGAAGCCCAAGGTCATGTGAGTTGACTGACATTCTGTTCATCCAACATAATATTGGGCTGCTGCTGCTAAGTCACTTCAATCGTGTAGGGAAGTTAATATATTACTTATACTCTAAAATGTCAGTCAAACATGGTAATTTAAAGCTATTATTTTTATAGCATCTGAACACTGTTAGTCCAAATTCACACACACTGTTATACATCATGATAAAATCAGAAACGTATAATTTAGTTGATCTTTTCATTTCTGTTTACTCAGGACTTATCAGGAGTATATTACTAAAATTAAAAAAAAGTATTTTTAAAATACATCTATCCCACTGTATTTTATCAAATATATATGATAATGCATTTATGTGAAACTGCTTTTTTGGTTTCTTTGTTTTAAATAGTCTTTTCTTTGGAGTTCACATGTTTCAGGTTCTTCATCTATAATCTCATTAAATCTTAAAAATGTTCTATGACATAGATTTATCATCATCCTTGTTTACCATCAAAAGCCAAGCTCAGAGAAGCTCTCAAGGTTTGAAGGTCACAGGTTTTAAGTCAAGTGGTTTATCTCCAGGATTTGAGCATCTCTCCTCTTCCACAAGTGATTGGAAAACCCATGTTTAATTGGTTTTGATTTGTCTGTCACGTAGGAGAACCCAGTCATAGAATATTATGATATAATGACTGCCTGCCATTAGAACCATTTATCAAAAGGTGGAAGGAAAATCTGGACTGGGGAAGGAGCAGAAAGTGGGAACACTGACTCAGTTCAAGTTTGGGATTGGTTACTGAGGTCAATGTCATTGAAAACAAGCATTAATCTTGCCTGAGCTAGTTTCGTTGTTTTTGTTTTTGTTTTTTTTTTTTTAATTTTTTTATTAGTTGGAGGCTAATTGCTTCACAACATTTCAGTGGGTTTTGTCATACATTGATATAATTGGGGTTATCGGGCAATTAGATCTCTAAAGTATACATCATCAGCATATGAGCACAAAATGAGCAACTTCCCATTTGACTTAACACTTTCCATGGGAAAGGAATTCCATCTGTGGATAGTGATATTCTCCCACAGCCTTACAGGATATGCATTTATGTAAACACAGGCTTTTTTATTGTTCAGAAAATAAGATCCCTTGAAATAGATCTGTGTCAAAGTCTCATTCATAATTATTCTCACAGCTCTGTATCAGATATTTGGCTGATACACTTTTGCTGATATCCTGTTGGACATTAAATCCTGCATCTTTTCAGAAATATGGCATGAACACAACCATGAGGCAGTTCCCAGGAGACAAATAAGTATACTGTGTTTCAACTGAGTAGGCCTAATTAATAAGGAATTTAATTACTGCTGACCAAGACCCACTATTTAATTTGTGGGGCCCAGAGCAAAAGGAACATAAGGGGTCCCTTGTTCAAAAATTGTGAAGAATTTCTAGATGGAGATAATAGAGTGTAAACCTTGCATAGAGACCAGGGTGCTTCTACAGATCACAGAACCATGGAGGAGGGTCTCAGTGCTAATAAGGTTAGCAAGAGGAGGGCATGAAATTGATTTGACTAAAATTCCTATAAATTACAAAAGATACATTAAGAAACTAATCCAATCAATTACAATTTCAAAAAAAGACTGTAAAAATTGTTTGCAATATTTTTTTTAGATTTCAATAAAATTGTATCTGTGGATTATAATTCTCTACTTCAGCTTTGGTTTATGATATGCAATGACTGGTCAAAAAAGCAAAAGCTGCCTGCTACCAATTAAACCTTTTTGTTAACATCAGTGTAGCTTCTTTTCTCTTGGTGTCTCTTTTACAGGCTGTTTTTTAGAAAATATTAGACCCTAAATAAAGAGTCTTCAAAATATCCCCCTTACAAGACAACTTTCTTTATCTTGTTGGTGGAAGAAAAACTTGGCAAAATTTTGTAACATATTTGTCACTGACTTTTCAGACAGTAAAGAATCTACCTGATTCTGTCTGACCTTCAAAGAATTTGCCTGCGATCAGGTTCAATTCCTAGGTCAGGAAGATCTCTGGAGAAGGAAATGGTTACCCACTCCAGTATGCTTGCCTGGAGAATCTCATGGACAGAGGAGTCTGGAGGGCTACAATCCATGGGGTAGCAGGGTCAGACAAAACGGAGTGACTAACACTTTCACTTTCACCAATATTTTAAATGTATTTGTTCACAGGCCTGCCTTGATCCATTTATCCTATAGATAAAGTTTTATAAGAACAATCATATACAAAGCTGTTATGACAACACTGTGGTCATAGGACAAGATAGGAATGAATCTGAATCTCTAGCAACAGAGGACTCATAAATCATGGTCTATCCATGAAATAGAATTCTATACAGTGATTACAAGCAAACCTTTATATATATTAACACAACAATGTGTCCAAGATAAACGCCCACTAGTGTCCATAGGAAGACATTGTATAAATATGAAAAAATATATGCAAGTATCTATTTATATACATATATACTAATTCTTTTGATTTAAATAGATATTTTATTATTATTCATAATAGCAACAAAAATCAATAGTTAAATTTGAAAGCTTCTTCAAGAAGACAGGTGTTCTTCTAAATTTAAAATATCAGTTAATCCTCAATCTCACGGCATAGTTACTATAATCACCCTAAAGTTAGAAAGGAAAAAACTGAGGAGAAGAGAGGGTCAGTGACATGTTCAAGGTCACACAACCGGTAGATGAGGTCCAGACCTGTTACTCAAAGCCCCTGAGCTATACTGCCTCTCAGGTGTGCACCTGAGGAATACCTGTGTTTGGATACACACAAGAAATGTGTGGGACCTCGCAACAGTTATCACCTGTGGTGATGAATGAGGAATTGGAGCTTACTTTATATTTCACACTTCGTGAAACTTCATTTCTTTTTACACTGAAAATGCACTCCCTGAAAATACACTTTAATGAACAATATGTCTAACACTTCTGGTTTTCTACCCTGAAAACACAACTGCAGAGATTTAAAAGTTGCCCAAGAGTGTAAAACTCTATAATTTCAGCCTGGAAAGATTAGCTTGAATTACAAACTTGTGAAGATTCTTTGATTTACTCAATCCTTAGATTCTTCTAGTACATACGATTGACTTTTTACTGCTTTGTTGAGTATGCAATTTCATATAATACACATCACACTCATCCAAATAGCCAGTCATTTAGCTGTCTGCGTGGTGTACTTAGGCATTCTGTCATACACTGTGAGCAAAATACAGCCGAATTTGGTCAGCCTGCTGTTTATAATTTAAGACAAAGACCTCTAAATGACTCCTCTTTGGTATGTTTGTGGAAAGGTCAGGCACCAATGTGTTTTACCAAATAAAACCAGGTTTGAAGAATATGCCTTCTAAATTGATTTTTTCTACCAGGACTATAACAAGTTTTACAGGGCTTCTTTGCTAAATTGTTCTGACAATTTCCATTTCCAGTTATTTCAATCATATTAACAGAAGGTAAAGTTCACAAACAGTAAAATATGGCATTGCATTGCACTTGGTTTTCAGAAATAGATCACACAACCGACAGACATACAACAGACACACCATGTTTGGTGTTCCTATTCATGTTTGGGTTGGCATACCTCATTTAGGGCAGGACAAGGGGCCCTATCTCAAACGGAAGTATCTCATTACTCTGGAAATAAAACATGTCTGCACCCAAGACTTGGCAAAACCCATGAAATATACAAAAAGAAGAAAGGATTTTATTTTTCTCAGAAGAAAGGCAGAAAGGCCAGGGAGGCTGGGTAGAAAATACGTGCATAGGAATATTCATTCTTGAAAAGTTTTAAAAATACGTATGTAAAATTCCACCAGAATGCATGATTTCTTTACTCACGCATCATTTCTCCTTCCAAAATACGAGGCCATGCTTTATTGCAAGGAGTGTTTTCTAGGAAATTAAAATAAGGCTGTTTGGTTTCTGAATGTTCAGTAAGAGATTAAAAAAAATTTGTTTTTAAACCAGTCAGCATCTATTTCTTGAGCATGGCGGACAAGGGGCTAATATTATGGGGGAGATCAGAAGTAAAGTGCAGGTATCAAATGTTTCAGTTGTTTGACAGGATAATTATAGGAGGCTGGGAGGATCCCAAGAAGGGACATATAACTAAAGATTCTTGGAGGCACTGCCCATCAAAGTGGTTCTAAAATAATTGTCATCTACCCTGAGATCTGAAAAACGGCTTTGTATTACTTCACCAAGGAGGGGTAAGAGTGGATGCTAAGAGCAATTCTCATGCATATGCCAGGATTTGAGAAGAACATGACAAATTGTGGGGACTGCTGTATAAAATCTATTTCCTGTGGGCATTGAGCCTTATATTACTTTGTCCCTATACTCTTGCTAATGTTTATGCATTAATCTGCCATTTTCATTCTAGAATGCACATGTGTTAATGATAGCGTCTTCATGTATTTTGTATCCACCTTCATCAGTCAACATTCCATACCCATGTCAGTGGTTGTTCTTTGACAAATAAATCACCTAGAAAATACTTAAAGTTCAAAAAATAAACTTCTTTTAGACTAGGCCTTGACTCAAAGTCAATTTGATTTTTTTACAATGAAAATGTCTACTTATGAGAAGAAAGCCAAATTATTACAACTGCAAACATGTAACTGGGGATGAGGTCACATAAAAGAGAAAAGCTCCAGGTGAACTCAAAGCAAATGTGCACTAAGGAGTCTCTGATTTGGACATGTGTTCCTGAATTATCCGTGTCCCCTTTTTCTTGTGCTTAGGTCCTGTTATATCTAATTAGAGAGAAAGCTCTGCATGTCCTGACACACATCTTATTTTGGTGTCTGAATTGCCATTAATAAAAACTTTAAAGGAGAAGTGCTCCTTCTATAAACCTCATTCAATCACTCACTCACTCACTCACCACGTATGTACCAGCATCTACCATGTCACGATGGTACTGACAGGTACTGGTGCTTGCTTATGCAGGTTGTTAGCATACTGGAACACTGTGATGTTGCTTGGAAAACAGTTTCTTAGTGAATCACCACAGCCCATACTTAAAAGTTCTAACCCAGACTCCCTGGTTACCCTGCCTCTTCTTCTTCCAGGACCCCTAGAATCATCTTGCAATCCAGTCAAAACCTGGCACAGACAAGGGGGCACCCACACCCCTCCCCAGGTCTTGGTCGGGGTCTAGGCTTGTCGGTCAGACAGTGCCAAGCTGGCAGCTGGGCTGTGACTGCCGTCCCTGCCTACAGGCCACAGTCCCGTCAGGGCCGCAGACGCAAGGCCATACACAAAACATCTGTCACTTGTCTGATAAGCGGTAAGGAGCAAAAACGCAGAGGAAGCTTCTAAAAACAATTTATCTCACTCCTGGGCATACATGCAGGAAAAACTGCAATTCAAAAGATACACGCACCTCTACGTTTACTGCAGCGCCATTCACAATAGACAAGCGATGGAGACAACCTAAATGCCCATCAACAGATGAATGGATAAGGAAGAGGTACAGATAGTGGGAACAGTGGCTGACTTCATTTTTCTGGGCTCCAAAATCACCACATATGGTGACTGCAGCCATGAAATTAAGACACTTACTCCTTGGAAGGAAAGTTTTGACCAACCTAGACAGCATATTAAAAAGCAGAGACATTACTTTGCCAACAAAGATCTGTCTAGTCAAGGTTATGGTTTCTCCAGTGGTCATGTATGAATGTGAGAGTTGGACTGTGAAGAAAGCTAAGTGCCAAAGAGCTGATGCTTTTGAACTGTGGTGTTGGAGAAAACTCTTGAGAGTCCCTTGGACTGCAAGAAGATCCAACCAGTCCATCCTAAAGGAGATCAGTCCTGGGTGTTCACTGGAAGGACTAATGCTGAAGCTGAAACTCCAATACTTTGGCCACTTGATGTGAAGAGCTGACTCATTGGAAAAGACCCTGATGCTGGGAAAGATTGAGGGCAGGAGGAGAAGGGGATGACAGAGGATGAGATGGTTGGATGGCATCACTGACTCAATGGACATGAGTTTGGGTGGACTCCGGGAGTTGGTGATGGACAGGGAGGCCTGGCGTGCTGCGGTTCACAGGGTCGCAAAGAGTCACACATGACTGACCAACTGAACTAAACTGAACTGAATATATACAGTGGAAGATTATTCAGCTATCAAGTGCATGAAATAATGCCATTTGCAGCAACATAGATGGACCTGGAGATTATCATACTAATTGAAGTATGTCAGAAAACAGAAAGACAACTACCAGATATCACTTATATGTAGAATCCAAAGCATGCCACAAGTGGACTTACCTATAAAACAGGGACAGACTCACAGATAATAGAGAAGCAGCTTGTGGTCGCCAAGGTGGGAGAGGGATGGACTGGGAGTTTGGTGGTGTGAACCCCAAAAGGTCCTACTGTGCAGCTGCTGTTTGGTCACTCAGCCATGCCCAAGTCTCTGCAACCCCATGGACTAGAGCCCGCCAGGCTCTACTGTCCATGGAACTTCTCAGGCAAGAATACTGGAGTGGGTTGCTATTTGCTTCTCCTGGGGATCTTCTCAACCCAGGGATGGAACCCAGGTCTCTTACTCGGCAGGTGGATTCTTTACCACTGAGCCACCAGCGAGCCCTACTGTATAGCACAGGGAACTATTAGTATATCTAATCTCCTGGGATAAACCATAATGGAAAAGAATATTTTAAAAAAGAACGTCTATATGTGTAAAACTGAGTCTGGCACAACACTATAAATCAACTACAATAAAATCGTAGGGAAGGAAAAACAGTAATTTGCCAGAATAGTTTTACATATGTTAAACCTAATAATAATAAAATTGAGTTTGTATTTTGCCTCTGCTTTCTTTCATTCTACTTTTCCGGATTCATTCTTATTTTATACAAGCATCAAATCTATAGCACTTTTGAAATAAAAACCATGGGTTCTGAAATATACAGAGTACTTTGAGAAGCAAGTATTCTGCTAAACCAACACGACAATGAACACTGCATGTAGAGAATATGAATGAAACAAAAACACACAACCCAAGCATTCTGTTAGCATAAGAGCAGACTTCTGCTGCCCTCTAACATTCTTCCCAAGCCACGCAAGGGAGACCAGCCAAAGACATGGGCGCACTGAATCTCTTCACTAGTTCAGGAAGCATTTGGGCCTTCTGCCTCTCAGCTGTTCTGTTTCAAATGTAATTAAGCAGTGCTCCCGCTAAACGATTTTGATGAAGGTATTCAACTGTGCTTACCATGACCACATTCTTCTCCTAGTCTTAACAGTTTATATGTTTAAAAAACATGTATACAACTTAGGTGAGTGATGCATGTAAGTGACAAGAGTACATCCTATCATCTAAACAATGGCGTAGCAGAACCAAAATACCCACCCCAAGGGGATATGCTTGGGAAGCTTTCTGCAAAATTGTATAGTCTTCACAGTTAAGCAGCATATGACCCAGAAACAATGACAATAAAGATATAAGATGAAACACATTCTGCCTTATCCTTTAATATCTCATCAGCATATTACACTCAGTCCTAAGTCATTTTTTCTAGATAATCATCAGTGATTTTGTTAGAAAGATTTAAATGCAATGTTAAGTGACAGCATTATATCAAGCTTATCAAAATATTTTCACAAAAATTAAAGCAGTTTTTTTTTTTTAAAAAGCTCAATTGGGAGGTGGTCTCATAGGTAGTATACAAAACCTCAGCTAGTTAAGGATGAAATACTTAGTGGGATGTGGTCTAGTAGTGTGAGGAAATTGAGAAAAATCTTGGAAGAAACAGGACTTACAGTAGAAGAATGTTGACATTAGGTGATGGACTAGTTAAAGATACTTATAACATTATTACACTATTTTCTCGGCATATGTGTGTGATTTTTAAAATTCTAAACTAAAGGTGAAAAATATATAAAATACATGCAGGCATATTTTTTCAACAAATTTTGTTTTCCTCATGAAACCAGCAGCAAGGAACTAGTATCATAAATAAATGATAAACTAAAATTTTAAGTACAGTATTTAGAACTGTTAATTTTTATAAATTTTAGTTTTAATATAAGGTGATTGGTAACCTCATGTATAAAATTATGTGAAAAATACAAGAGTAAGGTATGAATTTTCTGAAAGTGGAGTAAAAATGTAAAGTGTTTCAGTTTTCTTTCTTTCTTTATGAAAAGGTGTTTAGGGAAAACTTCAAAATCCAAAACACCAAAAAAAGGAAATCTTTTTCAGCAATTGTACAGCCAAGAAAGGGGGACCTTGAAATTAAATTTAAATATAATGAAAAATGTAATGATTTACTATTTACATAGTCTACTGATAAGTAGCTCACAAATATCTAAAACTTGTAATAAATTTACCAGTTTACAGTATCTTGGAAATATACCCAATATAGCAATTCTGGTGTCCCAAATAGGATGGTTGCCATTTCCCAAAACACCTTATTTTATTAGAATATTTATGCTGAGCCAAACTGTGAAAAAAATGGACTTTTTTTTCTCTTTCAGATTTTTTAAAATGATTATATCTTGTGTCATTTGTCTATTGCTTGGACTGCATATTATAGAAAAGTTGTGCTTCATGTGAAAGAATTCTGCCCTCCCTTGACATAGTGAAGATTTTTTCCCAAATTAGAGAAAAAATAGTATGTTGATGGAGAGAGTATTTCTGCCCATTTATTTTTCTTAAACACTGATATTAGCAACATTTGTCTGCAAGTGAGCTCTAGCAGATGAAAAAATAAATAAGTAGAAAAGGAATCATACAGGAAAACTCAGAAACAGATGTGAATGTTTAATCTGGCTGCTGGTTTTTCTCATGTCCACTTATGCCAACATATGTTCTGCTCATAAAATCCCCCTTAGTTATTATAAGAAATTACCCATGGCAGGTTCTCATAGATGCTTTGTACTTTGAGAGTCTGAGGAAAGATTCTTAGCATATGAGCAAACCATGCCCAGCTCCAGCTCTGATGCAAGCTTCTACGGGTTACTGAATACTCTGGGCTCCAGCAAGACTTACATGGATGATCAAAGGAAGTTAAACACACTTAGACACCCTTGAGAAGAAATCTCTTTGGTGTGAAAAATATTTGCACACACCTTATTGTGAATCAGGTCCCAACAATACAGTTTTAACTATCCGTTACACATCCATCCAAATGCAGTGCTGAAGAGACCACTGAGTTTGTGTTGAATAAAAAGCAGGAGTGATCTGTGACTTCATTTATCATAACATATCTCAAAGATAGCAAGACAGGTACTTCAAAACCTCATAGTACTGATACACGAATCAACAAAATTCCTACTTAGCAACAGTTTTAGTAAGTTGGGAATTCTGAAAACTGGGAGTTTCACCAAAGTTAATATCTTAACTCTTAAGATACCTACACACTGCCAAGCAGCAAAAAGGAAAACTGCTTTGCACCATATTCTAACAAAACCCAAAAGAGGGGAAAACAGCAAGAAGACCATATAACAGACCTAATTGCCATAGCAGACCACCTCCTAACTAGCTGTTACAAAATCTTTGGAAGTGCAATGACCATGTGAGCCATATTAATGTGAAAGGATATAAATCAGTGGAGCCTGCAGGATACACCATGCATTATGCCCACTCATTAAAATTAAATTAGGGAAAATATGGAAAAAGTATCAGAAAGCTACACTGTTTTTCCCCTTGCAGAATCTGAACTGCCAAGACTGAGGCTAATAGACATCCATGATTTATTTTTGTTAGTTCATCAACTTATGAAGCAATGTTATATCATTTCTCATTTCTACTTTCTCTATAGGCTTCTTGGATAACCCTTGTTATCTGCAACCCATCTCAACCCCATTTCCTCTTCTACAATGATCTGCCGTGAAGTACATTAGGTATAATGATGATTCCCCAATACACGCTAAAATCTGGAATCATCAGTGTTAAGAACAATACACAGCTTTTAACAACTCATTTAGAATTCTAAAAAATGCAAAGGAATCCCATAAAATTACACAATATTATTCTGTAGATTGAAATGTATAACAGTCTAGAGGTGGGGACTTGACTATATTTAAAGCTGCATTCTTATGCTGGTGCATTGACCTTTTTACTGTTGACTGTGTTTACCACTAAAATAAACATTTTGTAGTGCCTTTTTTCCTTCAGCTTAAAGATTTATAAGCTGTATGGGCTTCCCGGGCTTCCCTGGTGGCTCAGGCAGTAAAGAATCTGTCTGTGATACAGGAGACCCAGGTTCAACCCCAGGTCAGGAAAATTCTCCAGAGAGAGAAATGGCAACCCACTCCAGTACTCTTGCCTGGAAAATCCCACGGACAGAGGAGCTTTGCGGGCTGCAGTCCATGGGTCAAGAGAGTCGGACACAACTGAGCGACTAACACACACACACACACACACACACACACACACACACACACACACACACACACACACACACACACACACACACACACACACACACACACACACACACACACACACACACACACACACAGAGGCTTCCTAGGTGGCGCGGGGTAAAGGATTCAGCTTTTAATGCAGCAAACTCAAGAGACGTGGGTTCAGAAACTATGTCAGGAAGATCCCCTGGAGAAAGAAATGGCAACCCACTCCAGTATTCTTGCCTGGAGATCCCATGGTTAGAGGAACCTAGCGGGCTACAGTCCATGGGGTCACGAAGAGTCGGACATGACTGAGCATGCGTGCTGGGTCACACGAGCGTATACACACACACACACACACACACACACACACACACACAGCTGTCCCACTTAATCCACAATGTGCTTTTCAGACTGCATTTTAAAGAAGAAAAAGCAAATGAAGATAAACAGTTTACAAATATATAAGGAAAGAAAGTGAAGGTGCTCTATCGTATCCGACTCTTTGCAACCCCATAGACTGTAGCCTACCAGGCTCCTCCGTCCATGGGATTTTCCAGGCAAGAGTACTGGAGTGGGTTGCCATTTCTTCTCCAGGAGATCTTCCTGACCTAGGGATGGAAACAGGGTCTCCTGCATTGTAGGCAGATGCTTTACCGTCTGAGCCACCAGGGAAGTCTTACAAATATATAAGCAGAATGTAAATGTTACACTAAAATATTTAGAGAAGAAATAGAATTATCATCTTCAATGCAAATTATAAAAACCAGCTATGAGAAAGTTGTAGTGACTGCACAGAGGGGGAAATGTCTCAAAATAAAATACTGACATGAAGGTAAAATGGAAATAAAATTATAAGATTTATTTTTGCTTTACTTTTGGAGAGTATGTGAGCATAGACAATATGTGAAAGTATATCTGAAAGCATCTGAATTTTAATTAATCATCATTTTCTCTCCTTTTTAAAAGGACATGCTGGTAGCCAAATGCTAATCAAATTTCAACTCTTCTAGTTGTCTAGCCCTGAAGGAAAATGAATGATCTCCAACTACAAAGGTGGTTCTTAAAAAATAAATGGAGGCATTTTCTGAAAAAGTATTCTAACATTCAGAGCAAATTATCCAAAAGGAGCTTAATCATGTATGACTTCAGAGCCTTAACTGAAAGAATTTTAAGTGATCAAAAATTTATCATGTGGCTCCATTTATATGTACTAGAGTATAGTAAATATATTTTAATCCATTAATTTCTACTTTTCAGCAGACTTAATTGTTTATCCTCTCCAAGAGATTTAACTTGTATGGGGCTGTCCAATTACAAATCTAAAAGCCCACCATGAGGGAAAAATGAAGACTGACTCAAACATGGACTCTGGCTTCATAGAACTAGACCAAAAAGGAAATGCCACAGACACTTAAGATAGGACTGTGATAGAAAGAGCTATGACAAATTATTAAGTATGACATATCATTAAAGGTATTAACATTTTAATAACTTTCCATTAAGTAATCACATAGTCTCCCATCACTTATAAGATGAAAAGTCACAGATAGATGCTGGATAGATAAATTGACAGATAAATATTATTTTATTGTCAATTGCAACTTAGAAAAATATTAATTGAAGACAACAAAATTAAGTTGGGTTTTAAAAATGCAGTGATGATATCACAATGATCTGTTGTTATCATTCTAAAAGAGGGTTTCTCACCCTCAACCTTATTGGTATTTTAGACCAAACAATTCCTTGTTGTGTGAGGGGAGAGTTAAGGTAATGTTTCACAAAGGATGTTTAGCAGCTTCCCTGGCCCATATCTACTCTTTAGATACTATATCAACCCCTTACCACAAGAGTGACTCCCGAAAATATTTCTAGAAATTGCAGCTGAGAACCATTGCTCTAAATCATCTTTCAGATATTAGCCTAGATGCTACTTTCTTCAGGAGAGCATCCCAGATGAAATACACTGTGTTCCACTATGTGCCAGTGGATGCATCTGTAGATAACTGTTTACTACATGTGACAATTACTTGTTCACTTATCTGCACCTCCCTATAGATTATAAGTTTCCTTTCACCTGGAACTGTGTTTTATTCACCATTGGTTCTCCACATACAAAGCAGTCTATGGAAATATATTGAGTGAATTGATGAAGGAAGGAAGAAGGTAAGTAGCTAAAGCAGTCAACCCAGAGGGGAGGAGCCCCATCCTGTACCAGGAACGCCAGCAAATGCTGGCAAGACCCTTGCCCTGAGCTGTGACAACCTGCAACGTCTTCAGACACCCAGACATCACCAAGTGGTCCCTGTGGGCAAAAAGATGTCTCCAGCTGAGAATCAGTCTAAAAGACTGCACAGAGAAGTGGTAAAGAGTTAATAAAGTTCAGTTTTGATAATAAAAGGAAATACTATATTTTGCAGTGCTTTTATTATCTTACTGAATTAAAAAAAAAAAAACGAATGTGGTAATGGTTGTATGACTTTTGTTAGGTTGCATTTTTGAGATTTAATTTCTTCACTGATAATACCTGTACAACGGTAACTCCACATAGAGTTCTTTCATTCAACAAATGTTTACTATTCCATGCTATCTGATGGACAAAACCTGTGCAATGGTGGAGGCAGGAACCATTATGGTCTTTTCCTCCATGAATTTTATAGTCTGGGTGGCAGAAGGACTGTGTCCAATTATCTCCTATGTAAGATTTAAATTATAAATTGTGAATATAGTGTCTATGAGGCTGAACATGGTTCTATGTGAACATATAAAGACTCGAGTGTCATTAAGATCTCCTAAAGAGCTAGCCCATGAACCGTGGCTTGAGAGAAAAGTGGACGCTGACTATAAAATAGGGCAGGAAGAGAAGAGGCGGTGAGGAGAATAAATGAGACAATATGCACACAAAAATACAGAGCATGAGGCTGGCCTGATGCTCTGTAGGAAATCAACGAGTGAAAACAACAGATTATAAATAATCAGCACCATTACTGACAAAATGAACAGATAGGAACAGAACTTTAAGCAAAGTGACATCTGATTTCATATTTTTCTCACAACTAAGAAATATTCACAATTCATCCTACAGAATTTTAAGCTAATTAAGAGAACCATGTTATGTAAGAATAGTAGCATTAAAATTTTAAAAATAAGTGTTCCTTTCTGACTACAGCACATTGGTGCCTTGAACACTTTGACCGTTTGGTTATACCCTTTTCTGTTGTGTTGTGTATGATGGTAAAGTTCCTCAGGCGAGGAAAAACAAGGATTAGCACATAGTCTGGGTAATAAAGCCCTACTATTCCACTCTGCTAACAATCCCTATGAGAACCCAGCCACCAGTTAAACAAATCATTTGGCTGGGAACAGAGCGTTTACCATATGCACGAGTTACTAATTTCCTGGACATTATCAGCCATTAGCTGGTTTCCTGTGTCCCAGCGAAGGCTGAGGTGAGCCTCAATTGCCAAGACGGCACAGTACAGACATTAATCCATGGACCATTTCCTCCATCTAAGATGCAATAACACTCTCTATCTGTAGTTCTTTTGTCAAATACATATTAGAAAGGGCCAGAAAGTTCAACTGGAGGGAAATGAGTAAAAAAGGAAAGCTAGTGGTATACTAGCATAAGTACGCTAGTGAAACTATTAACATTTTGGGAACTTAGAGCAGTATGGAATAGAATGAATCACCAAAAAGCTCCTAGACAGCATTTAGGGATTCCTTTAGAACTCAGTGTTTCTCAAGATTAATATGCCTCAAAAATACCATTCAATCCATCCTTGGGTCAGGAAGATCCCCTGGAGAAGGAAATGGCAACCCACTAAAGTATTCTTACCTGGAGAATCCCATGGACAGAGGAGCCTGGCGGGCTACAGTCTATGGGGTCACAAAGAGTCGGACACGACTGAATGACTAAGTTTCACTTTTACTTTTCACTTTAGAACTGGGTGTGTTTCTCATAAGAGTAAATATACTTCAAAAATACCATTTTATCAATAGTAGATGGATTATAAGTTTGCTCTAACCTATCAAACCACTATTCTACAAAACTATGTCTACCAAGATTATTCTTGCCTATTTGATATTCAAATTGTTGATACTTAGAATTACTGCTATCATAGGTCTTGGTCTGCATGTTGGATTTTTTTAAAGCTACATTTCTAGAAAGAAACGAATACGTAGACCTTGATTAATTTCTGGAAAAGTCAGGTCAATTTGCATTCAACAACTATTAACTTTGCCAAAATATGGTACTTTTAAAATTAATTAATCAATTAGGTTATTGGCTGCCCTGGGTCTTCACTGCTACACACAGGATTGCTCCAGTTACTGCAAGCAGGGACTACACTCTAGTTGCGTTGTGAAGGCTTCTCCCTGCAGTGGCTTCTCTTGTTGCAAAGGGCAGGCTCAGAGCCATGGCCTCAGTAGTCGTGGTGCATGATTTAGCTGCGTCTTGGCACGTGGGATCTTTAAAGACAAGGATTGAATGCATGGGCATTGGCAGGCAGACTCTTAACCACTGGACCACCAGGGAAGTAAGTCCCTTTTATTTGTTCTAATCACTGCAACTTTGATCATAAAATAATAATTTGTTTCTATTTCTTTTATTACTGGTAATATTTATTCTTACTTTTAAGGTTATTGGCCATGTACATTTCATCTGTGATTTGTCTGCTTATGTCTTTTATTAAATTTGAATTTATAGATATTTACTACACGAGGTAATAACTATGTATATTGAGAAGATCAGCTTTGCACTTCAACTAGATAGTGTTTCTGTGGCTTCATTCAGTAGGGTGAATATACAATTTTGTGATCTTACCTCCAAAAATCAGTAATCATCAATCCATTGTCTTCTGATTTTTAACCCCATAGTAAATAAATGAAAAGAGCTAAATTTTGTTTCCTTCTTAGTTAACCACTTTTTTCCCCCCTGCATGGGTGTTTGTACATATTTTAAATAGTCCCCAAATATCTGTAGCTATCTGTCTTTCCATTTTGCTTAGAATTTGGTCAATTCTTTCAATCTCCACAAATGATGTATCAGTTCCGGAAAGATGGCGTCAGCTGACATATTGGGTTATTGCTTCTGTTTCAGCGTGGTTCTCTATCTGGAAGATGCGCTGATAATTACATTGGTTTCTACTCTCTAGCCTCCATGTGCATCATAGTTCAGTTCAGTCATGTCCAACTCTTTGCAACCCCATAGACTGCAAGCACACCAGGCTTCCCTGTTCATCACCAACTCCTGGAGCTTGCTCAAATTCATGTCTTTCGAGTCGGTGATGCCATCCAAGCATCTCGTCCTCCGTCGTCCCCTTATCCTCCTGCCTTCAATCTCTCCCAGCATCAGGGTCTTTTCTAATGAGTTGGTTCTTCACATCATATTCTCATTTTTTGAAAAAAAAAATGACAATTTTGTTTTTCTGTGTATTGAGAGAACTTCTTTAAGTCAGATCTTCAAGACATATATTTTATTTTCTACAGTGTCAGTTTTGTCCCTACTACTACCAATATTGAATCCAGTTTTGTTAACACACTATTTTTATTTGCAATATTTCTTTAGTTCAGTCTGTTCATTTTTTTCCTTGACTTAACATTTCTGGATTTTTTTCTATTGAATTTGGACTCAAACTTGTTCTATTTTCATAGATTTTTTGTTCCTTTCACAGAACATTTTGTATCTTCTAGAGAAGTTGATCACAAATATGGTTAACCTTCAGTATGACTGGAGAATCTTTTTAAAAAATACATATTCTCAAATTTTGCTTCTAGACACTCTTTATTGAAAACATTAAAAGAATGAAAAAAGTCTTGAATATGATGGTTAGCAGGGACAATCACTATAGCAGTGTCGGTATTCGACAATATGCTATGTATAATGTGGGCTTGTTTGTATGTTTGAATATGTTTTCTTCCAAAAGCTAAGCAAGGAGGGAACTAAGGAAAACTAGACTTAGTTGTGTAAATTAATTAATAAGGTAGTGGCATGTTAAGAATCTCAATTCTGCTCCAAAGTATAAGTAGAGACTTGTATTCTTGTACATTTCTGGGAATTCATTTTCTGTTAATCTTGGTTTTTTGAAGTTACTCATTGATTATTTTTTCCTGTAGCTTG
This sequence comes from Cervus canadensis, assembly GCF_019320065.1. Classification (NCBI taxonomy): domain Eukaryota; kingdom Metazoa; phylum Chordata; class Mammalia; order Artiodactyla; family Cervidae; genus Cervus; species Cervus canadensis. The sequence goes on from NC_057407.1 coordinate 54,750,782, forward strand.
TATATTTCATAGGGAAATGTGGAGTATCTACTTCAGGGATTACAAAACTAGGGCTGAGGAGATATTTTGAATGACTTCTACATTACTAAATCATTATTTTTATTTTCTTGGAGTTTAGAATACATACTTTTGTGCATTTTATTCAACACTAAAGTATTCTCCAACAGGAATACTCTTACTTTGTTTGATATTGTATCTTTAAAATTTGGTGTAATTTCTTACACAAATAACCAGTTTCTTCTAAATCCAGATCCATATGAATATAAATGTGACTGTTAGTACCCTTACAATATGCCATTATTCTCATGGAATATGAATTATATTTTTGTACAATAATGATTTCAGAAGGTCTTTCACTTCTCCTGCAATTCACCCTTGAATTAGAAAATATCTATATGTAAACTTCATGTGGCACTGGGCTTATTAAGCAGTTCTCTTTAATTACATTAAACAAAAATAACAGGGAAGATAGTTTATGTTTGATATAGAGATACTACCAAATGGATCCTAAAAGCCTAAAGTCTTTCATCAGTATGGGGCGGGGAGAGTAAAGATTACTCATCAGAATAAGAAAATGAGCCCTCAGTATCACTTCACCTAAAAGTTTATTCCTTTTATTGAAAGGCATAAAATTGCTTAAGTCACTTTTCCAGGGATGCTAAAAATAATAATAATTTCAGTAGAGAAAGATAGGGAAAGAAAGTCTGTACTTGCTTTGAATTTCACCACTTTCCTGAAGTTGGACATTGCCTTTTCGTTTGGAATGCTTCTTAGATATGGAGAATGTTCAAATATGGTTTGGCCAGGAGACCCTGAGTTTGATTAATTCAAGTAGTGGATAAAATGTGTGTCCTGGAGGTGGGAAGGAAGGGAGAACATCTCTGTATGAGGCTGGCTCATTCACAGCACTCCAATTTCTACCTCCCCTGCGTAATGTATTTGTGAATAGCTTCCATAAATGTTGAATTGATATAAATCATATTGTAATAAATAGAGGGTGCAGAGAAAATCAGAGATGGCAGAAACCTATCATTTAATTTTATTATTAACTTTAAGCTCCATTTTCAAGCAAAAGCTAAATTGACTGTGAAGCTGTCAAACATTTTTATATTTGTTGAGTAATTGCATAGAAAAATGATAATTAAACAACTTTAAAAAATAGACATTTTCTAGATTATATATGTGCATGTATATATGTATATTCAATTGTATGCTAAACTCCCTTAAAGCTTTTAAAATGTAAGTGCTATTGATCTTCATTTTCAATTCCTTGGTGCATGTGTTCTTAAGAAATAAAGATGTCCATCCTATCCAATCACAACCATCACCTCCAGTCCATAGGTAGAATGATTACCTCGAACCATTTTTGGCAGACTCAGTAATTACATCCTCCCAGGTAACTGGTTGGGAAATGAATTAAAGAAATATCCCTGGGTAAAAGTTAGTTTAAGATCACAACAGTTTATCAGAGTTGAAAATTATTTCAATAATCAATACTGCAGGGGGGGGGGGGGAAACTGCCAATCAAAATTACTCTATCTGGCAAAGTTGTTCTTTGGAAATAAAGGAAAAATAAAGATTTCCTCACAAAATAAAGCTTAGGGAGTTCATCACTACTAGACTTGTCATAGGGGTTCATCAAGGGGAAATGAAAGGCTGCTAATTAGTAACACAAAAACATTTGAAAATATACAATGCACTGGTAAATGTAAGCATGTAGTCAAACTTAGAATCCTCTAGTTCTATAAAATAGTGCTGTGTTAACCATTTAACTCTAGTATCAAAGTTAAAGAAGATATTAAAAACCTACTATATAGTAATTTGTTAATGACTACACCATATAAAAAGAGGTAAATTGTGACATCAAAAACATAAAAGGGAGAAAATAATTTTTGTGTGTAATTGAAAATTACATTGTAATCAGGTTAAAATACATAAGATACTTAATGTAAGCTTCATGGTAACCACAAAGCAAAACCTATATTAGATACATAAAAGGTAAAGAGAAGGGAATCAAAACACATCACTGCAGGTAATAATCAATTCATGAAGAAAGGCAGCTAGAAGAAAGGAACAAGGGCACTATAAAATAGCTAGAAAAATTAATAAGATGACAGGACATCCTTACCTACCAATAGTTACTATAAATGTAAATGAAATAAAATTCTCTAATCAAAAGACCTAGACTGACTGGATGGATTAAAAGACCTACCTAATTGCTGCCTACAAGAGATTCACTTCAATTTTAAGGACACACATTCTCTCAAAGTAAAGGGCCATAAAAATACATTTGATACAAGTGGAAATCAAAAGAGAACAGGAATACCTATACTTATGCCAAACAAAGTAAACTTTAAATCAAAAATAGTAACAAGAGACAAAGAGGGTCATTATATAATGACAAAGTGGGGTCATTCATCAAGAATATATAGCAATCAAAAATATCAAAGCACCAACATTATATTAAACATATCCTAATTTCTGAAGTGAGAAACAGATACAATAAAATAATAGTAAGGTACTTCATTATTCCACTTTCAACAACAAATAGATCATCCAGACAGAAAATCAATAAGGAAACATTGGACCTAAACTATACCTTACTCCAAATGAACCTTAGAGACAAAGATAGACCATTCCATCTCACAGTAGCAGAATATGCATTCTTCTTGAGCACAGAAGAAACATTCTTTAGGATAGGTCAAATACATAAATATAAGAAAATTTAAGAAAACTGAAATTATAATGAGTATATTTTTCAACTAAAGTGTTATAAAGCTAGAAGTCAATAACAGAAGGAAAACAAAGAAAATAACAAACGTGGAAATTAAATGACATACCCCTGAAAAACCAATTTGTTAAAGAAGAAATCAAAAGTAGAATTAAGAAAAAAAAAAAAACGTATTGAAAAAGACAAAAATAGAAACACAACATGCCAAAACTCACTGGATGCCAAAATAAAAAGTAGTTCTAAGAGAAGTTTATAGCAATAATAACAAAAATACAACACCTTTTCACGACAAACTCTAAACAAATTGAGTATAGAAGAAACATACTTCAACATTATAAATGTCATACATGACGAGCCCACTGCTAACATCATATTTAATGGCAAAGGTTCAAAGTTTTTCCTTTAAGATCAGGAATAAGACACAGGCAGGCATGCTCACCACTCATCTTCTTCTTCAACACAGTGCTGAAAGTCCTAGCCAGAGCAATTAGGCAGGAAAAGAAAAGGCATTCAAATTGTATGGAAAAAGTAAAGCTGTCTTTGTTTACAGATGATATGATCTTATATACAGAAACCCCTAGACTCCATTAAAAAGCTGTTTGAACTAATAAATGACTTCAGTAAAGTTTCAGGATACGAAATCAATATACAGAAATCAGTTGCTTTCCTATATACTAACAGCAACATTTCTGAAAAAGAAATAAGGAAAATAATTCCATTCATATTTGCATCAAAAATAATGTAACAGGTAGGAATAAATAAAATGTATTGATTGACTTTTCCATCTAGTCACAGAAAGCAACATTTTCCCTATCATCTCCTTCTGACATGAGCTCCTTTGAGAAACTTCTTTTGTTGGTGGGTTACTAGTAGGCCCCACCAATGTAGTGATCCCTGGACACCAAATAGCCTGCTGACTCTTGTATTCCTAGAAATGGTAAAAGCAAAGCAATATAAGCAGATTAAAAGCAATATTAATACTGCTATAGACCCTAAGAGTCTGGATGAGGAATCCTGCTTATGTGTCTCTGCATTCAGAAGAGTAGCTTTGGTAGACAGCCTCATGGGGCTAGTGGCTGAACTTTTAAAACAATCTAGAATATTGTGTGCAATAGGTCCCTCATTCATTCACTAAATTTCTCCTCCTGGAATATAACTGTTAGGACTCCACAGAGGTGATGAGTTTTTAAAAATTAATTATATGGGGACTTCCCTGGCAATCCAGTGGTTAAGATTCTGAGCTCCCGCTGATGGGGACCTGAGTTCTATCCCTGGTTGGTGAACTAAGATCCTGCACGCTATTCAGTGAGGCCAAAAACAATAATTGTATGCATATACACATTTGAAGTTACAGGATTTATTTTCCTTTATGCATTGACTTTATAAATTTTTGCTTCTGATCTCAAAATAAATTATTTCCACCCCCCCCCCAAACCAAGACTAAGTTCACTGATTTATAAAAAAGAATTCCTTTCCTCTGGTACCAACCTGGTTCTCCACAATGGTTGACATGGTATTTTTATGTTATCCTAATGGTTGACACAATATTTTTTACATTATTCCTGATGATCTGACATCCTCTTGGACACTTGGTCTCCTTGGTGATGACTTAACTCTGATTTATTCTAGATATCCCACCGTGGGGTGAACCACCTTTGGTGACTGGTACAATGGTCATAGTCGTAGACCTGATAAAACTTTATTTAAAGGCTCTGAGGAGGAGGTGACTTCTTCCTTGTGGTGGAAAGAGCTGTGTTCTGTTTTCTCATGATTGTAATTAACACGTGGGAAATAAGAAAGACACCTTCTAAGCTGAAGATGACCAAAACTCGGCTGGTGGCTGGAGCTTCAAAATTTACATCCAGAAAAACTCAGTTTCTAAAGCTGAGCAGTCCTCCAGAGAGGCCTCCATGAAGCCCTGGGAAATAGTGGGCAAGAGAAATCTTGGATGGCAGGCACGCATGATGTGATTGGTTAACCAGGAAACTTCCATACTGACAACACAAGAATTCTACTCCTGCCCAGCTGAATTCTACATGTATTAGCTATCAGTGACTTCTGTTTTCCAAACCCTCTGTTCACAAGTGGTAGTTTCCCTCAGACCCATGTTTCCTGTTTTTCTGTCATTCTATACTGTGGGGACACAGATAACTTCGTTACTATTATTATTTATTTTTGGCTGTGGTGAGTCTTAGTTGTGACACATGGGATCTTCAATCTTTGTTGTGGTGTGCAGGCTCTTTAGTTGTGGCATGGGGGATCTAGTTCCCTGACCAGGGGTCGAACCCAGACACCCTCCATCAGAAGCACAGAGTCTTAGTCACTGGACCCCCAGAGAAGTACTGATAATTTGTTTTTAAGCAGCTGAGTCTGGGCCTGTTGGTTATGATGTTGTCCCTGCATGTGATTACAGGGTGAGGCTTTGAAGTGGGCTCCCTTGCTGCTCAAATAGCCAGGCAGATAAGCAATTCTTGCTTTTCTCCTCTACAGGTCAACAAACTAAAATATTCATCATTCTAGAATCTCTTGCAGCTAAAGGAGAAACCATATGACTCAGTTTTGGCCACTGAGATGTAAACACAATGAGCTAGGGTAAACACTAGCTAGTGTAAACACTCCTGAGCTAGGAGTCTGGAAAAGGTTTTAAAATTTCAGAATCAGTCTTACGATCCTTCAACCTTTTGCCCTTTTCATAGTCCCGGCTTAAATGTGGGTACAATAAGCGGCATTTTAGAAAAGAAGAGGCAAACGTATTGATGAACACCACATGTGAAGACTCGCAGAGCAGCCTCAACCTTGACGGCACTCAAGACATTCACTGCCTTTCTACAACCTTCTTGTTAATGAGTAAGACAGACACCTACAAGGCAAACTGTAGTTTGTTTTTTTTTCTCTTCCTCAGCTCTTTTCCTTTTATGGTTGAGACATATTAATGACTTTCTCCTAAATACCCTAAAATTGGCAAGAACAGCAACAGTCAATAGTTTTAACCCAGAGTTGTATCTATTCCAAGAGATAAAGTACATGATGAAAATTCAGAATAAGAAAGAAGTTTTATTAAATCTTGATTTCCCAACGCCTAGCACAGTGCCTGCCACTTAGCAAGCAATTAAAACATTTGTTGATTGATCCTATTGATTGTATTTCTCAGAAAACTTTTTTTTTTTCCAGAAAACTTTTTAAATAAAGTAACACTTGAAGCATGCATCATGATTTATGGAAAGTTCAGTAACAAATTTAAAGCATAACAATATTTATTGAATAATTGACATTCATTGAATTTTAATATAATCTAAGTACAATGCTAAATTCTTTGTTATCTTTTTAGTAAATTTTCACAGCAGTCTTATAACCAAAGTATTATTATTGGAGAATTTCAGAAATATTTAAATAACTTAGCCAAGGTCACACAGCCAGGTGGTACAGGAGCCAGGATTCAAAGCCAAGTTTATCTCCCTCCAAACCTATGCTCTTAACTGCTGTGTGTTAATAAAATATTTTAAATGTGTTCTCCTAAAAGAAACATATCCTTTGATCCCTAAAAACCTTTTTTGGCAGAACAGCAAGTACACAGAAAATCATAGTCTGTGTTAATGGCTATACATTATTAATCAATTACCACTTACTGGAGAATTTATTGTTTAATTCCTGTTTGTTGACAAATCAGCTGAATTTTTCATATGCACACACTGGAGTTAGCTATATAAAGTGATTCACTTGGAATGTTTCATGTTTGCTCCAGGTTGCTATTGGGAACCTAGGTTATTTGTGGCATTTTTGCTTGAAAATCCTGGAGTCATTAAATTCTGAGTCCACCACCTGCATAGTAGGATATTGATAAGAACAAGGATGCAGGCAGCAATTCACTAGGTACTTGAATGGCAAAAAATATAGTGCAAGTTTTCCACACCCTGCAGACTGCAGGTTTATATGATAATAAATAACAGTTATCACCAGGACAAAGGAAAAAAAGGCCATGAAATCCAATAGCTCAGTGAGAAATCTGCTAATACAGGTGGTCAAGCTTGTTCCATTTCATTGTCAAAGGGAGGCTATTTATTTGCTTCTGGGTAGTTCGATTACAGAGTCATTTACTGCTGAAAGTTTTCCAGTAGGCAGATGTGGCCCTATAGCTCTAGGCTTTAGATTCAAAATCAGTGAGGAAAAAGAGAATAAGAACAGCATAATTGATATGGCAGAGATCTTTAAACAACTCCAGAAATGAAATAAGTGCCTTTAAGCATCCCAGTTGGAATCTCCTTACTGTGTACAGGGGGCATGGGCAAGGGTCAAGATGCTGAGTATAATTAATCATTTTCAGAAGCTCTTTAAAATATTTTCCCTTTGATAGTTTCCTGTCTAGATGAGATGTCAGTGATTGGTGTGTGTATATAAAAGAGAGAGAGAGTCCTTGTATACCAAAATGCTCAGAAACAAAAGGAAAATATTCACAATGAATTCTCAGTGGTTATAAAATCAAAGACAACTTTCTTTTCCTCTTGTGCAAGACACAAGTGGTTTTTATCCAACAAATAACTCTCTTTCTGAGAGACATTTGAACAGTGGAGATTATACAGACTGTGATCATTACTTCTAAACTGCCACAATCTAGCAATTTGCAAACTTTGGCAGTGTATCCAGAGAACAGATCAAAGATACGCCAATAACAGGGGTTTTACTTAAGCATGTGTTTCATCATTTTCTTGTCAATAGGTTCTGCCTTTCAGTCAAAATTCAATTTCTCTTTTGCATATACCTAATAACTATATTTTATATCACGTGTTTGCTGGGTATAAGAAGCTACTACTCAAGTTGCCAAGTAACTTGATTCTTTTGTCAGGTAACCTTTAAACCAAGACATGTATGTAATTCCCTTATTAATTACAAAGATTAACTTCATCAATCTTAGCTCATGACCAAATTCAAAACTTCCAGTCACAGTCATGATGAGAAATGTATTACACAGCTGAAAGGTTTCAAATTCTAATTTATCCTGCCTTGAAAAACAATTAATGTGCCATTAAGAGCAACAAGTCCAGCAAAGTAATCACTATGGGCAGTGACCCGCAGTGAGAGGTTAACAGATACGGGAGGTGTCAGCTTGTGAGAAGATGAAGAAAACCAGATAGCCCACCTCTAGTTATCAGGTGTTGAAACTGGAAGATGTCATCAAAGAATTTTAGCAATGATAATAAAATTCTAATGACCAAAAAACTGACAACTTAGTGTAAACTCAGCTCTCTCTGGGAAAAGTTGAGAGTAAGTATTAATATATACATAAATATGACATAAATGCACTAGGTCAGTATTTCAATACCTATTGACTTTCCACCTAACTTTTGAGAAGCCAAAGATCTACACATTCACTGATAGGAATCAGAAAACTAAAGTGACATATGAGTAACTCCAAAATGACCATTATTTTAAAACAAATATGTACCGAGCATTCCTATGTTATAACTGATACTTAAAGCATTTCTATTTGGAAATAATCATAGATTTACAGGAAGCTAGTATAGAGAGATTCCCTGAGGCCTCCACTTAGTTCCCCCAAAGGTTATATGTTAAATTTAGCATAATATCAACACCAGGAAGTTGCCATTGAGTGAACAATATGTGTGTGTAGTTCTAAGTCATTTGATATGTGTAGATTCTTGTGATTACCACTGCAATATCAGGATAAGAAATTATTATGAATGATTTTATTTATTTTCTTGAATATAAAAATGCATTATAATCTTTCAGGTAGAAAGAAAGTTCCATACTACTTGTTTTACAAAACAATAACAGTGTATTGAAAATTATTAATATATAGGAAACTGTTACCTAGGAAAACTCTATTTATAAAGGCCAAAGTGAAATCCTACTAATACAGACAATACACACTTGGGTTAAACTCATTTCCCTGCACAGATCAGACCATCCCCTCATTCAGGGATCATCTCTCCACAGCATGACAATGAGCAATTTTTCAACACATAGTTTATCAAAGACATCTTACTGAGAACTGTACTCTTCCAAAACTGTTCATAGGTGAGAACCCCAGATTACACATGCGCGCACACACACCTCTCCTATCTGGGGTAAAATAGAACATTTCACAAGTGCCCTTGAATTGCCAATAAGGTAATCATAATAAAAGAGAACATTAATAAATATACACAAAGAGTCGATGAAATAAACCAGCCAGATTCTTCCAAGCCAAGTCTACGATGAGGTTTCTTATTCCCCCCTAACAAACATAATTCAAATGGTCACAGACTCCAATTTCATCTCATAGGAATGGAAAAACATACGATCACAAAAGAAAAAAATGATAAAGCAGAACTGAAACACTGCTCTTACCTTGGCCATCTGTGCCTGCACGCCATTTGCCTTGAGAGACGCTACCGCTTTCTGTGCAGCTGCTGGGCTGTCGAAATCTACAAAACCATACCCTGTGAAAACACAAAGTCCCAGGTGAGCACGCGCAAGCAGCTCTGTGTCACTGATGGAATGGCTGTTTGTGGTCAGACTCGTACTCATGACCCTGGGTTGAACCACAGACCTCAATCTATGGCCCTTAACGTGTCAGGAAAGAGACCACAATATTAAACATAAAACAGCAACGTGCTTATTTTCTAGAGGTCGCTCTGGAGATTGGCTATGCAATCAGCAAGCTGATTTAGATGAATTTGGTGAATGAGGTAACATTATTTAATCATTTCTTTCTTCAATGACTTTGTTGCAAGAATTAGGAGCACAAAATGCTGAAAAATGTAGGAAAGTTTAACTCAAAAGGTAATTTTCTAACCCTCAAAAAACTTGATGGTATTAAAAGCAGTGCTAGAACCTGCATGAAGTTAGTACCGGCAAGCTTAACAGTTTCTGGCATTCAAGCAGCCACTCAATAAGCGCGTGTGGAGTGAGTGACTGAAGGCGATGAGTCCAGGGAGATTTGAGCCTAGTCCCAGCTGATCTCCAGGCCCGTGTTAATTCATTATAGGACGTGTCTCTCTCAAAGATAACACCCTAAATAAACAATTTTGACTGTTAAGGAACTTACGATAAATAGATAAATATTCCAATGTCTTTTAAAAATAAGAAACTCATTTGCTAATTTTTAAAGCTTCAGTGCAATCTGAAAAGAGCATAAAAGTTGCCTATGAAAGGGAAAGAGTCATGTCTGACTCTTCGCAATCCCATGGACTGTGGCTCGCCAGGCTCTTCTGTCCATGGAACTCTCCAGGCAAGAACATTGGAGTGGGTAGCTGTTCCCTTCTCCAGGGCATCATCCCAACCCAGGGATCAAACCGGGTCTTCCGTATTGCAGGCAGATTCTTTACCATTTGAGCCACCAGGGAAGTCCCCGAAGTTGCCTACATTGTACTTTGTGCGCCTCTGTGTGTGTGTATAGTGAGGTGAAAGAAATAGCCAGTAAAACGTATTAAATGAAAAGGGGGCGGTTCTGCATGCCCATGAAATACAGCTGTATTAGTCAGGGCTTCACTGGAGAGTAATTTCAGCTGCCAAAAATATTTCAGACTAGAAATGATCAAGAACGTGTGTAGGGCACTCAAAGCCCACCCCACACGCATCCTGCTCCTCTTCCCCGCTGTCAGCTCTGCATCCCCTTGCTTGTCTCATGTAGAAGTTTTGAGGAGCACTGCTAAGGCAAACCTACTAACCGCGAACTGTGACCCTCTTCCCCGAAATAACTAAAGAGTGGATAGGAATTCAATTACCAAGTTGTTTCTTGTAATTAACTTTTTAATTTTCTCCCCCTGAATCTTATCTTCTTTTTCTCCCTCCCAGCATGTTTACCAAAAATGAACTTGTTACTCATCAGTGTACCATCCAATGCTCTTGAAAAGCTGGGAAGTTTGTGTTTCAAATCCACAAGGAAGCCTGCTCTGTCAGTACTACTAATTCCTCTCTTGCCACAAAATTCAAACTATGTGAGTAATATGAGGATTACCATCCACTGAGATGAGTAAAATGAGGGAAAAAGAGGAAAGAGGGCAAAAAATAAGTCTAGAAGTAGTGTTAGGAGGAGCATACGATAAAATAAGATATAGACTTTATCTATTATGGGCCAACAACTGCCCTGGGTGGGTGACGTGTTGGGTCCTGATGAAATGATAATAATACAGGTATCAATACCATTGTCCTCATGCCTGTTTATGTATTTACATAGAGAAACCAAAGTGTAAGCCAGGTGTCAAGACTGACCCCGCAAATCACAAATTGCTTAATTGGTAGAGCAGGATTTGAAGCCAAATCTGCACAGGCCTTTCCAAATACACTGTACAGTGCATCACTTTATAATATTACTTTGCAACCTATTTCTAGAAGCCCCTGAAGCCCACCAGAGAGAGGTCACAATTCTTCAAAATCCCTTAGACGTTGAGGCTAGCACATAAAATATAACAATTCCATAAAAAAATTCAACCCAGCTCATTCAGTCAGCACACTTATCCAGGGGGTGATTGAGTTCTCAGCACAATGGGCTACATGAGGTTTGATAAGTCACCTTTTCCACCTCACGCTTTGGTCCATCTTCCTCATTCATCCACAGGCTGCTTTCTCATTCAATAATGAAATTCTATGTCAGGCATTTTGCCAGGTACAGAGTATAGACTAGTGGGGAAAAAATAGTTCCAGTTTGCATCCTTACTCAGCTTATAGTTGAGTTGGGAGATGAACATAAAATGAATAACCACAAAAATGAATCTATAGTAACAAATTGGTTTGCCTTCCCTGAAAGAAAATGAGAGCATATACCACAGACTCTGATGATTGACTGTTACTGAAGGTTTTAAGAAAGCAGTGGCATGAGATGACCTGCATTTTTATAATACCCCTCTCACTGGCTTGTCCTGAAGATGGGATTGGTTGTAGGGGAGGTGGGCGATAGGAGTGGGATCAGGGAGATGACCTAGGGGCTATTACAGTAATCTGGACAAACAGCAACTGGCCGTGAAACAGAAAGGATGAAATGGATGGTTTGACTTACATGTTGGAGGCAGAATTAACAGGACCCAGTGATGGATGGACCAGGTTGGGAATAAAGGAAACAGAACAGACAAAGATTACCACTGTTTTTTCAGCATAAGCCAATAGGTAGGTGGAGATGTGATTTACAGAAATTGGGAGCCTGGAGGAGGAAGCAACAGGGGAGAGGGAAAATTAAAATATCAGTTTGAGACATGGTGCGCCAGAAATGCCTGTGAGACATCTAAGGAAAAATGTCAAGTAGTAGCTGGTTATATTAGGCTGGTGCTCAGAAAGGGGAACAAGACTGGAAATAAAATCTAGGAGGTCAACAGCAGGAAGGTACGATTTACAGAAATGGAAAAAGACAAAAGTGCCTGGTGTAAGCAGAAACAAAGAGCACAGGTTTGGAGCTAAAACTTCACCACCGAAGTGTTAGTGAGATAAGGAAATGAGATCGCAAAGGAGGCTGGAGGAGAACCCGATGGAAAGAAAGAAGTACAAAGGGAAGAAGATGTCTCAAAGCCAAAGAGACAGACAGAGACCACTGGTGTCCAATGCCACTGTGGGAGCAAGATGGGCGCTTGAGACGCCCAGTGTTTTAGGAATGTGAACTTGTCTTTTTTAACCATGGCTGATTTATAATATCGTGTTAGTTTCAGGCGGACAGCTTCAGATTCTTTTTCATTATAGTTGTTACAACATTGAATATAGTTCACTGTGCTGTACGGTAGGTCTTTGTAGCTTATTGTATGTACAGTAGTATATATAATATATATACAGTAGTGTATATCATGTATTCACCCACGCTCAGCTACAGGCCAGGGATGGGACCGAAGGATGCTTGAGTAGTTGAAGAGCAAGAGTGAGATGGACAAGTAGAGAGTGTTTACAGTCTTGTCTGCTATTCTGTTGCTGGGAAGGAGAATTAGGAGCCAGCTTTAGCCTGAGGGGTATGCGAGGCTAAGAAGCTGTTTATGTTTGTTGCTTGTAACATGGGAGATGCTATGGTCTATCGTTTCCAACCTTAGCTAGATGCACTTACTTGGGAGTGTAAAAAATAACCAATGCTCATTTTTCACCTCTGGAAAAATGAAATAAGTATCTCTGGGAATGTGGCCCAGTTGTCTGCACACACATGTGTGTATCTATTCCCTGGCCTGGGTTACAGTACTACTGAGTATTCATTCCAAATATTAAACATGTATTTATTTGTTGCTCTGCTATGAGACAGATACTGTTCTTAGTACTTTTGAATGCTGATAAGAAAGCTCAAGCCGAAGTCAAGAAATCAAAGCTTTAGGCAGAAAGACAGATAAATTTTAGGATAATGTTCCTGAGAAAGTGGAAGTGTTGAGGGGGTTCTAGACCATGACTGAAGTGCTGTCCTTTGCTAAAACAGGGACCTGGTTTTTTGCTCATAGTAACTGGAAGGAAGAAAAAAAAAATTTTTTTTCCAGGTGTTATTTCTTTGTATATCTTTGCTTCTGGGACACAGCCTGAGCTTAATAAACATTTGTCGAAATTAATTGAAACCATGTTTAAAAAGATGCTAAGTTACTCCACGGGACTTAAGTGGAGATTAACTAATAAAAGTGTCTTAATACACGTTGACTCTACAGAACAATATAGATGCCAAGCAGCCATGATTCAGACTCAGCAACGCTGCCCCCTGGTGAGGCCCCAGGGATTTCATGACTCCTGGCCGCTGTAACAGCGTGGCTTCCTCCATTTCGTCCACCCCACTCATCCCACAGGACAGCACAAACTCGTGATGCTGAGCTCCAGGGCTACACTCCAGTCCAAACAGAAGAAACCCCTGTGAGGGCAGGAGGCTCCCTGAACCGCCTCTGAATCAGGGAGGTGATGGGTGAACTCTGACAAGAGTGTCTCTCCAAAGAGCCTTCATGCCAGCAAGGAGAGTGGCTCCTTGGTACAAAACATCTCTCCTGAAGACTCCTGGGAAACAAAGTTATAAAATAATCAGTGTTTTGGGGGCTTTCCTGGTGGTTCAGCGGTTAAGACTTCACCTTCCAATGCACTGGGTGTAGGTTCAATTCCTAGTTACAGGGAGTTAAGATCCCTCATGCCTCGCGGCCAAAATTACCAAAACATAAAACAAAAGCACTATTATAACAAATTCAATAAAGACTTTAAAAATGGTCCACACCAAGAAAATCTTAAAAAAAAAAAATTCACTAAGTTCAGTTTTTCATACGAACTTACTTTCACTAATTAAAATGAACGTGTATAGGTAAAACATCTCAAGTAATTCCCCCCAAAACACCACGATTCCTGAGAAAAACACTGCACTCTTGAGTTTTACGTGACAGCGTATACTACATCACAATCACAAAGAAACAGAATGAAACACGAAGCTGCCCCTAGAGAATAATGATGCATGTATGAAGGAATAAAGCAACGCCAATTTGGTTTCAATTTGCTCTCCTTAATGACAAATCATCAAGCCTGGGAACAGAAACCTCCATACCTACATCTGGTGAGGGGCAGCACAGGGAGATTAGTTCAGCTCCAGCTAATAATGCTTTATGGTAACTGCTAAAATCCTCGATAAAATGGGACCCACTGGAAACACCCGCCCAAGAGGCTGGAAGGCCAGTGGTCTCACTGCCTCCATCACACAAGGAAGCCTGGCAGCAGATTCAAACGGATGAAAACTGTACGCCACTGTTTCCTCCATACACCCCGTCCTTGTTTCCCCTCCTTGTCAGGGGGAGAAGGCCAGCAGCTCTGCAATTAGCAGGAAGCAGAGAGCAGTGAGAAAGAACTCCACACTCCACGCTAATTAGGTCATTCGCCAAATGCACTCACTCCACTGGCAGATCTAATCAATGCTTTCCTGAAATGCTTGAAACTTGGTGTGTTAATTTAAAGTTTTGCTATTTTTTTATTGCACTACAAGCCTAGTGACTTTATAAAGAAGCAAAAATATATTTATTTAGAAATTGTGACAAAGTTCTACAAACAAAGGTACTGCCAGAGGTTTTTGGTTTTGTTTTCTTCAGTATATCTGTAGGCAGCTTCTCGTAACTTTAGCCATTCAACTGGACAATTGTGTGATAATCCATTTGAATTCTGTTGAAAGTATCTTTATCCTCTTTTTAAATTTAAGTTTTATTTTATTTTGGAGTATAGTCGGGACGGATGGGGATAGTTAATTTCAATGATGTGTCAGTTTCAGGTGTATAGCAAAGTGGCTCAGTTATCCATGTACATGTATCTACTCTTCTTCAGATTGCTTTCCCATAGAGTTTACTGCAGAAGATTGGGTAGAGTTTCCTGTGCTATATACAACAGGTCCTTGTTGGGTATCTATTTTATCGTTTTACTTATTTACTCTGGCTGTGTTGGGTCTTTGTTGCTGCCTGGGCTTTTTCTAGTTGCGGCAAGTGGGGGCTGTTCTTCACTGTGGTGCGCGGGCCTCTCACTGCAGGGGCTTCTCTTGTCATGGAGGACAGGCCCTAGGCACGTGGGTTCAGGCTGTAGAGTATAGGCTCAATAGTTGCGGTGTAGGGCTTAGCTGCTCCCCAGCGTGTGGGATCTTCTCAGACCAGGGATCAAACCAGTGAGGCCTGCAGTGGCAGGATGATTCTTGACCACTGAGCCACCAGGGAAGCCCCTGATTATCTATTTCATATACACACTTTGTAAAGGTCAATTCCCAACCTCCTAATTCATCCCTCATCCACATTTCTACTTTGGTATCATCGTTATCATAGTCAACAGTCTTTTTCATACTTCTGTATTGCTACTGGCTCTTTAAATCCTTTAAGTAAATTGCTTATATATTTACCAACTTTGGATGGTTCTTTGTGTGGGGAAGTGATACAAACCAGGACTGCTGGCTCAGATGTGTGATAGCATGAGCCCATGAGCTAAGCAAGACTTGCTCTCAGAGTGTAACCTCACACTACATTTCATGTTTCTGTAGGACTGTCAAAAAGCCCACTTGAAGCACATGACTTGAGGTAACACCCAACCTCTTCCAAAGAATATCCAGTTGTGAGTCACATGTGATTTTTAAAAAGAAGAAGTGAACACTTTGTCTAGGAATCACACATTCCACTAAAGTTCGACTCAAGCTTAAACAGCTGATGTTTAAGAATCACCCTGCTTTCTATTTTGGCTTAAGAACATGCCAAGGATGTTGTCTGAGCTCAGAGCGGGAAAACTAAACTGCAGGAGAGAAGGCAGCCTGCAGGAAAGGAGGAGTGATTTGCAGGTTTCCTGGAAGTCTGCTGGG
Source organism: Cervus canadensis (assembly GCF_019320065.1). Lineage (NCBI taxonomy): Eukaryota > Metazoa > Chordata > Mammalia > Artiodactyla > Cervidae > Cervus > Cervus canadensis. The sequence goes on from NC_057407.1 coordinate 54,766,750, forward strand.
CTCAAGGCCGCCTCCAGGCATCTGTATTTCAGCTCAACGTTTTATACATCACTAAATTTTGAGTGACCGCCAAATGTCTTCTCTTATTATTGGATTTCCTAGTTCTCTGCATTATGTTGATCAAAGGAGGTAGCTGAAGGACAGCACTTATAAATTCTTTGCTGCACATAATGCTTGTAAAACCAGACTAACAAGAGAACCTCATCACTTCTTCAGTATTTCCTTTTCCACTGATGTCCTATGACTGATCATTACAATGAAGCAAGGATGCTACAATACAACAGGCGTACAGCCTAACTTAGATGTGAAAAAAAAAAGGGTGAAAGAAAAATCCTGCTAGAATACAAAGGCCAAACATTGCTCATTTTGAAGGAAAAGAATCTAAACCATTAAAATCTGAAATGACTTGTTCTTTGAAGCATCTTTGGAAAAAAAGGATGCAACGGTTTCAAACAGAAAAGAACAGCATATATACTTCTCAGGTAAAGGGCTGCAACCTTCAGATGCTTAGCAAGCAGAGGCAAATAAGATGGGTAACAAGGTCCACCCACGGAAAACAGATTGCTTCACTCTCTTTTCCTGATTTCTGAGCTTAATTACTTAATTCTGATATTCTAGTTCCAGAAACAGTAAAATAAGACACGAGGTTTTGCAAAGAACTGACCTGTGAGGAAAGACACTTTTGAACCATCATGTGACTTTACTGTTATTGTTTTTAATCTTAGTTTTTTACTTACTTTTTATTGAAGGATAGTTGATTTATAATGTTAGTTTTAGGTATACAGAAAGTGTTCAGAATACACACACACACACACACACAGTTTTTCAGATTCTTTTCCTTTACAGATCATTACAGAATACTAAATATAGTTCCCTGTGCTATATAGTCAGACCTTGTTCTTTACCCATTTTATATATATCAGTGTGTATCTGCCAATCCCAAACCACTAATTTATCCCTCCACTGCCCCTTTCACATCTGATAACTCTAAGCTTGTTTTCTACGTCTGTGAGTTTACTTCTGGTTTGTAAATAAGCACATGTATATCATTGTTGTAGATTCTACATATAAGTGATATCATATGATATTTGTCTTTTTCTCACATATTTCATTTAGTATGATCATCTCTATGTCCATCCATGTAGCTGCAAATGGCATTATTTCATCCTTTTTTATGGCTGAGTAATATTCATTGCATAAAGACAGAGTGGTATATATTACCATTAAATTTACTTAACATCTACTATATGCAAGGAAGATAGTGTGTTCGTTGCTGCAGGGAAAATTAAGATACTGTGACATCCATCCCTTCCTGGCGGGGAGCTTCTGATCTAGTAGGATAGATACTTTTAGACACAGTAGGGGTCCTCCTGCACGGGGCGTTAGGTCAGTGGGCACAAGCAGAATGGCATGTTTTCGTTTGGTTTAATATGTGTGGCTTAGTGTGCACAGCCCTGCTCATCGGAGCAGAATACCTGTGTCAGGCTCCCTGTCAGCGAGCAGCATGATGGCAAAACTCCCCACAGTCTACATTTATGTGCATATTAGTCGATCTTCCTGCTTTCCTGTTTCTGTGCATAACAGACACACAGTAAGTTAAATACAAAACATAGGGAGGAATTAGTGTCACATCACAGGTGAAAACAGGAACTTCTCTGGCGGTGCAGTGGCTAAGACTCCCCCTGCCCAGGCAGGGGGTGCAGGTTTGATTTCTGGTTGGGGAGCCAAGGCCTCACCTGCCTCCTGGCCAAAGAAACAAAACATAAAACAGAAACAGGATCATAACAAATTCAATAAAGACTCTTAAAAAACTGAGAAGAATAGTGCTAACGTTCTAAAATGGCAAATATTCCTTCCAGGTGGGGGCAAACTCTGTACATTCTAAGCAAATGACAACATGAAGACTCGGGGAAAGAAACTGGGCCCCAAGTGGAATTTCCTGGCAGAATAAAACAATTACAAAGATGGGCGAATTCAGGGAACAGCATACTCAGTGGCACGCGGCTTGAAAATGGGACACTGTTTATTCCATTTAAGGTGCATCGAAAGTATTAAGCCAAACACAAATTCAAATCCCAAAACTCACTTCTCACCCCACTCAATTGATTTTTAAACGAGAGAAAAACCTTCTACCTACTGAATAAAGTCAAAGTTAGGATCAGGATCATTATTTATGGGCTTAGAGAGATCATTAAGCTTTAGTGAGATTAAAGAAACTCATTGATTTGCCAAGGTCTTCGACTAAACCAGTCATGATGTTATTATAATATTGCAGAGATTAAGGGAGCAGCCAGCTTGGCTGCAAGTGGATAGATTAACCTCTGAGAATCATCTTGCAAAATTTTCCTTTCCTTCATTCTAGGATACAAATAAAATATATGTCTCGTGTGAACTGCTGGTCTTAAGTTTCGCGGCCATCAAGAACAGTGGGAGATGTAAGTGTGTAAAGCACTGTGTCTACAGAAGCCAGCCAGGATGTTGATAAAACAATACCACTCAGTCTGTAACTACGATGGAAGCAAGCTACAACCGAATACTCTAATTACAGCTCTTCAGTCCTTGTGCACAGAAGGGTAGCCAAAACTATGGCCTTATACTTGTGCTCATCTTTCCCTCCCTCTCTGCTCTGGCCTTTCTATAGACAGGTACGGCTGTGGACTATTTCTCCATCAGAAGAGCAGATATGGGGATGTCCTTAGTGGTCTAATAGCTAAGACTCCACACTCCCAGTGCAGAGGGCCTAGGTTTGTTCCTTTGTCAGGGAACTAGATCGCATACAAGTGGGTGAAAGCTGCTCAGTCATGTCCGACTGTTTGCGACCCCATGGACTATACAGTCCGTGGAATTCTCCAGGCCAGAATACTGGAGTGGGTAGCCTTTCCCTTCTCCAGGGTATCTTCCTGACTCAGGGATTGAACCCAGGTCTCCTGCATTGCAGGCAGATTCTTTACCATCTGAGCCATTAGGGAAGCCTTGTGCAGTCAAATAAAAATAAACAAATGTGTATATATAAATATACAAACATATATATGTATCTATATATATATATAAAGAAGAGCAGAGATGGTGGCCTCGGTATGTAAGAATCAATGGAAGGACAACCTCCCCCTTCCCTCATACTATCACCACCAAGTACTTTAATCCACATTCACTCAATGGCTCCAGCCAAAGGCCTGGACACTTGAAAACAATGCATGCATGTGGTTAAAAAATTTTTTTTAATAAAATATAAAAATCATGCCAAACGAAACATTATTCAGTGATATATAAGTCCTTTTCCAACTAGATTTTTGGGCTCTGGTCCCACTTCCCAAGAAACTATCCAATGATTCCTTCTGTGTTCTAACTGAAAAACAAACAAACAAAAAATAGCTGGAACTAATTCTTGAGCTCTTATTTGTGTATGTATTAGAAACATTTAGGGATTCATATAGAAATAGAAATAATTTCTATCAAAAATGACGAAATGACCCAGAGGAATCGGGTGGAGAGGGAGGTGGGAGAGGGGATCGGGATTGGGAATACATGTAAATCCATGGCTGATTCATATCAATGTATAACAAAACCCACTGGAAAAAAAAAAAATGACGAAATGAAAACCATTTGTAGTTAAGATTTTGCCCAATATTTCTTAAAGATTTATGAGCTCTACATTCTGCCTTAGCCAAATGTTTCCTACTTTGCCAAAATGATTTATTCCAATATTTTAAAAGGTTTTTAAAATTAATAAAATAGTAATAGGCAATACTTTCAAGGCCTTGTAGACTTTAGAGAGTGATTTTTCCTAAGCTTTTCATTTCTTTCAAAGATGTTCCAAAGGACCTTTAGGCATTACAAACCAATGATATCAGAAACCAGTGAAATCGAATTCACACAATATGTTCCTGAAATATAATGACTGTAAGCCCATTTTCCTTCTCATTGCAATGAAGTTGGATCTCTCTCAAAGGGATTTGGGAAATACATCGGGATCTTAGGAGAAAACATTTCAGATCTGTGATTCAGAAAGCAAGCCAAGAGTTTGAATAGTCATGCCATTATACTCATGACTGCACATTCATTTATAAGTTGATAGTGAATTTTTTTCAACAACCTTGACCAGGACGTACAATGGTCCTAAATAGGGTCAGGACCTGGATCAAGAGGGAAATGACTCTATAAGAAGAGCCTGGAGAAGCCTACCTTGAAAGGCTTCCTTCTCTGCTGCTTTATGTGGTGTCTGAGGACCAGCACAATGACATCACCTGGAAGTTGGTCAGAAACCAGACTCCCAGGTCCGCCCTAGAGCTACTGATTCAGACCTTTCATGTTGACAAGATTTCCAAGTACCTGAGCGCACATTAAAGATTGAGACACCCTGGCCTGCAACCAGACATTCTTTCCATTCAGGACTGCAGACACCATCCTCATAAAACAGAAGGAAAAATGGGGATCATGTCATTCACCCTCCATCTGATCTTGAAATATGTCATGCAATAGTGCTGAGTCCAAAGGCACAGAGCACGAAGTCAGAATTAAGGTTAATAATATTACCTCAATTATGTATTGGCTCTGGGTAGTGAATGGATATAAATGCCTTCAAAGCACCTGGCCCAGTGCCTAAGTCATCCCTCTCCAGCGCCCTCACCTTCTCCAACTGTACTGTATCCTGATGCAATTCACTCACCTTAAATACATTCTGGAACAGGACCGGCAGGTATATTTCATTCTCCACATAACAATTTTTTAATATATGTTTAAAGACAGCAATCCTACCCCTGCTTGTATTTGCAAAAAATGAATATTTGAACATACAGGATTGGGGCTATTTTTACATAATAACCAATTTCAGGACAATTGCATGCCCTCCCCTTCTTTCTCTGTTATTTGTCCTTCAGAGTTATACCTAATTCTGCTGAAAGTTCAAATTGGCCCTACATGAATATATTCCCTTAAAAAAAATACTGTTCATTTGAGGAAGCAGGTAACCAATGTGAAGAGTGATTATACAATAAATGTATTATGCAAATTCCAGTGAACATTTTATGCACATTGGATAAAGAATCAAATTAAAGTCTCATAACCCTTGGAAAATTAGAGTTAGCAAGCACAGAGGTTGATTTGCCCTTGAACACAAAAACTGCTAGGAGCAGACACTCCCCCATCATTTCCACAAAACTGAACCATTTCAGAAAGTTTCAGATTAAAATAAGAAATCCCCCAGGAGTCATAAAGATCGGCTATTTTTACAGGAATAATTTGGAGCCACAATTTGAGTGTTATGAGTTGGAAGGAATGGGTGAACTTCTGTGTCACATCTTGCAAAGCTGGTATTCCAGCTAATCGGCCAGTTTGAAACATCAGAAATTGCACAAGGAAAGTGTAAAAGAAGGGGAAAGATTGCTGAAGAGCAAGCACAAGAGGGCTGATTCAAGATCTTTCCCCGCAACAAGCCGAGTGGCAGGTCTGCGACAGACCACACGCTCCTCCGATCACCCTTCACACGATGTAATAATGGGACATGATAGCCGCCTTCCTATTACATTGCCGTGTCCACTCTGTGCCGTTTGCCAACACGGATCCTCCCACTGTCTGTCCACAGAGGAATAATGGACCATTAAGAAGAGAAATGCAGAGGGTCAGCACAGCATTTACCTACTGGAGATCAGGGAAGCCATCACATGCATCTCATTAGATCAATAAACAAGTATGGGTGTGAAGAATGTGAGTCAAAAGCCCATTCTGCTCCCAGTTTTTACACGTGGAGTCAGGATGTGGGCTCCAGTTCTGAGAAGAGCCCATCCATTCAATCACCTCCTGGAAATCAATTTTGTTTCCTGTTCATCCTTTTTGGGAACCAGGCAGGAAATAAATATGAAAATTGTGCCATTGATTGAACAAGTGTTCAGTGGGGTCCTCTTCTGAGTTCTGAGGACTGTGCTATGTGTAAGAAAAGACAAACAAGATGAAGATTACCCCTAAGGGGACAAGCAAGCCCAGAGGGGAAGCGGCCTGCAACACCCCCACACTCCTGAAGTGTGTGTGTCAAACCACAGAAACCTACAGGACACAGCATAATGCTGGGGGATTGGGACGCTTATTGCTGAGGGGAGAGATAATGGAGATGGATCTGAGCTGTATCAAATGTCCCTTTTTCCTACTCTATAACGTCTTGCTCAGCTTTATTGATGTGTGATTTACATCCGATCAATGCCCCATTTCTGTGTACAGTCTGATGAGTTTTGACAAATGCATCCACCTGTATACCAGCATAACAACCAAGATTCAGCACTTTCATCACCCTCAAAGGTCCTCATTCCTCCTTGCAGTCACTCATCCCCAGCTGCCAATCCCCCAAACCCTGAACTCCCCTGTCATTACAGATGCATGTTGCCTGTCCCAGAAACTCACACAAACAGAATCACAAGCATGTACCCTTTTCTGTTTTTGTTTTTGCTCAGCATAATGATAACCTTTAGATATGAGAAGGAAAGGGAATTTTAGTTTGAGCAAAGGTGAGTTCAAGGACTTACAGGGACAGCTAACTTAGACTAAAGAGGACTGGGAAGGGAGACACATGACCCAACCATCTGACCTTGCACCACGTAGAACCTATGAACGATTTACACCAACCCTGCACCACTCTCCTGCTCTCTCATGATACTCAGACCACTCTGCCTCAGGACATTTGCACGTGCTGTCCCCACTGGTTGGAGTGGTCCTCTCCCAGACTGTACACACCTGGATTCTCCCTCTCCTCCATGAGCCTCTATCACCACGTGTTGTTAAAGTCCTTCACTGCACTAGGCACAATCTGTGGATTATTTGACTTATATATTTTACTAAAACAGACTGTCAAGGACCAGATAATAGAGGACAGGATGGTTCTGCTCAGAAATGGACAAGTCACCAAGACTTGAGAGACGCTTTCTGGTTTGGTTCATCTTAACCACTGAAAGAATGAAGAAGCAAGTGAGTGAAAGAATGAATGGTAAATGTGTAACAAATTAAATCTCTCTGTTTTCACTGAGTCACATGCATCACCTAGGGCACTGTAACTCACACAACACTCTGTGATAAACAACTCTCCACCTTTCTTCTTCTAAAATGCCTTTGTGTCATTATATAATTTAAAAGCAACAGAGTCTTGTACATTTGCAACACCAACTCCCAAATGGCAGCATCAGCCTGATCTGTGTTTATGCATTTTGGGTCAACAAGACAAAATAATTAACATCCAGAAAGACCTGGAAGATGCTAGATGTCAAAGTTACCAAGACTAAAAAGACACTAACTGTTATTATAATAAGGCAGAGTTCTCATTTTTAAATATGTCCAAAGTGCCCTGAAAACAGGACTGGAGTATTTTGGTGTTAATGCTTTGGCTGTGGTTGAGGAACTGGAGTTCTGTGCTCTAGGGTTTTAAGGTAAAGTGAGCCCTTGGTTTGTTTTCAAATCAATAAACGACTTTGTGTCATCAGCCTGCCGGTTGCTCACCACATTTATTGTGACTTAACAAAAGAGCCCAGGAACAATACTGCTCAGCAGAAGGGGGAAAAAGTGAGCTGATGGCTCATCTGAAGGGACCAAAAGATACCTCGACTGATGACCCTCACAAAGAAACGCTGCTGAGAGGCTTCCAGGACCCTGCAGGGAAACGCGATCACGGCTGAGGGAATGAAACCACCGTTTTCAAGCCCTGCTCTCAGAAACCTGACCTTGGAAATGTTTTCAAAAATTCACAAACAGTGGCATGAGCCAGAGATGTCTTTATTTTCTCTATGACACAGTAATATTACCATAAGAACTCATTTTCTATAAGCTCCTAAAAGCTTTCCTTTCCCAGTACCCTAAGGTCCTTTATCCATTCAACAAATACCACATATGAGGTAAATAAGTGTTTAGGGGCATAATGTAAGTTTTCTTTTCCAAACTACTGGTGAGGAGAGAATACATTTCCCTCTTCTTCATTTTGTATCATTTTTTTTCTGCAAATGAACAGGAAGTTTTGAAATACACATGCAAAAAAAAATCCACAAAGATTGACCTAAAAGAGCTTCCTTTCTGTCTGTATGAACAAGGATGAAAAATAAATAAAACTACAGGAAACTCCTGCGGCCCCAACTCCTCTTCTAGGAAACGAAGCAGTGACAGTTTCAGTAATATCAGATCTTTCGAGATTAATTTTTGAAGGATATTCTTTTCTCGGAAATGATAGTGTCGACTTGTATCCAGATCGAAGGTGATGGCATTGTCTTTCCAGCAGCTGACATGCTCAGCAGACACAACATTACAGAAGGCGGCTTCCACCCTGAAATACAGAAAGTGGGGCTGGACAGGAGCTGTGAGGCAGGAGATACTGGGTCCAGGCGGAGCAGCTGCAGGCTCCTGTTAACCCTTGAGATAAAGATACAGTAGGAGCAGAGCCCTGCTTGTGAAAAGCTAAGGATACCGCATTTTCCTCATTCCTGTGGTCAAGGGGAGCTCCCAGGCCACAAATCACCAGAAAGATCCTCAGGAGTCAGCACCCATGATATGTCCTGCCGATCTCCGAGGATTAAAACAAACAAACAAAAAATCATCGATCAGTCACCAATGTCTAGTTTGGGATTAACACATACACATGACTATGTATATAAAATAGATAACCAACAAGGACATTCTCTATAGCATAGGGAACTGTTTTCGATATTTTCTGATAACCTATAAGGGAGAAAAATCTGAAAAAGAATAGCTAGCTATGTATACCTGAATCACTTTGCAGTACATCTGAAACAAAGACAACAGTGTAAATCAACTATCCTTCAATTATACACACATACATACAGAGAGAGAAACTGACTGAGCGAAAACATGACATTAAGATATTCTCTTCTTGTGTAACTGTGCCAGAGGCTCCCCCCCCTTCAGTAATGAAGATGAAGATGTGATAATTTACTACTGATGCATCCTGGCTGAGGGTTCAGCTAGGGCTGTGCTCCCTATAATACCCTAGGGGTGCCCAGGGTGTGACAATTACTAGAGAAATACTGATTGCAGAAATGAATTAACGAATGATCCTTGAAAGGGTAGACAGACAGACAGACCCAGGATCATCACAAGTAATTTTGGGTACTCAGCAGTAGTTAAAGCAGGGAAATTCTGAGGGCTTTAAGAGAGTGTTTTATCAATGAATGTGTCTCTTTCCTCTTCTACGTCTTTCTACATCAGGACTAAAAGATATAGTCCTAGCTTAGATGTACGAATTGACAGCATAGACCTGGAGATTCTTTTCCAAGAAGGCTTTCAGGAATGGGAAAGAGGAGACATTATGAATGGAAAAGGGAGGTCCTATACAAGGATCTGTTCTTCTAGAGGTTTACCTGATTATCTTCTATAGGAGACCTGGCGCTCTTCTGTCTTTCTTGGATCAAACCATTAAATCAACTACTTAAGAACTCCTTGACTGTTCCTGTTGGCTCTCCCCCACCCCCATTTCTAGGTTTTTCTTCCAGATATATCTCCATCCTCCAGCTCTTTAGGTCACACTTTTAGGTTCAAATCACAAATGAATCTATATAGCTCAGTTGGTAAAGAATCTGCCTGCAATACAGGAGACTCCAGTTTGATTCCTGGGTCAGGAAGATCACCTGGAGAAGGGATAGGCTACCCACTCCAGCATTCTTGGGCTTCCCTTGTGACTCAGCTGGTAAAGAATCTGCCTGCAATTCGGAGACCTGGGTTTGATCGCTGGGTTGGGAAGATGCCCTGGAAAAGGGATAAGCTACCCTTCTAGCCTATCCCAGTACTCTGGCCTGGAGAATTCCATGGACTGTAGAGTCCATGGAGTCGCAAGGAGTCAGACATGACTGAGAGACTTTCACTTTCGGGTAAGTTGTAGAAATCTTAAGAGTGGCTCCCCCGAAGAAACCTTATTTGTAACATGGGGTAATTTTCCCTAGAAACTGATTTGGTATTTTATTCAAAGCTCATGTGTTTTATTCAAATGCTCATGATGGGGGAGAATGAGTTTGCAGAGGATGGACCTGAGCTGGAATATTTGTACAGTGTAAAATCTATGAAGAAAGAGGGATGGAGAAAGACCCTCCTTGCACTACAATTAAAACCAAAGGTAGAACCTCAAAAGTTCTAACATTGTGTGTGCAATTCTATACCCAAAGCAACCTTGCACCAAGTAATACAAGGTAGATTGAAGGGGAAAACAGTTCCTTAGCTGTGTGTAGGAGAGAGAAGGTTCAGGTGATCTTCTGGAACATCCCCAGAGGGACGAAGTTGCCACATCACACATGTGGCCTCTCAGTCAACATCACAACTTTCTCTAGATTGATTAGTGATCCATGCGGTACAGTCAGCCAAGGAATGGGATGTAAGTTGTTCTATTTCTTTTTTTTAAATTTACTTAGTTCATTACAATATATTTTCAAATTTGAGTTGTTTCAGATAAGAATCAGATTTTTCAGGCTCTCTTTAACCATCAGAAGGCAGGGCAGCACTGGGCCTGGGTGGAAACAGTCAGTTCTGTCTTCTTTAGCTTGGTCATTATCACATTTGTTTTCCAGAGTGCCCATCTACCCACACTTCCCTTCACTTACTTCCATATCTTGCCTGGAATACTCTTGGCTGACACCAACAAACAAAACTTAGTCCAAAAGTTGGATTTTTGATAGTCAAATGCCTCCACCTCATAAAATTGAGAATGATAGAATAACTGGATCATGTTGAAGAAGTAAACACAGACTTTACACAGCTTCTCTTTATTATTAGTTGATACTCACTATCCTCCCCATGCACTGGGTCAATCTATTTTATAGGGATATGTATACACAGATTTCAACTTCTTGCCCAAATACACTGTAGGGCACTGTTTGAGAAGTACCCAGCAGAACAGCCCAGTTAAGCACTTAAACTCAGGCCAGATTTGGCATCAAATCTTGATTATCAATCTCTGAGTCTCCATTTTCTCATCATAAGATGAAGATAATCACAGTACCTATTTATAGTTCATTATACTGTGTTAAAGATTAAATGAAGCAATATATGTAAGTTACCTAAAATAATGCCTAACATGTTAAAATAAGCAATTAATTATTATTTTTGTCAGCAAAGACCTCAAATGCTTGCTGATTAAAAGCCATATTTTTAATTATTTTATCAATTACAAAGAGGTGTGGCCCAGATAAGTCCCAGCAATGCTTGAGTTAATGCCAACATATCAAGATCAGTATTTACGCACATGAGCAGATGGCCAGGTCAGCTGTACTCCCTTCTCTTCTAATTCACTGTGTGAGCCTGATCTTCACTCTAAACCTACATAGTCTATATAATAAAATGCCATCTTTAATTCCAGTCACCACTAGATTCTCCTTCCATTTCAAAATCACATCTTTTAATTCTATTATAGACTCCTGAACAGACCATTTTGCTGCCGCAGCACTTAAGGAAAGCATTCTGCAATCCTCACATGAAAATGACAAATTTAATTTTTATGAATGATTCTTCCCTTAATTCAGATACTTTTGTTTCCACTTTCTATTTTTGATGATGTGTGTATGTGTCCTGGGAAGCTTACTATTTATACATTTCATACTGTTTCATACTATTTTAATTGTTAAGTTACCAAGTATTTCCAAACATTTTTGCATATTTTTATAGAATTCATATAATTGCAAAAAATAAAGGGCCATAAAAAGTCTCATGATCCAACAATAAGGTGTTACCTCACACTGGTCAGAATGGCCATCATCAAAAAATCTACAAACAATAAATGCTGAAGAAGGTGTGGAGAAAAGGGAATCCTCCTGCACTGTTTGTGGGAATGTAAATGGATACAGCCACTATGGAGATCCTTTTAAAAAAAACAAACAAACAACTAGGAATAAGACCACCATATGAGCCAGCAATCCCACTACTGGGCACATACCCTGAGAAAACAATAACTGAAAAAGACACATGTATCCTAATGTTCATAGCAGCACAATTTACAACAGTTAGGGCACGGAAGAAACCTAGATGTCCATCACCAGAGGAATGGATAAAGAAGTTGTGGTACATACATACAACAGAATATTACTTAGCCATTAAAAGGAATGTATTTGAGTTAGTAGTAGTGAGGTGGAGGAACCTAGAGCCTGTCATACAGAGTGAAGTAAGTCAGAAAAAGAAAAACAAATTTTGTATATTAATACATATATGTGGAATCTAGATAAATGATACTGATGAACCTATAGGAATAGAGGCACAGACACAGAGAACAGACTTTGGACACAGTGGGGGAAGGAGAAGGGGGACTGAGAGAGCATCATTGATTGATTGATATACATATATACACACACACGAACACTGTGCTCTGCCTCGTCGTTCAGCCGACTCTCTGTGACCCCACGGACTGTAGCCCACAACACCCTGTCCATGGGGATTATCTGCCACGTGTAAAATGGATCAGCAGTGGGAGGCTGCTATACATGCACAGGGAGCCCAGCCCGATGCTCTGGGACAACCTAGGGGCCTGGGATGGGGCAGGGCTCTATGCTGACTTTACGCAGTACTGTGATATTGGGACTTTTCTACAGCATTGAGGTTGGGGAGGGAGGGGACATGTGTATACTTATGGCTGGTTCATGCAATGTTTGGTGGATGCCAACACAATATTGTAAAGCAATTATCCTTCAATTAAAAAGAAAAAGAAAAAGAAAAACCTATGATCTAAGGTTATAATGGGATGGAATGTACCCATGGCAGTAGAAAAAAATTCTTAGGCACAGAAAATAATTAATTATAAAATACAGATGGGCTCCTATTTTTGGAATACAACATTTGTTTGGAAAGATAGTATCACCCACTTTCAAAAGGCAGCAAACTCCATCTGGTATTTGTGCTTTTCTTGGAGAGGATGCTTGGATTCTCCCAAAGTCATTTTCACTCATATTAAATGAAATTCTCATTCTTGGTTAAATTTAAACAGTAATAATGTAGATACACATGCATCTATGAAAAGTGATTTAAATATTTTGAAGGATAGGGTATATGAAGAATTAATATTGGATTGAGATTTGACCATGTAAAATATTTCTTTGCATGTCACAGGTATCTTACAGCCATTAGGCGCTTTATAGTGTTTGTTGAGTTCAATATTTAGGGAATCTGAAGTTTAAGTATGTATCAGTAAAAACGCTAATGGACTTCGATAGAAAAGTTTGATTTTAGGTTCACCCCTTGTAAAAATATTAATAAGTAACATGTGTGCATGTGTGCATCCTAAGTCACTTCAGTAGCATCTGACTCTTTGTGACCCTATGGACTGTAGGCCACCAGGCTCCTCTGTCCGTATTAGCCAATAATTCATTGATTTCATCCATTTATTCAATAAATGTCGAAGACTTACTAATGCCACTATATGAATCATTTATTCTTGAGAACAGTAATAAATGTTCTGAATTTTCTATGGACAAAGAAGTTTGGAAAATCCTGAAGCAAATAATATTATATTTTAAAATATAAGACTTTTCAGAGCCTTTAAAATACTAATGTGCATAGTCAGCTTTTAATGAATGATGGATAAGGTGATGAATGTTTTCAGGAGGTGCTGACAGAAAAATTCACAGATGACATTCAGCTTAACTGGTAGGAGTTTCACCAAGAAGACAGCATTTGAACTAAGTCTTTGTGGGAGGTTGTTTCACTTTTTCTCAATATAAAATTAATACATATTCATTTAGAGAATATAGAAAGTTATAAAATTAAAAGTAACTATTAAGGACATGGCCTAGAGAGAATAACTTAATTCATTTTGAATTTCCTGATGTTTGACACCTGTTCCTTCCATTTTAATTGTATCTCTTTAAATAAAGAACACAGTGCATACATTTTTAGGTGGACTTTATGCAGTACTGTAATATTGGGATGTTTCTACAGCATTGAATAATCTTCAAAAATATTTCAGCAACTACAACTATGCCATCATTCCAATGCAGCTGAACATTTTTGTTATTTTCTTCCCCAATATCCAGTTATTAATAAGATAAGTCACTGGTTCTTGATATGTGGCTTCTGGATCAACCACATCAGTATCTAGCAGGAACTCCTTAGAAATACACATTCTTGGGACTGACCCCACCTCCACTCAGTCAGAAACATCAGGGTGAGAGCTCAGTGCATAAATCATTTTGAAGTTTATAGCTTCACATAAATCTTTCAATGTAATAGAGATGATCTTTTTTTAAATTCCATACAAGGATCATTTCAGGTTGTAAAAGTGTATGGCTGCATTTTTAGTAAATATACCATTTTATAAATGAATGAATTAAAGAACAGCTTCCCTAAATTTGTTTCATCATCGTTTGAAATTTTGTGATGCAATTAAGTCCATGGGGCTAAATTAATATTAATTCCTTTAGAGATAACCTGCATTTTTGTTCTGGATGTTTGTCAATTTTTTTCTTTGCAATTTTCAAGCATATCAGAAAGGGGAGGAAGGGTGGGAGAGGAGTGGCTTGAAAGTTTAGGATTAGCAGATGCAAACTATCATATATAGAATGGACAAACAACAAGGTCCTACTTTATAACACAGGAAACTATATCCAATATCCTGTAATAAACTGTAATGGAATACAATGAGTAAAAACAAAATTTATAAGGGTATGTGTCTAATTCTTTAAGTTTTCCCTGGATCATGGCAAACACTCTCAGCTGCATCTCTGGCCTCTTTTCCTTTCCTCTCAACCCCCTAGATTTGAGGAGGGTCCTTTAATTGTGATTTTTCCAAATAATCTAGTTTCCTTCAAGAACACTTTTCATTTTGAGTTTGCACTTTCTCCTTTCTCTTGTACAGCATTCACTTCATCTGATATCACTCTTTTCTGTGCGGTGATGGGCTGTGTGTGTGTGTGGAGCGTTGAGTCCAGTGTGATTTTAATTTTGAAGTTGTGGTTCTGGCCTTTGTGCTCCTCCTTCAACTCACGGGGCTCCCATCCCATCCCAGCTTGTCTCCTTGCCCGCACATCCCGCCCCCTCTTCATTTCATCCTGTCATCCCTTCAGCTCAGCTGATTCTATTTTGTGACTTTCTTTTCCTGTTTACCAAAGGCAGTGTCTTCTGAAATCAGATTAAGTATGACAAATAGTCATCTAAAGTTTTTCTGGTTCCTGTTATAAACAGTGCTCAGAGGTCTGCTCTTCCTCTGGTCTTCGGGGTCATTTCTGCCACAGGATCATTTTTGTAGGGTGTTTTTTTTTTTTTTTTGCTGCTGACCCAAAAGAAGATTATCCAGATTTTGTGTTTATAAATAGTGGAATTCCCTTGCTTCATGATTATTTTTTTAAATATCTGGGTTAAAATCCCAATCAGATCTTAGCTGGCACTCATCTGGACAACTCTGGCGTCTAACAGTCAATCTATGTAGTGTCCTGGGCAGGGGTGGGGTCACCCACCCTCTGCTGTTCATTAGGGTCCCTGAACCCATCTTCGCTTCCCAGGATGCCTTCTATGAATTCTCCCTTCTTCCTACATACACATCCTCCTTTAGGTAACCAGGCCTCCAGCCAAAGTTTGGTCTCAGCAAGCTTGTCCTAGGGACTCTTTCTGCATTTGGTACTGCAATCATCGTTTAGATGTAGAAAGAACAGGGCTGGGAGAAATGGTCACAGTGCCCCGGGTACCACACAAGGCATGTACCACAACTAAGACCCAACACAGTCAAATAAATAAATACATTTAAAAAGTTAGGCCTCTCTAGAGAAAGTCCATCTCACCTCTTCTGTGAGACAGTACTTGGTGAGGGTTTCAGTGTTCCCTTCATATCGCTAACATGACAGTCTGTCATCATCAGCTGGGATGCCCTATTCACAACCGGGCAGAGAATCTGAGTGAACTTGAGTTCAAGGGTTGAGATGAATTCAGCTCTGACTCCCCTCTCCCCTTGCACAAAATAGCCTTTCAAGTCGTATTTGTTGGATGAATGAATAATTTTAAATAGATCTTGATTCTAATAGTCCCAGGCCGAATATCCTGGTAAATGACTATATATTCATGAATTATGAATGAAAGAACAAAAATGCAAGAGTAAGTTAGTAAACTTTCCTTGAACTAGTGCAGTATCATCCCACCTGGGATGTGTTTCCTGTCAACATCTCTCACTAGTTCTTATCTATTAGTGCCATGTTCCTGGAATGCATGATTCTGAGTGATCTTTTCCATCACTTTTTCATGTTTTAAAAGTTACCACCCCAGAGGACTCACAGTTGCTTATATCCATAAATCACTTTCACATCTTTTCTTTGTTGCTACTTTTCCTTTGACTTAAAACATTTTGACAGTCTTTTCTTCTTGTCTACATTTCACTTATCCTGCAAAGCACAGCTTAAAATCCTCCTCTTCTGTGAGTCCTCCCCTCCTACGCAGTTAGAAATCATCACTCCTGTCTCTTTCCCACTGCCTTACCGGTTACGTTTCATTCTGTGCCTACTCCTTTATATGACGGGCCTCACTTTCATCCCTAAACCGCTTCCAGGCGCAGACTGAGTATCGTCATTGTTATATCTGCCCTTCAATGTGAGCCGGCTTCAATCGTGGCTGTTTACTGAATCGAAATGATTGGCTGAGATTAGAATTTTATAATTATAGAATGATCTGAAAGGGACAATCAGGAATCAAGCTGGAAGCCAACCAGTTTATAGTACAGCAACTCAATAGAAACCTGTGTTTTTATTAAAATTATAATTGAGAAAATGTGGAGCCACACGAAGATATTTATGATGTAATGTTAAGTTAAAGGAAAAAAAGACAATGAAAAATATAGACCTACCATAAATAGACTGATGTAAAATACATCTGCATATTAGGAAGTGTAATATAGCAATTCAAAAAAATAAATACAGCTGACCTCTTAAACATGGATTAATGACGGGTATATTTAAAATCACTTTTATCTTTCTTATAATGCAATTTATGCCACAGAAATGAAAACAAAAACCACACAGTAAGCTAGGCTCGGAAGAAGATTATAACAATTCTAAAATGTTCAAACATTACTTAGAAACTCAACTGTACCTACACTCTAACCAGATGACAAGTTGAAACATCAAAATTCACATGGTAGATATTTTAAGGTTACAGGGAAGCAAGTACTTGGGGAAAATGTGACTTTTTAAATGGTATTAGTCAGTTATTTCATGTTATAAGAAAACTGCTTTCCATTATCATCAATCTGGGCATGCATAATCTGTATCAGAGCAAATTAAGACACTGGTGACATGAAAATATGAATACATGTGCACATAGGATGGCTATAGTGATGTCATTCCATGACCCTTCAGGACTGTGGGACTCCCCGCCCCAGCTGCTGCTGACTGCCAGCGGCCAGGTGAGTCACTCTCAGCTCCACAGAACCCCTGACCTAAGGTTATATCCCCACCTCCCAGGGCAGCAGCTTGCCTCCCGGAACAGTGTGAAGCAGTGTGAAGGGGTGTTCAAGCACCTGGCCCGCTCTCTGTAAGCTGGGATAACCTGGAGGACCATTCCAGCTCTAGAGCTTCCCTGAGAGCCAGGCGCTGGCCAGCCCAGTCCTGTGACAGCCCACCTCTCCTCTGCCAGCTTCCTCCTTCGCTCCCCACTGCGGTCCATCCCCAGGCCACCCCCCCACATACTTTTCTGCCTGCAAATCTCCACTTCAGCCTCTTCCCTAGGAAACCTGGCCTGAGACAGCATGTTATTAAATCAGTCTAAAACTTAGAACATTGAAAATAATCAGATAAAGAAAACAAAACATGTTCTCTGAGATGTTCTTTGGTCATTTGTCAATAAAAGCAATATTCTTTTACATTTTCTAAGAACTTACAACCAAGGCACAGTGAGTACCAAGCACCTTACAGATACTGACCTACTAAATGCTCACAATAACACTATGAGGCTGATCCTATTCCCTGTCAGGCTTGTTTGAAGATGAGAAACTAGGTCCTAGAATAGTGAGTTTACCTGCCCAAGAGCTGGTTAGTGGAAGAACTCAGGGGCATGTCACAGCATTGGGCTTCTACTATATGCTATGCATGGAGCCGTAAGAAATTGAACATGCAAAAGAAATCAGATTTCCCATTCCCATTTGGTGTCGTGACCACTTAAAAATAAACAAGATCCTTCAGCTCTGAGGTGCTGAAGAGTGGGATTTTTTTTTCTTTTCTTCTTTTTTATGCTTTTCTTCTTCAACACTACTGCTATTCACTTTTCGCTTAGAGAAGATGATTGTTGCATTTTATTACCAGCTGACTTTATTTTCAGTGTGTTTTACAGAGAAATAAATGGTTCCTCTGCATGCTTCAGGGATTACAAAAATCAGGTAAAAAGACCACCAGGCCATTTTCAGAGTCATGCAGCAAGGAAGATTCTAGAGTAAAAAGACTGTTTTCATTAAAATATGTCTGTTTTTTTTTTCAAATGCATGCCTTGACTATGGATGCCTAGTTAAGAAGGGTGAGTGTAGAAATTTAGATCTTAGAGCAAACCTCTTGAGAGTTTGGAATAACTCCAGCTTCCAAAAAGGGCAGGAATGTGAAACATGGAGATAACACAGTCCTGAGTAGAGAAATATGTTTTCCTCATGATGTTCTGACCAGACTTGTCCACTAATCTTAGCAAGAGTAAATATTCCTTTCCTTCCCCAAAGCCATAATGGGCTATATCAAGATTTTGATTTTCAGTTCTGATATTCAGAATCTCAACAATTAGCTTCTGAAATGCACTCAACATTACAATTTGGCTTCCAAAGCTAGAAGTAAATCTGTCAAGCAGTGTTTCATTTTTTTTTTTTTTTCCTTCATGGGCTTGAACAATGTTTTATTTGGGGATATTGCAATTATGGGCTTCTCAGGTGGCGCTAGTGGTAAAGAACCCGCCTGCCAATGCAGGAGACATAAGAGATGCAGGTTCCATCTATGGATTGGGAAGATCCCCTGGAGAAAGGCATGGCAATCCACTGCAATATTCTTGCCTGGGGAATCCCATGGACAGAGGAGCCTGGTGGGCTACAGTCCATGGGGTCGCAAAGAATTGGACATGCCTGAGCAACCGAGCATGCATGCATGCAGTGCAAATATTTCTCATTAAAGCAAACTAACTTTTGTAAGGACTGCATCTGCAATAGTGAATGGGAATCATAATCTTTCTTTTCCAGAAGCAGAGAGTTTATTTTCACAGAGAGATGCACATCTTCCAAGATGTCTTTCAAAATGAGAATTCCCTTTATGTTCTATTAATACACTGAATGCTTCCAGCAAAGAATCTGCATAGTTCATGTTTAAACTGCAATTAACTTTTAAATTTTTGACAAAGTAAAAAGTGTTTTTCTTTCTCTTCCAACATGTCCCTTATTGTCTCTCTCATGATTTTCTCAGAACCAGACAAATGCCCTACAAACAAAGCTCATCACTTAGGAATTACTGAATTCACTAAAAATAAATATACAAGGTGAAATCTTAAATACAATCGAGTCTCTGTTTTTTATCTCTATAGTATCTTTGTGATGTTTAAAGCATCTCTCCAAAACCTCCAGAAGCTTCAGATTTCTTAATCTGACAAGATCTTCTCTTGTATAGAGGAACATATAAGCTAATCATATAAATTGAGGATTTACCTTCTAATTTTATTTGTTATATATGAACACTCTTGGCAAATGTATCCAAAATCCACAACCCTCTTTCTCCCCAGTTTTTCTGATCATCTTCATAGGATATTATGAGTCAATTTAAAATTAAATCCTCTTTTGAATAAGGTAAGAATAGGGATAATGGACCTGAGAGCTCCATATGCTAATCAAAGGGTGATCAGGAGAATCACGTCAACTTCATCTCCTCTATGCTCTTTCTTGCCCCCATGGTAATGCTTATGCTGCTCTGCTCACAAAATCCCCTTTTACTTGTCTCTACCTGCCCGTCAAGACTCAGGTTAGATCTCATTTCCACATGGCACCCCCAGAAAAAAGAGATGGTTCATTCCTTCAAATGCCCACAGTACTTTCAGAGTTCTCTACTGTTACGTAATCATCCTTCATCTTTACTGATGCACAAGTATCACTGGGCAAATTTAACAGAGCCCTTACTGGTCACCAATTATCCATGAGTTGTTCTCAACTTCCAATGTCCATTGCAGTCAAACTGACATCACACGACAGGTTCTGGCTAAGACCGCGAGCGGGAAAGAAGACAAAGCACCATATATGACCTCTAGATTATTTCTTCTCCAGGTTGCTGGCAACTGGATGGCATTTGTTTAAATGTGTAGGCTTGCCACATAACATACATTTTGGTTTTTATTCAGTGGCTAAGTCACGTCTGACTCTTTGACCCCTTGGACTGCAGCACACCAGACTCCTCTGTTCTCCATTATCTCCCAGAGTGTGCTCAACTTCATATCCATTGCATTGGTGATGCTATCTAAAAATCTCATCCTCTTCTGTTCCCCTTCTCCTTCTGCCTTCACTCTTTCCTAGCATCAGAGTCTTTTCCAATGAGTCAACTCTTTGAGTGGTATTAAAATATTTTATAAAAGATGTTTTATACCATATGCTAAATTATTATTCTATTATGCTATTTCTGTTTGGATATTGAAAACACACTATTTCTGTACTATTTTTTCTAAAATATTGAACCTCAGATAAAAGACAAGTATTTTTTTAGTGTAACTATATGCCAATTATTTGCATGGGACATGCTTATATGGAAGGAAGGGAGGAAGGGAGGCAGGAAAAAAGAATGCATCTTAAGCAGTGTGTTGCAACATTTTCAGTGACAAGGCAGAGAATTAACTAAGTGTTTTAGGGTCGTGTTACTCTATTGATAAATATGAATTGTCCTATCACATGTGATTTACTTTCCAAAAGACATTCTAAACTGGTCTAGGACTGTGGGTTTCATTGGCCATTTCATCTTGCTTCAGAGTTTTCTGGTTTTACTTCTAAGTGAATTTGGAAAATGTAAACTTTTGCCCAGTACGTGCAGTAGAACTTGGGTTTATCTTTTGGCAGTAACAGCTCTAATCAAGAGTTTTATAGAATTGTCTCTCAGAGATCCAGAAGAAACGTGGTTTTCAAGCTGTTTATTCCCCTCCTGCCATGTGGCAGATTCTCTCAGAAACTCTCCCACACCCAGAGAAGGGACATCACTCTGAGATTCTCAGAGCTACCATACTGATGCTTTGTCAGGATTAAACTTAAAGCATTTAAAAATATTTTTATTGCTTCTGAAGATTCTTATAGACCATTAAATTTTACCTTTACCAAAGATGGTAAATGCTGTTTTATAGATGACTTAAGAGATTCTCTGATTTTTTTTCCCAAAAGGCAAGAAAAGAAGCTAGTCTTTGGCATCAATGCCCCTCAGGAACTGTAAAATCAGAGGAAAAGAGAGTTATTCAAACATTACAACTAAGTGTCAGCCACCCTAAAAAAGACATAACACTTACTAGAGGGAAGAGAGTGGTTAACAGGGAGAAAACTGTCACCTCTCTTGCCATGTACAAATCGGAGATGCTAATTCCTGATCTGGGGCAAAGAATGCTTCCTATTTATTAGAATAAGTGACAGGCAGTTGGGTAGGTGAGGCTGCACTTTTGGGGATCTGAGCTGAGAATATATTTTGGAAGTTTTACATATTTGGATGGTGCTTAAAGCCATATTTTATGTTCATTTGGTGCTTAACAACAGTATAAAGTTTAAGCTCATCCACTCACAGCAGGTGCAGACAAATTTGGTCAGGTCTGTTCATGTCCCTACAAGCACAGAGGCTCTGTAGTTTTCTATTTCTCAGCTCATGTCTCTGAAACCATGTACAAGAGCAGGCAATTGAGGGAAGATTAGTTGTTGGAATATGTATGAGAGTAATGATGCAATTTGGCAGAGTAGAGAAACAGTTCCAAGAAACTTCACAGGTTGTGAAGAAATTGATCCCTGGGTCAGACGGAGATGAGCACAAGTCTACAACTCTACCCCTTTTGAAAGAAATACTATGGATGTGGGTAGCAGTTACTGCTCCCAGGCATCAACCCAGACCATGGCTCTATGTCAGTGGCATTGCTCAGAGTACTGCTGTGAAAAGTACTGTTGGTGGGAATGTAAACTGGTGCAGCCACCATGGAGAACAGTATTTGGAGGTTCGTCAAAAAACTAAAAATAGAGTAGCCAGATGATCCTGCAATCCCACTCCTGGATACATACCTGGAGAAAACCATAACCAGAAAAGATACATGTATTCCAATGGTCACTGCAGCACTATTCCATGAAGACATGGACGCAACTTAAACTGTTCATGGACAAATGAATGGATACAGATGTGGTACTAATATACAATGGAATATTACTCAGCCATAGAACAGAATGAAATAATGCCATTTGCAGTAATATGGATGAACCTGGAGACTATCTAGAGAAGACTCTTGAGAGTCCCTTGGACTGCAAAGAGATCCAATCAGTCCATCCTAAAGGAAATCAGTCCTGAACTGATTGGAAGGACTGGTGTTAAAGCTGAAATTTCAATACTTTTGGCCACCTGATGCGAAGAACTGACTCATTTGAAAAGACCCTGATCCTGGGAAAGATTGAAGGTGGGAGGAGAAGGGGATGACAGAGGATGAGATGGTTGGATGATATCACTGACTCAATGGACATGAGTTTGAGTAAGCCCCAGGAGTTGGTGATGGACAGGGAGCCCTGGCATGTTGCAGTCCATGGGGTTGCAGAGTCGGACACGACTGAGCAACTGAACTGAACCAAAATAGAGACTATCATACTAAGTGAAAGTAAGTTAGACAAAGACAAATATCATAGGGTATCGCTTATAGGTAGAATCTAAAAATTAAAAAAAAAAAAGATACAAAAAAACTTATATGCAAAACAGAAATAGACCCACATGCACAGAGAATAAACATATGGTTACCAAAGGGAAAGGGAGGAGAGGGAAAGATAAACCAGGAGTTTGGGATTAACATATACACACAATGCTATATAAAATAGATCATCAAGAAAGGTCTATTGTATAGCACAGGAAACTATACTCAATATTTTTAAATTATGTATTAGGGAAAAGAATCTGAGAAAATAGATATATATGTATGTATAACCGGATCATTTTGCTATACACCTGAAACTAACACAACATTGTAAGTCAACTGCACTTCAATTTTTTTAAAAAAGAAGTCCAACTTTCCTGCATAAAATTCTGGTTCACAGATCTATTAACTGACTGAATCAAGTAACATCACCAGCCTCAGTTCTCTCATCTGTAAAGTGGGGATTAAAACTTAATCTTTGTCAAAGACTTGTGATGGAGCTATACAAGACAGTGTGTGTCATCTTGATCTTAGAACTCAGGGCAGGTTCGGAGCACAATAAATGTCAGCTAGTAGAACTGACAGAAGCATTTTAGATACTATTCAACATGTTATAAACTTAACGGCAAGATCAGGCGGAACTACTGATTGTTAACAAAAGTGGTGCAGAATACAGAATTTTATACAGTAGAGTAATAGGAAAAGAAGTTAACAGCCTAATGACAACATCAATAAAGGTGGAACATAACCAAATTAAAGGAAGAGAAAATTATGTGGTCCTTTGTGTCAGAAAAAATATAAAGCAATGATCTCCTTCCAGACTGTCATGTGGGAAGCACTTATTTCTACTTCTTGTCACTTTATCTTTACAGAATAATGGAAATAAAATATCCCCTTTGCAATGTACTTGAAAATATGGTGTATGGACGAGGAAATATTTAAATGTGATTTAGTTGAAACGAAAACTCAAAGATATTTAAAAGTCAATTTAAAATATTTTTAAATTAATATTGTTAACTAAAATGTTGTTTTAGAACATCTTTCCTTTTCATTGTGAATGAAACTCAAAGAAAAAAAGAGACTATCATGCAGAGGCAGGTAGGTGAAACACAAGAAGGAAATCTTGAAGAATGCGGCTAACCCCTGGACTCCACCTGCAGAGAGGTATCCCCCACCCCACCCCAAACTAAGGGATAAACAATTGCCTCTTGTGTACAATTCCAAAGTAAACTTGAGGAAAGAGCTGTGATTCTCTCTTAGTGACTACAATTGAGCACTCAAGTATGCAAGAATTTTAATGACTTTGAACTTTGTGCCTGTGGGGTATTCCTGAGGTCTTGTCATTTTTGATAACACTTGCAGAAAGTAGAATAACATTTCACCTTTCCAGAACACAGTGAAAACCAGCAATTAAATCAAACGGAGCTCCAAGGAACTAAAAGACAAGGCACAGAGTTCATGTATAAAAAAACAGATACTTGATACCCAGATGACGAGATTCTATTTATTCTTATTTTATTCAAAGTTAAAATTAACTTGATTATCTGATTTTCAGATGCTGAGCAGATTAGATATCATACATTAGAGGGAAATCAAGGGGCCACCAGGCTGGTAAAAAGAACTGTGGCTCACGAATTCCAGATGCCCAGGAGGTTGGGGCTAGTGGGCAGGACAAACATTCCAACAATCACAAAACCCCCCAGAGTTAGCATTGTTTTAAAGCGGAGTAAAGTCTAATAATCCTAAATTCCTCTAAGAGCTTTATTTTTGTTTGGCATATTCGCCTTTAAAAGCAAGAAACAGTGCAATCTAATTTGATAAAGATTTTCATTATGAATGTAGTAGTAGCACACGCTCAGTCATACCCAACTCTTTTCAACCCCATGGACTATAGCCCGCGAAGCTCCTCCATGCATGGGATTTTCCAGGCAAGAATACTGGAGTGGGGTGTCATTTCCTACTCCAAGGGATCTTCCAGAACCAGGGATCGAACCTGTGTCTCTCGTGTCTCCTGCCTTAGCAGGCGTATTCTTTACCACTAGCACCACCTGGGAAGCCCTTCGTTATGAATGCATATGTGTAGATGGTGTTAGTCATGCAGCCGTTTCCGACTCTTTGCGACCCCATGGACTGTAGCCCACCAGGCTTCTTTGTCCATGGAATTCTCCAAGCAAGAATACTGCAGTGGGTTGCCAGTCCCTTCTCTAGGGGATTTTCGCAGACGAGGGATCAAACTCCTGGGTCTCCCACATTGATTCTGAGCCACCATGGAAGCTCCTCAGTATGAATAAGTTATTTTTATTGTTTGAAACAATAGTATGTTTTGTTCCCCAAAGGTCAGCTCCATAGCGCTGGAAGCTCACATATCCATAATAACTCATTCCCTGCACGTCCCAAATAACTACAGCAGTGGCTGCAGAATTGAACCACCCAAGTTGGTTATAATTTCTATGATTATTCTCATTCGTGTAACATATTTGTTGATTATGAAAGTGAAAATTAGTCACCAGTATGAATGCATACACACAAAAAAATGAGGAAAATATATTCTTTTATCTTCAGCAACAATGTTGGAGACAGCATTATGGTGATCCTAATTTTATTTTTGTAGATTTTCTCATGTAATCTCACTAACTGTGCAATTTAATATTTTTTATTTTATAGGCGGAAAAAAAAGCCTGAAGGTCACAGAACTTGACCAAGACATACAGCTGGACATGAATCCAGGTCAGGGGGACACTGCAAGGCCTCCCGGTCGGTCTATGTCTCTACTGACCACAATGGCAAAGCCAACCAGAGTGAACCACTTCCTATTTATTTTCTTCTTTCTAATGGGACATTTATCAAAGTAACACTGAAAAAACCAACACCTCATATTTGGAGACATAAATCTACCTATAGTACTGTTTAAAATACCAAATTCAAACTCAACTGGCTTTTAAGCAACTTTAAAGAACTTAAGTTCTTAAGTAAATTAAGAACATTTCTTTCAGAATTTTCTGCTAGAAAAAACTCTGGCCTCTCCCATGGAACTTCCTCAGTCGTATAAGGATAAGGACGTCCCTATTTGCATCCCTTTCTGTTTGGGTCACCAGGAAACGAAGTATTCAGTATTCCACTTCCTGCCAACACTCTTGGTTTTCTATTTCTAGTTCAAGTTTATCCTATTCATTGTAAAGCATTCTTTTGCATGTCATCTCAAACCTTTTATGGGAACATCGAGGGTACATCCTTATACAGAGGTTGAGACAATTTCTGTGCCCGTGTACTTAATTGAACAGAAATCTTCCGGCATTTGGTGGCATACCTATTAATTCACACTTATCTGTATGCACTTTCATTAAGTAAAAACCCAGGCGTTTACAGTGGGTCAGCATCACAGGCACAGCCTATGTTATCAAGTATCATAGAATCAACTGTCCCCTGATTTTCAAATGTGATAAAACTTAGATGCGCACACACACTAAACAGGAGACTTGACGGACTTGCCACTGATGTGTTCGCAGCCAGTCATGACTCGAGATGCGAAGCAAAAACAGAAAAAGATTCAAATTCATAGTATCAGAGGCAGAATTTGTTTTTATGAGGGTTCCTGAGTAATTCCTGGGAAGAGGGCACAAGACTTTCTTTAAACAACTTTCAGCCAATAAATTTAGTTTAAGATATTTTGGCAACTTCTTAGGATTTTATGGTATCCTCTAGCATACACTGACTTAAAGCTGCTGTTGCCAAGGGGTCAGATTTGGAAGCCAGAATGTTCTATTAAAATATTTATTCTTTCCAAGCAAAATAAAATAGTATTTCACCTAGTAAACAGCCTTTGGGGCCAAAGCTAAGGTCCTGATAAACCATTTCAAATCCTACTTGAAATGAAAACACGCCTGTGGTCCATTCTGCCAAATTAAATATATTTTCAGAATGGGAAAAAAAGAGAAATCACTTACAAAGGTTATAGGGGTAGAAATTCCTCTATGAATAATCTAGATGCTCCATCTTTTTCTAGAAAAGCTGCCACTTTCCATTTGTGTCAGTTCTGTCTTTCTTATCTCATTTTCCCAACAAAAAATCTAGAAACACTTTTTTAAAAAATTAACACAATGACCAATACGAATCAATTTGAAAACATATATCTGAAAATTTAGGAAAGGGGCCATTCCTTTTGTTTATAAGAAAAGACACACATATTATAATAAGCATGAAATAAGAATTATTATTTTCCTTTTCCTTGACTTATAATAGTGTTGTGGACTACATGTTTGTATCTACCTCCCCTTCTGCCAAATTCCTGTGTGACAGCCCTAACCCCCAACAGAATGATATTTGAAGATGGCATCTTTGGAGGATGACTAGGTCATGAAGAGATCATGAAGGTGGAACCTTCTTTTAAGAAGAGAAAGAGGGGGCTTCCCTATGGTCCAGTAGCTAAGACTCCATGCTCCCAATGCAAAGGGCACGAGTTTGATCCCTAGTCAGGAAACGAAGATCTTATATGCCATGTGGTGTGGCCAAGAAAAAACAAAAAGAGAAAGAGGCTAAAGCCCGCAGTTTCTGCCTGATGAGGCTTCTACCACAAGGTAGCCAACCCACAAGCCTGGATGAGTTCTCCCACCAGACACAAAGCCCCCAGCACCCCGATCCTAGGCTTCCCAGCCTCTAGAAATGTGCAAAATAAAAGTTTGTTGTTGACCTTTGACTCCTGCCCAATTCTCCTATTCTGGTTATCACCTGGATTTAAGGGAGAAACTCTGTGTTCATCCTAAGTGGTGAGAGAGACAGGGGTGGAGGACATGACGATGCATTTTTCTCTCTTTCTATGGCAATTCAGAGTGACATCCCAGTGAGGTAACGAGTCCATCTGGCCAGAAAACACACCAATCACACACTCCCTGGGCTGCTTGTAGCATGCAACTCATTTCTGCAGCACTGCTGGGCAGCCCAGGCTAGAATGCTCTTCTGAAAGGGCTCCAAGATGTCCTACGCCCTTACAAGGTTATAGTGGTGAAGCATAACAGAGATCATGACACAGTTACACCAGCATATGTTCCAAATCAGTGGCTATCAGAATAGAACACGTAACTATAACAAAACTGACACAACATGAGGCGCAAATGCTGAGAAAAGTAGAGAGGTGATATTAATAACCAGTCAGTAATCCTGGAAGAATTTCTTTTCTCAATGGCTAGTCTTAAAAAATTAAATATGCTGATCCTGCATACTTTAAATTTTAGAGACACTTGGTTGTTGAAGCACACACACCCCAAGCTTTTTTCCTAATGCCATACTTTTCTGTTAATGAGATTAACATAATGACTGCCTGGATCCTACTTCATGTGTGTGCATGCCTACCAAGATATTCATAGCATTGCCAGTCCCAGACATTCTCTTTTAGGAAAAGCAATGTAAATCAGAGAGAAACCAACAACGTTAACTGTTCTGGTGTTTTTGCCCCCACTTGTTTAGAGGTCATTCCTTGGTGGTCTATGTATAAACTAGCTAATCTGCAGTAATTCCAAACTTCACATGAGAATTAAAGAGGAAAAAGATTAGTACACGTTGGAGGCTAATACAGCAGCTATTTGTTGCTTATTGTCAAAGGTTTATAATCAAGTATTGCTGATACATCAAACCCACAGGCTACATGTAGACCAGAAGCAGATCACTTTACTGTTCTGAGAGAAATAAATTTATAGAATCCTTGCTTGAATAAAGTGTCAAACTTTATTTTTGGGGGCTCCAAAATCACTGCAGATGGTGATTGCAGCCATGAAATTAAAAGACGCTTACTCCTTGGAAGGAAAGTTATGACCAACCTAGACAGCATATTAAAAAACAGAGATATTACTTTGCCAACATGGGTCTGTCTAGTCAAGGCTATGGTTTTTCCAGTGGTCATGTATGGATGTGAGAGTTGGACTGTGAAGAAAGCTGAGCACCGAAAAATTGATGCTTTTGAACTGTGGTTTGGAGAAGACTCTTGAGAGTCCCTTGGACTGCAAGAAGATCCAGCCAGTCCATCCTCAAGGAGATCAGTCCTGGGTGTTCTTTGGAAAGACTGATGCTGAAGCTGAAACTCCAGTACTTTGGCCACCTCATTCGAAGAATTGACTCACTGGAAAAGACCTTGATGCTGGGAAAGATTGGGGGCAGGAGGAGAAGGGGACGACAGAGGATGAGATGGCTGGATGGCATCACCGACTTGATGGGCATGAGTTTGAGTCAACTCCGGGAGTTGGTGATGGACAGGGAGGCCTGGTGTGCTGCAATACATGGGGTCACAAAGAGTTGGACACAACTGAGCGACTGAACTGAACTGAACTCCTGGAATTTTAAATCAGTCCATGAGATGAATCATGCAATCCAAACCCACCACACTGGATAATTCTTGATCAGTTCCAATTCAATTGCCACTTTTGTTGTTGTTGTTCAGTTGCTAAAGTTTTTCCTACTTTTTGACCTCATGGGGTGCCACATCCCAGACTCCTTTGTCCTCTACTATCTCCCAGAGCTTGCTCAAATTCACATCCGTTGAGTCAGTGATCCTACCTAATCGTCTCATCCTCTGCCGCCCCTCTCTAATTTTGCTTTCAATCTTTCCTGGCATCAGGGTCTCTTCCAGTGAGTCAGCTCTTCTCATCAGGGGAGGGAAGTGTTGGATCTTCAGCTTCAGCATCAGTCTTTCCCATGAATATTCAGGGTTGATTTCCTGTAGGATTGACTGGTTTGATCTCCCTGCAGTCCAAGGGACTCTCAAGAGTCTTCTCCAGCATCACAGTTCAAAAGCATTCATTCTTCAGCACTCAGGCTTCTTTATGGTCCAACTCTCACACCCATGCCTGACTACTGGAAAAACCATAGTTTTGACTATATGCAGCTTTTGTCGACAACGTGACCTCTCTGCTTTTTATATGCTGTCTTGGTTTATCTTAGCTTTCCTTCCAAGGAACAGGTGTCTTTTAATTTCATGGCTGTAGTCAGCATATGCAGTGATTTTGGAGCCCCAGAAAATTGCTATTTATTAGCAATAAAAGAAGAGCAATGACATCAACCACTGATCTCATACTTAAGTGCCTTATTAGCTATGCATCTATTTTATGGCATCACAAATGCTTCTGACTAGAGCATTAAGGGAAAGATTGTGGAAACAACTAGTATGTAGACGAAATTTGTCAAAGTTCAGCTCTGAGGACATGCCACGATCCTAAATCTTCAAATATTTCCAGAGGGTAGAAAAAGTTAACTAGAAGAACTGCATACCCAAAGGGCAAAATGAATTTACTAGAGATGGCAATTAGCGCCTCTTTAACCAAAGAACTTTAACAGTGGCATGTAGTGGAACACTTTTAATGCAAGTGATTTTAAGATTCAGCAAATAAGATTACAGAGTAATATGTTTACAGTAGTGAGGATAAATTGTCAAGATGAACTCAATATTTAAGCGACATTTGTAAAATCAGGATATTCTCATCGCCATCTAAAAGAAAATATCTGTGCTGTAAAAAGAAGGCTTGTTTTATTGCTTATATTCAAAATTTCTCTGAAAATCCCTATGGAAAGTTAGCAAAAACACATGAACCCCTTTATCTAACCGTGGAATGTCCCTAATAGGGAACTGCTAGGTAAAAGATCTTGCATGTTGTGTGCTAAATTACCTCATTATTTGCAGTCAGTTTCATTCATAGGAATAAAATACACCTATGATATTTTAGTTGGGCAGTTTCCATAAAACTGGCTGCTGACATACATCACCATGTTGACTGGGCTTTTATTTTCTCAATTTGTGCCTGGCTTTCTTTTCTTCAAATACTTCCATTGAACCAATAACCTCGCTCATCAAAAAAACTTTTAACTAATTAAAGTATTATAGTTCTTCACCAAGTTTTCCTGAAGACATATAGTATGAGTGAATAATATGTCAATTGTACTGTTGAAAGTGGCGGAGCCATTCTTGAAGGGTGATGGATAAGCAAAGCTTGTTTAAGGTATAATTAATTTGTCACCACCTAGATGATTGGAAATAAGTTCTTCTAAATTCCCACTGCTAAATTTCTTCATGATATAAAAGATTAAACTCATCCTAGCAAAATCTATAAATCTGAAACTAGCCATCTAAAATCTCTTAATGCAAATTCAAGGTGCAGAGGAACTTTAGAAAACATGTTCTTACATTGAATAGATGTGGATCATCTCCCACCTATGACATGTCTATAGGAAAGATAACATTTGTGCTGCTTTTTCCCTATTATGCAGTATGAACTTACATGTTTTACAAAGTGAGATATTTCATAAAAGAATGAGGTAAACCCATGGCTTAGTTTCACTCTAGCCATTTCTTAGCTACCCACTTTGGGAGATAAAGGATCCAGCCAGACTTTCCTTTCTGTTTGCAGAAACTTCAGATTTCTGGCTTAAGGATAATTGATTGGCTTTAAAAGTAGAATGTGCTGCTATTTACAATAGCCAAGACAGTGAAGCAACCTAAATGTCCATTGACAGATGAATGGATAAAGAAGATATGGTTCATATACACAATGGAATGTGAACTAGCTATTAAAAAATGAAACAATTCATTGGCAGCAATATGAATGAACCCAGAGATATTCATACTTAGTGAAGTAAGTTAGAGAAAGACAAGTATCATATGATGTCACCTATAGGTGGAATCAAAAAATTGATATTAATGAGCTTATTTCTAAAACAGACTCATAGACTTAGAAAACAAACTTTTGGTGGCCAAACAGGAAAAATGGGAGGGATAAATTAGGAGGCTGGGATTAACAGACACAAACTACTATACATAAAGTAGACAATCAACAAGGCCCTAATGTATAGTACAGAGAACCCTGATCAATATTCTGTAATAATGTAAATGGGAAAATAATTAGAAAAAAGAATCTGCGTAACCGAAATCACTTTGCTGTACGCCTGAAACTAACAACAATGTAAACCAACTATACTTCAACATAAAATAAAATAAAAGGAAAGTAGAATGTGCTAGGGGGTATGAGTGTGCTCAGGGTCTGGACAGATCTTTGTCCCAGACTGCTGAGAAGAATGAAAGCTAAAGTCTTTTTTTTTTTTTTTTTTTTGTATCTTTTTTTTTTTTTTATTAGTTGGAGGCTAATTACTTCACAACATTTCAGTGGGTTTTTGTCATACTTTGATATGAATCAGCCATAGATTTACACGT
Organism: Cervus canadensis; assembly: GCF_019320065.1. NCBI lineage: Eukaryota > Metazoa > Chordata > Mammalia > Artiodactyla > Cervidae > Cervus > Cervus canadensis. The sequence goes on from NC_057407.1 coordinate 54,798,722, forward strand.
ATTCCCCATCACAATCCCCCTTCCCACCTCCCTCTCCACCCGATTCCTCTGGGTCTTCCCAGTGCACCAGGCCCGAGCACTTGTCTCATGCATCCCACCTGGCTGGTGATCTGTTTCACCATAGATAGTATACATGCTGTTCTTTTGAAATAGAACTAATCAATGAATATAGTAAAGTTGCAGGATATAAACTTAACACACAGAAATCCCTTGCATTCCTACACAATAACAATGAAAAAAACAGAAAGAGAACTTAAGGAAACAATACCATTCACCACTGCAACAAAAAGAATAAAATACTTAGGAGTATACCTACCTAAAGAAACAAAAGACCTATACATAGAAAACTATAAAACACTGATGAAAGAAATCAAAGAGGACACAAACAGATGGAGAAACATACCGTGTTCATGGATTGGAAAGCTAAAGTCTTTAGGCAACATGTGCTGAATTGACAGGTGGCAGGTGATATTACATGAAAATGGATCTTGTCATGGTGAGACAGGGGATGAAACTCCAAGCTTCAAGTCCTGGTCTCTTTTCTTAATTCAAGACCTGGAATTAAACTGCTCTTCCATTTACATCCACACCAATAAAACAAATGTGAAAATACAGCACATACTAGAGACTTAAGGAATGACCCACAATGTTGATAGAGAAACTCTTGATAAATAATTGCTTGGTTTTTTAATCACGGGGCATTGAATGCTTGGCAGAACAAATAGATTAGAAACAGATCTTCTTAATCTCTACAGTGAGAACTGAGCAAAAGCAGAGACTCCAAAGGGGTATTTAATAGATGATAATAGTTAAAAAATAACTCATAAAATGATACTGGCATGAGGATATCTCATCCAAACACAGAGGTTTAAATGCTTATAGCTTGGGATGACTTCACGATTGACTGGCATTAAACATAGCCATTTAAAAACTCAAAATCAGAGAAAGGCACCTGAGAGAAAAGTAATCATTAGAAGTCTTCCAGGTAATAACTTTAAAAATAAAATCTAAATAGAAATCTCCAAATCCAGAGAATAAATGTGTACAGGTTTCCAATGGCTTCATCCATGTAATATATTTTTAGGAGCCATGCTTCTCTGGTTTTTGTCACTGCACAAAGTGAAACCTAGAAGGTCACAGACAAAATGTACTTTATTACTTCCTGTTCGAGTGACATTGGTGTGCTGTGCACTATCAACTGTTTTTATGTCTTATAGGATCACACTTGCTTTTTAAGAGCTTGGAAATTTTTCTCAATAAAAGATTTTATGGAGAAGTGTACTATATACAGTAGACGTGGGGTCCCAGTGCTGGGAAACAGGGAGCCTTGCTCACCTTCCCTCAGCATCCCATGACACAAAATGCCATCAGCTTACTTCCATCAAAAGTCAGAGTCCAAAAAAAAAAAAAAAAAAAGTCAGAGTCCAAGGGATGCTTGTCTTAAGACAGGCCATCCTGAAAAGCATGAACTCTCTGTATAGAGACAGTCTTTCAGTCTAAGTTGTATTTTGATAAGGGAAATGCAAGCTGAAAGAGTTAAATAGAACCTCAAAGTCCTATCTCTAATTACTAATAATAACAGAGAGAGGGAAATGATATAACATTTATTGGAAACCTGCAATATTAGCAGGCATGGTACCTAAAAGCTTCCTGAGATTCAGAATGGTACTCATTCTGTTATTCCAAGGCGCAGAGTAAATAGATGGGGGACCAAAATAGTTCATAAACCTGGCTTATAGAAGAATAGACAAACAATGGAAAAACAGGGAAAGCAGTAGGGAACTGCTACGTGACCAGAGACAGTTTACAAGGATCCCCCAGTGAGCTCACCAGGCTGAGTTCAGACCCTAGTGGTCCAAGTTCTATTTTTGTTCTTAAAGCTTGTGTCCAAATTTGATAAATGCTGAGGGGCACAGAGGCTTAGCATCATAGTCATTACCAGGAAGACATCCTGCACAAGCACAAAATTGCATTTTCCTTGCTGCCTCAGCAAGAACACTTGAGATGCTCAAACACCAAGGGAAGGGCACTTATTAGCAACAAAAACATCAGAAGTTGAAACAGAGGGTGCAGGGAACATTGGCGTCTCTTATTCTATAAATATCCTGACTGAGAAAATTCAGCTCCAAGAGAGATCACAAGCTCTCTTTTCAAATTACATTGCTTATGTCCTAAATGAAGTGGAAAATAGAACAAATGAGGAACAAAAGACATAGCCCTTTGTACAAGCGCAAAGGTGAGTGGTATCAATATGCACTCTGTAGTTTAACAAACAGAAACTGGAAAACAACCCAGGTAGAGCCCGTAGTTGAAGCCTGTTTGATGGAGCGTTAGATCAGACAAGTAAGGCTTCCCTGGCGGTCCAGTGGTTAAGACTCAGGCTGTCACTGCTGAGGGAACAGATTCAATACTGGTCAGGAAACTAAGATCCCACAAGCTACACAGCACAGCCAAAAACAAAAATAAAAAAAGAATAAGAAGAACAGACTAGTGCATCTCAAATCATCTAGGGACCTGGTTAAAATGCAGATTCTTGGTTGTAGTTTCTCCCTCTTCATCACTTTATTTTTTTTTTTACTGTAGTGGTTTTTGTCATACATTGACATGAATTAGCCATGGATTTACATGTCACTTTAAATATATCATCCCATTCTCTTCTGATTTGTAGAGTTTCTGTTGAGAAATCAGCTGATAGCCTGATGGGAGTTCCCTTGCATGTTATTTGTCATTTTTCCCTTGTTGCTTTTAATATTTTATCTTAACCTACAACCAAGAACCCTCTACCCAGTGAGACTCTCATTCAGATTAGATGGAGAAATCAAATGCTTTTCAGACAAGCAAAAGTTAAGAAAATTCAGCACCAGCAAACCAGCTTTACAATAAATGCTAAAGGATCTTTTCTAGACAGGAAACACAAGAGAAGGAAATGACGTACACAAAATAAACCCAAACAATTAAGAAAATGGTAATGGGATCATACATATGGATAATCACCTTAAAAGTAAATGGATTAAATGCACCAATCCAAAGACATAGATTGGCTGGGTGGATAAAAACATGTGCATGTATGCACTCCCACTTACCACATCACTCTACTTAACCTCCCAAATTGTATACAATTATTTTACATTGTTTGGAGAAGGCACTGGCAACCCACTCCAGTACTCATGCCTCAAAATCCCATGGACAGAGGAGTCTGGTTGGCTGCAGTCCATGGGGTCGCTAAGAGTCACACACGACTGAGCGACTTCACTTTCCCTTTTCCCTTTCATGCATTGGAGAAGGAAATGGCAACCCACTCCAGTGTTCTTGCCTGGAGAACCCCAGGGACGGGGGAGCCTGATGGGCTACCATCTATGGGGTTGCACAGAGTCAGACACGACTGAAGTCACTTAGCAGCAGCAGCAGCATTTTACATTGTTAGGTTAATCATGCTTCCATTTTGGTTTGCAGTGGTAATTATCTTTTATTTTTTGTTTGGCTTTTGATTGTGAAAACTGGTAAACATCTTTTACTACTGTGAACAGGTAACTATTATTCACTTAATATCATTGTATCATGAATGGTCAACAGAAAACAATAGAATTTTATTTCACTAAAAGTATCATTTAATAGAAAAACCTGTAATCTTTAAAATTCAGATGCACATCAGAATTATCTTAGAATTTTTTGAAAAATACAAATGCCCAGATGGGGGCTCACTCTTTCTGATTACAACATCCAAAAAGAGTCGACTCTGCACCTTGTCCTTCATCTGAAGGGTGGCCATTAATTCTTCAGATGTGCATTCATAATGCCCAATGGTGGCATCATTCTGCACTCTAGCCATTTGTCCCAATTTAAGTTTAGAAATTACCAGTTTCAGTAATGCCTGAACCTGTTCAAAATGTTAATAAATGTTTTGTTGAATGGTTAAGAAAAAAAAAAAAGCAGATTCTGAAGCTTTGGTTTGGGACTAAGATTTTGCATTTCTGGTAAGCTCCTGGATGATGCTGAGACTTCTGGTTTTTAGACCACACTTTGAGTAGCAAGAGAATGGAACACATTCCCTAGATAATGGCCACAAAATACTCAGCATCCATCTCTAGTGGGATGTTGATTAAGGTTAAATTTTCATTTAATCTTAAATCCTCAAAATTTAAACTTTGAGTTCCACAAAAAATAGTCAGCCAAAAAATGGACAACTTAGAAGAAATGGATAAATTCCTAGAAACATACAATCTCCCAAGACTGAACAGATAGAAAGAGAAAATATGAACAGAACAATTACTATGAATGAAATTGAGTCAAAATCAAAAACTTCCAACACACAAAAGTCCAGGATCAGACAGTTTCACACGTGGATTCTATGAAATATTTAAGCAATTAACACCTATACTTCTCAAACTATTAAAAAAAATGAATAGGAAGGAATGCTTCCAAACTTGGTCTATAAAGTCAGCATCATCTTGATACCAAAACCAGACAAAGACAACAAAGATAGAACATACATACATACACCAATATCACTCATGGACAAAGTTGCAAAATATCAGCAAACCAAATTTGGCAATACAGTAAAAGGATCATACAGCATGATCAACTGGGATTTATCCCAGGGTTGCAAGGATATTTTAATATCTACAAATCAATGTAATACATTATATTAACAAATTGAAGAGTAGAAATTTCATTAGCATCTCAACAGATACAGAAAAGCTTTTGAAAAAAGTCAGCATCCATTTATGATAAAAATTATTTACAAAATAAGTACATAGGAAACATGAAAAGTAAAACTTGTAGCTGCTCAGTCATGTCTGACTCTTTGCAACCCTATGGACTGTACAGCCCACCTAGCTTCTCTGTCCATGGAGTTCTCTAAGCAAGAATACTGGAATGGGTAGTCATTTCCTTCTCCATGGGATCTTTCAGACCCAGGGATCAAATCCAGGTCTCCTGCATTGCAGGTAGATTCTTTACTGTCTGAGTCATCAGGGAAGCCCCACCTAGGGAAAATATCTCAACATATTAAAGTCCATATACAAAAAGCCTGTAGGTAACATCACACTCAAAAGTGAAAAGCTGAAAGAATTTCTTCTGAGATCAGGGACAAGCCAATGACGACCACTCTTGTCACCTTTATCCAACATGGTATTGGAAGTCCTAGCAATCAGAAAAGACAAAGAAATAAAAGGAACCCAAATTGAAAAGGAAGAAGTAAAACTGCTGCTGTTTGCAGATTACATGATACTATATATAGAAAATCCTAAGCACAGACCAAAAACTATTAGAAAGAGTAAACGTTTTTAGTAAACTGCAGGATGAAAAATTAATACATATGTAAATCTGTTGTGTTTATGTGAAAGGAACTAACGGAAAGAGAAATAAAAAAACTGTCCCATTTAAAACCATATCAAAAAGAATAAAACACCTAAGAATAAATCTAACCAAAGAAGTAAAAGACTTGTACACTGAAAGCTATAATTCATGACAGATATTGGAAATGACACAAACAAATGGAAAAATCTTTCGTGCTCATTGATTATAGAGGAATTACATATCATAATCATGGAAGAATTAATATTGTTAAAATTAACCACACTACCCAAGGCAATCTACAGATTCAAAGCAATCCTCATTAAAATGCCAATGACACTTTCCATGAAACTAGAATAATTCTAAAGTATATAAGAAAACACAAATACCCTGTATAGCCACAGCATTCTTGAGAAAAGAGAACAAATCTGGAGGTCCCATTCACACTGATTTCAAACTATATGACAAAGCTACAGTAATAAAAGCAGTATGTTACCGGCACAAACCCAGAAACATAGATCAATAGAACAGAACAGAGCCCAGAAACAAACCCATGCACCTATGGTAATTTAATTTAGGACAAAGGAGACAAGAGAATACAATGGAGAAAAGATAACCTCTTCAATAAATGGTATTGCGAAAACTGGACAGCTATATGCAAAATATCAAACTGGTGAACTCTGTCACACTGTATACAAAAATAAACTCAAAATGATTTAAAGACTTAAGTGTAAATCCTGAAAGCACAAACCTCCTAGAAGAAAACACAGGTAGTATGTGCTCTGACGCTGGTTTTAGCAATGTATTTTCAGATCTGTCTTCTCAATCAAAGGAAACAGAAGCAAAAATAAATGGGACTACATCAAACTAAAAAAGCTTTTGCACTGTGAACAGAATGACCACCAGTACAGAAAGGCCAACTACTGAATGAAAGAAGTTTTCTGCAAATGATATATCTGATAACAGGTTTCTCTGGTGGCTCAGATGGTAAAGAATCTTCCTGCAATGCAGGAGACCTAGGTTGAATCCCTGGGTCAGGAAGATCCCCTGGAGAAGGGAATGGCAACCCACTCCAGTATTCTTGCCTGAGAAATCCCATGGACAGGGGAGCCTGGTGGGTTACTGGTGGGCTACTGGAATTTTCCAGACAAGAATACTAGAGCAGCTTGCCATTTCCTCTTCCAGAGAATCTTCCCAACCCAGGGATCAAACCTTCATCCCTTGCATGTCCTACACTGGCAGGCAGATTCTTTACCATGGTGCCACCTGAGACACATGTTAGCTACTTTCAAATATTTGAAAAATCATATTAGACATTCCGTTTGCTCTAAAGAGAAAAAAAAACAAGGTCTATGTGTGGAAATGACAAGGAGGCAGAGTTCAGCTCTCCAATGATTCCTGCAAAAGTGACATTCCTATTATTGGAAGTACTCAAGAAGAGACTGGAAAATCCCTCTCAGGACTGCTTGTAATGGGCATTTGCAGTGTGGATCTGAGCCAAACTGTACAGATTTTCAAACTTTAACTTGAACAGGAAACACTGGAGGGCGGGGTGGGGGCAAGACTTGAGAATATGCAGATTCTGAGAAGCAGATCTGGGGCGATGCTAAGATTTAGTGTTTCTATCAAGCCCCAGGAGATATTCATGCTGCTTCTGTGTGGACACACATTGAATCACTAGAAAACAGATGATCCTTAAGGTGCATTTTCACTGAAAATATTGAGTGTTTCCTTGGTCAGGTAGTGACATAAAAGAAATACAGGAAATCACAAATCAGGGGTTTGCTACTCTACACACTCAAGTTTCATTGATAAAATAGCTAAACCACCCTGTCTTTTTAGAGGCAGAAAATAGCTGAAAAACAACACTTCCAGAGATAATAACATAAGCACTGAGATAATGACACTAAAATGCCCCCAAAGAAAACAGGCAGCAATGTCCAATTCATACCAAGCACAGACAACTGTGAGGACCTTGAAAGTGAATGGAACTGCTAATATTGAAATTGGACCCTGCCGGCTAATAGCATGTTCATACAAGCCGGTGTTTAGGGGAGAAAGATCTGAGGTTGAAGGACTCTTTGAGGAGACGGGCATGGGAATGGATTGCATCCCTGAGCCTTAGTGAGGGTGGAATTACCAACCAACACATTGGGCTGCTCTGTCTTCCTGTTGACCTTTGCACTTGAGCAAACCCAGAAAGGAAAGAGAACTGGCATTTTAGTTGCATTCCATGCTCCTTCTAATCAGCTGGATGATCTCGCAGCCCTGGAGAACACAGCTCCCTATTCTGTGCGGACAGCTGGAGCACCGGCCAGCTGGAAGCCTGTCACGAGGTCAACAGGAAGTGAGCCTGGACAAAAGGTCCAAGTTTAGGAATGCCTCTCTGGATTCTATTTGGATACAGAGCCTAGTCAAACTCAGTTCCTGAGGTCGGAGCCAGGATAATGTGCTCACAGGCTAACCGTGGGCTTTTTAAAATATATTTTTAAAGACACAGTTCCCCACAATGGTCACACACAGAAATCCAACTAGAAGAAGGGCCAGAAGCAAGACAAGGATATGAATGCCTCAAGTAAAACAGATGCGTATTTAGATTTTGCCCGCTAAAAAGAAATCCACTCTTCAGTTACTTTCTTCTGCTGCTGGTGGTCACTAGCGGTCACTCTGAAGTTAGGGAGTTTGGGATGGACATGTACACACCACTATATTTAAAATGGATAACCAACAAGGTCCTACCGTGTAGCACAGGGAACTCTGCTCAATGTTAAGTGGTAGCATAGATGGGAGGGGAGTTTATGGGAGAATGGAAACATGTATATGTATGGCCGAGTTCCTCTGGTGTCCACCTGAAATTAACACAACGCTGTTTATCAGCTCTACCCCAATAAAAAATTAAGTTTAAAAAAAATGTAAAGGCCATCCTTTCCAAGCCTGAAGGTTCTGTATAATCTATGTGCATTTTAAAGGTGCATCCACACTCCTCAGGCATCAAAAAGTATCTGCTTTCCCTTCAACCCCTTCATCTCTGTGTGCTTTTGTATTGTATGGGATTCTGGGCCATGGAAACCTCTGTAAGTTCTGGGCGAACACAGTTCAAATCCCCTTTCTGCTGCTAACTGGGTGTGATCCCTGACCCTGAGTTTCCGCATCTTGAAAATGTCCTCATATTGAAACTGGACATAACAATAGTTGAGAAAGAACAGGTACCAAACAAGCATGCAAAGTAAAGGCACTGGAAAATTTTCTCAGAATGCTCACAGGGTGGCTGTGCGCATTGAAAGCCGTGACATATGTAAAGCTTCTTAAGTATCGTAAGCCAGCCACAGCAGGCTGATAATAGAAAGCAGCTGCTGTAAGAATTTTGCTTCATCAAAGTTAACTTTCCAGGAATCAAGCTGATTATGTTCCCAGGAACATGGCTTATGACAATATCCATTCCCTGGGTAACACTGGAGAACTTTCTAAAAAGACGATATCTCTGGATATCTGATCCTAGGAATTTGCTTTCCAGAAAATAACATGCAGTTGTGGAGATGAAAAAGCACAGAGCAGTCAGACTATGGCATATGAGACTATAGCAACATTAAAAAAAAAAAAAAAAAGGAAATAACACTTCAAAAAACAAACCAACCCAAGTTGTTATGAAAGTTTAAACACCTAATTGACGACTACATAATAGTAAAATGAGGAAATCGTTTTCAAATGAGTATTTACTGCGTCCCTGCTCCATGCAGAGCCCTGCACAAGATACCTGGAAACTAGAAGGGCAGGAAACTTGAGAGGCAGAGGACTATGGTGGTAAGAGAATGGAGGTTGGAGCCACACAGCCTGGAACAGAATTCAGGTTCTGCCACTTAATACGTGATGCTGGGGCATTACTGTGCCCTAGTTTCCCTTTCTGGAAAACAGAGAAAATAGTTCGCTTAATTTCTAGGGCTCTTTTGAGCGTAGCAGTGTTACTGTGTGACCAGTACTTAAACATGGCTGAACATAATAAGTAATTCACAGTATAACGGTGCTGACCTATGCTAATATCTGTCATGCCATAAAAGAGGAAAGGTACTAACGGCAGGCCAGCGCAGCTCTGAGGTCAGAAGACACCTGCTATATCCTGCAGAATCCTCCCACTCTGCATCCTTGGAAACTACACTTCCCAGGCGTCTTTGTCAAGTGTATTCCAGGAGGCTTGGCCAATGGGAGGCTCCGGCAGAAGAATGGGCAGCAGAGAATACAGGCATTGCTGTCTGCTATAGTGTCCCCTGCCTCAGCTCCCAGCAGGTGGCCCTTCTAGTTTTCTCTGGATGAGGGGGTTTCTGCTTGTGGTAACCCCACCTCCTCCGTCTCCCTGCAGACCTGGATGTGTGGTAGTGCCCTGCTGTCCCCACCTGTGGGTTCAGCTTCTTGGCTCTTCCATCTTTACGCAAACAATCTCTCTTTCTGATCAGCCAAGAGGTATATTCGCTTTCCTGACTGGCCCGGATTTTACAGCATGCTTAGTCTTGTAAAATGGGTAAGACTGTGTTACGCTAAGAGGGAGACAAAGGGCATTCCAAACCAAGGGCATGCCCAAACCAGAGTAAAACCAGGATCTTAAACTTCATTGAGGAGGTCAACAGTAATTCTATTTTGGTAAATACATGAATGAGTTAGCTGCATCAGTAACAACTGGGTTGTTAAAACATCCTGGAGCCAGCCTATCTCTTCAATTATGTGCTTCTCCTTGCCTCAGTGACCCCATGTGAAAAACAGGGGTAATAGTATTAGTAACTGGTGTTACAGTGAGGATAAGTGAATTCATTCACATCAAGAGCTAAGAACTGGCTCCCATGCAAAGTAAGTGATTCATATGTTGTTGATACCTCTACAAAGTGGCAAACAAATTTGTCACCACAGATTGATATATCAAACTTAATTTTCTGGCATGTCAGTTCAAAGCGATTAAGACCATTAAGAATGAGATTGTTCACAGGAAGGCAAGCTTGCTGAGGACTGTAGCTCCAGCTCCATGAATTCCACTGTATTCTCAGCATCTATTACCTGCCTGACTCAGTGTAGGAATTGCAGAGGAGGAAGCGAAGGAGCACTCAGGAGCTGTTCTGCTGACTTTCAAAGTGGGAAGACCAGTTCAAATTTAGTTTCTGAGATGTCAACACATTATTAAAGAGCAAGGACCAATTAGAAATAAATGTACTAGGAAAAATAAAAAAACACAGAATCCCAGTGCTAACTTAACGATCCAGGCACTCTTCTAGGTTCTGTGGCTACTGCAGTAAAGAATTTTGCCATCATTAAGCTTTATGCTAGCTAGGAAGACAAAGTATATACACTACTTATAACAATTTTTAAAACCTTCATTACTATGAAGGATGGAATGAAATAAAATAGAACACCAGTGTTATGAAAAACATAATGAAGTCTGGGACTTTCCTGGCAGTCCAGGGGTTAAGACTCTACAGTTCTACTACAGAGGGTGTGAGCTTGATTTCTGGTCAGGGAACTAAGATCCTGCAAGCTGCAATGAAAAAATAAACAAAATAAATAAATATTTTAAAAGTGTGTAAGCATGGGAAAATGATAGGATGCATCTCAGATAATACTGTCATGAGAGGCCCTCTTGAACAGAAGACATCGGAGCAGAGACCTAACGCAGTAAGGTCTGACTTGGGGCCTCGCTGCAAAATATGTTATAGGCAGATGTAATAATTAATATTAATTTTGATATGAACATTGACCTTAGTATGTAATAGATTGTGATCCCTCCCAAAGTTGGGTGTCTGTGATTTAAGTCTCCAGGGCTTCCCAAGTGGTTCAGTAGTAAACATTCTGACTGCCAATGCAGTAGAGGCAGACTTGATCCCTGGGTCAGGAATAGTCTCTGGAGAAGGAAGCGGCAACCCACTCCAGTATTCTTGCCTGGGAAATCCAATGGACAGGGAGCCTGGTGGGCTCCAGTCCAGGGGTCACAAAGAGTCAGATGCACATAATCATAAGCATACATGCATGGTATGAGTCTCTAACCTCACTGGGTAGAGTTAAACACTAATGAGTGATAGTGAACCCCCTGGGGAAGGACTGCACTGTATCTTTGAAATTACAGAGAAATCAGCACTCTCAGTGTTTTGCTGAGAAACAGCAACAAAGGGTAACAGCCTTTCAACTAATTTGTGCAGAGTAGGTATGCATCCACTGAGTTAGGGTTTACATCCAACTACTTTCACCAACATAAAGACATATGCTCATCTTTTCACTGGATGCTGGTGAGGTGTGTTTCTTTATAAATCTTGCATAACTTTCACTCAGCCTATTCTTCTGATGGTATTTATTTGCCTTCTTGGAAATACCTTCTTTAAGAGGAAACAACTAAATATCAGTATTTCCCCTAGGCCTAGAAAAGTAGTATTGTCCAATTAAAATCTAATATATGCTACAAGTGTAACTGTAAACTTTCTAATATCACATTAATAAAAAGTAAAAGAAACAGGAGAAATTAATTATAATATATTTTATTTAGCCCAACCTATCCAAAAATCATATATCATTTCAAAACGTAATCAATATTGAAATTTTAATGACACATTGCTATTCTTTTTTAATGCTAGTTCTTCACAAACAGGAGTGAGTTTTATACTCACAGTGCCACATTCCAAGTGCTCCGTTGTCATAGCTGGCCAGTGCCTGTTGAATCTAGGCTTCCATATTAGAATAAAAGTACCTTCTTAATAGGACTTCCCTGGTGGCTCAGATGGGAAAGAGTCTGCCTACAATGCAGAAGACCCAGGTTCGATCTCTGGGTCAGGAAGACCCTCTGGAGAAGGAAATGGCAAGCCACTTCAGTACTCTTGCCTGGAAAATCCCATGGACGGAGGAGTGTGGTAGGCTACAGTCCATGGGGGCGCAAAGAGTCGGACACGACTGAGAAACGTCACTTTCACTTTTACCTTCTTAATACTGAGATTTGGTTGCCTGATTTAGTGAAGGAAAAAAAATCATGATGTCCAATTTATTCGAAATTCAGATAAGGAATGAAGAATAATTATATGAGACATACTAAAACTGCATATACTCAACATTTTTATATTTAAATATATTTGTTGTTTATTTGAAATTCAAATTTGGCTGGAGAACCTGTATTTTATCTGGCAACTCTAATTAGAAAAAAGGGTCAAACAAATGAACCTATCTGTGAAACAGAAACAGACCCACAGAGGACAAAGTTGCTATTGCCAAGGGGGAAGGGGGATGGACGGATTGGGAGTTTGGCATTAGTAGATGCAAACCATTATACATAGGATTAACACACAAGAAGATCCTACCATACGGCATAGGAAACTATATTCAACATCCTGTTTTAACCATAAGAGCAAAGAATATAAAAAAGAATGCATGTATGTGTATGTGTGGGTATGTATATATATATATGAATCAGTTTGCTATACAGCATAAATTAATACAACATTGTAAATCAATTATGCTTAAATAAAAAAAAAAAAAGAACAGAAGGGTCAAGTTGTTGGCCATTCACCCAATAAATACAGAACAGACATTTGGACTCTGTGGGAGAAGGCGAGGGTGGGATGTTCTGAGAATCACAGCATTGAAACAAGTATACTATCAAGGGTGAAACAGATCACCACCAGCCCAGGTTGGATGCATGAGACAAGTGCTCAGGGCTGGTGCACTGGGAAGACCCAGAGGGATGGGATGGGGAGGGAGGCAGGAGGGGGGATTGGGATGGGGAACACATGTAAATCCATGGCTGATTCATGTCAATGTATGGCAAAAACCACTACAATATTGTGTAGTAATTAGCCTCCAACTAATAAAAATAAATGGAAAAAAAATAAATACAATAAAAAAATGACTATACCTTAGAATACCATTGTAAAACTTCCACTGTAATAACCATACAGAAGTTTGATAATGTTGGGAGGGATAAATTATGTCTAAGTCTGGGACTGCAGCTGTAACATCTACCCCATAAGCCCATCCTATCTGAGCTTCTAAGAATGTTCCTCAACTTGTAATTCTACAGCAACGTGTAGGTTAAATGCATGAATATTTTCAAGAAATTGTTGCTACACATAGTAAAAACAATGTTAATAGCAAATCAAAGAAAACATTTTCATCATCCTACCACTCATTCAAATGACAATATTTTCATTTTTATTGTCTGTATATTGTCCTTATCCACATGCATAACAATTATGATCATAGCAGTGATGTCTTTTATTCCCATTTTTTACTGAATCTTATGAGAATTTTCCTAAGCATCAACACAGCCCTCACAATGTTTACTATGTACCATTATTCCACTCAATAAATACATTTTCACTTCTTTTGTTGGGTTGCTTCTCAGTGACCACTTAGGACTTCCAAATCTGTATCTCCAGTCAAATCTTTATCTTCTAATCCCAGACCTGTTTTCTTCTATTTTTGTCTATTCAGCATCTTTGTCACACAGACCTTTCAAATACAATACAAATACTCAATGCAAACCTTGGGTAACCTTTCCAGTATGTTTTTCTCCTTGTGTATTTTGTATCTAAATGAGTGAGCCAAGACAGCTGACCAAGTCTGAAACCTGGAGGTCATTCTAGGCTCTCTCTTCTTCTTCAATTTCCTGTCCTCCACTTATCCCCCACATCACCTGACGAGGTCAACCTGACCTTCTAGCATTTCTTGAATCTCTTACATCTCCATTCGCACAGACTCGCCTTACTCAGCCTTCGTACGTCTCAGTTTTAGTTAACAGGTGACGTTTTCTTCTCTTGGATTAATTTCTGTCTCAAGATTAGTTCCCAGTAGTATGGGCTTTCCCTGGTAGCCCAGTTGGTAAAGAATCCACCTACAATGCAGGAGACTGGGGTTCGATCCCTGGGTCAGGAAGATCCCTTGGGGAAGGAAATGGCAACCCACTCCAGTATGCCTGCCTGGAAAATCCCATGGACAGAGGAGCCTGGTGGGCTGTAGCCAAGAGGTGGACATGACTTAGCAATTAAACCACCATCACAGTATGAAGGTTGAGGAAATATGTCTAAGGGCCTGAAACTTTTGGACAAATTGCTTTCTAGAAGAGTTGTACCAAAGTACTTTGCAACTATCAATAAAAGCTATGGCAATTTCCTTGCAACACTGTCAGTTTAGGCTATTAATATTTGGAGAGCATAGAAATATAAGTAAGGTAAGCTCTCCCTTCCCACCTGTCTATCCCAGTTTCCCATAAGCCTTGCTCATATATGTATTCCTATCATTCTCCAGTTGGTTTTGTTGTTTTTATTTCTAAACATCATAATAAATTCCTTATGGAAGAACTGAATACTTTATCAGTTGAGACACCAAAGTGTCATCTTTATGACCTTGAAACACACAATGTATAACTGGTCACCTGCTTCAGTGAATTACAAACTGTGAATAAGCTCACAGTCTCATTGAGTTTGACAGATGAACAAAGTGGTCTGAAGTGTGTTGACAAGATGAAAATGGTCACTTAAACTTTTGACATTTCCTGCTAAGGTGAAAAGAGAGTTGCTAATTGACCCTGAAAATTATAAATATTTTCATACTCATCTATGTTAAATGATGCATCTTTAATCATACCTTCTCTTGAGATGGAAGAGGTCAAGAGATGTTATTCATACAGGTTTATTAACAACAGAGTCTTCTTGTATTTCTCCTGCATTATTTTCCTTATTTGCATGTTTCCATGCATGCAGCCAACTACTTAATTGCCTAAAAACAAGGATACTACCATTTGATAGCCAGGAGATGCATGAGATTGTGCCCAATACCATAAGATAACTCATAAGACAATGGTTTTTCTGTCTTTAAAATTCAGGGAACTCATTTCTAAGTGGCAGTGGGTCCATGTAAGAAAAGTGGATATTTGTTTAATATTTCCCAGAAATGATCTACAATGAGTCATTATAGACCAAGTTGTCTATAATGCTGGTGCAGGCAGACACATTCATATACTATGAATGCATGGATGAAAGCTCTACATTCCAAAAGAGGTAAGAGGCAAGGACTGTTTTAAACTGCAAACTTTGCAAGTTACTTTTACTTATTCACAACAGGGTTGCTTTCTAAACTTTAAGTTACCCCCATATGTTCTATAAGTTACAGCTTTTAAAAACTACAAAAACGGGTGTTTAGCAGCTCATACATTTGAACAAAAAAACCCAATCAAAAATGAGCACAAAACCTAAAAAGACTCTTTTCCAAAGAAGAAATACAGATGACCAACAGGCACATGAAAAGATACTAAAAATCACTAATTATTAGAAAAATGCAAATCAAAGCTACAATGAGCTACCATCTCACACTGGTTAAAAAGTCTACAAATAACAAATGTTGGGGAGGGTGTGGAGAAAAGAAAACCCTCCTACACTCTTGGTAGGAATGTAAATTGATGCAGGCACTGTGCAAAACAGTACGGAGTTTCCACAGAAAACTAAAAATAGGATTACCATGTGATCCAGCAATCCCACTCCAGGGCATATACACAGACAAAACTCTAACTCAAAAAGGTACATGCACCCCAATATTCATAGCAGCATTATTCACAAAAGCCAAGACTTGGAAACAAGCTAAATGTCCATTAGCAGAGGAATGGATAAAGATATCACACACATAAAATAGAATACTATCAGTCATAAAAAAGAACAAAATAAAGCCATTTGCGGCAACGTGGACGCAGTTAGCAATTATCATACAATTACTATATGATATCACTTAGATGTGAAATCTAAAATATGATACAAATGAATCTATCTATGAAACAAACAGAATCAGGGACATAGAGAATAAACTCGTGGTTGCCAAGCGGAGTGAGGGTAGGGAGGGATGGAGTGGGCGTTTGGGATTAGCAGATGCAAACTGGTGTATATAAAATGGATAAAAAACAAGGGCCCACCGTATAGCACACAGAAAAAGTAGAAAGTGTTAGTCACTCAGCCATGTCCAGCTCTGTGACACCATGCACTGTAGCCCACTAGGCTCCTCTGTCCATGGGATTTATCTGAAAGAATACTGGGGTAGGATGCCAGTACCTATTCCAGGGGATCTTCCCAACCCAGGGATCAAATCTGGGTCTCCTGCATTGCAGGACTTGACTCATAGCATGTGCCAATATTTCTTTGATGTTTTTTATCCCCTAATATCATTTTTGTCTTTCAATAGATTTTGGAACAGTCTTGACTTTCATGTGATTTCTTCTCTAAACACAACTAATCCCTAAAAGAATATGAAATCAACCTATATACAAAGTTAAAAAGATATCCTAAGATGGCGGAGGAAAAGGACTGGGAGACCACTTTCTCCCCCACAAATTCATCGAAAGATCATTTGAACACTGAGCAAATACCACAAAACAACTTCTGAATGCTGGCGGAGGACACCAGGCACCCAGAAAGGCAGCCCATTGCCTTCGAAAGGAGGTAGGACAAAATATAAAAGATAAAAAGACAAAAGAGTTAGTGATGGAGACCTGTCCTGGGGAGAGAGTCTTAAAAGAGAAGTTTCCAAACACCAGGAGACCCTCTCACCGGCGGTTCTGTGGGGAGTTTTGGAATCTCAGAGGGCAACATAACCAGGAGGAAGAAATAAATAACTAAAACCCACAGATTACAGAGCTAACTACAACTCCCAG
Organism: Cervus canadensis; assembly: GCF_019320065.1. Lineage (NCBI taxonomy): Eukaryota > Metazoa > Chordata > Mammalia > Artiodactyla > Cervidae > Cervus > Cervus canadensis. The sequence goes on from NC_057407.1 coordinate 54,815,667, forward strand.
AGGAGAAGTAGCCCAGACACTCGTGTCCGCCACCAGCAAGGGGGGCAGAACTGGGAGGTGCAGGCCGCACTGCTTAGAGTAAGGGCCGGGCCTGAATGCCCTGAGGGCAATCTGAAGGAGCTAACCTGAGATAGCAACCCAAACTGTGGGATGGCCAGAGAGGGAATGAAAAAAAGGAGGAAAGAGAGAACTTTCCCGCGGAAAGTTCTAACCAAAGGCACTGCCAGCCGCTCACTGAACAAAGGACTAAGCAGATACCAGAGGAGAGCCAGCTGGCTGCAGACCAGCCCATCCTCCGCCGGAGGCAGGGAGGCAGGCCGGCGGCAGCCAGAGCCAGAAGAAAAGCGGCAAACTCAGCCCCAGAGATGGCACCCCCTACCAAACTGCGAGCAGGTTCTCAGTCACTAACCAAGTCTTCCCGGGATCCTGGATGGTTGACATCCGTCAGGAGGGTCGCAGCCAGAGATCAGCTCCCCAGAGGAGACACAGCACACTTGAGACGCCGCTGCATACCCAGGAAGCCGAGGGGCTGGGGCCGGGGAGATAATAAGATGCACCGCACCTGGGGAGTGTGCGCTGGCCAAGCACCTGGTCGCCTGAGCTGCTCAGACCTGGGAAGGGCACAAACGCAGGCCCAACCGAGTCTGTGCCTTTGTGGAGTACCCAAGAACCGAACCTGAGCGGCTTAGACCTGGGAAGTGCACGCAACCCAGGGCCTGCCTTAGACAGAGCCCCTGCAGAGCAACCTGGAGCCTGAGCAGAGTAGATGGGGAAAGCACACACGCCGTGAGCGGGGGAAACCCAGTGTGACCAGACACTGCGAGCACTCCCCACACACGCCAGTGATTTTGTCTGCAAGGCTCCTCCCTCCCCGCAGCACAACTGAACAAGTGAGCCTAAATAAGTGACCACCTTTGCCCCCTGTGTCAGGGCAGAAGTTAGGTGCTGAAAAGACTTGCAAACAGAGGAAGCCAAAATAAACCAAGAAGAGGCATAGGCTCTGGAAGTGACAGGTGCAACAGATTAAAGCCCTGTAATTAACACTGACTACATTGGAAGGGCAATTGGACTGTGAAGAAAGCTGAGCACCGAAAAATTGATGCTTTTGAACTGTGGTGTTGGAGAAGACTCTTCAGAGTCTCTTGGACTGCAAGGAGATCTAACCAGTCCATCCTAAAGCAGATCACTCCTGGGTGCTCATTGGAAGGACTGATGCTGAAGCTGAAACTCCAATACTTTGGCCACCTCATGTGAAGAGTTGACTCATTGGAAAAGACCCTGATGCTGGGAGGGATTGGGGGCAGGAGGAGAAGGGGACGACAGAGGATGAGATGGCTGGATGGCATCACTGACTCGATGGACATGAGTTTGAGTAAACTCCGGGAGTCGGTGATGGACAGGTAGGCCTGGTGTGCTGTGATTCATGGGTCGCCAAGAGTCGGACACGACTGAGCGACTGAACTGAACTGAACTGAACATTTAAAGGGAACTATAGACTTTGAGAAGTATAAGGTGGAACAAGGAACTATCTGAAACTGAACTGATGACACACTGCCCTCAACAGCTCCAGAGAACTTCCTAGATATATTTTACTATTATCATTTTTTAATTTCTTTTTAATTTTTAAGTTTTTTATTAATCCTTTAATTTTCATTTTTAAAACTTACTATTACCTTGAAAAAGAAATACCCTATTTTTAAAGCAAATTTCATATTTTTTAAATAACTTTTGCGATTTTGTTTTGTTTTATTAACATTGTATTTTTGAGAGTCTAACCTTTACTCTAGATTTTTAATTTTTGCTTTTTGGAAATTGTTATCAATTTTGCACCTTTAAGAATCCAATCTTCAGTACCCAATTTTGCTTGGGAGTGTGACTACTGGCTTGATTGCTCTCTCCCTTCTGACTCTCCTTTCTCTCCCCCAGGTCACCTCTATCTCCTCCCTCCCCCTTCTCTCCTCTACTTTGTGAATCTCTCTGAGAATTCTGGGCTGTGGAGAACACTTAGGGAACTGATTACTGGCTAGACTGCTCTCTCCCCCTCTGACTCCCTCTCTTCTCCTGGTCACCTCTATCTCCCTCCTCCCTCCTCTCTTCTCTATGTAACACTGTGAGCCTCTCTGAGGGTTCCAGACTGTGCAGAGCACATAGGGAAGTGATTACTGGCTAGGTTGCTCTCTCCCCTTTGGATTCCCCCTCTGCTCCTCCTGGTCACCTCTATCTCCCTCCTCCCTCTTCTCTTCTCCATGTGACTCTGTGAAACTCTCTGGGTGTCCCTCACTGTGGAGAATCTTTTCATCATTAACCTAGATGTTTTATCATCGGTGCTGTATGGATGCAGAAGTCTTGAGGCTACTAAAAGAATAAGACTGAAAGCCAGAGGCAGGAGGCCTAAATCCAAAACTTGAGATCACCAGAATCTCCTGACTCCAGGGACCATTAATCGATAAAACGTCATCCAAAAGCCTCCATACCTACACTGAAACCAAGCTCAACCCAAGAGTCAACAAGTTTCAGAGCAAGACATACCAAGCTAATTCTCCAACAAAGCAGGAACATAACCCTGAGCACAAAAATACAGGTGGCCAAAAGTCACACCAAATCCATAGGCACTTCAAAACTCACTACCAGACACTTCATTGCACTCCAGAGAGAAGAGATCCAGCTCTACCCACCAGAACACCAATGCAACCTTCCCTAACCAGGAAACCTTGACAAGCCACTTGTCCAACCCCACCCACAGGGAGGAACCTCCACAATAAAGAGGAACCACAAACTTCCAGCACACAGAAAGGCCACCCCAAACACAGAAACCTAAACAAGATGAAAAGGCAGAGAAATATTCAGCAGGTAAAGGAACATGATAAAAGCCCATTAAACGAAACAAAAAAGGAGGAGATAAGGAGTCTCTGAAAAAGAATTCAGAATAATGATAGTAAATTGATCCAAAATCTTGAAAACAAAATGGAGTTACAGATAAATAGTCTGGAGACAAGGATTGAGAAGATGCAAGAAAACTTGAACAAGGACCTAGAAGAAATAAAAAAGAATCAATCAATAATGAATAATGCAATAGCTGAGATCAAAAGCACCCTGGAGGGAACCAATAGTAGAATATCTGAGGCAGAAGATAGGATAAGTGAGGTGGAAGATAGAATGAAGCAGAGAGGAAAAAAGAAAAAAGAATTAAAAGAAATGAGGACAATCTCAGAGACCTCTGGACAATGTCAAATGCCCCACATTTGAATCATAGGAGTCCCAGAAGAAGAAGACAAAAAGAAAGGCCATGAGAAAATACTTGAGGAGATAATAGTTGAAAACTTCCCTAAAATGGGGAAGGAAATAGCCACCCAAGTCCAAGAAACCCAGAGTGTCCCAAACAGGAAAAACCCAATGTAAAACACCCCAAGACACATATTAATCAAATTAATGAAGATCAAACACAAAGAACAAATATTTAAAGCAGCAAGGGAAAAAAAAAAACAATAATTAACCCACAAGGGGATCCCCATAAGGATAACAGCTGATCTTTCAATAGAAACTCTTCAAGCCAGAAGGGAATGGCAGGACATACTTAAAGTGATGAAAGAGAAAAACCTACAACCAGATTAGGATTTCATTCAAATATGAAAGAGAAATCAAAAGTTTTACAGACAAGCAAAAATTCAGAGAATTCAGCACTACCAAACCAGCTCTCCAACAAATGCTAAAGGATCTTCTCTAGACAGGAAACACAGAAAAGGTTTATAAACTCGAACCCAAAACAACAAAGTAAATGGCAATGGGATCATACTTATCAATAATTACCTTAAATGTAAATGGGTTGAATGCCCCAACCAAAAGACAAAGACTGGCTGAATGGATACAAAAACAAGTCCCCCGTATACGCCATCTACAAGAGACCCACCTCAAACCTAGGGACACATACAGACTGAAAGTGAAGGGCTGGAAAAAGGTATTTCATGTAAATGGAGACCAAAAGAAAGCAGGAGTAGCAATACTCCTATCAGATAAAATAGACTTTGAAATAAAGGCCGTGAAAAGAGACAAAGAAGGACACTACATAATGATCAAAGGATCAATCCAAGAAGAAGATATAACAATTATATATGCACCCCACATAGGAGCACCACAATATGTAAGGCAAAGGCTAACAAATGTGAAAGGGGAAATTAACAGTAACACAATAATATTGGGAGACTTTAATACCCCACTCACACCTTTGGATAGATCAACTAAACAGAAAATTAGCATAGAAGCACAAACTTAAAATGATACAATGGATCAATTAGACATAATTGATATCTATAGGACATTTCACCCTAAAACAATGTATTTCACCTTTTTCTCAAGTGTACACAGAACCTTCTCCAGGATAGATCACATCCTGGGCCATAAATCTAGCCTTGGTAAATTCAAAAAAATTGAAATCATCTCCAGCATCTTTTCTGATTACAATGTGGTAAGATTAGATGTCAACTACAGGGAAAAAAACACTACGAAAAATACAAACATATGGAGGCTAAACAACACACTTCTGAGTAACCAACAAACCACAGGAGAAATTTAAAAAAAGAAATCAAAATATGCATAGAAATGAATGAAAGTGAAATGAAAACACAACAACTCAAAACCTATGGGATTTAGTAAAGGAAGTGCTAAGGGGAAGGTTCATAGCAATACAAGCCTACCTCAAGACAGGAGAGATATCAAATAAATAACCTAATTCTACACCTAAAGCAACTGGAAAAGGAAGAAATGAAGAACCTCAAGGTTAGTAGAAGGAAATAAATCACAAAAATTAGGGCAGAAGTAAATGCAAAAGAAACAAAAGAGACCATAGCAAAAATCAACAAAGCTAAAAGCTGGTTCTTCGAGAGGACAAATAAAATAGACAAACCATTAGCCAGACTCATCAAGAAACAAAGGGAGAAGAATCAAGCCAACAACATCAGAAACGAAATGGAGAAATCAAAACAAACAACACAGAAGTACAAAAGATCATAAGAGACTACTATCAGCAACTATATGCCAATAAAATGGATAACTTGGAAGAAATGGAAAAATTCTTAGAAAAGTGTAACTTTCCAAAACTGAACCAGGAAGAAATAGAAAATCTTAACAGGCCCATAACAAGCACAGAAACCAAAACTGTAATCAGAAATCTTCCAACAAACAAAAGCCCAGGACCAGATGGCTTCACAGCTGAATTTTACCAAAAATTTAGAGAAGAGCTAACACCTGTCCTACTCAAACTCTTCCATAAAGTTTTACCAGAAAGGTAAAATTCCAAACTCATTCTATGAAGCCACCATCACCCTAATACCAAAACCAAACAAAGATGCCACAAAAAAAGAAAACTACAGGCCAATATCACTGATGAACATTGATGCAAAAATCCTTAACAAACTTTTAGCAAACAGAATCCAACAACATATTAAAAAGTCCATCCATCATGACCAAGTGGGCTTTATCCCAGGGATGCAGGATTCTTCAATATTTGCAAATCAATGTGATACACCACATTAACAAAAGATAAAAACCATATGATTGTCTCAATAGATACAGAGAAAGCCTTTGACAAAATTCAACATCCATTTATGATAAAAAAAAAAAAACCCTCCAGAAAGCAGGAATAGAAGGAACAGACCTCAACACAATAAAAGCCATATATGATAAACCACAGCAAACATTATCCTCAATGGTGAAAAATTGAAAGCATTTCCCCTAAAGTCAGGAATAAGACAAGGATGCCCACTCTCACCACTACTATTCAACATAGTTTTGGAAGTTTTGGCCACAGCAATTAGAGCAGAAAAAGAAATAAAAGGAATCCATATTGGAAAAGAAGTAGTAAAACTCTCACTGTTTGCAGATGACATGATGCTGTACATAGAAAACCCTACAGACTCCAGCAGAAAATTACTAGAGCACTAGAGCTAATTAATGAATATAGTAAAGCTGCAGGATATAAAATTAACACACAGAAATCCCTTATGCTGACAATGAGAAAACAGAAAGAGAAATTAAGGAAACAATTCCATTCACCATTGCAACAAAAAGAATAAAATACTTAGGAATAAATCTACCTAAAAAAACAAAAGACCTATATATAGAAAACTATAAAACACTGATGAAGGAAATCAAAGATGACACAAATAGATGGAGAAATATATCATGTTCATGGATCAGAAGAATAAATATAGTGAAAATTAGTATACTATTCAAAGCAATCTATAGATTCAATGCAATCCCTATCAAGCTACCAACGGTATTTTTCAGAGAATTAGAACAAATAATTACACAATTTGTATGGAATTACAAAAAACCTCGAATAGCCAAAGCAATCTTGGGAAAGAAGAATGGAACTGGAGGAATCAACCTGCTTGACTTCAGGCTATACTACGTAGCAACAGTCATCGAGACAGTATGGTATAGGCACAAAGACAGCAACATAGATCAATGGAACAAAATAGAAAGCCCAGAGATAAATCCATGCACCTATAGACACCTTATCTTTGACAAAGGAGGCAAGACTATACTATGGAGAAAAGACAATCTCTTTAACAAGTGGTGATGGGAAAACTGGTCAACCACTTGTAAAAGAATCAAACTAGAACACTTTCTAACACCATACACAAAAATAAACTCAAAATGGATTAAAGATCTAACTGTAAGACCAGGAACCATAAAACTCCAAAAGGAAAACATAGGCAAAACACTCTCTGACATAACACAGCAGGATCCTCTATGACCCACCTCCTAGAATATTGGAAATAAAAGCAAGAATAAACAAATGGGACCTAGTTAAACTTAAAAGCTTTTGCACAATGAAGGAAACTATAAGCAAGGTGAAAAGACAGCCTTCAGAATGGGGGAAAATAATAGCAAATGAAAGAACTGACAAAGAATTAATCTCAAAAATATACAAGCAGCTCATGTAGCTCAATACCAGAAAAATAAGTGATCCAATCAAAAAATGGGCCAAAGAACTAAACAGACATTTCTCCAAAGAAGACATACAAATGGATATCAAACACATGAAAAGATGCTCAACATCACTCATTATCAGATAAATGCAAATCAAAACCACAATGAGGTATCATCTCATGCAGGTCAGAATGACTGCTATCAAAAAGTCTACAAACAATAAATACTAGAGAGGGTGCAGAGAAAAAAGAACCCTCTTACACTGTTGGTGGGAATGCAAACTAGTACAACCACTATGGAGAACCGGGGAGATTCCTTAAAAAGCTGGAAATAGAACTGCCTTACGACCCAGCAATCCCACTGCTGGGCATACACACCAAGGAAACCAGAACTGAAAGAGACATGTGTACCCCAATGTTCAATGCAGCACTGTTTATAATAGCCAGGACATGGAAGCTACCTAGATGTCCATCAGCAGACGAATGGATAAGAAAGCTGTGGTACATATACACAATGGAATATTACTCAGCCATTAAAAAGAATGCACTTGAATCAGTTCTAATGAGGTGGATGAAACTGGAACCTATCATACAGAGCAAAGTAAGTCACAAAGAAAAACACCAATACAGTATACTAATGCATATATATGGAATTTAGAAAGATGGTAACAATGACCCTATATGTGAGATAGCAAAAGAGACACAGATGTACAGAACAGACTGTTCGACTCTGTGGGAGAAGGCGAGGGTGGGATAATTTGAGAGAATAGCATTGACACATGTATATTAACATATGTGAAATAGATCGCCAGTCCAGATTTCATGCATGAGACAGGGTGCTCAGAGCTGGTGCACTGGGATGACCCTGAGGGACAGGATGGGGAGGGAGGTGGGAGGGAGGGTCAGGATGGGGAACACATGGACACCCATAGCTGATTCATGTCAACATATGGCAAAACCACCACAATATTGTAAAGTAATTAGCTTCCAATTAAAATAAAAAGAAAAAAAGTTAAGAAGTGTATATATATCAACACACTTATTTTTCCAGCATCTGTTGTAAACTAATAATGACCTAGTTGCTGAGCCACTATCTTCCTTGGAATCTGGAATCTTCAAGGTACTTGACACTGTTGAGCATCTCTTTCTAGAAGTGCTACTCTTTGCTTTTATGGCATTGCTCCCTGTCTGTTTCCCTGACTTTTTCTGCTTTGCCCTTAAAGAGTTCATCTCTTTGGTCTTGTGCTATCTGCCACCCCGTATGCTCTCCTTAGGTGACTTAATCAGCTGTTGTGGTTCAGAGTGAACTGACATCCATGTCAACATCTCCACAGTTTTAAGTCTATTTATACCAACTTTTACAAGGGATGTCCCAGTGCTATATCTGATTCAACATATCTGAATCACATGCACTGCTTTGTCCATAAAACTGATTTTTTTCCTCCTCATATCAGTTAAAACCATTATCACTGATTCAGTTGCCAAATATAGCATCTTCCTTGATGCCTCCCCATCCCCAGCCTGCCTCATCTTATTGGTACCTGGGTCTTTTGGATTCTCACCTTTAAAATGTGTCTCTACTTCACCTCTTCTATTTCCAAAGCTCCTTGCCCATCCTTTTCAAATTATTTAAAAAAACTGAAGAGGAATGAATGTTACTGAACTTATACTATGAGGCCAGCAAGGACCATGATATCAAAACTAGACAAAGATATCACAAAAAAGAAAAACAAAGGTCGCTGTTACTGATGAATGGTGCAAAATTTCTCAACAAAATATTAGCAAACCAAATTTAGCAACATATTAACTCTGTGGGAGAAGATGAGGGTGGGATGATTTGAGAGAATAGCATTGAAACATGTATATTATCATATGTGAAACAGATTGCCAGTCCAGGTTTGATGCATGAGACAGGGCACTCAGGGCTGGTGCACTGGGATGACCCTGAGGGATGGGATGGGGAGGGAGGTGGGAGGGGGGTTCAGGATGGGGAACACATGTACACCCATCGCAGATTCATGTCAATGTATGGCAAAACCACTACAATATTGTTAAGTAATTAGCCTCCAATTAAAATAAATAAATTTTAAAAATAATAAAAATCATACACCATGGGAAAATCTGCAAAATCAAAGTGATAAATCACATTAACAAATTGAAAAGTCATATGACCATCTCAATAGATGCAGAAAAAGCTTCTGAAATTTAATATTTAATTGATTAAAAAACCTCTCAAAGTGGGTTGAAAAAGACATATTTAAAAAGAAAACTCTCACAGAGACAATTGTAATATCCACTGTGATAGAATTCTGTTCCTATTTTATTATTTATCACTATTTATCAATATTTATCAATGGTTGGCAATGTGCCCAGCAACATGAACTACAATTTCCAGCCTCACCTAAGTATCCTGCATCCATGACTCTGTTACAGTCTGCGGCCAATGACACACATGTGGAAAGCTCTTGAACAAAGACACACTTAGCTGCCACTTGTCCTTTGCCCTTTAGTCCTGTCATTCTTCCTGAGATGCGAATATGCTGATAAAGTAGAAGGGAGGAGGTCTACAACCACAGGTGGAAGGCTTGAAGATAAGGGGCATATGCCAAGGACAGGTTCCTAATGATGGAATCTCCACATTGGCTCTGGGTTGCCCCCCTTCCTTCAGCCTCCTCCTTATGCTTATGAAGAAGCAAAGCTTGCACCCCTGTTCGGCCATATTTTCTGTTGCTACAAGATGGATGCGAGAGAAAGGATTCATCCTTCTGTGCTCCTGCATCTAGCTGTCCTCCTCTCTCATCCCCAGATCTTTTGCTAGAACTGAGTTTCCAAAAAGGTAGCTCTGACCACATTTATTTTCCTCTGTCTATAAATCTCTCTTTGGTCCCCATTTCCTTGGCAATAGTTTCTCTACTCTGACTTTCATATGTGAAACTTTCACAAGAGAATTTGAGCTTGCATGTCAGGTTATGTCACTTCCTGTTCCCATACAAGCAAGCCGTGAACTTTTAAACCATCAGAAAACACTATGCTCTACTGGAACTTTCTGTCATTGACAGTTCTTCCCTATTCCAGGTAAATCTCTCTCTGCCATTTCTACTGCATAAGCTCCCATCGACCTTTTAGAGTCAAGCTCAAATATCACCTCCTCCCTGAAATTCTCCTATGTGCCTTTTCTAAAGTGAGGGTAAATGTAACTACTTCCTCATTTTTGCCCAAGAGCACTCCAGTTGATTGCATGGCAGGTGACAGCATTTATCCTGGAATTGTCTGGACTCCGGCTGCATGGATAGGAGGTTGAGTGATGCTGAGAAGAGTGCCAGGCTATCCTCACCTGTGAAATGCTAATAACCTTTGTACCTACTTCATGGAATCATTGGGAGGATTCAAAGAACTCAGAGAAGTGGATTCATTACAAGAATGTAATGTCTGACATGTAAAAAGTGCTCACTGGCCATTCCATACTATCAGCTATTGTGTTCGTCTTATGTTTTAGTCTTACATGTAGGTGTACAGAGGGTCTGCCTGTCCTGCTCTCTGACTATAGGCAATACACCTTTCCTGTTTCCTATCCCAGTGCCAAGCACAGCGTCTGTCAAAAAATACATATTTGAAGTACAATCAGTCATAAAAAAGAATGAAATAATGCTATTGGCAGCAACACAGATGGTCCTAGAGATGATCATACCAAGTGAAGTAAGTCAGAGAAAGGCAAATATCATCATTTGGAATCTGGGCTTCCCTGGTGGCTCAGATGGTAAAGAATCTGCTTGCAATGCAGGAGACACAGGAGACGCAGGTTCAATCCCTTCTTCTTCAGAAAGATTCCCTGGAAAAAAGCATGATAACCCACTCCAGTATTCTTGCCTAGAGAATTCCACGGACAGAGGAGCCTGGTAGGCTACAGTTTATGGGGTCATGAAGAGTCGGACAGGCCTGAGCAACAAACACACACAAAAAAATACTACAAAGGAACTATTTTCAAAACAGAAACTGGCCCACAGACTTAGAAAACAAACTTATGTTTACAAAGGAAAGGGGGGCAAAAATTAGGAGTTTGAGATTAACATATACACACTACTATATATAAAATAGATAAACAGCAAGGACTTACTGTATAGCATAGAGAATTATGTTCAATGTTTTTTTAATAACTTATAAGGAAAAATAATCTGAAAAAAATACATGTAATCAAATCACTGTATATCTGAAACAAACACAACATTCTAAATCTACTATACTTCATTAAAAAATGTGAAAGCCATCATATTTGACAAATTTTGGGTCAAATCAAGTTATACTAACTAGCATGTATAAACTCCATTCAATACTAAACATCCATCTACTGAATTTCATTTTAATAAAAGTAGCATGTGTGTTAAATAAGGACCACCACCAGTCCCCATTCAATCCACATACTTCCTGGGAAGAGAGCCACTGCAACAAGGAACAACCACCTCCATGAAGGTCTGAGAGGCTTTAAGTTGGTACAGAATTGTTCGTCCTAGCAAGGGAGTGTCTGCCATAAAGCTTCCCATGGAGTAGATAAGATACACAGAAGAACTAAGCATTTTTGGAAGAACAGAGTATTGTGTCCACCGCTATTCCCTCAGCACAGTCTTTAATTAGAGAACAGTTCCTGACTTTGTAAAGTATGTCCTAAATCTGTCTTTTACCTGCTCTGTGCATGCCAATGGTATGACACGCTGCCCACGTGAGCCCACTACATTCTGTAAATATGTATGAAAGTGCAAAACATACCAGCTCTACGCTGGGTACCCAAGGCACAATGAGGAATCAGATCCCAGGACTGGGTAGGGAGGCCAAGGGCACATCATATCTCACAGAGTGAAGACTATCTTTCTCTTTCCCAGGGGCAGGATAATGTCAAAGGGAGTTATGGATATTGAATTTTGAGGGCTCATCCATTTATTATTTTCAGATATGGAAAAGCAAAGCAAGAAGAAAAGTGTAGAATGCCATCAGGGAAGGAAGAAAGCACATCTTTATAAGCTTGACTGTGGCCTGGCAATATTTTTATGTCAAGTGGAAGGCAATGGAGATGGGCAAAATGTATGATGTCTCACAAAGAGAAAGTTTACAGACACCCTGCCTACTTCTCTCACAAACTCTGTTTCCTCCTCCCAAAAGAAATGGGAAAAAAAATAGAGATTACTAAAAGAACTGCAGAAATTCTAGCAGGGTAATTAATGAGTGACAGGTCAGTCACCCATGTGAAAAAAATAAAACATGGCAAGAAAAAAAATGGCTTTGTCAAGAACTCTAAGGTTTTGTAGACTGGAAGCAATTTGTCCTAGGACTATTTTGACCACACCACTTCCTAATCTCAGTTCCCATAAGGTCTGGGAGGGGGCCAACTGGAAAGGTTCGTCTCAGCTGCACAGATATAGTCCACAGAGGAAATAAAAGGATTTTCAACATTGGAGTCATTTCCTTTGGTTCTCAGCTCTTTGACGGGGGGAAAAAAAATTCCTTTTGGTTAGTGATATCTCCAGCTCAATTCCTGCAGCCTAGCTTAGAAAAATAACAAAATCTGTTCCCCGAAACACTTTCCAATCAGACAAGATTTCAACTCAAAGCACAAAGTCCAATGAAAGACTTTCCTGGGCCAGAGTATTCTAGGAAGACACACATATTTTTAAGGTTCACACTGCTTTATCCACAACAGTGTAAATGTCAGATGTGAAATATGTGTTCAGGAGAGGGACATGGATAATCAAAACTTGAGCCCTCTCCTTTGGAATTGCTGCTAAGGGGTCTTGTGGAGAATAATAGGGTCCATTTACAAAATACAGAACACACAGCAATATTACCAAAAGTGGGCCCAGCTGCTTGTCACTCTGAAGCCAATAAAGAGGCAAGGTTGGTGGAAAGTAAAGTTTGCTTTATTTCAGAGGCTGGCAACTAGGAAGGGTTGGGGAGGGGAATGCTATGCTTTTATCTCAAGGTCATGATATGAGTTGACTTCAAGCTTTCTCTTAGAAATAATTTTCTCCTTTTGGGGCAAGAATTCTGGGGGGGAATAAAAGGATTTTATCGATCAAGCTTTCTCTGACTGAATATGCAAAAGGAATCAGTTTTGGAGTTTCAAAAGAGTTTCATTCATCTCAACCAGTTTTTTCAGAGTTTGAAGAAGAACTGAAACGGAATTTCTTATTTTTCAAAAGGCAACAAGAACACCAATCACACAAATGGAATACACACTCACATAGCAGAAGACAAAACTGTCACAAACCCTCCAGATGATGACCCACATGAAGTCTGAAAAGAAACACTTCCCAACACAAATAGGCCTCAACGTCAGATATACGTCAGAACTGACTGCCAAAACACCCGAATAACACTCAGTGCTCAAAAAGGATCCTCAATGGCAGACACCTGTCAGAACCAATCAGCAAAAAATGCCCAAACAGCACTTCACCCTCAAAAGAGAAGGTAGCTGGGTGCACACCGGTGGATTTACTGAGTCTTAGAGCCCGTCAGCTTGTCCAGAGGCATCTTTCCATTTCACCAAGGAAAAGCACAGGTTGGCAGCCGGTGCCTAGCAGGGGAGAAACAGGGAGGATCCTCAAAACAAATGGTATCGACAGCTGCTAGGAACGTCTCCCCAAACCTCCTCCCGGGGCCAGCTAGCCGTGAGCAGCGGCTCCATGAAGCCTTCCTGCCGCGTCATCATGGTAGTAGCTCAGCTTGGGGAAGACTCTGGGAGCCAGATATTGCAAGAGCACAACTTCACTGGGCACTAATATCTGTTAGTGAAAGTGGGTCCAGGTCTCCTGGCTCAAAAGCCAATAAAGAAAAGATTGGTGGAAAGGCAAGTTTGCTTTATTTCAAAGTCCAGCACCCAGGTGCAGGGACACACTCCAGTTCAAAGACCCACCCCCCAACCCACACCCCGACTGACAATCAGTGGGCAAGAGTATTTAAAGGGTAGTTTCAGATGTGTATAGATGGTGGGAAGGGGCTACATGTAGAAACAGCATAGTCATCTTGAAACTGATCATGCAGAGGTCTGACCAGCATCATCTTGGTTTTTTCAGTTCAGTTCAGGTCAGCCCCTCAGTCGTGTCTGAATCTTTGCAACCCCATGGACTGCAGCATGCCAAGCCTCCCTGTCCATCACCAAATCCTGGAGCTTACTCAAACTCATGTCCATTGAGTCAGTGATGCCATCCAACCATCTCATCCTCTGCTGTCCCCTTCTCCTCCCAACTTCAGTCTTTCCCAGCATCAGGGTCTCTTCAAATGAGTCAGTTCTTCACATCAGGAGAAATGCCAAAGTATTGGAGTTTCAGGTTCAGCATCAGTCCTTCCAATGAATATACAGGACTGATTGCCTTTAGGATGGACTGGTTGGATCTCCCTGCAGTCCAAGGGACTCTCAAGAGTCTTCTCCAACACCACAGTTGAAAAGCATCAATTCTTTGGTGCTCAGCTTTTACAATCCAACTCTTACATCCATACATGACTACTGGAAAAACCATGGCTTTGACTAGATGGACCTTTGTCGGCAAAGTGATGTCTCTGCTTTTTAATATGGTGTCTAGGTTGGTCATAATTTTTTTTCCCAAGGAGTAAGTGTCTTTTAATTTCATGGCTGCAGTCACCATCTGCAGTGATTTTGGAGTCCAAAAAAGTAAAGTCTGTCACTGTTTCCACTATTTTCCCATTTATCTGCCATGAAGTGATGGGACCAGGGAATCTTAGTTTTCTGAATGTTGAGCTTTAAGCCAACTTTTTCACTCTTCTCTTTCACTTTCATCAAGAGGCTCTTTAGTTCTTCTTCACTTTCTGTCATAAGGGTGATGTCATCGGCATACCTGAGGTTATTGATATTTCTCCTGGCAATAATGATTCCAGTCTGTGCTTCATCCAGTTCAGCATTTCTCATGATGTACTCTGCATATAAGTTAAATAAGCAGGGTGACAATATATAGTCTTGATATACTCCTTTCCCGATTTGAAACCAGTCTATTGCTCCATGTCCAGTTCTAACTGTTGCTTCCTGACCTGCATACAGATTTCTCAGGAAGCAGGTCAGGAGGACTGGTATTCTCATCTCTTGAAGAATTTTCCACAGTTTGTTGTGATCCACACAATCAAGGGCTTTGGCATAGTCAATAAAGCAGAAATAGATGTTTTTCTGGAGCTCTCTTGCTTTTTCAATGATCCAGTGGATGTAGGCAATTTGATTTCTGGTTCCTCTGCCATTTCTAAATCCAGCTTGAACATCTGGAATTTCACGGTTCATGTACTGTTGAAGCCTGGCTTGGAGAATTTTGAGCATTACTTTGCTAGCATGTGAGATGAGTGCAATTGTGTGGTAGTTGGAACATTCATTTCCAGGGTTGGTTTGCTCCCATCCAAGCCAATTCTTAGAATTATGGCAGCTTATGGCTATAGTCTGATCATCATGTAGTTAATTTGTTCCACCTGGTGGAGGTCTTAGTCTCTATAAGGCAGCTCAAAGGATATGACTCCAATAATATCTATAGCCCTTGAAGAGCAACTAAACATCCTGACTTTGCTTAATTAATGACTAAACTATTATTAGTCTTGTTGAACTGTTTCCCTTTGTTCCTGCACTTCTCTGATTAAGCTAATAAGAATTAGGTTTAGTAGAATTAGCTTTAGTAGAATTTGGCTAAAATTCTACTATAGACAAAAGGCAGGCTGAGGATATAAGGGTGTAGGTAGGGAAAGACCATAGGACACTGCTAGTTTCAGCAACCAAGTTCCCTCTCAAGTGGTATTTTGGCAGCTTTAGAGGGTTACCTGAATGTGTGGAGAGCAGAAAAGCAGCACTCTCCAAATCTATCCTCCAGCTAAGGACTTTTGGAACTGCTACAGAGATTATAATGAAAAGATGGGAAGTCAGAATGGCCCTCGGCTCATATGCATGCATTCTAAACGCCAAAGTTGAAAGCGCATGTATGCAGCGTGGTTTACGTGTCACAGCGCTTGAAATATGAGACAGCTTTTGTCCAATATGGATCCGCAAGGAAATATTACAGCTCTCCTCACCACCGCACGGTGTTGTGTTTAGTGCGTTCTCCTTCTTATTTTCCCTGCAAGGTCCTTGGTATTAATTCTCAAGTCTTTGGGTCTGTTTCTTGGTGAGACCATAAAGCGGCTGGATTATATATCAAATGGAAAATGTAAAGGAATGCAATTACTTTTATATCTTGACAGCAAATCTTAAAGTTTCATGACTATTTAAGTTCCTTATTCTAGGAATTCTCATGGATAGTCATGTATTTTAATTATCAACTTTAAGGAGTCATGTAATATTTATAGTCTTTAGATAATTAATTCTAACTACAATATCAGGTGAATGAAAAGCCCCTTGTTGTGCTCATCACTCTGTTGCAGCTAAAGAATAAATTATTTTTTTACTTTTTTTTTTTCAAACGCTCATATCCCAAACTTAGACTTAGTGAGGTATTTATTTACTAACCAGCATAATATAAAGTGACAGGGCAAACCTCCATTTGCTAAAAAATCCTAGTGACTATCTCTTGAGAGATAGGGAAGCTATAGACTTTTTCATGTTTTACTCTCTCTTGCCTTTTATTTTCAATAATCTTAATAAACAGTTAGAAATTATAGCAAAAGGGAGGCTTTTGCTAAATGTATCAAAAAAAAAAAAAAAAACTAATGTCTCTGAAACCAAGAAAAGTATTAGTACCATAACATAAGAATTTTAATTACATGTAAATTTAAACCAAATGTTACTGGAATAGCTCGCCATTTCCTTTCCAACTTCTGCTCTCCAAGGAACTCCAAACTCAGGAGCACATTGTCAGCGAAGTGACTCTGAACACAGCCAGATATGAAATTTCTGTTTTCAGTTAGTCTTGTGACACATGTGTTTTCATTCATTCCTAAGACACAGAGGGACCCCTCAACTTTTAAGTCATAATATGAAAATCCCATTTTGTTATTATTTCTATAAAATGGTGAAATGATGGAGGAATATTCTGCAAGTAAAGGCAAGAAGGGTGTTGTTCTTTATATATGATGATCCTGTGAGGAGGGCCCATGCTTGCTTTCTTGTTTTTGCCTACCCATTCAAAATCTTTTCCCCACGCTTCCCTTTATAACCAACAGTAGACACTGGCCAAATGCTGGGCTAAACACAGGGCTGAGGTCTTCGGACATGAGGTGATCAGTAGAACAAAAATAGCAACTCAAGAGGTACCAACAACCATCAGAAGAGAGTAAAAACTGTTCTCTGATATGTACGTCCCAAATATTAAAGCCACACAAGACACTCAAGCACAGAACTGGTGTTATGCTGTCATCCATTCACATATGGCTTCCTAGGTGGCTCCTTGATAAAGAATCCGCCTGCCAAAGTAGGAGATGAAGGTTCGGTCCCTGGGTCAGGAAGATCCCCTGGAGGAGGAAATGGAAACCTACTCCAGAATTCTTGCCTGGAAAATCCCATGGACAGAGGAGCCTGGCCGGCTACAGTTCATGGGGTCAGACACGGCTTCACAACTGAGCACACTCGCACACACGGTTCACATACAACAATGCAACATTAGAGTCCTTCTCAAGTCACACGTTTAAGAGTCAAACTTATTTTTAGAACAATCTTTTGACTTCAATCAATTCGTCCTGCCTTTTTCAGACTTTTTCCTCTGTCATTAACTAAAGGAAAACTCAAATCTTTTCCTAATAAAATGTTTGTAAAACATGCAAAATAGATCCTGGCCCGTAGTGGCAACTCAGTGTTTGGTGGTCTGAAATAACAGGAGAAATGCATGGTGTCTGTTCATAATTTTGCAAGGAAAACAATGCTAACATAACTAAAGCATTGCTGAAAATAGTCAATGATATTAAGTGGTAAATTATCTGACAGAGGCATAAAGAATACATAGAAAAGAGAATTTACCAAGAGCCAAAGTAGACAGGGGAGCTTCCATCTAGTCAGCAGAATTTTAAGTTACTGATAATCTAAGTCTGGTTTAAAATAGATGAAGACGCCAGAAAGATATAACCTGGGGAGGGGGGATGAGTTGAGTAAAAACCCAAGAGTAAAGTGCCTGGTCTACTTAGCGTGAAAGGGACATATTGAAACAGAATGGAAAATGCTGCGAGTTGATTCATATTAGGAGGCCTTTTAAAGCTATCCTGAGGAATTCAAACTTGATATAGAATGGAATAACAAGTCATGGGCAGGTTTTAACCAAGCAAGGGGCACGATGAAAGCACTGTTGACAGAATGCAGTGAATCTGCAAAAGCACTCGGAGTCCTAATGTTCTCACCAAAACCCTGAACATAGAGCAGCTGGGTGATAAATGGCTACAATTTTATCCCGGTTTCCAATCACAACCAAAATCACTAGAATGATGTTTTCTTGGTGCTACATCCAGGTACTGAGAACCTAAGATGTGGTTCATCCATTTATTATTTTATTCTTCTAGACATTCATGGGATAACAACTGTGTCACACATGTGCTAAGCACAAGTGAACAAGAAATGAACAAGATAATGGTGTATCCTGAAGAAGTGTATAATTCTTGTCCATGATAAGCCCAGCATCTAAGAGGTACAATTACACACACACACACACACACACACACACTGCTTGTATCCAGTTTTCTAAGTGCTGGGGAGACTTTTGGGAAAACAAGGGGTTTTATTAAGAAAGACAGAGGAAGGGTGTCTAGACCGGCTCGGGCAGGGGTGGAGGGAGAGAGAAAGCTTCGAAGACTTTGTTCTCACCAGCGGAATCTCCCAGACCAAGGGAGGGCACAAACAATGCAGGGGAGGAGTGGGATGTCAGAGATGAGCGCTCAGACTTTAGGACAAAGCAGACCTAATTTACATCCCACATCTGCTATTTTGTGCTTGTGGAGACAAGGGCAAGCTCCTTGTCTCTCACACCTATAACACAGAGATAATAATTAAAATAATTTGAAAAACCTACCATCATGTATATGAAGCTTTCAGTATAATTTCTGTACATAGTAAGTGTTCAGTAAATACCAGGTTTTATTATTAAATGAGAGGTGTAATGATTGTTCCCAGCAAAGAGAATAGGTACCATAGTGCCTTTGCATATGACTTGTTAATAGTTGGGAATGATTAGCTACATGGTAAGAGGTAAGAACTGACCAGGGTCATCATATGGCTGCCTATGTTGTCCACTGCACTAGCAGAGCTGGGAATTACACGGGAATTACAATGAAACCTCTCCAGGGCTGGAGCTTGGCAGGGCTCACATTTTACAAAAAGTGCAGTATTCCTGGAGTTAGAGAGTGGAGAACAGTCCGGACCATGAAAAGCCTTGTACTCTCTGATAGTTAGAAGTTTATCATTTATGACATCTCATTCAAATGCTACAGATTCAAATATGTACAGATATAATCGAATTTCAATGAAGATACACATCTTTAAACTTTATCATTATTGAATAAATGAATGTTTTCTTCTTGCTGCATTTCAGAACAGATAAGTTATGCTGACACTTCTTGATTCATTTTTTTTTCTAGATAGCACAGTAAAATATATAGAGAGGAGATTCAAAAATCAGTATATCACCATACAAAGAATCATCACAGTCACAGCTCCATGACTTCTTCAAGTTCATAGCCTTTTGAATGTACTAATTTTACAGAACATTGTTCAGATTTTAGATACAATTTTATGATTTGCTTTATTGGGGCTATCTTTTAATGCATTAATTGAGAAATACTTATGAGCCCTTATTACATGCCAGGTCTTGGTTTTGCAGATATAAGAAAATATGATCCCTCCCTCAAAGAATTTACAATCCAGAAGAGAAGACATAAATGTCAACCAATAATTACATGTACCTTTGATAATCTTCAGGCATTATATTTTGACCTGGTTAGTAGCAGAGCATACAGAAGTTTTTCTATTTTTCTTTTTTATATTGTACTACAGCTAGCTTCCCATGCCACAAAGTGTTAACAATGATCTTTTCAAACAGTTGTAAAATACTCCATTGCTTTAATCCGAGTTTAGTCATTCTTTACTTTAGAGTATTTAATTTATTTCAAAATTTTCAGCAGTATAAAGTAAAGCTGAAGCAGCTCCTGCAACTCAATTCCAGAAAAATAAATGACCCAATCAAAAAATGGGCCAAAGAACTAAACAGACATTTCTCCAAAGAAGACATACAGATGACTAACAAACACATGAAAAGATGCTCAACATCACTCATTATCAGAGACATGCAAATCAAAACTGCAGTGAGGTACCATTACACGCCAGTCAGGATGGCTGCTATCCAAAAGTCTACAAGCAATAAATGCTGGACAGGGTGTGGAGAAAAGGGAACCCTCTTACACTGTTGGTGGGAATGCAAACTAGTAAAGCCACTATGGAGAACATTGTGGAGATTCCTTAAAAAACTGGAAATAGAACTGCCATATGACCCAGCAATCCCACTTCTGGGCATACACACCCAGGAAACCAGATCTGAAAGAGACACGTGCACCCCAAAGTTCATCGCAGCACTGTTTATAATAGCCAGGACATGGAAGCAACCTAGATGCCCATCAGCAGATGAATGGATAAGGAAGCTGTGGTACATATACACTATGGAATATTACTCAGCTGTTAAAAAGAATTCATTTGAATCAGTTCTAATGAGATGGATGAAACTGGAGCCCATTATACAGAGTGAAGTAAGCCAGAAAGATAAAGACCAATACAGTATACTAACGCATATATATGGAATTTAAAAAGATGGTAACAATAACCCTATATGCAAAACAGAAAAAGAGACACAGATGTACAGAACAGACTTTTGGACTCTGTGGGAGAAGGTGAGGGTGGGATGTTCTGAGAGAACAGCATTGGAACAAGTATACTATCAAGGGTGAAACAGATCACCAGCCCAGGTTGGATGCATGAGACAAGTGCTCAGGGCTGGTGCACTGGGAAGACCCAGAGGGATGGGATGGGGAGGGAGGCGGGAGGAGGGATTGGGATGGGGAACACATGTAAATCCATGGCTGATTCATGTCAATGTATGGCAAAAACCACTACAATACTGTAAAGTAATTAGCCTCCAACTAATAAAAATAAATGAAAAAAAAATTTTTTTAATAAAAGTTAAAAAAAAAGTAAAGCTGACACATTCATGAGTCTAGCTTTACCATACCTAAAAGAACACATCTTTAGGAAAAAAAATGACAAGAGTGAGTTTATTTTACTGAAAGGACTAGAAAATTTAGTGACTCTTGAAATGCAGTCATCACAGAATAAAACAAACAACTTCTGCTTTTCTAAAAGGCTGATAAAAATGAGGCATCTCTATGGCCCCTTTAATTTTTCTCTTGGTTGCTTCTTACAGATAAGTGATCAATAATTTCACCAATTATCACTCATTTCCACTTTGTTTGGGTCTATGCTTTAAGGCTTAGAAGAATCCTACCAGTTTCCCTGCTTTAAGTAAGCTGCCAAGCCACGGACCAAGGACACGGTTAAGTCTTAATGACGCACGTGTTACCCAGGAGGTCATTTTTTTCCTTGCTGGTTGGGACAATGTCTGTATGACCTGGGCAGAGCATCAGCTCCAGTTCCTGGCTGGAGAGAGGGAAGCATTTCCTCTCTAAACTTGGAGACTGACTTTGTATTTCTGGAGTGGATCTGAAGGTCACAGCCCCTGTGTTTCCACACGCGTGCAGTTAGCTAATGACAGCTGGGAACTCTGAACACAATCATCTACAAATTGTTCAGAGAACAAAGCCTGAATGAGACCACTGGCGACGCAGAGCCTCAGCTAACACTTGAACTCTCGAGTGAAATCCAAATGAGAAAGCTTTCCCTTTTTCTCTCATTGTTTGTCCAAAATATTCAAGGAACTCCGGCAATGGCCAAGTCAACTGGTTACTATGGAGGAACACAAATGCTGTGCCAGCATTGGACGTTACAGTTTCCAGGGCAAGGAGACTTCCTGGCTGCCTATTATAACAATCTTCAGCTTGACAAGAAACCCCACAAAACATTCATGCCCTTCCTCAGAATGACTTAATTTTGGTTACAAATAGGAAATGGCTACTTTTCCTACAAAAATCTCAGCCACAAAAACAGGCTAAATGCAGACAGCAGTATTAGAGAAGCAAACTGATTCTCTCAACAATCCCAGTAAGTAGGACCTACATATAACGTCTGTGTTTGGAAGGAGAACATCCAGCCTGAGACATGTAACCCTCAGGGACTAGACCAGAAAGAAACAGAGTTACTATCCGAGACTCAGAAAAATTCAGACTCATATTTGAGCAGGCAATTCTAAAGAGAGGAAATAAAGCATGTATCTCTTGACTAAACAGGGCACAGAGGCTCAAAGTTTCTTTAAAACACAAGAGAATTAGAGATGAGGCGACCTTAGGGTGGGGTCGGAGACTCAAAGGCAACTTCAGATAATAGGAAACTATGTGACTAGGGAAGAATCTCTGGAGAAAAACCAGCTTGAAAAAGGAAAACCTGACCTGAGCAGGAATTTGGGTATATTGCTGCAAGAAACTGGTCATAGATAAATTCAAGATATTAAAAGCCTTTTTGATTAAACTTGATCAGACCTTTAGAATCCAAATAGAAAATAGTCATTTACCCCCAGGTTCATCCTTCCGGGAGACAATGACCCCAAAACATTCTCCAAAATTAAGGGAAGGCTATTTAAAGAAAAGAATGGACTCTGGGTAAGTGCTTGCAATGGAGTGGCTCCTTCAGAGGTCTTAACCCATTCCTATGAGCAAACACGGGAGTCCAGCCAAACAGAATTTAAACAAGATGAAAGAGAATGTTTGCTGTGAAACCCTTCCACATGGGCCCTGTAAGGAAGCACATGCCTCATTCTGAATCCTGAAGAGTAGGAGAAATTATCAACTACACTCTGCCCGCCTACCACTATCCATAATTCTGTGATATTTCCCACTTAAAACTGATTACACTGCTACTCACATTAAAGTTAACACAGATGGAAGGCTTGACAGTGGTCAATATCACTTAAGTGCAAAATTGAAGTGAACAGAAAATGATTCCCAAAATATAGATATAAAAAAGAAAATAGCTCTAAATGAAACAAAATGATAAAAATATTTTCAAAAGGTACCTATGCTTTCAGGACACAACCTGCACATTCTTTTACGTTTGTGTCAGGTGACACAACAGAGCTAGAATCCCCATCAATATTGTTATAATGGAGTGGAAGGGGCGGGTGGGAACCAAAGCATGTTTCTTTCAAACTTTCTGCCTGCACATAAACTCAAAACACTGTGTTTCTGTCTGCTTATCATTACTACCACCCAGGATCTGCCCTGCTAGTCTTGCATGCATGCTAAATTGCTTCAGTCCTGTCCCACTCTTTGCGACCTTATGGACTCACTGAAGCCCACCAGGCTCCTCTGTCCATGGGATTCTCCAGGCAAGAATACTGGAGTGGGTTGCCATGCCCTCCTCCAGGGGATCTTCCCAACCCAGGGATCAAACCCACATCTCTACATGTCCTGCACTGGTAGGCAGGTTCTTTACCATTAGCATCACCTGGGAAGCCCCATGTTTTTACTTATGGAGGTTACTTATGGGGATTATTTTGCAGGAGGAATTGCAAATAGTGAGGAGTGAAGATCTGACAGACTATCACTGGATTCTGGCAACAGTGGTCCACAAGTTATCCACCAGCTCCAGGTGTGTTTCATCTGCTGTAAAATGGAGATATTAATAACTTTCGGAATTACTTGATACTCATTCCATAAGCTATTAAAAGTTGAATCTATGCATGCCTTCTGGGGCCAAGCAGGTATACAAGCGAGTGAAGTGGGCTGCTTTTATGAAAACAGCAGAGCGGTTTAGGCACCACTGAAAAGTATTCACATCTAAATAATTTTAAGCAATGTTGTAGCTAAACAACAATCCTTCAGTAGACAGATTGGCCCTGTTGATGAATTATAGGAATTTTCTAAGAGATTTCTAGACTCTGGGATACTGAACAACTCTCTGACCAAGGCTGAATTGCACGGCATATTAATATAAACATGTCTCCTGCCTCCACAGTCACGGTTCACTGTGCCTCTGAGAACGCTTCAGGGTTTCATCAATTCATTTGCCAGCTTTCTTTGTAAAGCAGGGTTTCTCTCCTGGGCAAGTAAACCAAAGACACCATTCCTGACCCCACTGAGATCCACTTCCCATTTTTTTCCTGTTTTGGCCATTCAGTCAGTTTTACTTGGCTTAGGAATTGATTGGTTGGTGGGTAGCTTTGTAGAAACAGGTTGAAGACTTTGCTTCCTGAACTTAAGAGAATTCAGGTGGGATACACAAGATAAAAATGTTGGCAAATGCCAATAGGTCTGACAGCCCTTGATGCTATAAGAGACTGTGGGTTAGTAGAGAAACCATCTGTCTTCCTCACCAAACAGATCAACTGCCCTTCAGTTTGTCTTCACGGCTGATTGTTTCACCAACATGGACCATAGTGGCTTTGGTTTTCCACTGAAGGTCACTTATAAACTGGAAAACTGTATTTTATCTGGAAAGTTACCCTTAATATGACTTTTTAAAATATTGGATTGGCCAAAAAGTTCACTCAGGTTTTTCCATAAGACCTTACAGAAAAACCCAAATGAAATTTTTGACCAGCCCAATAATTACTGAAACAAGAAGCAGAGCCAAAGAACTAGCTCTAGATTAGTAACTTTAAAAAGATAGAGGAAAGACAGGCTGACTTGGACAACATAATAAAATGTGTGATTTGTACTAATAGTCCATGTTCATAGGACATGCTAGGTGGAAATACGATGATGCAAGAAGAAATGTTAAACTTTTACACAGACTTCTCCCTAACCCGAACATATACACATTATATCAATGCTTGATCAAGTTTGTAATTGATAATTATATATGCAATGTTAGTATCTTATTGGTTGTCTTACATTATCTTCTCACAACAGAAGAAAATTGCCAAGCAGCCAATCACCATCTAAGGCACAACCTCCCCTGGACTTCTTTAGTTTATATAACACAGAAAATGCTTAGTTACAAAGAATGGTGAGGATTGTGCCTCAAGCTTCTTTTAAGGAAGTTATATTCTATTAAACTACAAGTGTTAGTCAGTCATGTCTGACTCTTTGCAACGCCATGGACTGTAGCCTGCCAGGCTTCTCTGTCCATGGGATTCTCTAGGCAAGAATACTGGAGCAGGTAGTCATTCCCTTCTGCAGGGGATCTTCCCAACCCAGGAATCAAACCCAGTCTCCTGCACTGCAGATGGGTTGTTCACCATCTGAGCCACCAGGGAAGCCCAACAAACTTAGATACAAGTCTTTATAAGATGATTTTTAAAAGTCTCTCATGATACAAGTATCTCATAATTATTTTCCACTATCTTACATATACACAAAACCCCTGGTTAATAATATACATATAATAATATATGTAATAAATTAATTATATATTAATGAATATATTAATACATATGAAAGCTATATATGCACATAACATATTTCACTTGAAGCTATTCTTTTTTTTTTTTTTCTTCTCTCACTTGAAGCTATTCTTATTTGATTTAAAACAATGTTTAAAAATTGAGTAACACTGAAGGAAATTCCAGATTTCATATGAGAATTTTTGGTTTGTTAAGGGTTTCTGTTAGTTGGGAGAAAATACTTGCAAAACTTATATTTGATAAAAGGTCAATATCCAAAATATGTGACTTCCCCGGCGGCTCAGCAGTGAAGTATTGTCTGCCAATGCAGGGGACGTGGGTTGGATTCCTGGGTCTAGAAGATCTGGAGAAGGAAATGACAACCCACTCCAGTATTCTTACCTGGGAAATCCCATGGACAGAGGAGCCTGGTGGGCTACAGTCCATGGGGTCAACAGAATCAGACACAACTTAATGCCTAAACAACAACAACAATCCCAAATATATAACGGACTCATACAACTTAATAGCATACAAACAAACAAAAACAACCCTATTAACAAGTGGGTAAAGGATCCAAATAGATATTTTCCCAAAGAAAATATATTAATACAAGTGGCCAAAGATAGTAAAAAGATGTTCAACATCACTAATCCTCAGGGAAGTGCAAGTCAAACCCATAATGTCACCTCATACCTTATACCTGAAGCGTGCTAAGTCACTTCAGTCGTGTGTGACTCTGCAACCCCATGGGCTGTAGCCCACCAGGCTCCTCTGTCCATGGGATTTTCCAGGCAAAAATACTGGGGTGGGATGCCATGCCCTTCTCCAGGGATCTTCCCAACCCAGGGATCAAACCCGAGTCTCTTATGTCTCCTGCTTTGGCAGGCGGGTTCTTTACCACTAGTGTCAAGTGGAAAGATCCATCTGTTAGGATAACTATTATAAAAAAAGATACCAAATGCTGACAAGTATGCAGACAAAAGGGAACCCCCACGCACTGTTAATGGGAATGTAAACTGGTGCCACCAACCTGGAAAAACAGTTTGGAAGTTCGTCAAAAACCTAGAAAGAAAAATACCATATAACCCAGCAATGCTTTTTCTGGGTAGTTATCTGAAGGAAAAGAAATCAGTACCTCAAAGATATACCTGCACCCCTTTGTTAACTGTATTCGTAACAGCCAAGACATGCAAACAACCTAAATGTCTATCAACAGATAAATAAAGAAAATATGATGTGTGTGTGTGTGTGTATATATATATGTATATATACAACAAAATATTATTCAGCCTTAAGAAAGGAGATCCTGCCGTTTGTAACAACATGGATGAGTCTGGAGAACATTATGCTAAATGAAATAAGTTGTATACAGAAAGACAAATGCTGCATCATATCACTTACTTAAAAATCAAATGTGGAACTTAAAAATCAAATATACAGAAACAGAGAGTAGAAATATGGGGGGAATGAGGAGAAGTTGGTCTAAGGGTACAAAACTGTTGCTTTGTAAGCTGACCGTGTCTAGAGATCTCATGGGAGGCATGATGAAAATAGTTAGTCCTGCAGAACTGGATCTTGAAAATGTGCTAACAGAGTGGATTTCAAGCGCCCTCATCTCTCTCTCTCTCTCTCTCTCTCACACACACACACACACACACACACAGACAAATGGTAACTCTATGGACATGAGTTTGAGCAAACTCCAGGATTATGGTGAAGGACAGGAAGGCCTGACATGCTACAGTCCATGGGGTTGCCAAGAGTCAGACACAACGGAGTGGCTGAACAACTCTATAAGGTAACACATTAATTAGCTTGACTATAGTAATCACTTCATGGCATTCATGCATATTGCATCACCATGTTGTTCACCTTAAATAATGTAATTTCTATTTAAAAAATTAAATTCAAATAGCTTTCCATGTCAAATTATTCTTAATTTCATCACTTGCTTCTCCATGAAAAATATAGTACTAGCCATAATTTTTATATTGTATATATGAAATTAAAGAATTTTCTAGTTTTTAACCCCTTATTACTCAAAAACATTTCATGAGAACCTTTGAGTAATAAGGGGTTAAAAATGTGGGTGGATGTGTCTCTTGGAATTTTGCCACTTGGTTTCATTTAGTACAATCTCAAACATCATTATTTTTCACATCAACTTTAAGCCCAAAGCCTCGTGTGGTTTTTAGCACTGGCTTCTCTAAAATCTTTTGTTTCAGCTCCTGCTTTTCCCAGAGTGGACAAGCCCCGAGGATGTGAACAGCTGTTATATCTGCAGCTTAAGCGTTTTGTTATTTCTTCTTGACAGAAATTGTATCTTCAAAAGCGGCACAGACTAGGTGTCCCATAGATGCTTCATGAATACAGGTTTCTTCCAACCCAGGGCTAATGTCAACTTAATGACCAGTAGGTCTATTCAGATGCCTAGCAATTAAACTGCCATTTTCTAAAAGAAGTAGTACAAATTAAATGCAAACCTTGCTATTTTCTATTTCAAAACACACAGGGGAAACCAAGCTGGTTTTTAAAATAATCCTATGAAATAGAGACCTTATATCACCAATATTTTACGGATAAAGAGACATGTGAGCCCACTTACAGCCACTTACAGAATCATAACAAATGATACATTCATCCTTCGAATTCAATTTCAGTTTTTATAGTTCAGTACTTTTTTCAGTCATGTGCATGGATTTTTCTCTTTACTACTCCAGAGTTCTCATTCCTTTACTGAAGAAAAGGAAAAATAGCTATTTTAAGAAAGACATGAATAATCATTAAGTCAAGGAGAACAATGGCAAGCATCAAATCAAATGACTGTTCACCATCCCGTAAACAAGCTATGCTTTTACTTTAAGCTTTTACTATGGTTCCAAAGCTAAGGAAGATAAGGAAGCAAGAATCTTTAGCTTTTTTCCTTTACCTCTTAACTTGTACAACCATGCTACAGAGTGAACATCGTGACAAAGGGTGAACAAAGGCACACTTCTTTTTTCCTTTCAGAACCTACCAACTAGGAATGAATTCCACCACCTGCCACTGTGACGGAATGCACTTTTCCTCAAAGACATCAGGTTTATAGGCCTTGAAAAATCCTGAGGGCTATCATATAGCCATCACCAAAAAGTATGAAAAAAAGTCCTTTAAGTACTTACACTTTTTGCTATAAACAAAGCCAGTCTCTTGGATAAACAACCAGGTCCTACTGTGTAGCACAGGGAACTAAATTCAATATCCTGGGATAAACTCCAATTGAAAAGAATATAACAAAGAATATATGTGTGTGTGTGTAACTGAGTCACTGTAATATATAGCAGAAATTAACACAACATTGTAAATCAACCACACTTCAATTAATTAAAAAAGAAAACTAAATTTAAAAATGCCAGTCTTAATAAACACATGTCAATTCATGAAGCACACATTCCTTGAACAGTTCAAAAGTACACAGAACTGCATTAATGTAAGATAAGTAAGCACTCTTGACAATATGGTTCTATGAGAAAAAAAATCCAAGTCCAAGGTCACAGAAAAATCTACCTTGCAGAACTGCCAGACACATTACAATCAGGGCTCTGTATAATTTTGAAAATACCTTTTTTCTCATAGGTATCAATAACCTCCCTTATGGCTCAGATGGTAAAGAATCCACCTGCGATGCAGGAGACCTGGGTTCGATCCCTGGGTTGGGAAGATCCCCTGGAGAAGGGGAAGGCTACCCACTCAAGTATTCTGGCCTAGAGAATCCCATGGACAGAGGAGCCTGGTAGGCTACAGTCCATGGGGTCGCAAAGAGTCAGACACGACTGAGTGACTTCACTTTCAGTTTCACTTTAAAGAGCAACTGGGGGATGTGTGTATGTTATGTCTCCGGTACCCTCGGTATCTTTACAGGCCTGTGGAATACATACTCAACCATTTTCATTCTTTCCATTAATGTGACATCAAAGGCTCCCAGAGAGAAAGATAAAGCCCTTGGGATCTAAGACCACTCTGAACTGTCCCATTTCATCAACACTTCGGCAGTAGAAAGTATGGCCCACAAGAAGCCTGAGGAGTTTATAATCTAGATGAAGATACCCACTAATCACAAAAGCCCAAGAGATAAAGGGGTATAATGTCTTTGCTCACAGAAGGCGCTCAGAGGAGGTGGGCTTGTAAAGTGTGTAAACAGCATGGGGAGAGTCCACTGAGGACTTCCTGGGAAGGTGAATTATGGAGGAAATGACTGACACACAGCAGAGGTAAGAAGAATGAGCATTTTACATCTCTCTCAACATATATCAAACTCTAAACACCGGAAACTGAAAGACAGGAGCAGGAGAACAAACAGGATATCTGAACAAAAGGATTTCTGTGAAAGTGTAAGATGTGGGTTTGTGACAGTCATGTTCAGATTATGGCTGAAAGCAAAGGAACTCTACCATTTTACTTCTTAATTTTTATTTTATCTATGTATGTGTGTATGTGTTTATTTTATTATTTATGTGGCCGTGCTGGGTCTTAGTTGCAGCACACAGAATCTTTAATTGCAGCAAGGCAAACTCTTAGTTGCGGCAAATGGGATCTGGTTCCCTGACCAGGGATCAAACCTAGGCTCCCTGCATTGGCAGCATGGTCTTAGCCCCTGGACCACCAGGGAAACTCGTGATTTTTATTTTATATTGTAGTATAGGTGATTAACAGTGTTTTGTTAGTTTCAGCCGACTGATTCAGTTATACATATACATATATCTATTATTTTTCAAATTCCTTTCCCATATAGGCTACCATTTTATTTTTAAGCCATTTTAAACTGCATGTAAATTATTTATATTTTTCCAATAAAATAATTTCTTCATATGCAAAACAGATAGGGAGATAGGTAAGGATACTAAATAATACCAAGTACAAATTTATACTTCAAAACAGCAATGTTACCTATTAATGTTGGTGAAGAGATTTCTTTTGCCTAATATATATAATCATGGTGATTATAAGCAAATACTGAGTAAACATAGAGCTATAAGACTCTTAAAGAAAAATGTGCAGTTGCATGACTCCCAGAACATGAGTAGATATTTTGCTTTACGTTTATCTCAAAGACTTCTCAAAGTTAACACAGCACCATCACATCATCATCATTTTCATAAAAGGACCCTCTAAAATACTGAATATACTGAACTGAGAATAGCAAGTTTGGAATGATTATCTTTAGACTTTTTTGGTCACAGGGTGGCATATGGGATCTTAGTTCCTTGACCAGGGATGGAACCCATGGCCCCTGCATTGAAAGCCTGGAATCTTAACCACTGGACGACCAGGGAAGTCCCCTGGAAGGATTATCTTTGACAGGAGAAGTGTCTTTAGCTTCAGTTGTCTGGTTGGAAACAACATACGGCGACCATTTACCCTCAAGGTAGGCGTTGTCTCTTAACTCTGACTTTAAGATGATAAACATTGGAATTTTCTCAAATGAAGCCCAGGATGAAAATTTCTCATGTTGATAAAAAAAGGTACCTATAGGAAAATTCTGAGTGAAATTACCAAAGTTTCTACACTAACTTTTTCTGAAACGAAAACCAAACTCAATATCAATACAAAGGAAGCCAATATATGTTCATATACTGAGCATCTGTGCCTGACTGTAAAATTAATACTGGGCTAGATGGGAGTACAATTCACAAAAGTGCAGGCAAAAAATCAAACACTTCATATCCCGAAGGGAAATGGGAAACGCGGGTGTCTAAACAGAAGTGTTTTCATCTTTTTTTTGGTAACCTAGTCCCAATATTTGAAAATGAAATAAACGTGTTTTTCAAGTCACTTTGCTTCTTGGGCTCCTTGCTCTAGAGACTGTGGTCTCACCCCAAGGAAGGAGCCTGTGACTCTCAGATGTGATTCCTTAGACTCATATATTTCACAGCGTTTACTTTAGTTTGCGCTGAACTGGGGAAGCAACAGGTAGTAGAAAAGAGGCTTCGCATGGTGTTTAGCTTCTTCCTTTATTTGTTAAGTTTGCTGCTGGACCAGTCTGACGTAGGTATGCTCTTTCCTGGAAATCAAATGGTTCTTACGCATACACATGTCACCCAGGTGCACGTCATTGTCACTTACTAGGACTGGTCCCTCAGTAGGGGCTACTGCATACCCTGCAAAGACGGAGGCAGGAGGTAGATGTTCTCTCACCCCCAACCCAAGTAAAGTGACTGGAGATCCATTCCCCATGGACAGAAACTCCAAAACGAGAACAGCAGGACAATTAAGAGTGGAGGATGGTTCTTGCCCGAACCACATATTTCTCTTTCTAGAAATCAGGAGACACGCACAGTAGGCTCCTTGGAAGTCAAAGGGGAGTGATCCTAAGAGGGCTCTGTGGTAGTCTCTATTTTGGCTAAAAGATGCATGCACACACGGGAGAATCCTGGGATGTAGCAAATATGGACTTTGAACCAGGCAAATCAAAAGGAAAACTGGAAGAAATGCCCCATAAAAGTAATTTAAACCACTGCAAGGGCACAGACCCTTTGAGTCTGCCCATGGAGACTGGATAGACATGTGTGTCTATCTACATGTACCATACTCATGTTTTTGTTTTCATTTTTTCTGTCTAATAAATATTTTATTTGCTTCACTACTTTCCATCTTTGTGGGAAGTCTTTTCTGCAAAGTCAAAGACTCAGGGCCTTGTCGCTTACCACTGGTCTAGTGGCTAGGATTCAGCACTCTCATAGTCATGACCTGGACTGCATCTCTGGCTGGGAACCAAAACCCCACTCCAAGCAGGCTGAGGCTACCTGAGACCAAGGCTACATAAAAATATGACAAAATAGAGCATCTATTCCCCCATCCGAGTTCATGGGGTGTAATACAAATCTCCTACACTTTCCCCACTTGCTATATAAATACTCCCCATCAGTAAGTAAGGGAGAAAATTAAATAGTAAATAAAATGAATTAATTCCAACTTTGTTCATGTATACCGCCTCATACTTAGTTACCAAGAAATACTTTTATATACATTTTAAAAATATTTTTCAACATTTTTAGATTTTTCTATGTGGATCATTTTTTAAGCCTTCATTGAATTTCTTACAATATTGCTTCTGTTTTATGTTTTGGCTTTTTGGCCATAAGGCATGTGGGATCTTAGCACCTTGACTAGGAGTTGAACCCACACCCCCTGCATTGGAGGATGAAGTCTTAACCACTGGACTGCCAGAGAAGTCCCCAGAAATACGTTTAAAAAGCAGGTAACACAGTTATGAATCTAGAACTGCTAAATGGATTTATTCACACCCCTCCCAGAAACAATATAGGTGGGTTCTATCCCTCTCTGTACAAATGAATCGAGTAGGCAGAATTATTTCTTTTAGAGAAGAATAACAATTTACGGTTTCATTTAATAAAGAATGAATAAACTTCATGGATGATTTCAGAACTTTTGGATTATTGTGTTCAACTTTGATTTTAGGGGTCCAATGAAATGGTAAAGGCAACATAATCTTCCATAAATATAATTCAACCAGCCTGTGACAACAAAGACAAGAAGGGAGTATTTCAAGCTCTTAGAAGTCGGTATGCTTGGCACACTTTCATGGCTCTTATATCCTTTGGCTATTAAGCATGGAAACTTTCTATGGAATATCCATTACTCATTCCCTCTGCTCTAAACACATAGCCTGTCAGGAAAAAAATGGCTGGCAGGGGTGCGGGGTGGTATAGAGGAAGCCAAACTTAAAAAGCAGGAAAAGGCAGAGACAAGTCAATTCATGGAAGATTTACACCTTGTTTTCAATGGCTTCTTTCATTTCATTTCCCTTGACTTTTTTAAATTAGCAAATACACTGGACCCGGGAGGAAAACACATGGGGAAAAACAAAAAAACGAAAACAAAGCCATGCGGATCTCTGTGACTTGTACAACAGCTCTTATTGGGTCCTGGTGTCTGAGTGGCTGAATGAACTGTGGTCTGTTTTTCATTACTCTCCATCTGGAGCTGCGGCCTGCTTTGTTCATCAATTTCTGGTCATTTGGGCCTGCTGGTGACTGTTTTGTTTTATGCTGCCATATTATACAGAATGAAAGCTGCCGCAGCCACCGCCCAAGAAAGAACAATCCTGAAAATGAGAGGTTATGTTGAAAGGGTTCCCCGAGACCCCTTCCAGAATCGAGTGAGTGTGTTTATCTGCGCCTGCCTACCTTACAGACTTAGAGAACCTGGGGTGGGAGGTGACGCAGTGTGGACGGGAACAACAACCTTTCTTTCTGATGCTAAGATACAGGAAGTGTCTAAAATTTGGTTAATATCTCAAGATTAATTTTGAGGCCTTTTCTTTTCACCTCTAAGGAGACCAGTGCATGTACCATCTCATACATTGCTTTCATCAGCTCATGAAAAACTGAATTCACATCATATCTTTAAAAACAAAATCAATAAATCCTGTCTTCATAATACTTGGTTTTGATTGCATAGCCTAAGTCGGGAGGCCACATTGCAAATGATTCAAAAGCAAATGTCTCCAAGAAGACCAAATCCAATTTTCATTTTCTTATGAGAGGCTCAAGGCCCTTAGTGATTTGTTTAATTTGTTTAAAAAAGCCACCCCAGGGCTTCCCTGACGGTCCAGTGGTTAAGAATCTGCCTTGCAATGCAGAGGATACAGGTTCAAGCCCTGGTCAGGGAACTAAGATCCAATGCCACAGAGCAACTGCTGAGTCTGCAGCCTCAACAGGAGAAGCCAGCTTACATTGCAACTGGAAAAAGCCTGCACACCGCAACGAACACCCATCAGAGCCAAAAGTAAAAACAAGAATCGTAATTAACTAAATTAAAATGTCGCCTCAGACACCTTTCCATTTCTTTCCTTAAGAAAGCAATGGTCAAGAAGAACTCTTTTACCTTTTCATTAAAGAAGCAAAGGAAAAAAAATACATTCTCTCTGTATTCAGTTATTTTCAGCTAATGTTATTTTTCAAAAATAAACAAGCATAGTTATGCACTACTCAGAAATCACAGAAAGAGTCACAATATTGGAAATATAATTGAAACCACTTTAATTTTTCCAAAAGCTGTTTTTGCTTGTTTTTTTTTGTTTGTTTGTTTTTGCTTTTGCCTGAAAAGACAAACACATTTGGAGAAGTGTAAAGTTAATAATAATTTATCACCTTAATAACAAACTTTTTTTTGCTTAATATTCAGTGTTTTATGGAAACAGTCAATATGAGGTATGGTTGAACATTATCCATGTATTTTTGATTATCAAAGTGAAAAGTGGAAGTTGCTTGGTTATGTCAACTCTTTGTGACCCCATACAGTCCATGGAATTCTCCAGGCCAGAATACTGGAGTGGGTAGCCTTTCCCTTCTTCGGGGGATCTTCCCAACCCAGGGATCGAACCCGGGTCTCCCGCACTGCAGACGGACTCTTTCCCAGCTGAGCCACAAGGCAAGCCCATTTGATGATCAAGGCAGGCCCTATTGTTGTTATCATTTTATAGATGAGGGAACTGAGGCACCCAGCAGAGTTGAAAGACTGGCCACAGGTCACCAGGCTACAAAGTGGGCAGTGTTCACACCATGCATTCTGGCCCCACCACAGACGTAGCCACGAGTAACACGCCATGCTTGCTCAGTCACTTCAGTCACGTCCGAGTTTTTGCAACCAGCCTTATGGGCTGTAGCCCACCACGGTTCTCTGTCAGTGGGATTTTCCTGGCGAGAATACTGCAGTGGGTTGCCATGCCCTTCTCCAGGGTATCCTCCCACTAGGGACGGAACCTATATCTCCTGCGTCTCCTGCATTGCAGACGGATTTGCTACTGCTGAGCCACTGGGGAAGCCCAACCGTGAGCAAATATTTCATAGCCCCATGTTTACCAAACACATGATTTTACGTTCTTCCATAGTCATTTAACTTCCTCTAATAAACAATCCCATGGTGTGCCATAGTTTAGTCCTCTCAACAATGGCCACAGAACAGTAGTAGATGCTCCATACACTAGAATCAGAGTTTTCCTATATTTGCTCTCATAGAATAAAGGGGTGCTAAGCATCAGCATATAAAACATCTTTAAAAATATGTCTGAATATAATATTTGGGACAACATCTCACTAGAATCACTAACATCATAGTACATCTCTGATTGCTCTTTCATATTGACTTTTTAAAAAGATGCTACCAAACTAGCATGGTCTTAACCCACTGCAGATAGTGATGGCAGCCATGAAATTAAAAGACGCTTACTCCTTGGAAGGAAAGTTATGACCAACTTAGATAGCATATTAAAAAGCAGAGACATTACTTTGCCAACAAAGGTCTGTCTAGTCAAGGCTATGGTTTTTCCAGTGGTCATGTATGGATGTGAGAGTTGGGCTGTGAAGAAAGTTGAATGCCAAAAAATTGATGCTTTTGAACTGTGGTGTTGGAGAAGACTCTTGAGAGTCCCTTGGACTGCAAGGAGATCCAACCAGTCCATCCTAAAGGAGATCAGTCCTGGGTGTTCTTTGGAAGGACTGATGCTGAAGTTGAAACTCCAATACTTTGGCTACCTCATGCGAAGAGTTGACTCACTGGAAAAGACCCTGATGCTGGGAGGGATTGGGGGCAGGAGAAGAAGGGGACGACAGAGGATGAGATGGCTGGATGGCATCACCAACACTGTGGACATGAGTTTGAGTCAACTCCGGGAGTTGGTGATGGACAGGGAGGCCTGGCGTGCTGTGATTCATGGGGTCGCAAAGAGTCGGACATGACTGAGCAACTGAACTGAACAGAACTGAAGTGAACCCACTCCAATATTGTTGCCTGAAAAACCCCATGGACAGAGGAGCCTGGCGGGCTACAGTCCATAGTGTAGCAAAGAGTCAGACATGACTGAGTGACTGAGCTCAACAAATAAAGAAGGGGTGAATCAGTTTCACAGCGTCCAGCATTGGAGGGCCTGCAAGTTATGTCTGCAACGTTAGTGGATGTAAACGATCACTGCACACTGCTTTAATTTGTATCTTTCCAATCACTAACTAATTCATCCTGGGGACACAGGGCCTTTGTAGCCCTCCCAAATGTGTTTTCCCCCTACCATCCCTTCTCTCATTGGATGTGTAAGTGGGGAGTCCTTGTTGCTCCTAACTCTAAATAGCTTCCCTCCCACCTCAAGTCTTCAACTGGAATCCCACATCACAGCAGTTTATAACCAACATGCCTTCATGTTCCCAATGGTCTTCAAACTCTTGGTATCTTTCCTACTATTTCTCCACAAGTACTTTTAGGATCAGTCCATTTTTCCAACATTACACCTGCTCCAATTCTTGGCTATTTAAATCAATACTTCAGTGCTGCTCTGGGGTCTGTCCCATCAACTCTTTGAATGTCACAGTGACCTTCCTCCCAACTTCAGCAACTCGCCTGCACACATCAACTATAAACTATTTTCCATAAATGCAATTGCACTCTCATTTCCAATTTTAAGGAGTTTCTATCTGTAACTATTTTAGGGGCCATTTTTCTGAAAAACAAAATACTCTAAATATGACTCAAAAATATCATTATATTAGTATTTTTCCCCAAACATGGAGGTAGCAGCAGTACCTCTCTGTAATGAAGGTTTAGTTTTAGGCTACCCGCCCCCCACCTCATCATGTGCTTGGTGAAAGTTGAGTTTTGGCTATCACTGCCATCCACAGGCTAAAAACACTGAGGCCAGAAAAGGCCCCTGGAGTCTTAGACTACATGATCACCCTAACTTTTTCATGTGAGCCTCAAGACAAAAGATCTACCTCTCATAAAATTCTCCTTACCTACCCTCCCTTCAATGATGTCCCCAGGTGTTTCCTCCCTTTCTCCTCTCCTTTCCTCACCCTCATTTTCTCCTTCCAAATGTATCAGTGCTTATGTTTGAGACACGTATTCTCCAAAACTACTTTTTACATCCACATGATTATGAATAAAAATATTATGGAACAGTAAACTCAATA
Source organism: Cervus canadensis (assembly GCF_019320065.1). Taxonomy (NCBI): domain Eukaryota; kingdom Metazoa; phylum Chordata; class Mammalia; order Artiodactyla; family Cervidae; genus Cervus; species Cervus canadensis. The sequence continues at coordinate 54,852,987 of NC_057407.1, forward strand.
TTTATGTATTTATGTGTTTAAAGCGAGCATTTGCAAATTTATACTGATATAAATTTTGATGTATTTATATCAATTTATATATTGATATAAATTTATATAATGATAAATTTTGATATAAAAATAAAATTTTTATATTATATAAAAATGATATAAATCATTATAAAACACACCCAGAAAGTTGACTTTAAAACAAAGACATGTTCTAATATTTTTTTCAAGTATTTCCAATAGACAATGACACATTCCCCTGCAATTCGCTGCTCCGAAGATAACATTTTCTAGATTACACAGGTCCTGTCTTCATTGACTAAAAAGGTCTCTTTGGAGAGAGACAGAGGCAATTAAATAAGCAGTTAGAGGGTAATGTGGATAGGAGTCTTAGGGGTTCAGAGAAGGATACCCACAGCATTTGTCCAGATCAAGAACTCCAGAATTAAGAGATAACTGCACATGGGAACTCTGACAATCCATTTCAGCTACATCTTCTTCCTCTTCAAACCTTGTTATTACAGTACAAGAACACGGTTTTTCCAGGTTAGCAATCAAGCCTTTTGTTGTCCCCAGTATTGTAGACTGACCAGAGCTGCCTGCACTCTGAGCAAACCTTTGCCTAGTGGAAGGCCCCCTCATGTAGACCACTCCAAGGGTCAGACATGTCACGGGATCCACTGTGGTCTGCAGGACTCACTTGTCTGTGAAGCATCTGCCTGTCTGAGAGGGGCTCAGTCAGTATAACTGACTGCCTGAGGCGGGTGCCTCAATGTTCTCTGCTCCTATAGACGAGTGCGTGTGTGCTAAGTTGCTTCAGTAGTGTCCGCCTCCTTTGCGATCCCATGGACTGTAGCCCTCCAGGCTCCTCTGTCCATGGGATTCTCCAGGAAGGAATGCTGGAGTGGGTCGCCATGCCCTCCTCCAGGGGATCTTCCTGACCCAGGGATCGAACCCATGTCTCCTGAGGCTCCTGCACTGCAGATGGATTCTTTACTGTTGAACCACCAGGGAAGCCTGTTCCCACAAATATTTTTAACCCAAAGACTTTGGGAATCAGGCAGGCATGTCTGGAAGCAATATAACTAACAGTCTAATGCTTCTCACACACACATGCTTCCCACAGGATGACAGTGGAGAGTTACTCACAGTCGTGGCCCAACTCTACGTATACATCACCCAAGGCTGTTTTTAGCCCCCACACCATGCCCCCCACTCCATCCCCTCCCCTCCAAGGACCCTTTGCTGTCCTTTGTGCTCCCTTGGTTACGGTAACCATAGCAACTCTGAGCTTCCCTGTAGCTCTGCCTTGACCTCTCCCTCAAGGACGCTACCCCAGGACCTCTAGACCAGGGCACCTGATACATCAGCTCAGCACTTCTCCCCAAGACTCACTCATACCCCTTCTGGGCTTTCTGCCTCAGTCATTGACACAGCCCTCCTCCCCAATCACAGCAGTTCAACATGTGAGTTTCATTGCCCGTGTCCTTTCACCTTCATAGAAAATATCTAATTCTCCCCTTGAAAACTCATGGTAGCTCCCTTTCCATTTCTCTACCAGTGCCTGGAGGACCTTCCTCATTTTCCTGGTCATCTATGTGTTTCAAATCTGCATTGTTTTCTCTCTGCCTTCAGTTTCCTCCCCTTTGTAACTCGGTTTCACTTGCTTTGGCAAAATAACTAGAACTCAAGATAAAATCATATCATTTCTGCTCAAAAAAAAGCAACAGTTATGCAGACAATTAAGTTCAAAACATTCAGGATAACTCTAAAATTGCCTCCAAAATCCTGACCCCTTCCTTCCTTCTAATGATACCCTTACTGGGGCATCTTTCTATTTCTGGTATGTGAGTCTGCTCAATTACATTCTGAAATTCTTCCTCCTGAACATCAACCTTTCTAGGCCCATTCATTCTGCCTTTTCAAACTTCATTCTCCAAAAGGGAATCCTCATATTCTCCTCTCATCATATTTTGTGGATTCCTGTATTGCAGCCATCTCTGCTATACTCTCACATATATTAGGCTTCCGAATCCTAACACATATATTAAGATTACTTTCTTGGTTTTCTTGGTAGTTTCATTTTCAACTAGAAATTGAGCTATTAGATGATAGAAATGTTGTCTTACCACTTTTTGTCTTGTAGTAGCTAAATTCCTAGGGCATTTGTGAGTTTATAGGAGAAAAGGAATGCCACTTTTTCTTTAATTGATGAATTGAATCTGACCATTCTCCAATTAAGTCAGGATATATATGCAGCATTTAAATGTCCCAAAAATTTGTATACATTACATTTGTATGAGAAAGAGGGGCAATGTTTAGAATGACCTTGTATCTAACATATTTCTTGATGTTGGTATTATAAAAATGACTGGATTAGAGAAAGAGCAAATAACACATGTTACAAGAAGCATTCCAATTTTCCAGTAAAAACGGAGTCAAGCAAGAGAGACCATTTAGATTTCATGAATAAATGAATGCCACCCTTAAAAGAGTATGGATTCCCAGACATGAAAAATACATGAGCCACAGATACAGTCAAATAACTTCAGAAATATTTCCAGGAAAAGGAAAAGGCCTTGATATGATACAAATTCTGAGATACCGTGAGATGCTTACAGCTGAAGCTTAGACACAATGGGCCCACCAGTGAATCCATTCCTAGTCAAACAATGGAGCTAAAGCCTTAAACAACAGATAAATGAAAATGTGTTTTGCATGGAAAGTTTTCCCCAGAGTTCCTCATTTTTATATAGGAAATCAATTTGCATCACTGATGATATCATTCAAATCAGACAACCCAGAGTTGTTAGGAAGTAATTTAGTCTTACGCTGAAGCAATTTGATACTTTTTCTGATTTGTGATTTTCATTTTGTTTGTTAATGAAAAAAAAAATTAATGAGCAATGTTACTCATCAAAGCCCAGGCATCATTGTAAACAGGTTGCCATATACTGTACACACAGATCCTCACGCAGCTGATGCCCAGACCTCGCCTGGCAGGAGCCATCGGTGGGAGACACAGGTGTGAGCCCACTTACAGATGTCCTGACACATACCTTTGCACTGATTTGTGTTTTTGTCAAGGATTGCCTTTGTTGATACGATTTTTCCATACCTGAAATAGAGAAAGAAAAATCCATGTTATTGTAACTCAATGGAGACTTAAAACACTGTGATGAACATTGGTGCACACACATTTAAGCAGGAATAAGCCAAGCAAACAAGCTCCGAATCCCCATTTCACAGCTGGATAACCTCTTTTCACCAGCACCTCTTTACAGCTCGAGAATGGGCTTCCTTCCCTCCACAATCACTGGGTTGAACCTTCGAAAATAAACCTGTCAGGCTGTCATAGCTGGCTGAGAGGGGATTGTGTGTGATTGTGATCAAAGCAAATTATACTCTGTGGATTCATGGAAAAAATGCACAAAACTTGGAACCAGACGGATCAGCGCCTGTGTCCAGCGCTGGCATTTAGCCCTCTGACTCTGAGCAATTCAGCATAACTTCTCCAAGCCCACTTTCTCACTGTAAAAATGAGAACTGGAATAATCACCTTGCAGGATTTGCAAGAATGTTACATTGAAATGCTGTCATTCCTAGTAGGTCCTAAGACAAATAAAACTTTTTTTTTTTTTTTTTTTTTTTTGCTACTAAAACGGTATTAATTTACTGTAAGTTAATGGAGGATAAGTTGGATTGAGTTTTGTATTCCCCATGCCTAACGCATCGGTAATAGAAGCTTAATAAAGATCTGCTGTAAATAACAAATGATATAGGTTATCCATGGTGCTTCCTCTACAACAAAGTTTCTACCATATATATCTGTATACATCATACCTATATTAATTATTTCATAACTCTAGCAGAAAATCTACTGTCAGGTTTTTTTAAAAGATGGGGGATATGGGGAATGAGAAAATCTTGTCAAGCCCATCTATGAAGTATAAATGATGGGACAAGGAAGATAATTCCTAAAACCTGGTCCTTCTTTAGGATTCCGTGAAGGATGCTTCTGGATCAACATAAGATATGGATAAGTTATAATGCAAAATTAAATACTAAGTTTATTATGTTCAAGATTTCAGGTATGGTCAGAAAAATCTCTGGCAAGTTTTCCTGTAATTTTGTGTCCCTAAGAGACATCACTTTGCCAACAAATGTCTGCATAGTCAAAGCTGTGTTTTTCCAGTAGTCATGTACAGGTATGAGAGTTGGATCATAAAGAAGGCTGAGCATCAAAGAGTTGATGCTTTCAAACTGTGGTGCTGGAAGTGACTCTTGAGAGAGTCTCTTGGACTGTAAGGAGATCAAACCAGTCAATCCAAAAAGAAATCAACCCTGAATATTCACTGGAAGGACTGTTGCTGAGGTTGAAATTCCAATACTTTGGCCACGTGATGTGAAGAGTCAACTCACTGGAAAAGACTCTGATGCTGAGAAAGATTGAAGGCAAAAGGAGAAGTGGGCGGCAGAGGATGAAATGATTGGCTGCATCATGGACTCCATGGATGTGAATTTGAGCAAACTCTAGGAGACAGGGGAAGACAGAGGAGCCTGGCGTGCTACCATTGCAGAGCTGGGCACAGCTTAGCAACTGAACATCAACAACAGGAAGTGTAAGAACATTGGCTAAATATTAAAGACTCCATGTATTAAGAACATATGATAAATATTAAAGATTCTGTATTTAATGAATATTAAACATTCCAATATTTCTTCTGCATTTGTGACCACCTTTTACTACATCATTGATGCTTTGGAGCATTTCAGTGGTTATTTATTAAAAGTGTTGAAAATAGCATAGTGTTGAGAATGCTTCCCTTGTGGCTCAGCTGGTAAAGAATCCACCTGCAATGAAGGAGACCTGGGTTCAATCCCTAGGTTGGGAAGATCCCCTGGAGAAGGGAAAGGCTACCTGCTCCAGTATTCTGGCCTGGAGAATTCCATGGACTTTACAGCCCATGGGGTCACAAAGAGTTGGACATGACTGAGCGACTTTCACTTTCACTCACTTTCACTGTTATTATAATAATACCACCGATAGCCTTGAAAATCATTCCAATAGGAGCTGAGCTATTAGTAGGTCACAACAGAAACAGGAATGAGATCAGTGGAAGGGGTCTATGATGATTCTCGTCTACAACCTCCACCCTTGTTAAGTCAGGTAGAACTGGGCTGGAGCTGTCCGATGCTGAACCGGGCAGATTTCACCCACATAACCCTGAAGCTTCAGCCACTTGTATACTTACTATCCATTCTTCTCCTTCATTAATACAATGATAACTCTATATAAAACAAAATCAAAGACAGCTAGGGTTGAAAATATCTATGACTATTTCGCAGAAGGAGAAAGTATGTTGTAAAAGATCAGTAATTTGATCAAAGTCTCATATTTGAGAAAGTTAATAGTAGGCATTTGACTATGAGATTTTTGAATTTAGTGTAGTGCTTAAATAATGTAGCATGCAGCTTCTAGAATAGAAAAGCTACATATATCAATTTTCTTGTTCCATCAACTTTCATGTCTTTGGCAATCCAAATATTTGATCTCCAGGGTAATGCAGTGTCATCATTAAAAGAATATATTCTGGTGACAAACCTCCATGACTCAAATCTCAGTTCAGCCTGGGTATATTTGATCGGCTAAGTAAGTCTTATGTGCTCTTTGCATCATTTCATCATCTATCATGATATAAGTGGAGTGTAAAAGCTCTCAATCATGTCTGACTCTTTATGATCCCATGGAATGTAGCCTGCCAGGCTCCTCTCTGTCCATGGGATTTCCCAGGCAAGAATACTGGAGTGGTTGGCCATGCCCTCCTTCAGGGGATCTTCCCAAGCCAGGGATCAAACCCGCATCTGGGGTCTCTTACATTAGCAGGCAGATTCTTTACCACTGCACCACTTGGGAAGCCATCATGATATAAATTTATCTTTTAATATTGATGTATTTACTTAAAACTGTATATATCTACTTATAAACCCATAAAATGCTGACAACAGTCTACTTCAGAGGGTTGTTGTGAGGGTAAGTGGGATTTACCTAGAGTGTTGATAACACTGGCTGACATAGAGAAAGTGCTCATTTAACGTTAGCTTTACTTGCAATCACTTTCTTGCTGTTATCTGCGATGTAGAACTATCTCTAGTCCTTCACAGTCTCTGAAGCAGACAAGTAGTAGAAGGTGGTTAAGGTTCTATCCCAAATGACAGCTTGAAATTACTACTGGGAATTTCCTGATGGTCCAGTGGTAAAGAATCTGTCTTCCAATGCAGGGGGCATGGGTTCAATCCCTGGTCGAGGAACTAAGATACTGCAACCATGAGGCAACTAAACCTGCATGCCACAATGACTGAGCCCACACACTCCAGAGCCTACATGATACCACTAGGGACCCTACGTGCCACAACAAAGATCCAGCACAACCAAAACAAACCCGAAACAGCAACAAAACACAACAGCTACTATTTAGACTGTCAAAATCTTCCACAAAGAAAACTTCTCAGGCAATTACTTGCTGAAAGGATAATGTACATTTATAATTAATACTGATCCTATTTTAGTGTTTGGGATTTTATTAACTAGGTTCTTGATGTATTTAATCATGCAGTTACCCACAGGTTCAATTTGTTGTTATTATTTATCACTAGTGAATGTCTATTACCCCATTTTTTTAACCTGTGGATTTTTATTGAGCAGAGATGTAAATAAATTCTGTCCAGTGGAGAAGATAACATTAAGGTTACAGTTTATTGCCCTGTTGAACACTAATTCAGTTCAGTTCAGTTCAGTCACTCAGTTGTGTCCGACTCTTTGCTACCCCATGGACCACAGCACACCAGGCCTCCCGGTACATCACCAACCCCCAGAGTTTACTCAAACTCATCTCCACTGAGTCAGTGATGCCATCCAACCATTTCATACTCTGTCGTCCCCTTTCCCACCTGCCCTCAATTTTTCCCAGCATCAGGGTCTTTTCAAATAAGTCAGCTCTTCGCATCAGGTGGCCAAAATATTGGAGTTTCAGCTTCAACATCAGTCCTTCCAGTGAACACCCAGGACTGATCTCCTTTAGGATGGACTGGTTGGATCTCCTTGCAGTCCAAGGGACTCTCAAGAGTCTTCTCCAACACCACAGTTCAAAAGCATCAATTCTTCGGCACTCAGCTTTCTTTATAGTCCAACTCTCACATCCACACACGACAACTGGAAAAACCATAGCCTTGACCAGACAGACCTTTGTTAGCCAAGTAATGTCTCTGCTTTTTAATATGCTCTCTAGGTTGGTCATAACTTTCCTTCCAAGGAGTAAGCATCTTTTAATTTCATGGCTGCAGTCACCATTTGCAGTGATTTTGGAGCCCAGAAAAATAAAGCCAGCCACTGTTTCCCCATCTATTTCCCATGAAGTGATGGGACCAGATGCCATGATATTAGTTTTCTGAATGTTGAGCTTTAAGCCAACTTTTCCACTCTCCTCTTTCACTTTCATCAAAAGGCTCCTTAGTTCTTCTTCACTTTCTGCCATAAGGGTGGTGTCATGTGCATATCTGAGGTTATTGATATTTCTCCCAGCCATCTTGATTCCAGCTTGTGCTTCTTCCAGCCCACCGTTTCTCATGATGTACTCTGCATTTAAGTAAATAAGCAGGGTGACAATATACAGCCTTGACGTACTCCTTTTCCTATTTGGAACCAGTCTGTTGTTCCATGTCCAGTTCTAACTGTTGCTTCCTGACCTGCATATAGGTTTCTCAGGAGGCAGGACAGGTGGTCTGGTATTCCCATCTCTTGAATAATTTTCCAGAGTTTATTGTGATCCACACAGTCAAAGGCTTTGGCATAGTCAATAAAGCAGAAATAGATGTTGTTCTGGAACTCTCTTGCATTTTCAATGATCCATCAGATGTTGGCAATTTGATCTCTGATTCCTCTGCCTTTTCTAAAACCAGCTTCGACATCTGAAAATTCACAGTTCACATATTGCTGAAGCTTGGCTTGGAGAATTTGGGGCATTTCTTTACTAGCGTGTGAGATGAGTGCAATCGTGCAGTACTTTGAGCATTCTTTGGCATTGCCTTTCTTTGGGATTGCAATGAAAACTGACCTTTTCCAGTCCTGTGACCACTGCTGAATTTTCCAAATCTGCTGGCATATTTACTGCAGCACTTTCACAGCATCATTTTTTAGGATTTGAAATAACTCAACTGAAATTCCATCACCTCCACTGGCTTTGTTTGTAGTGATGCTTCCTAAGGCCCACTTGACTTCACATTCCAGGATGTCTGGCTATAGGTGAGTGTGAGTGATCACACCATCATGATTATCTGGGTCGTGAAGATCTTTTTTGTACAGTTCTTCTGTGTATTCTTGACACCTCTTCTTAATCTCTTCTGCTTCTGTTAGGTCGCTACCGTTTCTGTCCTTTATTAAGCCCATCTTTGCATGAAATGTTCCCTTGGTATCTCTAGTTTTCTTGCACAGATGTTTCCCATTCTATTGTTTTCCTCTATTTCTTTGCAATGATCACTAAGGAAGACTTTCTTATTGCTCCTTGCTATTCTTTGGAACTCTGCATTCAAATGGGTATATCTTTCCTTTTCTCCTTTGCTTTTCGCTTGTCTTCTTTTCACAGCTATTTGTAAGGCCTCCTCAGACAGCCATTTTGCTTTTTAGCATTTCTTTTTCTTGGCGATGGCTTGATCCCTGTCTCCTGTACAATGTCACGAACCTCCGTCCATAGTTCATCAGGCACTCTGTCTATCAGATCTAGTCCCTTAAATCTATTTCTCACTTCTACTGTATCGTAAAGAACTTGAATTAGTTCATAGCTGAATGGTCTAGTGGTCTACTTTCTTCAATTTAAGTCTGAATTTGGCAATAAGGAGTTCATGATCTGAGCCACAGTCAGCTCCCGGTCTTGTTTTTCCTGACTGTATAGAGCGTCTCCATTTTTGGCTGCAAAGAATATAATCAATCTGATTTTGGTGTTGGCCATCTGGTGACGTCCATGTGTAGAGTCTTCTTCTGTGTTGTTGGAAGAGGGTGCTTGCTATGAACAGTGTGTTCTATTGGCAAAACTCTATTAGCCTTTGCCCTGCTTCATTCTGTACTCCAAGGCCAAATTTGCCTGAATATGAACCAATATTCTTATCCCAATGTTCCTTAGAAAGAAAGTGAAAGCGTTAGTTGCTCAGCTGTGTCTGACTCTTTGTGACCCTGTGGACAGTAGCTCACCAGGCTCCTCTGTCCATGGGATTCTCCATGCAAGAATACTGGAGTGGGTTGCCATGCCCTCCTCCAGGGGATCTTCCCCACCCAGGGATCGATCCCAGGTCTCCTGCATTGCAAACAGATTTTTTACCATCTGAGCCACCAGGGAAGACCAATATTCCTTTACAAAATACCTATAGATATTTAGGTTTTCAAATGCACTTTGAACTAGCTTTAAAATGTTGTATGTATACAGGCCCACTCTCCCCACCCCCCACAAAGTTCTTAATCCTTCCACCTTCCCCAACCCTGGAGCACACAAACACAACCTCACTTAATAGCTTTATTTCATCCCAAGAGTTTTTCCTCTAGGAAAATAACCAAGAGAATAATATAATCTTTGAACAGTGTGTTCAGTAGAGAATGGTTAAAAGTACCTATCTCCATACACATTAACTACTGTGATGTTTGCTAGATTTGGACTATTCAGGCAAGTAAACATGCAAAACTGTACATATCTTAGAGAATAAAACAAAAAAACCGAGAAGAAAGGGAACATCTGCAGAAATTTTCCCCCCACACAAAGCACCCATCAATACAATATGAGAGAAGTAAAATCCAGAGGAAGGAAAAGAATTTAGAGCATTTATATACATCTCACATCAGACACACAAACGCTTAAGACAAAAATCCTTCGTAATTGGTTTCTAAAGCTACTCCTGAAATTTTTATGTAAGTACCCTCTAAATTAAAATTTAGCTCTGTCTTTTAAAGAGGAAATTGAAAATTACTGTATCTCAGTGAATTCTCTCTGACAATGAGACTTTTAACCTATGATATATCTTCCATCCTATATTATATACCTATGTTATATACCTATAATGCTTTTACATGGAAGACTTCTCTTTCATTAAATCTATCATTAGTATATGGGAAGAATTGCTTTCAGTCTTTTACAGCCCCAAAACAAAATGCTTTCTCATAGAAAACATTTGTGACTCTTTTATCAAGCAACATTTTTTTTTTAAATTTATTTTTAAATTGGAGGAAAGTTGCTTTACAATGTTATAATGGTTTCTGCCATAGAACAACACAAATCAGCCATAATTATACATATATCACCTCCTTACTCTCACCCCTCCCACCCTTCTAGATTTCTTAAAAATATAATTTATAATTCAGAAAGTATTACAATACTACCATACATGGAAAACTTATAATCACACACACACACACAAACACACACACACCAAAAAGCAAAGTATGCTATTTCTTGGCTTCCCCTCTTCCTAATTACTCTCCAGACAAGACTTTCCAGTGGAGCAGAATCAAAAAACCCCTGAACACAACCGCTTAACTTAGCTTCTGCTCTGACTAGAGTTACAGGAATTCCAGTCCTTGGCTCAGCTACAAGATTCTGTATTAACAATTATTTCTCAAAGCTAGAATATGCTTTAAACAACAAGAGTGGGTATTTAATGGGCCATTGGTTCTAGTTCATGTCTGAACTCTCACAATGACAAACAGGTACTTAATGCACGACTGGTCTTGTATCCTCCGTGCCCTGCAAAGTCAACTCCTGATGTACGTAAATCAAGTTTAGACTATTTTTGGGAAGAGACCTAAAAGCACCATAAAGACAAAAGTCATCCATGTAATATACTTGTGAAGATTATATTAAATTACTCTTACTGATGTCTTGTCAAAGTAATGTAAAAACTACTGCCTATAATACACCTTTATACACCTTGAAGAAGAAAAATTATTTCTCAGATAAAATTACTCTTAAACGCACATTATATTACTTATTTGTGTTCATAAAGTTTTTTTTTTCTTTTTTTTTTAACTACCACCCACAAGTGGAAAGCAAAATCCGATATTAGAGGAAAAAATGTGACCAAGTTACTGAACAATGCCTGGAAATAGACATCTCAGCAGGGTCCCCAATTCTCTTTTCTATATTTTCATTTCCTGTAGCTAGAAGAGATAAAATACTACCCACAGTCAACTTCCTGGGGTTTCAGCTTCTTGGGGGAAACAAATAAATGAACACACTTTTTTACCCTAATTCTTTCCATCTGGGCTGAGTTCCTTCTCCAGCCAGTATGAGAAACAGCTAATATAGCATTGCCAGGACATCTTTTAATATAAAAATTAAACTCCACATCATATCTATAAAGTCACCAAATGTCCTGAGTACATTCTCCAAACACAGCTCAGTCCCAAATAACATCGTGTTTATAGCTGAGAGGGCTCTGCAGTCACAAACAGAAGCCAGTGTGCAACAACCACCCACTTATTATATTTTGAGCTTCCACAACTGAGTTTTACAAATTCATATGCTGTCTATCAACTCTTCAAAATAAGTTTACCCAAACCCATCAATACAGATTTTACGTTTAATTTTTTAAAGAAATAGTCTGTTCCTTTTGTCACTTATTCTAATTCTTAAATAGCATGGGAGTCATTTGTTGATACCCTTGATTATTCCACATATGAGCCTAATTTAAACTAATGGCATCTTTTATTTTCCAAAATTGAAGAGAAAATAGGGCTATTATGGATCTACTCTTCATGAATTATGAAGACATCAATTCAGTGAGATCTTTCTTTCAAGAATTTCTTTTTGAAGCCTTTTGCTGAATCACCCACTGTGTATTATAATTCAAAAAATACAAGCAGAGACTGAAAATAGGTTCCGCAGTCAATTAACTCCCAGCTAACTCATTTTTCACACGCCTTCCATACTGATTCCAAGACAAGAACAAAGGTACTACATTTATTTAAGGGATGGAACATTATCCTTTCAGCCAATGTGATTGTCTGCCTACTTCTAGATGGCTCATTCATTTTTTGGCATCTGGGGATGCTAATGGGATATATGTATGGCTTTGGGGATCCAGTAGGAATGTGGTGGGACTATCCCTTTGAGGGACCATGTCAACAACTGGGTTCCATCTACAAGAGAAGAAGTCCATAATCCATTAATGTTCTGAAGCATTTACAAATTCATTTTACTAACAAGAGGTCAGGGGACTTCCCTGGTGGTCCAGTGGCTAAGACTCCATGACCCCAATACAGGAGGCCTAGGTTCGATCCCTAGTCAGGAAAACTAGATCACATATACTGCAACTAAAGATCCCATATGCCTCAGCTAAGATCCAGTGAAGCCAATATATGCGCATGTGTGTGTGTGTGTAATATATATACACATATATACACATACATACATAATATATATGTGTGTGTGTATATATATATACGTACATAATATATATGTGTGTGTGTGTGTATATATATATATATATGTGTGTGTGTGTGTGTGTGTGTGTGTGTATATACACATGCTTCCCTTGTAGCTCAGTTGGTAAAGAATATTCCTGCAATGCAGGAGACCTGGGGTTCGATTCCTGGGTTGGGAAGATTCCCTGGAGAAGGAAATAGCAACCCACTCTAGTATTCTTGCCTGGAGAATCCCATGGAGAGAGGAGCCTGGCAGGCTACAGTCCATGGAGTCGCAAGAGCTGGACATGACTTAGCAACTAAACTACTACTACTACTACTATATATATATATATATAGAGAGAGAGAGAGAGACAGACAGACAGACAGACAGAGAGTGGTCAAAACCAGAAATAACTGTTTTGGGAAGAACCATATTCCCTTAAAATTCATATGTTGAAGTCTTAACACCTTGCACCTCAGAATATAAATATATGGACAGACAGCCTTTAAAAGGGTAAGGTAAAACCAAGTCCTATGGGTGGGCCCTAAACGAACCAGCATCATAAATTAGGACAAAAGCCCAGAGAGAAGAGATGGTCATTTACAAGCCGAGGAGAGAGACCTTAGAGTAAATCACCCGTGTGACACCTTCATCTCATATTGTTTTATGAGGAGATAAATTTCTGTTGCTTAAGTGCTACTTAGCTATGGCAGCCTAGCAGTCTAACACAGTCCCCTCTTATCCAAAGACAAGTGAGCTTTGGTAAAGGCAACCAACGTGGGACTATCCAGACAAGACTCTTCCTCGAATGCCTGGTGCAGTGATTCTGCAGTGGGTCCCGCCAAGCGGTCAAACAACACCTCCAAGCTCTGTCACCCAAGACCTGTGTGTGATAACAATGGTCACCCAGAACAGACAACTGACACTCTAGAAACTTGTTCTTGGCCTTGTAATCTGGGCATTCTTTTTTATCCCTCCAGAGGTAATTAAGCTCTTGAATCCACACCAAGTAGGTTTCACAAGTCTATTGCACAAAGCAAAATTTCCTTTTAAACTTACAAAGAATACGATATCAGAGTTTCTAGCTGGGAGAATTGAAGAAAATATCCAGGGGGAGGAAGTGTTTAAAGAATGAGCAATTGGACTTCCTGGTGGTCCAGTGGTTGAAAATCCACCTGTCAATGCAGGGGACATGGGTTCAATTTCTGGTCCCACGAAGATTCCTCATGCCTTGAGGCAGCTAAGCCCGAGCCGCAGCTACTGATGCCGAAGTGTCCTAGAGCTGAGTGCTCAGTAGAAAAAGGAGGCGCCACAATGAGAAGTCCACACACCACAACTAGAGAGCAGCCCCTGCTCGCTGCAACTACAGAAAGCGCACACACAGCAGCCAAGACCCAGTGCAGCCAAAAATTTAAAAGGAATGAAAAGGAGCAATATTTTGACAATCAGAAATGCTTTTTACATGTCTTGGGGATAAGAAAAACAACTGTAAAAAAAAGTTTCTTTTGTAGATCTTTGTATTAGTTACTATTTAGTGAATTACAGGTTCACCAGGATGCCAGCACTGCTGTGCTGCATTTACAATCTGACCAACTTCAAGACAATGATTCTCAGACTTTGACGGGCCCCAGCAGCTCTTGGAGGGCTTATTGACACACAAGCTGCTGGGCCCAACCCCCAGAAATACTGACTCAGCAGATACGAGGTGGGCCTGAAGGATTTGCATCTCTAATAAGATCCCGGTGATACTGATGCTGCTGACTGTTCTGAGAACCATCACCTCAAGAAAGGGAATAACATACAAACAGCAAAGCATTTTGCGAAACTCACAGGCTTAGGGAACTTTCCTAAGCCATGGAGAACTATTGAATACTTTAAAACCTGCAAACAGCATTTGATTTTGTTCATATGATAATCTGTGTCGGAAAAGGTTGACTATAAATTCTCCTCAGAGGTTTTGTTTAGTAATATTTTTTCATCTAGTCAATATAATGACAACTTACAACACAAGGACAGAGGCTTTGAAATTTTTGTCAGGGACTTTTGAGAAAGTCCAAAGAAAACACACAAGCAATGTCTATGTAACTCTCTTCTTTTACTTGAAAAAACTAGTTGCAAATTCCTAGTTTGATTGAGTTAGAGTACCAATGTGAACAAGATAACTGGCAGGCAAATCATGATTGTTAATCGGTTAGTGTCTTTGTTGGTTCTTTAATTAGACATGGATGTAAACCTGGAATGGATATACCAGTCCAAAAACGAATGCTTCCAAATTATAAAGCAAAACAAAACAAAAATCACTTAGTTGTTAACTCTTGGGTTACACTTTAGGTTGTATATTTGTGTTGTCAAATTAGAGTATCTAACCTGTCACCTTAAACTAGAGAGAAAGGGATTTCCATGTTAAAAAAATGGCATAGCAACCCCATTCTTTTGAATACTTCCTACAACTGATCATAGGGCATTTTAGCATGCTTAACATCCTGCAGTATTTGTTCTGCTAACGTGAAAAGAGAATGGACTTTGGAATCAATTGATATGGACCTGAGAATTTTAATAAGAATAGATACATGTATAGTATAACTGAATCACTTTGCTTACACGTGAAACTAACACAACATTGCTAATCAACATAAAAATAAACATAAATCAACATAAAATTCCAACATAAAATACAAAGAAAAAAAAATGGACTTGAATCTGACCTGTACCACCCATAGGATATAAAACAACCCAGCACCTTAGAATCTCAGTTTCCTGATCTGTAGAGTATAATCACTAGACCTGCTTCTTGTTTATAGAGGGTATAAAGATGAAATAAAAGTGTGTGCTGACATTCCTAGTACACTAGGTGACATGTTGAAATGTCTTTCATTATCTTACTAAAGCCTGCCTTACACTCTATCACCTATACATTTACTGTCCAGCATACAACAATATCTTGGACAACAACATCTCTTGCTTATGTGACAGAGTCTGCGTGTCCCAGTCCCATGCTTGCAGAGACCCCTTAGGAAGCATACGCTTTAGTGCACATATGACTTCTCATTTACACTCCAAGGCAATTCAGACTTTCTCCTCCACTCACCCCATCTTCTCCTGGCAACACCTCACTCCTCGCTCAGTCTGCGCTCTAAGTTCAGCCCCTTCCACATCTCCCCCATTACCTCCCCAGATGCTTCTGCAGCTAACCTCCCGCCAAGACCCAGTGCCCCACTGACTACCCCAGGCCCACTCATTCCCAAGTCCCCCTTTCCTGGCAAGCAGCCAGTGAGGCACAGCACTTGGGGTCCCACATCTTGACCCTGGCCTTCCTGGGTTCTCACCACTGTCCACTGCCAGCTCATCCATGCGTAGTCAGCTCTCAACAGCATCCCACACTGGGGCCATTTGGTCTTCATATGGGCCCAACCCTAGTCTTCTGTAAGTGGATTTTAGATTTCGGAGATTTTAAATATGTCTCTCACCAGAAACAAAGTCATTGGGTCAGGAACACATGGGTCTCCCCTTCAAAACCTCTTTAATGTCCATCTCTATTTATTTCATTTAGTTGACACTTTTATAACCCTTTCTATGAGCTCTCTATGTAGACCTGTTCTTGTTAGTCATCGCAACCACCCCAGGGAGGCAGGCACTGGCACTAACTGTGTTACAGATGAGGACCCTGAGACAGGGACACCTGAAGTGACTTTCTCAAGGTCCTGTGACCGGGAAGTAGCAGGAAGTAGAACCCCAGACTACCTGGCTCCAGAGCACAGAGTCTGCCTTTCAGCTTGAGTGCCTCCTGCCACCCTCTTGTCTCAAAACAGAAGCCCCGACTCCTCCTTTCTTCTTTTCCAGCTCCTCTTCATCCCTTCCGCATCTGCGCCCTCGTTTCCCATACAGTCTCCTACATAAGAACCTTCAAGTTGAGAGTTTTCGAAGATGCAAACGTGCTCACAGAAAGGATGAAGAGAAACAAGAGGAAGTAACTGAAGAGATTCATAATGCAGGGAATGAAGATCCCCTTTGTTTATTTCAGTAGGCACTGTTACTTTTTGAGGCACAGGACCTGAATGTGGAATGGTACAGGAAGGCTGCAGAAGCTGTCCAGAGTATAATTCAGTGCTACCATGTCAACTGTGATGAGAGAAAAAGAGACATCACTGCATGCAGACATCACTGGATCACTTTCCAGGATGGTAGACAGAATTGAAACCAGCAATGAATAAGAACCTGTGCTATCAACATCAGGTGTGAGTGAAGCTGCAGCCTGCCCTCTGCCTCCTGTTGCCGACGACCCTTCAGCTCCATCACCTCCCACCTCCTCTCCCTCCTCCGTCAGTAACTCTTCTTGTCTGTTCGCTCGATGCCAGCCCCTGTATGCCAGTTGCTCCACTGCACTACTGCAATCCTCAAGGTGCTATACTGTAGGATTAAGCACGTTTTGTTTATTTTTGTGGTTGTTTTTTATGTATTATTTGAATGAAAAGTATAGCTGATTGTGTTAGTTGGGTACCTAGGCTAACTTTGCTGGACTTATGAATAAATTGGATTTAACGAATGTGCTCTCAAAAGGGAATCTGTTCATTTGTAGGAACTTACTGTATACCATCTATGTATTCTGAAACAATGTTTTTCCCCCAACAGAAGGGCATTTTCCCCTCTGCCTTTCCTTAAATACTTGCATATCCTTTTTAAAAAAAATTAATTTATTTAGTTTAATTCGAGGCTAATTACTTTACAATATCGTGGTATTTTTTGCCATACATTGCCCTCCCCACCCCACCCCCAATATACCGACTAGCATCATGTTTCTCTCTTTCTGTTCCTTGAGAGAATGTTCTTGAATGATTGCTCTGCCCATACAATTTCTTTCTTCTCATTATCTAATTTCTAATTACTTCTTAAATACTGACTTTCATTACTGGAACATAACTGAAAATTAGCAACTTCTTTTTTTTAAAAAATGGAGTATAATTACTTACAATGTTATGTTAGTTTCTGCAGTACAACAAGATGAATCATCTCTATGGATACATGTATCTCCCCCTTCTTGAGCCTCCCTCCCCCCACCCCCATCCCACCCTCTAGGTCATCACAGAGCCCCGAGCTGAGCTCCCCGTGCTGCACGGCAGCTTCCCTCTAGCTTCTGCTATTTTATACATAGTAGTGTCTATATGTCAGTGACACTCTCCCAGTTGGTTCCATTCACCCCTTCCCCCTTCTCTGTGTCCACACGTCCATTCTCTATATCTGTTCTCTATTCCTGCCCTGCAAAAAAGTTTCATCTGTATACCATTTTTCTAGATTTCACATATTTGTGTTAATACACAATATTTGTTTTTCTCTTTCTTACTTTGTATGACAGACTTTAGGTCCATCTGCATCTCTACAAATGACTCAATTTCATTATTTTTAATGGCTAAGTAATATTCCATTCTTATTAAGTAAAAGATATCAGTTATCATCATCCTTGGGTTCTCACTACCACTCAACTGTCTTGAAAACCTTTCTCTGGGAACATTCTCCTTTGGGTCCCATGCAGCACATTAACCTAGTTGTTATCTTCCTTCCTTGCAGATTATTACTCTTTATCTCCTTTACTTGTCCTTTTTCTTCTTCTAGATTTCTGCAAGTTGGTGTACCTCAAACACAACTCTTATCCCACTTCTGTTTTGGAGCTGCAATATCCATGTGTCTGATAACTCTAAAAGAGCATGTTTCAGAATCATGTGGGTGGCTTCTTACAACTCTGTGTCCTGACATCAGTTTTGACTGTTTGTTGGGAAGGAGGCACAAGAATTTGAATGTCTAACAAACTCACAGGTAAGAAGCAAGAACCATATTGTGAGAACCATGAACTAGAAATCTCCTTATTTACCACACTTTGAATTTCCATTTCTTTTTGTTTCCCTCTCATATTTCTTTCTCTGGATCTGTCTTCACCATCATACCTCAGTCTGGAGTCTCCAATTAGAGTCTCTAATTGGAAAATTAGAGATATTGGATATTTCCCTTTGGAAGTTGGATGGTTACCTCAAAAACACAACAATGTTGAACTCACCATATTTCTCTTTCTCTGAAAACACCTCTGTGGCAGAGGCTAGATGGGTAGTAGACTACACTTATACACAAACAAATACATATATACCATTAATTGAGCACCTGTTATATGCCAGCCAGTACTCAGAGTGCAGCACTAGGCATTTTGTTCCAAATTCTCACAGCTACCAAATAAATTGATATTACTATTCTCATTTCTTAAGGATGAAAAATTAAACTTAGATACAGTAAGTGACTTTACCCAATGTGACACAGCTGATGTCACATTGAGTTAATGTGCTTACAATGGAACTCGGTTGCATTTGGCTATAAAATTCCTCTTCTTTCCTGGATATTATACCATTCTTAATGCCTAGTGAAAAAGCTTGGATAAAAGTCAGTCCCCTCATCAGTCCTGGGGCCACAAAAGCATCTGTAGGTCTTTTGTACATGTTGGACATGACTTCAACCCCAAAAGGCAGAAAAATGACCAAAAGTCTTTGGAAATATATCACTGTACATTCATCACGGATTTTTAGAAATCACTTCTAGAGCAACTCATTCCTTAAAGAAGCTTCTGATTTCACAACAAGTGGCCCATTCTAGTACAAATGCGACTCCACAGCAAACTGGAAGCAAAATGGAAGACATAGCTTCACAGCAGAATTTATACTTGAGAGTGGGGATGAACTAGAAGATTGGAACTGACATATATACACTATTGATGCATGTGTGTTTGCTAAGTCACTTCAGCTGTGTCCAACTCTGTGTGACTCTATGGACTGTAGCCCTCCTGGCCCCTCTGTCCATGCGATTCTCCAGGCAAGAATACTGTAGTGGGCTGCCATGCCCTCCTCCAGGGGATCCTCCCAACCCAGGGATCGAACCCACATCTCTTATCTCCTGCATGGGCAGTCAAGGTCTTTACTATTAGCGCTGCCTGGGAAACCCACACTACTGATGCTGTGTGTAAAATAGGTAACTAATGAGAACCTACTGTACCACACAGGGCACTGTGTTCAGTGCTCCATGGTGAGCTGAGTGGAAAGCAAATCCAAAAAAGAGAGACATATATACGGAGAGCAGATTCACTTTGCTGTGTGGCAGAAACTAAAACGACATTGTAAAGCTATTAGACTATCATAGAAACTGACTTTAAAAAGAAAAGAAAAATACATAGGTTTATATTGAATGGTGTGTTGTCAGACACCAAAACTACTGTTTCAAATTATACTATGAAAATAGAGGAATTCTACCCCTCCACAAAAATTAAAAAAAAAAAAAAGAATTTACACTTGTCATTTGGAGAAGACATCAAACCTCAGATTCTGAAAATCTTGACATCATCTATTGATTCAACACTATTAAAAAAAAAAAAACTGCATCACACATGCAGCATATGTGACCATTCTGAGAGCCATGCTCTAGTATCCTTGGAAATAAGCTGTTCAGAGCACACACTTGGTTTCCAGTGTACCTCTTAGTACCACAGCCACCTAATCAGGTTCTCAGGAATGATTTGTGACTAATAAAGTGTGTGCATGCTTAGTCGCTCAGTCATTCTGATTCTCTGCGACCCCATGGACTCCAGCCTGCCAGGCTCCTCTGTCCATGAAATTCTACAGGCCAAGAATACTGGAGTGGGTTGCCATGCTCTCCTCCACGGGATCTTCCCAGCCCAGGGATTGAACCCAGGTGTCCCACATTGCAGGCAGATTCTTTACCATCTGAGCCACCAGGGAAGCCCAACTAATAAGGTATTACTGCCCAATCCTAACATAGGTCACTTTGCTTCTAATTTCCCCCCACATTTTCTCTGTCACTACTCCTCCTCCTCCTCAACTCAACTGACATATTCTCTCTGATGCTTTTTCTCTCTCCCCCAGAAGCTTGTTTTTACTCCAGTTATGATTCGACATGTCATGGAGTATATCTCTATTAGAAAGTACATGTTATCATCAATTGTGTTAATGACAAAAATGCAATACTTCATCAATACTGCATTGTACTGTGCTGCATTGTACTGTCCATGTACAAATTTTGATTCATACTCATCAAAATTGGTGAGTTCTCCAGCCCAGGTGGGATGCATGAGACAAGTGCTCGGGCCTGGTGCACCGGGAAGACCCAGGGGAATCGGGTGGAGAGGGAGGTGGGAGGGGGGATCGGGATGGGGAATACGTGTAACTCCATGGCTGATTCATGTCAATGTATGACAAACCCACTGCAATGTTGTGAAGTAATTAGCCTCCAACTAATAAAAATAATTGAAAAAAAAAATAATAAAAGTGCAATATAAAAACTAAAAAAAAAAAAAATTGGTGAGTTCTTCGAGGGTAATACATAGATGTTATTTATTTTATATCCCTGGCCTTACAAACAGGGCTTACTCAATAAAGACTTGTTGAATGAATGAATAAAGGACTGAACACCATATATCATATCCCTAACATCAGACAAGACTATCAGGGTGGCAAAGTCAAGTATATTTAAGCACAGATATATCTTCCACTTTGCAGCATGGCAAAGTGCATATCCTCCTGACAATGATACATCACTTTTTGTATTTTATACTGAGCACATTTATTTCATTTTAAGAAGAGAATGACTTTTAATGTCATTCAATAGCCAAAATAAGAAAGAGTTTGAAAGTCTCTGCTGTAAAATGTTTTATGGTTTTGTGTTATTTTAAATTGGCAAAGACACTTGAGAAAAAGAATTGATGTAATATAATGAAAGAGGAATTTCATACAGTAGAGCAGCTACTCTAAGCTTTTTAAATACAAGAATGCTACTGCTTCATTTAAATGAGTCAGAACTTGCAGTGGGAAAACAGACAAAAGCACGTCAGGTAGAGAGAAGTGGCTCCATGAAGCTCACATATGCCAGAAAGAGAAAACATGAAAATCAAGTCAAACTTTAAAATAATTCTCATATCCTTAATTTCAAGGCTTATAAAACAAGGAATCCAAGTGGATGAGAACAAAACCACTTTTGTCAATAAATCAATCTCTTCACATAACATTTTGAGAAAGTTATAAACTTTCCTATATACATGTGAAATACTATCCATAAGTATTATATATAAATATAATCTAAAATATTATCCATAAAACTTCTCTGTATCAGCCCAATAGATTCAGTCTTTGTGTTACCAAAGCAGAAAACTGACTAATGGATATTAAGAAAATTCATGATAACGTAAGTCAATGATGCAGTCAAATTACTTATGTGAAGATTATTTGTTTTATACATTCACCGCATTATTCATAGTATTTTAAAAACTGAATGTAAAAATATATAACTATCTCACTAGGTAAGTGAGAAGACCTAATAAAAGAATGCATGCTAAACATTCCAGCTTAATGATAAGCTTATAGCAGTAGATTTTCCAAAACAGTAGTTGCCGGGGTGATGCTCAATGTTTCAATTACTTAATAGTCAGAAAATTCAGGCAGATAGTATAAATATAAAAACCATAACCATAACTAAGGAAGTGAGAAGATTACAAACTGTGTGCCATGCTGTCTGCCTTCAGTCATCAGTGTTTGCTGGTTCATTTACCTCAACCCCCAGGCGAGGTGTGCAGACACACACCTCTGAGTGCATTCCTCTCATTCCGCCTGGAAAAAAATGTTGTGCATGACAAAGAACACACCTCTGAGATGCTTTTAGTGGATTCCACCTGGGGAGGTCAAGGGCTAAACGGCAAACACAAGGAAAATTTAGCTGCTTCCCAAGTCAGGAAGACTATTATGTCTTCTTGAAGGTTTTTTTTTTTTTTTAACTCGATCAACTCTTATTTAACAAAACTTGAATATATGGTCTCTAATGTCCACTATGAAGCCCCGTATGATGCCCTCAGTGTAACATAACATCTATAGATCACAACCCAAGGCACAGTTTGCACATTTTCTCAAAACACCTATGACCATGTGTGTGGTCTTATGTGTAAGCCCAGATTATATCCCATAATACTGAAGGGGCAGACTCCATGCCTTAAGAATCCATTACAGACACTGTTCACCCCCCAAAACTCTTCATTATCATTACACTGCATATACAATGCTACTAGACTGGGTTGCAGTAAAAAAAAAAATCCAAGAAAAATTTTGTGCTCTAACAGTCCTTTTGCCTCATGATGTTTTATACACTTCATTTCTACTACATCTGTCAGGGAACACAGCAAGCTAAGTTTTCTTCCCGGTTTCCAGTTTCATCATCCTCCAACATGAGCCCCCAGATCCAACCACGGTGATTTCTGGAAAGTTCAAAAATGTTCACTGCTAAAATGCAATTCTGTCGGTCAACAACTGTTTTCCTTTCCTCCTGCCTCTCTGCTTACAATGTCCTTTGCCTTCTATCTGCATGTCTCCTCCAGAAAAACTTCACTCATCATCTTTCTTTCAGCTGAATTAGGAGTCTTCCCTCTGTCAGGGGGTCTGGTGCTTGCTCCCTGTAGCTCTGCGTGTAAGCACAGGCTTATTCCTGAGTTACCTAAGAACAAAAAACATCTTCTATGTTTGTATTATCCAGACATCACACAGAACACAGCGGAGAGAAGGTGTACAACAAAAGTGGTTGAATAGACAATGATGACGATGCTAATTCCTATGTAAAAAACCTGGTTACAAGAAAACAAACTTGAAACTTTCCTTTTTCTGTTAGACTGACAACATAAGAAATGAGTAGAGAAGCCATGCTTCTTTTTCCTTGTATTAAAAATGGTTTATAAGAATGTTCATCAGCAGCCCCAAACTGGGGACAACCCCAAGGGCCAACAATAATGCAATGGATAAACATATTGGGCTTATTCAAACAATAAAATATCACACTGGGATGGGAATGACAAACAAAATGCAGGAACCTTCAATGATGAGCAAAAGACAGCAGATGACAAAAGCACCTATTCAGTTCAGTTCAGTTCAGTTCAGTCGCTCAGTCGTGTCCAACTCTTTGCGACCCCATGAATCGCAGTACACCAGGCCTCCCCATCCATCACCAGCTCCCGAAGTTCACTCAAACTCATGCCCATCGAGTCGGTGATGCCATCCAGCCATCTCATCCTCTGTCGTCCCCTTCTCCTCCTGCCCCCAATCCCTCCCAGCACCTATTACAAGATTCTAGTTATGTAAGTTGATGTATTGGAAGTCAGGGTGTGACTTATCCTTGGAATGAGTTAGTAACTAGAAGAGGCATGAGGGGTTTGCAGTGCTGGTCACATCTTGCTCTGGAGACATGGGTGTGTCTAGCCTGTGAAAACACACCACGAAACTGGAAATGGACAATCAATGCACTCTTCTACCAAGCAGCATTTTCTGCTATAGAGAGTTTTCCACTACAAATATTTAGAGGATATTAGCATTGGTGGCAGAAGTTAATGATATTTGTAATGAAAAGGTGCTGCACAGACATGGAGTGGCAAAATAAATTCTTCCCATCCATCCATTCTCTGAGGAAATCTTACTGGTTCCTTTTAAAACTCTAAAGTCCTTAATTTAGAACCACTTGCCAAAGGCTGAATAAAGAAGAAATACACAAACAAAATACAAATAGAAGTGCTGATTCATTGTCAGCAGCATATTGGTTTTATTGTGTTAAGAGACTTTTACCCATATCATAATTTGAAAAAAAAAATTCCTACGGCCCCTGATATGAAACTCATAATAGCAATAAAAATAGTAGTTCTGAGAAGAACAAAACATACACCCTGTATCCCAAGACATATATTTGTTTCTTGCAAATAAGCCTGATTCCATTGCCAGGTGGTTTCCCTTTGAAGTTGCATGATTTTTCCCAATTGGATTAGCATGGGTTTCATTGTACTGCGCTTACAGATGTGCGTTATGCAACGGGAATTCACCCACAAAGAAGATGTAATATATTCTGCTCAGGAGGTAGCCCCTTGTCCCCTTGTCTCAAAGTTAACCACTAGGAAGCCAAAGTAAAAACTGATATGTTTAGATGGTATGAACTTTTCATATGCCATGAGAACATAATTGGTTCCACTTTCCTTAACATTAAATGTAATGAAAAGCCACACTTCAAGCCCATAAAACTGAAATTCTATAAACAGTCTTCAGTCCACTCCTCACTTGAGCACTGACACTTTAATAAGTGATTATTTTTTTTCCATTATAGAGGGATATATCTCATAAAATCAGATTTAGAAAATGTTGAAAAAAGCAGAAAGACAGGAATTATTCATAATCTCACCACACAAACTCTTGCTAGGTGGGTTAATTTCCTTTCCTACATATGGGTTTTCTTGTTTATGGGTTTCACTATCACACCACTTATGTGATTTCTTATCCAGCACTAACACTTTCAAAGAATTTCTACGTGGCTTTTAAGTATAGGCAATGCCAAAATCAATGTAGTACAGCGGTCCCCAATCATTTTGACACCAGAGACCGGTTTCATGGAAGACAATTTTTCCACAGACTGGGGCTGGGGAATGGTTTTGGGCTGATTCAAGCACATTACATTTATTGTGCACTTTATTTCTATTAGTACTACATCAGCTCCACATCAGATCTTCAGGCATTAGTACCAGAGGTTAGGGACCCCTAATGTAGTATACAATAGAAAAATTATTTCAGTTCTATTAGAACAGTGTAAGCCACACACAAACAAGCAATGTGAAAAAGTAGTCATCTTCATTCAGAGGTTTACAATTTATACACTTACAAAGGAATCTTTATTATTATTATTATTAATTAACTAATTATCTAATTTTAGTGAATAATTGTGCCTGCGTGCTAAGTCACTTTTGTCGTGTCCAACTCTTTGCAACCCTATAAGACTGTAGCCCACCAGGCTCCTCTGTCCAAGGGATTCTCCAGGTAAGAATACTGGAGAGGGTTGCCATGCCCTCCTCCAGGGGATCTTCGCAACCCAGGGATCAAACCCATGTCTCTTATGTTTCTGGCACTGGCAGGCAGGTTCTTTACCACTAAGGCCACTGGGGACCCCACTCAGTAAATAGTTACCAAGTACCAAAGGATGTCCTTTGGAATTTAAGGGTGAGAGTTTGTTTACTGAATTACTACTGCTTTTGTATATCAAGTACGTCATCTTTCAGAGTATGTCATTTTATCAAGGAAATGCAAAAGAATAAAGGTGTTGAATAGCTGATACCTGCCAATTCATGTGTCTCCTCACTATTTTAGAACTGATATTGCAGCTATTTTTGAGCTAACATTTGCTGCTTCCTCCTGGAAATTATGTTTCACAAGAAAGGAACATTAGAAAAAGCATACAGATCTGTGTGTTTGTGTGTATGTCTTTGTGTATGTGCACTTATAGAAAGGCCACTTCCTACCATCCCTACAATAGGATCCCTAAGAGTAAAGATTTAATCTTGTTTGAGAAAGAACTAATATGTCTACTTCAAGCTGTCCACATGGTGAGAAAATTCATTCAATGCACATAAGGGACAGGCCTTCCAAACACTCAAAGGAATCTCTGAAACTAGGAAACCAATTTCTTAGTCTATGGCAGTTAAGCATTTACTATCAAACTGAAGTTTAAAGACAAACATATTTTTAAAACTTAAAATATGCATCACTTTCTGACATTCTTTTCTATATTTTACTCAAAAAGTAAATGTTTAGGGATAGTCATGGATTTTTTTATATTGTAGCTTATTTATATCCAAACTCTGTCTTTTGTTTGTGTCAGAATTTAATTCAGAAAATTGAATTTTTCATAATTCAAATTGAAAATAATAAATGTCTATTTTAATTATATACTGAATTATATAATTGCATATTTTACATAATTATTGCTACATTAAATTATGCATTTCATGAAATAAATATATTAAATTATATATTAACTTATATAATTAAATTAATAAGTATTCATATGTAAATGTGTGTTGAACATGTGAAAGATTATTTATAACGTGCAAAAAATGTAAACAGGTTTTAGATGAACATACATCACAGAGCTGAAGAAATAAATTGTTGGTTATAATTGTGAAATATCTTATTTGCCTGTTTCCAACCCCACTTCCTGCATGTTCCTCTACAGATAACCACTGGCCTGTATTCTGTAATAAAGCACCCCTTGTTTTTCTCTATGGTTTTTATCATATTATATCTAATTTTACTCATGTTAGAACTTTACTTAGACGGATCACAATTTACAAGGATTACAGCAACTTATTTATTTCACATTTCAAATCATGAATCCAACCAGGCTGGTGCACAGATTGGGATTCTTTTATTTTCACTAGAGTAGAGTGTTCCTCTGAACAGATAACTCACAATTGCTTATCACAGCCCCTGTCTATTTTCACAGGTTTATCCACACGCATCCCCTCATTTCTGACCCTATGAATACTGTTGTCATTCACATTTCCACATTCACTGGTGCAGATGTGCAAGAGTTTTATGAGGCCTTATGTTCAGGAGGGGAGCAGCTGTCGCCTGGAGAGCACGTGTTGTTTTTCAAAGTGGTGTATCACCCACAGATGTGGGTTCCCCACAACCCTACCACTGTTCCATGTCGCAGGCTGCTCTAATATTTCCCAAACTATTGAATTTAAAATACCATTGTTTGTGAGTAAAATGCCTGAATTTCACAGATTAGTAAACTGTGCCTTAGTGAGATGTGATGGACTGCATCAGGCCAAGTTTCCCGTCATGCCTTCCAGCTATTTGTGAGAAATCAATCACTGTAATTTTATTGCATTGTGAACTACGTCCAACACACGGTCTGATGTTCAGAAGAGAGAAAATGTTTGCAGTGTTCTGCCTTACCCTGGGTCTATAGTTCACCATGCTTTGAATAAGGATCCTCAATCTTTGTGTATGTGTGTATGTGTGTGCGTGTGTCTCTGAATATAAAACAGGTAGTGTCAGCAACTCAGAATGGCATTACCTAGAGAGCATCCATGTTTCCCAAAATACTTGTTTCTTAGAAGAGTCTTTCTCCACAAGATTTTGGTCAATTTGAGGCCCTTTACATTAGGTCTGGAGATGACTCTTATAGTTTAGAAAAATGATGCCATACAAAATAAATAAATAAATAAATAAACTACTTAAGAGGGCTTTAAAATAGTTCCAACAGTAAATAGCTGACAGTCAACATAAAATCATGCTGCTGGTGTTACCATAGAGGCCAAATTAAGAGCTGTATTAAATGTCCCTCTTATTTCAAGTCATTTCTCAACATTACATAAGCCATTAGAGTACTTTCTATTCTGAAAAGCCACAGACGCAAGTCCTACAAAGTTACTGTATTTCACCAAGCACTCAGTATCAGCCATTTAAGTTATTCCAGATCAGGTTAATGCCACATGATGTTTTCCAAGTGTAACGGCCATATAAAAAGCCAAGGCTTTCTGAAGGTAACACACGGGTCTTACGTGTGGTTATCTAAGATAAGCTGAAGTTTTATTAAGCCACAGGAATTCTGGGGGACCAGGCACCACAAAAGCCAAAGGACATGCAGATTTCTGGTCCACCCCTCCTTTGGGAAGGATGGAAAATTTCAAGAACATCAACAATGTAGCAGGCAGACTGCTGGCGGACTCAGGTTCAGTTAAAAACCACAAAATCAGCAAAAGCTAGCCAATCCATGGGATCTTTTATGACCTTGAAGTCACTTTCACTGTTGTACGTATTTCTATATAATTATTCATATACAAGACCACATTAGTGTACAGAAAGAAAATAGCTGAAGATATGCGTAACATTTCTTGAAAGGTTAAAAAGTTAGCTAAAAGGCAAAGAGGTTAAACAGTATTTATTCCTTTCCCCTGATAAAGTCCTCCTAGACTTTCAGTTCCTTAAGTTAACAGTCTCACACCTTACATATTTCTGAAGCCTAATCTTCACCTCCAGAAGATGTCTTGAGTTTAATTCTCCTGCTCTGTGATCTTGCTGTTCAGAGTACAATCTATGAAGCATGGCATGGCCACCACCTTGAGATTCCTCAAACAGCAGAATGTGAGACCCAGCTCCAGACCTATTGACTCAGAAAACGTACATTTTAACAAGATCCCCAAGGATTTCGTATACACATCACTGTCGTAAACACAGTGTATAATGGCATCCACACACAAAAGTCATGAAATTCCATGCATTTCTACTGAACCTAGGCACTTAAAGAAATTAATTTTGTGTTAAGAATCAAGGTAACTTGTCCAGTTTCCAAAACTTTGTCTTTATCGAAGCTGACTAGTTGGAAAAGGTAGATTTGAACTCTGTGTGAGACTTCTGTTTTCTTCTTCTTTTCCAACATTTTGTACACTTTCGGCTGCCATGCGCTCACAGTCTATAGCTAATACATGCAGACAAGTCATGTCAAAACTGCAGTGAAAGGCACTTTGGCCTCATCTGGGGAAATCTGTGAAACTTGCAAAGAAACGAAAACCCCAGATTAGAGAATGTGAAAACTCCTTGGAAATTTAATTATATGTTTTCGCATGGCCTAAAATGTCCCCGTAGCCTTTGGTCAAACAATTTGAGAGTAATCTAGTGGAAATGGGATCTGTGTTATCAAGTCTAAATCAATGCCAGCCTTCTGTAAATAAAGACTTAGGGACGCAGAGCCAAATTCCGCTGGCACCCTGCATTAGTATCACTAAATACAATGGTGATAAAATAATTAAGCAAACATTCAAGCTGCACAGAGAGTTAAAATTACAGTGCCATTATTACCTAAATCACAGTTTACGAAAAAAAGAAGGCCAACTCTATCTGTGTATAAACAGTGCTTAATTTGTCATTGTGTGAGCTGGGTGTGTGTGTGTGTGTGTGTGTGTGTGTGTGAGCGTGTGCGCCCGTGTCTGTGTCTGACAAGCCATTCAGCCTCCTGCCTTCCTAAGTAGGTTTTACTGTTAAATTATGGCTAGAATTAACCAACATGCCAGTATACCATGACAGTAATCTCCCAAGTGTTCAGTCACCTAACAATAGCACCATTATTCGACAGAACTCCGCTTGCTCATTGTTTGTTCATGTTTTCAGATGTTTCATTAAGAGTAATTCTATTTCCAAAGAATTCAAAACTTGTGCAAATGCATAATCTAAAATAAAGTTTTAAATATTTTATCTTCCAAAAAGAGGCCAAAAAAAAGATAATCAAACAATCACTAGGTTGGTGAATTCAAAACAATGATTGAAAATCAAAGCATCTGGAAAGTTCATGGAAAGGACACTTGAAGAGCGGGGTGTGAAGCAGGGGAGGCCGCTCTCTGCTTTTCACAGAGAAATCACCCCCTTCCAGGTGTGTTTTCTGTCAGTTGCTATAATTCGGCTGTCTTTGCAGCCGCGCCGTGTCCCCTGCTTGTCATATGCCCATGGCCTGTAATCGGCATCTCTGTGCAGAAATGCACCACCACTGTATCAGAGGTGGTTTTCTCTTCAGATGACTGATTCGTATAGCTTACTAAAAGCATTTCTCCAGGGGCCTTGCTATTGGATTTTGACTTCCAGAATGACCACAGAGGAACAGTGACAGGGTTGGGCAGCGAGTGAGATCCTGCCGTGGAGTCACACTGCTTCTTGAATGACATCCAAACGTCGTGAGCCCAGTGTTTCCAGGACCCACTGCTTACACAGCTGTTTAGAGGGCCCAGGACAGACCAGAGTGACCAAAGCTTTCTCTCTCAGTCAACTCCAACCAAATAAAATGAAGACACACGATCACAAAACACATGTGTAAAACACTCTTCCTGTGATTTCAGAACCTGCAGGGCTGAACAAACACTTAGAGAAACTTCACTTTAAAAAGTCAATAATAAGAATGAGTTACTTTTAAAAAGTCAATCCTGTGAATACCAATGCTTTCCATCTTTAAACACACCTCTTTGGGGACTTTACATAAAGTGTTCCAATTAGAATTTTCACCATATAGATACCTGAGCCTATAAATACAAAGTGTATGTTTCTAAAAGACTTCCAGGCTCAAGGTCTCACTAGATATGCAGGGGAAAAAAAA
The DNA here is from genome assembly GCF_019320065.1 of Cervus canadensis. NCBI lineage: Eukaryota > Metazoa > Chordata > Mammalia > Artiodactyla > Cervidae > Cervus > Cervus canadensis. The sequence continues at coordinate 54,883,400 of NC_057407.1, forward strand.
TGTTTCAGAGGAAATGATATTCTCCTCTATTCTGATGCCAAATCATAAAGCCTTTTAAAAAAGATAAATGGAGACCACCCAGTAGGCCAGAAATAATAGAAACCATCTCTCTGGAGGTACATATCAATTATTTATTATTAATTATTTAAGGGCTATCATGTTCCCATCTCTAAATATACACTTGTATGTTAGAAGCAGTCACTGAAATGGATAGCCTAACTACTAATGCTGGCACATTACACCAAGAAGCTGGCATGCTTAACACCCATAAATCCATTCGCTGACGTTTATGTCTTTTATTCACGTGACTTGTGCTGTGGCTTTTCAGAAAGCAGGAAAAGCAGCAGCTAGATTTCCATTTTCCATTTCCTGTCCTAAAAACCCTGCCCTGTATTCTGCATTGTCTTTGTGGACTTGGCACACTCTTTTAGAGACGTGAGACTGAGCTACATAGGTAAATAAAGGTGTTTATTACTGTTGTGTACTATGTGTATTTGATAACTATATATCTGGCTGCTTCTGTGTTCCAACCACTGTCCTGGGACTAGAGAGATGAACCAGATGTGAGTTCCGTCTCCAAAGTGCTCAGTGACTAAGGCAGGGTCTCAGACATGAAAATAAATCTGCCCAAAAGAGTGTCATTGGTACCAAGAGGCTGGGGCAAAAGCATCCAGACTAAGACATCCTGAGGAACATGGACAAGCATGGACACAATTTTGCTGGGAATCAGGGAAGGGTGGGGAGAGCTGAGGGAGACAGGCTCACAGGATTCCTTCCCAGAGGAAGTAAACTTGAGCTGAACCTCAGAGCTATGTTTATTTTTGTTTGTTCATTTGTTTTTCCGACAAACACCATTCAACCCGTGATATCCACTGAAAGCCTTGTGGAATCTGGCGGTCACAGAGAGCTCAATCCATCAGCCAGACATTTCCTCAATGCCTTTTAAGTACAACAAGTGCCATAGAACACATTTGGGGAAACAAAAGAAAAAGGTTCAAAGTCCTGGCTTTAAATTGCTTCTAGTTCAGCTGAGGGTTAACTATGGCTTGAATAACTCATTTGAAAGGCTAGGCAGGCTGATAATAATCAAATCTGATCATTTAAAGGAGGCGCTGTGAGTCCTGGAGGCAGAGGAGGAGAGCAACCCTCAGTTGTCTGGAAAAAATAGCCCTTTCCCACAATTTTATTGTTTTTTTTTTAATGTTTATTGGAATATAGATGCTTTATAGTGTTGTGCTAGTTAATTTTTTTTTTTTTTTACTGTACAGTAAAATGAATCAGCTCCACATATATAGCCCACCCTTTTCCAAAAATTTCCTCCCCATTTAGGTCACCACAGAGCACTGAGTAGGTTCCCTGAGCTGGAAGGATGTCATCAGTTATTAATATTTTATACATAGTGTCAATAGCGTACATATGGCCAATGGCCCTTTTGACAATCTTGAGCCAGATAAACGCCCTACACATGGCCACTCACCCCCTGTAGACGGGTCCTTCCCGCCTGTGCCCCAGCCTCACTGGCCACAATCTGTAGATGTACTCAGCTTCCTTCATCTTATAGTTCTTTATTATTTGAGAAAGTCTTGGAACCCCAGGTAATGGCCAGGCTGAGTTTCCACTGAACTGTGGTCCATTTTCACATTAAATTATTTAAAGCCTGCAGGTGTTGAAGCAGAAACAAGATCATGACAGACGCTGAAGGACTCGAAGACAGTAACACAGGATGTAGGAAACGGGCCAAGGGCAGCGAGGGGCCCTGACAGGCTGCACTCTGTCCTCTGACGGGGGGAATGGAGGTGGGGCTGCATCCAGCCCCCGAAGAATACAGAGGGCAACAGGACACAAGCTGTCTTGCTGTTTTATTCATCTAGGTTCCTTGTGAGAGTTTAATGTGTGTGAATTAAAGAACATCTGGGGACTTCCCTGGTGCCCCCGTGGTTAAGAGTCCACACTTCAAATACAAGGGACATGGGTTTAATCCCTGCTCAGGGAAGTAAGGTATGCTTTGTATGTGTGTGTATTCAGTCATGCCCAGCCCTTTGTGACTCTGTGGACTGTGAAGCCCAACAGGCTCGTCTGTCCTTGGAATTTTCCAGACAAGAATACTGGAGTGGGTTGCCATTTCCTTCTCCAGGGATCTTTCCCAACCCAGGTATTGAAACCATGCCTCTTACATTCCTGCGTTGGCAGGCAGGTTCCTTACCACTAGTGCCATCTGAAAGATATGCTTTGGAGCAGCAGCAACAACAAACAAGCATTTGGGAGCTAGGTTAGGGAGAAAAGGAGGCAGAAGCACAGAGCCCTCACCGCTGAGGATTCCCAGGTAATGAGGTGTCCACTGCACACACTTTGTCCGGGACTGTGGCTTGTGTTCCAGCCGATACAGCCGAGACGAGCGCTCAGGGGCCCTTCTGTGAACTAAGAGCACTTCTGTTTTCAGGCTGTTCTTTAACCACAAACATAGAATCCTGGAATTTTGGTATTTTGACAAGTGGGCCTGTGATCTTTCTGTGACCAAAGGTCCCAAGAGAATTATGCTCCGTGCTCTACTGAAAGGGAGCAGCCGTGAGATTCCAGGCCTGGGAAGAAACTGGTCTGTGAAGGACAATCAAGAATTCCAGCACATTAACTGCAACCACATCAAAGCTCCGTTCCTACACATTTAAGCTCAGCGTTGGGAAGGCTTTCCCAGCAAGGCACGGCTGTAAACAAGGGACATTTCACCATGTGACTTTGCTAATCCCAGATTCTATGCGTTAAGTACATGTGCTCCTCCGGTCTTGACTGACACACCAAATATGCCCCAACATTTACTAAAAGCAGATTAAATGTTAACAGACTGATTTACCACATAGGAGTTCTAGAAACACATATCACCCAAATGTCACCTTGTCCTGGAAGCCTCTCCCCAAAGCTCCTCTCCTGCAGCTTAAATCAGGTCCTTTTTACATCGACTCATAATACCCTGCATTTTCTTCTATAGCTTTTAGTCGTTTCATGTCCATCCTCTTCTTTACACTTATCATCCTCACATCTGTTCTGCTGCCCTTTGAAGCCCCACGCCTAGCACAGATCCAGTCATATTATAAGCACTTATGGAGATTCTGTTGAATCAGTGACTGAGCTCTGTCTAAAACACCATAGCTGTCTTAAAAAAATAATAATAAAATGGACTGAACATTTCAAGTTCACTCTCAGTTTTATGTTAATTCCTTTTTTTGGAATACAGTTACTTTGCAGTGCTGGGTTAGTTTCTGCTGTATTGAGCACTGAGCATTCTGGAGCACTGAGTACAGCTCCCTGTGCTATATACTGGGTTCTCGCTAGCTCCCTATTTTATACATAGTTGTTGTTGTCCAGTCACTCAGTGGTGTCTGACTCTTTGCAACCCCATGGACTGCAGCACGCCAGGCTTTCCTGTCCTTCACCATCTCCTGGAGCTTGCTCAAACTCAAGTCCATCGAGTCAGTGATGCCGTCCAACCATCTTGTCCTCTGTCGTCCCCTTCTCCTCCTGCCTTCTATCTTTCCCAGCATCAAAGTCTTTTCCAATCAATTCGCTCTTTGCCTCAGGTATTGGACGTTCAGCTTTGGCATCAGTCTTTTCATTGAATATTCAGGGTTGATTTCCTTTAGGATTGGTTTGATCTCCTTGCAATATCACAGTATCTATAGTGTATATGTGTCAATTCCAATCTTCCAATTCATCTCCCCCGCTTCCCCCATCAGGTATCCATACATCTGTTCTCTACATCTGTGTCTTTATTTCTGCTTTGCAAATAAGTTAATCTGCATCATTTTTCTAGATTCCACATATGGGCAGTATAATACAACATTTGTTTTACTCTTTCTGACTTTCTTCACTCTATATTACAGTCTCTAGGTCTACCCACATCTCTGCAAAGTGCACAGTTCCATTCATTTTTATGACTAATATTTCATTGTGTGTATATAAATACATATATATATATATGTATACACACACACACACACACACATTTTGCTTTTTCCATTCTTTTGTTGGTGGATAGCAACATTTAGGTTCCTTCCACGTACCAGCTACTGTAAACAGTGCTACAATGAACAATGAGCATGAATCTTTTTGAATTACGATTTTCTCTGGGTATATTCCCAGGAGTGGGATTGCTGAGTCATACTGTAGTCTTATTTTTAGTTTTTTAAGGAACCTCCATACTGTTTTCCACAGTGATCATATCACGATGGTTCCCTTTTCTTCACACCCTCTCCAGCATTTATCGTTTGTGGATTTCTTAATGATGATCATTCTGACCAGTGTGACGTGCACTCTTAGTTTTCTTAAGCCATTTCCTGTTTCTAAGCAAAAACAATAAGTCAGAGACCATATGGGCACAGTCCGTCCTCCTAGCTTGCAGATTTATCCTTCCCAACAACCTAGCCATGGTTGCAATCTGTGAATACACATTTGGCACAGCATTAAAAATAGCTTCATTGAAGCTGCTAAAATAGGAGAAGCTGGGATAAAATAAGTGTTACATTTACTGTAAGGACTGAGTACACGCCGGAAAGCAGAGTCTGTGGCTTCATCCCAGAACTGACATTTCAGAAAAATCAAGGAAAGTGAGGTGTAGCTCTGAGACTGAAGACAGACAGCTGCTCACACCATGGCCCTGACTGCCCAGAAAGCTGAATAATTGGACAATAGAAGTAAATGAGAATAGGTAATGACATCCCCTTACAAGGTGGCATATGACAATGGACAAACAAGAAAGTACCCAGTGATTTATTAAATATCCAGAAAAGACGAAAACTCTAATTTGAAAAGATACATGCACCCCGATGTTCACTGCAGCACTGTTTACAATAGCCAAGACAGATAAACAATCTGAGTGTCTATCTACAGATGAATGGGTAAAGAGGATGGAACATTACCTAGCCATAAAAATGAACGAAACACCGTCATTCGCGGCAACATGGATCAACCTAGAAATGTTCATACTAAGTGAAGTAAATCAGACAAAGACAAATGACGTATGATATGACCTATATGTGGAGTCTAAAAAATGATACAAATGAGCTTATTTACAAAACAGAAACAGACTCACAGACTTAGAAAACAAACTTATGGTCCCCAAAGGGGAAAGGCAGGCAGGAGGGACAGATTAGAAGTCTGGGGGTAACACACACACACTAATGTATATAAAGTAGGTAAACAAGGACCTGTTTATAGCACATGGAACTATACTCAATATTTTGTAACAACCTGTAATGACATGTATATATCTCATATATATATACACATATATATATAAAACTGAAGCACTTTGCTCTACACCTGAAACTAACACAATATTGTAAATCAACTATATGTCAATTTAAAAATAATACTCAAATTGACAACGATGTTAAATGAAGAAATATCACAGACTGAAGACAGCCTCTCCTAAAAGGAAGCTCATATATTTTTTAGATTAATCCTTTGTCTGTTGCTTCATTTGCTATTATTTTCCCAATAGCCAGGACATGGAAGCAACCTAGATGCCCATCAGCAGATGAATGGATAAGGAAGCTGTGGTACATATACACCATGGAATATTACTCAGCCATTAAAATGAATTCATTTGAATCAGTTCTAATGAGATTGATGAAACTCGAGCCCATTATACAGAGTGAAGTAAGCCGGAAAGATAAAGAACATTACAGCATTCTAACACATATATATGGAATTTAGAAAGATGGTAATGATAACCCTATATGCAAAACAGAAAAAGAGACACAAATGTACAGAACAGACTTTTGGACTCTGTGGGAGAAGGCGAGGGTGGGATATTTCGAGAGAACAGCATGTATATTATCTATGGTGAAACAGATCACCAGCCCAGGTGGGATGCATGAGACAAGTGCTCGGGCCTGGTGCACTGGGAAGACCCAGAGGAATCGGGTGGAGAGGGAGGTGGGAGGGGGGATTGGGATGGGGAATACGTGTAAATCTATGGCTGATTCATATCAATGTATGACAAAACCCACTGCAATGTTGTGAAGTAATTAGCCTCCAACTAATAAAAATAAATGAAAAAAAATAAAAATAAAAGGAAGGTCAACCTGATAGTGACGCCACACCCTTGAGAAAGGTCTGTAGAGAGATGGGACTTAACCTAACAAATGAAGCTGTAACTGAGGAATCAGATTAACAGTGGTAATTAGGACAGAGCCTTCTGTGAGTGTAATTCTTTATTTTTGATCATGGTTTAAATTGCTCTGTTTCAGGATGTATTGTTGCCCGTGTTAAAGAGAAAGAAATAGAGATTCAGGAAATGAAGTAGTTTGCCCAATATGTACAAGTCAACAAAGTGGCAGATTTAAACTTAAAATGTTAGGCTCCCTTTTTATAAGTAGACTTCCTGTTTTCAATGCAAAATGTTAAACACTCAGGAGAGTATCTCTCAGAGAAGATCACATCCAGCTCCTACCTACACATTCCAAAAGCTCCTAATACACAACATCGCAGTATCAACAGGATGTATACGCCTCCAATCCTTGTGTGTCAAAGCTACTTTTTGCAACCATTAGACTTTTTTGAAACACTTTTTTGAAGTCCTGTGAGCCTGGGGATGCCATTTTATTGTTGTTATTGCCGTCATTGTCTGCA